>NC_089505.1:278037858-278662858 GCF_036850995.1 Saccopteryx leptura | reverse complement strand
GTGTTTTCCAAATGTCTACAAAGATTATTGCTTTTGGCCTGACGCAGTGGATAAAGCATCGACCTGGAAAGCTGAGGTCAGCAGTTCGAAACCCCGTGCTTGCCTGTTCAAGGCACTTATGGGGAGTTGCTCCCTGGTCCTCCCTCTCCCCTCTCTAAAATGAATAATAAAAAAAAGATTACTTTTCAAATTTTAAAAAAAAATCAAAACTTTTACAACAAAGTATGAATTACCATATTACTCCTATTAGGTAAAGAGCTGTGATCACAAATCCTGTTCAATCCATCACAAGTGTAGCTGTAAAGGCAGTAAATTTCTATCTTAACATCCAATTGTGCCCTGGCCAGACAGCTCAGTTGGTTGGAGCATCATCCCAATACGCAAAAGTCAAGAGGTTCGATCCCCAGTCAGGGCACATACAAGAACAGACTGATGTTCCTCTCTCTCTCTCTAAAATCTATCAATAAATTTTTTTTAAGTCATCCAATTGTAAGACATTTGACATTAACTACATTGTTAACCTTCCCTTGACCTTTTAATCTACTTTAGCATTTTTGAGAAACGATATCCAAGTGCACTGCCATTTTCCTGCAATAAAAAGCCTCTCAACTCTAAAAATTCCACATAGCCAGTTTATACAGTCATATTTATTTTAAAATTAAACTGCTGATGAAAACAATATCTGAACATCTGATTAATAACTGTCTTCAAAAAAATCTAAAAATAAGGGTAAAATTTATTTATAAAAAAAATAATATTACATATAACTAGAAAGATTAATGGAACAATACAATCTATAAAGTCTAATCGATATAGGTAAAAAAAAAATCTCTCTCCGACTTTAATTAAAAAATCACCCCATTCTGATAAAAGTGAACCTAATCCAATTTTTAATATCTCATAAGTCCATTCATTCAAATATAGGAAAAACAGCTTTAGTGTGTCAATTTCACCCCCCTTTAAAGAGTGTCTGTAAGAAAGGCTTAAAGCTTCTAAAGTTTGTCTTTACAAATTATCTATTTAATAATAATAATAAAATGTTTAAAGACCTGCAAGTTTGCTACGGTTGATATCAACCACCAGGAGGGGAAAAAATGTTATTACTGAGATAGTATTAAATTCCAAGCCTCCACTCTGAAGGTCATAAAAAGTTTACAGAACTCAAAAGTAAGTCTTTAGTTAAAATATGTTCTAATCACTATCCATTACTCGACTGTAAATGATTACATCAAGGGGGGAAAAAAACCTTTTTATGTGATTCACAATTAGTGTGGTATCAAGTCAGTCATTTTTTAGGCATTCTTATGCATAAAAGATCCTAGTTCGATTTTGCACGTTTACTGTTTGAAAAGCACTCTACTTGGAAACTGCCATGACCTTAACTAAAGACTTAATTCATACTGAATCCTGTAATTAAAATAAACAATTTCAGAAGAATACACTGACACATGATTAAGTGATTCTCTAAAACGAGTTTATTAAAATGAAGACAGCAGGCCCTGGCCGGTTGGCTCAGCGGTGGAGCGTCAGCCTGGCGTGTGGGGGACCCGGGTTCGGTTCCCAGCCAGGGCACATAGGAGAGGCGCCCATTTGCTTCTCCACACCCCCCCCCCTTTCCTCTCTGTCTCTCTCTTCCCCTCCCGCAGCCAGGGCTCCATTGGAGCAAAGATGGCCCGGGCGCTGGGGATGGCTCCTTGGCCTCTGCCCCAGGCGCTAGAGTGGCTCTGGTCGCGGCAGAGCGACGCCCCGGAGGGGCAAAGCATTGCCCCCTGGTGGGCAGAGCATCGCCCCTGGTGGGCGTGCCAGGTGGATCCCGGTCGGGCGCATGCGGGAGTCTGTCTGACTGTCTCTCCCCGTTTCCAGCTTCAGAAAAATGCAAAAATAAAATAAAATAAGACAGCAGAAACATGAATGTATATTTTTCTTATAAAAACTAAACTAAGTCCTTTCAAGTCACCTATTTTACAAATTAATTTTTAGTTCAAAGTCTCATCTTAGATAACCACACTGTTGTGGTTAATAACTACCATCAACAGAATGTTTTCCACTGGGTTAAGCACTTTTATCACGTTTAATACTCACAATAACCCTAATCATGAACACATTATCACTATTTTACAGATAAAGTTAAATATTTACTTACCACCCTTGCCCAAACTAAACCTCTGTTCACATTACAGGAAAAACAAATTAGAAGATACTTCCTGACTGCAAATATATACATATAAATAATAACACAAGTAGTCAAAGTGGCACATTTTTACATATATAGTACTGGATCTTAAGCACAGTCAACTTTACGATTTACAACACACTTCTATCCTGTCATCTCATTTGTTTCCCACAACACATCTGTTAAGAGGATTATTATCACCACCATATGTGAAGGCTACAAGACTCAGAGAATTTAAGTGAAGTCACTCAACTTTTGATTCCTTGTTAATTTTCCATAAACTTTCTTTTCTATGATTAAAGAAACACATTACCCTGGCCCTAGCCAGTTAGTTCAATTGGTTAGAGCATCTCCTCGATATGCAAAGGTTGTAGGTTCGATCCTGGGTCACAAAACATACATGGATCTCTCTCTCTAAAATCAACAAATAAAACTTTTACATTAAAAAAATTATCCCCACCTGACCTGTGGTGGCACAGTGGATAAAGTACGGACCTAGAATGCTGAGGTCGCCAGTTCAAAACTCTGCACTTGTCTGGTCAAGGCACATATGGGAGTTAACGCTTCCAGCTCCCCCCCCCCCCCCGTGTGTTCTCTCTCTCCCCCCCCCTAAGAAAAATGAAAAAATAAAATTTAAAAAATTACCCTCACAATCTGTTATTATGCAATAAAAAGATAAAATGTACTAGAGATCCTAGATAAGCATCTTACATTAGTTACATACTTCACCAAGTTAATAGAGTTACTAGTTATTTTTATGCCAACCATAGAAATACAAACTGTATGAATAATTTTATTAAGTTGGTGTGTTAGCAAGGGAATCCCGTATATCCTACTTGTACTGCCTAAAAGACTAAACCCCAAGTCAGTCAGAAGTGCAAACTATCTCTTTGGGAGTATATAAGATGCATAAATAAGTCTCTCATGACTTAACAGTTGTTTCACATAGAGATGATCTGCCCATAAAACCAGCTACCTTATGGCCACTTGCTCCAGAGTAAAGAGTGAGAGTGGCTACTTCAGGTATATACACACATTTCTATAAAAGTCTACCCAAGTTTAGCAAATATGTGTACACTCAAACACACAAAGATGTGTTTAGCAATAACTTGAAAAATGGTTTTTAAAATAGTTACCTTGGCATACCTGGGCCAGTTGGCTCAGTGGTAGAACATGGGCCCAGGGTGTGGATGTCCCAGGTTAGATTCCAAGGAGACCATTGCTTCTCCACCCCTTTTTCCCCTTCTTCTCTCTCTCTCTCTCTCTTCCACTCCCACAGCCCCAGCTCAATTGGTTCAAGGGAGTTGGCCTCCAGTGCAGAGGATGGCTCTGAGGCCTCTGCCTCAGGCACTAAAACAATGGCTTCATTGCTGAGCAAAGGAGGAACGGCCCAGGATGGGCAGACCAGCGCCCCCAGATGGGCTTGCCTGGTGGATCCTGGTCAGGGCACATGTGGGAGTCTGTCTCTGTCTCCCCTCCTCTCACTAAAATAAAAGTTACCTTGGCTTCGCATTTAAGAATACTTAATGCTTGTCAATGTCCACAACAAGCAATTGTTCTACTTTATTACAGTACTTCTTTCTACAAAATTTCCCTTCCTTTAAATTTTCCACTCCACTTAGTAGCTTGCCTTGCCTTTACTTTTTGTTTTTAAGATTTTATTTATTGATTTTAAAGAGGAGAGAGAAAGGGGGGAGTGGAAGGGGAAGCAGAAAGCATCAACTCATAGTTGCTTCTCATATGTGCCTTGACTGGGCAAGCCAGGGGTTTTGAACTGGCAACCTCAGTGTTCCAAGCTGACGCTTTATCCATTGCACCCTGCCTTTACTTTTTAACTGCCCTAATCTTCTCACTAGTATAATTTCAGACTTCAAAGTTTTACCCAATCACCTCTAACTATGTGATAATTTTATTTCCTTCCTTCCTTCCTTCCTTCCTTCCTTCCTTCCTTCCTTCCTTCCTTCCTTCCTCCCTCCCTCCCTCCCTCCCTCCTTCCTTTTATTAAGTGAGAGGCAGGGAGGCAGAGACAGACTGCAGCATGCACCTCAACCAGTATCCACCAGGCAAACTCCCTACCAGGCCATACTCTGCCTGTCTGGGCCACTGCTCCACTGCTCGGCAACCAAGCCATTTTAGCACCTGAGGAAGGCTACGGAGCCATCCTCAGCACCAGGGGCCAACTTTGCTCAAACCATTAGAGCCATGGCTGCAGGAGGAGAAGAAAAAGAGAGAAAGATGAAGAAGGGGGAGGGATGGAAAAGCATAAGGCCGAACCCAGGATTTCCACACTCCAGGCCAATGCTCTACCACTGAGCCAACCAGCCAGGGCCTCGTGATAATTTTCAATGCAAAAAAGGCCTCCTTACCTCCTCTAAGCCTGGTAAGAAACAGTAAGAGTGCCTCTGAGTAGTTTCTGAGATTGTTGACAAGTCACAATCACTGCCTCCATCAGGAATAACTTAATTCCCTCACAGGAAGGTTTTAAGAAATAAAACCAAAGCAAGATGTTTAAAGTGTTTCTGTAAGTAACAAGTGTTACCCTACTGCCATCATATTTTCAGATTATTGTTTTTTTCTGCTATCCATTTTTAAAGCTATTAGAGAAAGCCCTCAACCATTCCTCTGCATTATGAGTGCTGAAAAAAGAGTAAAAGTAAGAAGAAACTTGCATCAGTAACGTATTCATTGGGGAATCAAGCTCAGTATTCTACATTCCCAATTATCTTACTTAAGTTATATAATGACCAAGAAAGGAAACAACACACCTGAACTTTGAAACCCTAAAATGGCTACACAGACAGACTACAGTATTATCACACTTTTAAAAAGAAAGAAAGACAGCTGTTTCCCAGCACCCATCCCAGAGAAAACCTCCTTTGGTAAAGCTGTAAATTACCATTACAAAAAAAATTTAACTTCTATTCCCATTCCTTACCTTTTTGGCTCTTAAATTTGAGTCTGCCAAGTGGCTTTGCTTACAATTGTGTGTCAAACAGGTCTTCTGCTAGAGTATAAACAATTTTTTAAATGCATATTGCTAGGAAGAGTCACAATATTAAAGATATGTCTTGAACTACCACATCAAACTAGGTGACAGTCTTCCAGGTAGCTGCTCTCAGCAGCTGCTTAATATCAGACAGATGAGGGGAGGGGGGCAAATCACAGTTTTGGAAAAATTCTAGCAATTTCAACAAATTACATTTACTTGTGAATATTCAAAAACTTTACCCTAAAGTTATAAAATAGTAGCAAATAAAAAGAGAATTCCAAAATAGGTATACTTGACTTAAGGCCAGAATCTCATTTTAAACTTATATTAGTTGATTGATTTTAGAGATTTAGAGAGAAAGGGGAAGGAAGGAGGAAGGAGGAAGAAGACAGACAGATATCGATCTGTTATTCTACTAATTTATGTATTCATTGGTTGATTCTTGTATGTGCCCTGACTGGGGATAGAACCCATAACCTTGGCATATTGGGACAACATTCTAACCAGCAAAGCTATCCAACTGGGGCAAGGCCAGAATCTCATTTTAAATCCATGGTTTATTTTCCTTATAATAAATACCTCTTTACTGTAAGACAGCTCCTTCTTCATCCAAAAAGAGAATTTCAAAGGATTTCAAAACACTTGACTGAATAGGTTTAATCACATCCACATATTCCTCTCATCCTACAGTCATTACAATGAGTGTTAATATTTTATAAAGAGCCTACATTACTAAAAGGAGTAAGCTCTTCTCCTAAAAGAGACAAGGAGCACGTTCCTAAGACTTAAACTATTGGATTCACCCCTACTTAGCTCTTCAACCTAACTTATCCAGAAAGCAGAGGGTGACAGAGTTTCCACAGTCAAAAACAGATGAGTCCAGCCTGACCTGTGGTGGCACAGTGGATAAAGCGTTGACCTGGAAATGCTGAGATTGCCGGTTCGAAACCCTGGGCTTGCCTGGTCAAGGCACATATGGGAGTTGATGCTTCCAGCTCCTCCCCACCTTCTCTCTCTGTCTCTCTCTCCTCTCTCTCCCTCTCTGTCTCTCTCTCTCTCCCTTTCTCTCTCCTCTCTAAAATGAATAAAATTTAAAAAAAAAACAAAACAAAAAAAAACAGATGACTCCCCACTCACTCACAGCCTGTTTGCTCTTATGTTAAACACAAATCTTAACAAATTTATTTGGTTTTTTAAGGAAGTGATAGGTGATTCAGAGCAAATTAGCAGGGAAAGGGACTGTTTCAGGCATTCCCTTGTTAGGAATGACCATCAAGTGAAGTCTAACTCCAGAAAGAAAAAAAAAAAAAAGACTAAAAATCTGAGTAGCAGACGGAGCATTTAATAAATGGCAAGCCCTGTTTACCAAGTCTTAAGAATTGCATCTCTTCTCAGTGTACCACAGCATAAAAACCATCTTCACAGTCATGATTGAGTCATAAAGTTATGCTTCTGATTAGGCAAGTCATAAAACACTTTGAAACTACATCTAAAACGGTTACCTTAAAAAAACAGATAGACAGACACACACATATATCTCTCAGAGTCCAAAAGAGGTAAATTAACCAAATCATGAGCACTCCAAGACAATTACTTGAGAATTCCAACCAGAAGAGCTCTAAGACAGCTCCTTTTTTGTTTATTTTTACTGTGTAAACAGTTCTGTCATGTGCTTTGACTGGCAGGTAATAATAAAATCACCTTTACTTCCTGTTCTTTTTCCCTCAACAAAACTCTACAATTTGTCATCACCTCCACATGTCCAAGGGCTACTATAAATTACGAACCATGTTTCCCATAAACTTTTCTATTAAAGGGAGTCTTCATACTTAAAATCTTAGTAAAATGTTTCATATTTCATCTCACAAAATCTTAATCAGATTTTGGAAAGTGAGCATTCTGAAAAACACAAGTTCGTATTTAGTGTAGTTAACAAACTCCGTACTAACCCAACAGTAAACCTTTATTATTTTAAGCCTTAGAAAAACTTCATACCTTTAAGTACCATCAAAATTCTCAATCAGAACTTCATGCGTTCAATTCACACTACAGCGAAACATCAAATGCTACATTCCTAAAAATAGGGTTGCCATCAGCGAGAGGGACACACAACACTCCGCTGCCAACGCAAGAGCGTCTCCGAGGGGGCAGTGCGCTCCTGGTACACATACAGTAGGAACTCAATTCAGCAAAACCCGGGAGCGAAGGATCAGGTGACTTCACACCGGGCACTTTCGGCCAGATCGGGCCTTACTAAGGTCTGAGTGATCATAACCCCAGTGTGACAACTGAACCTGGACTCGCATCCTAGTCACGCGCAACCGCGCGAATAGGTTCGGGGCCGAGGGGCCCTGGACGCGAGCGCCCGGGTACGGCCCTGCCTGCGGACAGCGACTCGGCCCTGGAAGGGTGTTTGGGGAGCTTTCCGACCTGGCAGCGGGATGTCGGCTCCCCCTGCGCGCTCTGCGACCTCCTGCTCCGCGGGACCCATCACACCCCGTTACCCCGTCCTCCTTTTCCGCACGAGGGGCACAGGACAGCGAGCGCCCGCGGGTGACAGCTCGCCCTGCAGCGTCTGGCGCTGTCCGGGACCCCGCCGCCGCCGCCCTCCCCGCGCCCCTGTCCTCTGCCCGGGCTCAAGGCCGCCCCCTCAGGTCGGGGCGGACGCAGCGCCAGCCACGCGGCCGACGGCCAGGGGGCCGGGCCGGGCGCAGACGCGCGCCTCCCGCTCGCCCGACAGCGGCGGGCGCTGCAGCCCGGGACGCCCTCTCCGGCCGCGCGCGGCGGGAGCACGGGGCGCGGCGGGAGCTAGGCCCGGACGCCCGGCGCGGCGGCGGGAGGAGAGCCGAGCCAACCGCGGACGGCGACCCCGCCGCCGCTGGCCGGTGCCCGCGAGCCCCAGCGGCCAGCGCCCCTTCCCCACCCGGGCCCCGCGGGCTGCGCCCCACCGGCCCGTACCTAGGAGGGTCGTGGACGAGACGTGGTTAACCGCGGTGTCTGACTCGCTGGTCTGCCGCCGGCGTCGCAGCTCCGGGTGCGGCCGCTGCCTCCGCGCTACCTCGTCCCCCTCCGCCATCTTGTACCGATTTAAAATTAACTCCCCACTGACGTCAAACGCCGCCGCCGCTTTATCAACCTCCCGGGAGCCGGCGGGGCGCGGACAGGTCCTAGCGCCGCCCTCAACCAGCGCCTCCCTGTCCTCCCCACGCCCTCCCCTGTCACGCCCATCGGCACCCTCGCTCCGCCTCCGCAGTGCCCACCAGCCGCCAGCTTTTCCTGGCTTTTCCCTTCTAGGAGAAATCGGGCTGCGCCTCCACCGCCACCCTCTCACATCCCCACATCCTTGAGCGCAGTACCACACCCCCTTAGCGCAGGGCTGGTCTATATAAACCCAGAAGGGATCTCCCTAGAATCAAGTCCCTCCTTCCCAGTTCAGGAAACCAGTTTTCTTGACAGCTCTTCTCCAAAATCGTTGACTCGTGCCCTGCACAGGAGATCGCTTTCGCACTCCTTTCCTTCTCTCCTTTTTACACCTTCCTTCTCCACAGCTCTCTCCCTCCTCCCTTCCTACCACCCCGCCCCACCGCCCAGCCATTGCTTGTGCCCTGCTTTTCCTCTTGATCTTTCCTCGCAGAAGTCCCTAATGTTGCTTCTCCTCCAGAGACCGTCCTATGGTTTGTTTACAATAGCTCCCACCTACTTATGAGACCTTCTCCCTATCTTCCTAATTGTGTATGCCCTTGCCCTCCAACTACTAGCACCTTGCAGGGGCAAGTCAGAAAGCTCTCCAGTCAGAAAATGAATTGTAGCAGATCCTTTTCCAAGTGTGATGAACTTTCTCGTAGGGATTTGAAAATCCAGGTCACTTTTCAAAATAGCCTGTGTAGATAGATATCTGTGATGAGTGGTCCCTATTCTTTTGGATTTTTACCATATCAGCAGCTGCATTAGAAATTCCTTTTCTCTGGGAACAGACTGATGGATGCCAGAAGGGAGCGGGGTTGGGCAACTGGTGAAGGGATTGAGAAGTACAAATTAGTAGTTACAGAATAGGCATGGAGTTGTAAACACATAGGGAATATGGTCAATAATACTGTAGTAACTATGTATGGTGCCAGGTGGGTACTGGAAATACCAGAGGGAACACTTTGTAAAATAATATGATTAACCACTATGCTGTACACCTGGAATTAATACAAAATGATATTGAATGTAAACGGTAATTGAAAAATAAAATTAGCGCTCGCTGTCTGTCAACTCCTCTCTCTCATTTTCTTTCTCTCTCTCTCTCTCTCTCTCTCTCTCTCTCTCCATGCACAAAAGAAAGGCCATTTGCAAACACAGCAAGATGGTCATTTGCAAGACAGAAGACAACCCATACTAGAAACCAACCCTGATGGCACTTTTATCTTGGATTTCTTGCTACCAGAACTGTGAGAAAATGTCTATTGCTTAAACCACTTCATCTGTGGTATTTTGTTATGGCAGCCCAAGCTGGTTTATAAAGGGTGCATCATTGATCCAGCTATCATAGTGGGCAACTGAAGTGTAATTTTGCTGGGAAACTCTGGAAATTAGTACACCTAAGACTTCTTTCTACCCGAGTGGTGAAGCTGCAATTCTTGCACATCAGCTCATAACAGACATTGGCTTTTGACTGCTTCCATGGGTAATTAATTTCTCCAAACATTCATCTAGATAAAGGAGACCTCAGGAACACGTTCAGCTACTGAGTTAAACCTGGTGCCGTTGGTGAGAGTATGACTGGGGTTGATGCCTTTTGAATATGCATGCAATATACTTACTCCAAGGCAGTTTCCGACGCTGTGGAGGGGTTTTGACCTTATTCAAATCAACATCTACTTTTCTACCTGCATTTTCTTCCTTCCACTGACCCTTTCACCTAAACACAGCAACCTGTCACTAGAGCATGTGGTATGTGTTCTGTTCCTCAATCACATCGAAGTTTTAACAGTAAATTACTGCAAAAGTCCTTCATACAAACTCTGCAAAATCAAATACAGAACTCTATAAAGTAAGAAAGAAGAAAGAAAAGAAGGGAAGGAGGGAGGGAAGGGAGGGAGGAAGGGAGGAAAAAAGAAAAAGAGACAAAAGGAGGGAGGGAGGGAGGGAGGGAAGGAAGGGAGGGAGGGAGGAAAAGAATTTCAAAAATTTCTTTTCTCTGATAAAAAAGGAAGACAGTTGTCCAAATCCCTGTCTTATCCAGGTCTTTTCACAAGTCTGAAACACAGCCTTCATCCTGCAGGATCTCTAGAAAAACATTGATGTCATTGAAGCTTGCAGAGTGCTGTTCCACAGGTGTTTTTCGTAGGACTGTTTATTCACCTTTTTTTGTCTTTGTGGAAGGGGTTTGGAGCTCCTCCTGGACTTTCTAACTCCCTGCATCCCGGTTCAGTACCCTTGGGGCAGCCTAAGCCCCAAGCCATAAATCTTGTTTGATGATGGATTTCCCTTCATAATTTCCCTATGTAGCATCTATTTAATATTGTCCACAGTCTGCTTTATGCAAGGTGTCATCTTGGGCATGAGAGGAAGTGCAAAGATGAGTATTTTTCCTGTCAAAGAATAAAGTTCCAATTACAATTAGTAGTTACTATGCTCTGGAAAGTTCCACAGCTCCTTACTCCAATGGAGAATACAGAAGCCGATTGTAAGTATAGTTAAGAGATTAAGCTTTGTCTTGTGGTGACGTCAAATTCATATGTTTAAAAGGTCTTCCTCTATTTTCCCCAGTCAGTTATTCCTCTTCAATTTCTTATCATAGTACATCTACATCCAGCAAGTTCCGTATGAAGTCAATTAGGATTTCTAAATCTCTCTCTCTCCCTGGTTCACCTCCTCTTCATTGCCGCAGCCTCCCCCTTGACTCGGGGCCCATCATCTTCCACTAGACAATGTAAAAACTTCTGCTGCTTGTCCTCCTGTGAATCCTCCACACAACCACTGGCTTGAGTTTTCTTAGATGCCAATCTAGTCCCATGATTTCTCTGCTCTGGATAAAGTCGGAACTCTTCATAACAGTTCTTTCATGTTTTGTACCCAACTTATGTATTGAGCCTCATTTTTCACCACTCTGTTAATTATTTCTTCATTCTTTCATTTAACAAATGAATTTTGACAACGTTGAAATGCTGAAAAAACTGGTAATGAACAAGACAGGCAAAAATCAGTTTCTTTGGTTTTAGTCTCTTTCCACAGCTCCTGCAGATCCCTGTACCACAAGAAAGTGAGAATCAGGAGCTCAAAGATCTGTTTTTTTAATGCATTATCTCCAGTACCTAAACAAGTGCCTGCTATACGGAGGGACCTCAAAAAATACCTGTGCAATGAATGAGAGAATAAATCAATAAATGAAAGAATAGGTTACAATTCTGATTCAACCACTGATTCTCTTAATGTTTTTAAACTTCCAGGTCCTTTTTTTTTTTTTTTTTTAACTAACTATATAACAGGATTCTTATGGAATCAAATTGAATAATGTATTGTTTTCTTGACTGTAAACTAGTTAACATTTATGGACTGTTTTATTGTTCCAGGCACTGTTCAACATACTTTACATAGGTTGTTATTTAATCTTTACAAAACAATCCTAAAAGGTAAATGCTATTATTATTCTCATTTTACAGATGTAAAAATTGAGGCACCAAGAGGTTTAAAAAAAAATAAAAAGTTGCCTACTTGGCAGGACTGGCTTTTGAAAGCAGTTGGTCTGGGTCCAGAGTTTATGAGCACATCCACTGCGATTGGTGTTCCATTTATAGACTGAGAACTCCAAGAAGGCAGAATCCATAGTGGGTGCTTCGGGATTCTGTCTTCTGTTAGCATAAATTGCATTAAAAGCAGTGGTAGGATTTAGCCAGTTCGCACTGGTTCAGCAGAACTGATACCTAATTTTTTGTTGAGTTTGGCGAACCAGTTGTTAAAATGACACTTGTAATCAGGGTTCTCTCTAAGGTGGGTGCCTGGACAGCCACCCAATGTGGAAATCACAAATTTACATTCCTTACTCTTTTTTTTTATTATTAAATTTAATGCAGTGACATTGATAAATCAGGGCACATATGTTGAGAGAAAACATCTCCAGTTTATTTTGACATTTGATTATGCTGTATACCCCTCACCCAAAGTCAAATTGTCTTCCGTCACCTTCTATCTGGTTTTCTTTGTGCCCCTCTCCTCCCCCCACCCCCTCTCTCCTTCCTCGTCCCATCTCCCCCCCCCCTCCCGTTACCATCACATTCTTGTCCATGTCTCTGCTTCTCATTTTTATGTCCCATCTATGTATGGATTCATGTAGTTCTTAGTTTTTTCTAATTTACTTATTTCACTCATATAATGTTATCAAGGTCCATCCATGTTATTGTAAATGATCCGATGTCATCATTTCTTATGGCTGAGTAGTATTCCATAGTATATATGTACCAAAGCTTTTTAATCCACTCATCCTCTGACGGACACTTGGGCTGTTTCCAGATCTTCGCTATTGTGAACAATGCTTACTCTTTTTAATGTTCATCTGCATAATAGTCTATTCTAAGTGCCTGTAGTAATATTCTTCTGTCCACAGGTGAAAAAAATTGCAAGTGAGGACATGAATCAAGAAGCAATATGGAAATATCTTAAATAACAGTTTTATTGTTTTTTGTCAGGTATTATTTCATATTTTTTGTTAATGTTTTAAAACTCTTTCTTATAACACAATCTAGTTTTGTGTACCTCTTTTGTTCTTATTAAGTATTAAACGCATGAAATAACAACTTCCTTTCAGTAAATTGTTTTTTTATATTTAAAAGTCATCAGGGCAGAGCCAGTTGTTAAATTGTTTGAACCCCACCACTGATTAAAAGTTATTTCAGACAAATAAACAACTTTAAAAAAATTTAAATCTTATTAATAAATGGGCAAAAGACATCCACAGACATTCCAAAAAGTTGTAAAAGTGGACCTTAAACACATAAAAGATCGGTTTCACTAATAAAAAAAAATGCAGATTAAAACAGCACCGAGAGACCATTTCTCAGCCATTAGATTGGCAAAAATTGAAAAGCATCAGATTAAACTCTGTTGACTGGGATTGAGGGGGAAACGGGCACTTTTATACATTGCATTCTCATCAGGAATGCAAAATAGTATAACTCCAATGGAGAGGAATTTGCCTATATCCAAACTACACTTGCAGTTATACTCCAACCTGCCAATCTCACTTCTGGGCATTAACTCTGAAGATACAACTTCAATAATTAAAACACGCACATACACACATTTGCACAAGGTTATTCATTGCAGCATTATTTGCAATTGCAAAATATTGACAACTATCTATCAATAAATATCCAAGCATAGATGATCGGTTAAATAAACTATGATAAATATGCATGATGGAGAACTTGGTAGCTATATATAAAAAAAAGAATAAGATCTCTATGAACTGATATGCAGTGATTTCCAAGAGATATTTTTAAGTGAAAAAAAAACAAACTGCAAAACAGCATATGTATGTTTTGTATGCTACCTATGAGCAGAATATTTTGTGTGAGAAAGAGAAATAAGAAAATATACATATGTCTATTTAAGTGTCCAAAAAAAAACAACTCAGCCAGGTTAAACATAAAACAATAAAGTTAGCCCTCTCCAAGGAGCGGGGTGTGGGGGAATAAGATAGAAGGAAGACAGAATAGAGTGGCATTTCTCTCAGTGTACCTTGTATAGTGTTGACTTTTGGAGGGAAAGGGGCTTCTGCTGCCCACATTTGTATCACGTTCTACATGATCAAATAAATAAAATCAACAGGGAGGAAGTGGGGCACAAAACTTAAAGCAAACAAAATAGGATCTTAATAGTATTTTAAATAAATAGCATAATCACAATGAAGAGGGGGAAAAAAGCCTGCCAATCCAAGGAATTTACAAACATAGTATTAGACAATAAAGATTTCTCTATCTTGGTCAGAGTGGAGGGAGAACATCAAACAAACCCTGAATTCTTGTTGGTAGGCTTGTTTTTGTAGAAGTACAGCAAAGCAATTCTGACCCTATTTTAGATGTACTAGATAATTGAACAAATGTGTAAATATGTTGATGTTAGGACCAGAGTTCTCAATGAGAAAGAAAGGACATACAAATAATGAAAAGGAGAAGGCAAAACAAACCCTTGTATAGTGTTGACTTTTGGAGGGAAAGGGGCTTCTGTTGGCCACATTTGGATTAAATTAGAGGTATAGATATGGGCTGACAATTTCTAAAATATGTGAATGTATGTGTGTATGTGCAAGTGTAAATATGCATGTATATGTGTACACGTGTGTATAGATGTATATGTGTGTCTCTATGTGTACATGGATGTATTTCCTAGCTCTATCCACAGAAAAAAACTATAAGCAAAGATACTGAAGTAGCAATGATTATACCTAGTGCCAAGTCTTGCTGTCTAATACTATTCCTTGCTAAATGAAAACAAGACTGATTCTAGAGTTGGAACAGGGTAGGTACAAGGTGACCCATGAGCACCATTTTTGTGGCAGAAATTAAGAAGGAACTCAAAAATATGATGACACAAAAGTCAGTTTGAAGAAACTCCCACTGACCAAATTTGGCACAATTTGAGCACCAGAACAACTAAGGACAATAACAAATTATAGATCTTTGGGAAGATAGGAATCTATCAGTCTATACCAATGATTAGATAGATAGATGATACATAGATCTGAAGAGAGGACTCCTGTTTACAGTAAAATGCTGAGGGTCAACTGGTAAATGTAGAGGAAGTACTTGAGTTGGAAAGTCATTAATTTGAAGCCATGATGTCAGAGATTGGTTCAGATAAGAATCATCAATGGATACTAAATTTAGGGAGGAAGATTTGATGAAAAGCAGAATATTTGCATGTCTTCAAGTTTTTCCCTACATTTGTCATTAATTGCAAGGGAAAAAATGGAAACCAATACCATGTAGAAATCAGATGACACTGTGAGTAGGTGATGAAAATTAAGATCACTAATGAGGAGGGAAATGGACACTATATGCTTCCAGATGTGATGCCCTGAGAGGGACACAACATCACTTAGGTAGGATTTCAGTCTGGAATGAACCTAACCATGATGGAACCTAAGACAAATCTAAAACAATAAACATGCTATTTTTTTTTTTTTTTTCATTTTTCTGAAGCTGGAAACAGGGAGAGACAGTCAGACTCCCGCATGCGCCGGACCAGGATCCACCCGGCACGCCCACCAGGGGCGACGCTCTGCCCACCAGGGGGCGATGCTCTGCCCATCCTGGGCATCGCCATGTTGCGACCAGAGCCACTCTAGCGCCTGAGGCAGAGGCCACAGAGCCATCCCCAGCGCCCGGGCCATCTTTGCTCCAATGGAGCCTTGGCTGCGGGAGGGGAAGAGAGAGACAGAGAGGAAAGCGCGGCGGAGGGGTGGAGAAGCAAATGGGCGCTTCTCCTGTGTGCCCTGGCCGGGAATCGAACCCGGGTCCTCCGCACGCTAGGCCGATGCTCTACCGCTGAGCCAACCGGCCAGGGTAAACATGCTATTTAAAACACAAAACAAGACAAAAAAGGGAGGCATATTCTTCAAAAACCTCAATATCATAAAAGACAAAGAAAGGTTGTGGAAATGTTTTAGATCAAAGGAGGCTAAAGAGATATGACAACTAACGGCAATATCTAATCTTAGACTAGATCCTATACTGAGGAGTGGGAAAGGGGGTGAATACTATGTATGGAGTCCATTCAAAAAATTGGACTATAGATGGTAAATAAAAGTGTCACATCAGTATTCAATTACCTAAAGTTGATAACTGTACCATAGTTATGTCTGAGCATATTTGTTTATATAAAATACATACTGGAGTATTTTAACATAAAGGCTTGGACATACGCAACTTCTTCCCAAATTGTTAAGAAATCATGCTAATACTGATACACAGTGGCAAACTTAAAACAAATCCCAAAATAGATGCACTCAATGTAAGATCAGAATAGCATTTTAACTGATGAAGCATGAGTGAGCTTGACCCAATCATTGGCATCTCTTCATGGACTCTGCAGACTCCTCTCATTGATCTCAGGGGCTAATACTTACAGGCACCTAGACGTGGGTGCGTGCATGCATCTGACATAATCTTGTATGTCTCATACTGAGAATTATGGGCATCTTATAAAGCAGTTGCTCCATATGAGTTTCCACCTGAGCCTGTTCAATATTAGGTGTCCATTTTTCTCTAGAGCAAAGGACACCTGTCCTTCATGAATACAAGGGATAAATAATGACCCTTCCAACCCATATTTATCCTCAGAGGTAATGATTTGAATTGGGATACGTGAACATCACTATCATTTAGTGAAAAGAACACCAACTTTGAAGTTGAGACCAGCTCTGCTTCTTGGTTTTATGACCTTAAGAAAGTTAATTTACCTCTCTAACCCTCACATTTCTCAGCTGTAAAGGCCTCTTCCTAATATTTTTGTCCCGATGATAACAGACAATGTAGATAAAGTATTTAGCCCAGTCGCTGACACAGGTCAGTAAAGGATAGCCATCATGATTATTGCTCCAGCCAAGTCAAAGAAGAGATTAAAGAGCAGGAGCATAATTAGTAATAATAATACCTATTTGTAATTTTATTTAATCTACAAAATACATCCATGAGGCAAGGATGATTGGCATCATCAATCTTTTACAGAAAAAAAAGAGCTGGGGTTATCAAAGCTCACATACTTTGGTAAGGCCTCATGACTAGAAATTAAGTAGCTGAGATTTAAATGCAGTTCAGTTTGCTACCAGAGTCTGTGTTCTCAATCATGTCTCTCCAGAAAACACACTGATCTTGAGGCTGGGCACTGAAAACTATAATCATAGCAACCATTTATAAAGATGACTAAGTGGCTAAAAAGAGTTCTGGGTGTCCAGGAGATTGTTTCAGATAGTTGGAGTGGAATAAACACCACTCAAGTACAGGACAAGGGCACCATGAACACCATGAAAAGACTTAATGGGAGCATCTACTTGAATGATCGACTTATATAGAATTCACAGGTATCTCGTAAACACTAAAATAGTTTAGTAGTGGGAGTGATAAAAATACAAATTTGTGAACTGGACTTGCCTGAGTACATTTTGAAATGTAGATAGTGATAGGCTCTTAAATTAAGGTCAGTATACTAAACAACACCAGCAGAAGAAACTCTTTGGGAACTCTATCATATTCTATAACATTTTTTCAAAAATAATGATGCAGAAGTGACTGTAGCCACCAGGAAACAGAAATGTGCTTGTAGCTGGAAGCAAAGACAGCTGTGTGCTTTTATCTCCTCTGAGAATCAGGGCAGTGAATGATAGCCATGCAGACTGCCTATCTGGACACACCTAATATCCCCCATCACTGCCCAGCCCTCAGGAATGCCTTTGAAGTCAGTGGGAAATTCGTGTTTCACAGAAGACACTGCATATCTTAGCCCTTTTAAGATGAAGACAATTATCTACACTGGCCTTATTTCAATCAACGTATTTGCAAAGGGAGGGCAGCCAAATCTTTCTTTCTCACACTCAAGCTCAATTCCAAAATTCCAAAAACTGACTGGCTAATTGACAGGCAAAACACTCCACCTTGTCAATGCCCCTAGAATTGTCTTTGTTGTAACCTATTTAATTCTTCGTTTCACTGCTGCTAAAGTAGAGTTTCATCCTTGTATTTTGATGGTTACATGCTCACCTCATCTCTAACAGCCCCTCACCATTTCTCCCCACCCTCAATAGTCTTGGGATCTGTCCTCAAATATAAATGTTTAGAATGCAAGTTCCTTCTTTCTATTTCCCATAACAGTTCTTTGCTCAAGCTGAGATGTTGGCAGGTAATATCACTGCCACTGGATCTGCCTGGCAAATATTTATCCTTCAAGCTTCTCTTTTCCCTTTTTTTAACTGTATTTCAAGCTTGTCTTGATCACCATCCAAGAAAGTGAGGCATCACAAGACGTAATGAAATGATTGTGTTTTAAGACATTATGTTTTGGGGTAATTTGGTATATGGTAGCAATAGGTAACCAGAATGCGTGCACATGGTGTGATATCAATGTATACACATGTATATGTAGTAAAAGTGTAAACAAACACATAGCAGTGACAAACACTGAATTCAAGGTAGTGATTATCACTCAGTGAGGTTACTTGTCTGTTTCTGCTGTCTAGAGCGTGGTTCTTGATTTTTGTTGTTGCTGCTGTTTTGTTTTACTTAAAAGAATGCAAATGATAAATGGCATTTGTTTGCAGGATGTGTTGCCATAAGCATGTTCAAATATCCATTAGAGGCCACTGTAAATTAGACTATTGGTCATGCAGCTCCTATCAGGAGCAAATCCAGGATTTATTTGTGGGACCCAAAAGATCTACAAATTTAGGGAACTTCTTTAAGAAAGCAATTTATAAATTAAAATTAGATGTGAAAGTAGATATTTACTTAGAATGAGAAAAGAAATCACTACTTTTTATAAAGTTAACACCACAAACATACAGAAAATTTATATTTGTATTAATTAAATTCATGGTATATCTCTCATACTTTTTGTCGGACTTATTTGGCTACATGATCTGATTGGCTCTTTATGTTATACCATTTTGGGATATCATTTTTTGAAGAGAAAATAGAAAGGCGATTTAGTTTTTCCTCCAGTATAGTTTAATAAAGTTTATATTTATTGACAGCTTTAAAAAATTCTCTTTCAGCTCTGTAACATTTTATTGTTGATGTCATGTAAATTTTTAGAATTGCTGTCACATTTGGGAAAATCTTTATTAGGCCTCTTTTATGTAGAAACTTCAGATTTCAGGGTGTATCAAGTTGGGTTTCTTTTTTTTTCTTACTTGTTTGGTAGTTGGTGTTATATTTTAGTTTTTATTGGATGTACTGGGATGACATTGGTTAATAAAGTTTTATAGGTTTCAAGTGTACAATTCTATAATACATCTTCCATATATTGTATTGTGTGCTCACCATCCAAAGTCAAGTCTCCTTCCATCTGCATTTATCCTCCCTTTACCCTTCTACCTCCCCTCAGCCCCCTTTCCCTCTGGCAATCACCATACTTGTTGGTCAAATAAGTTTGTAAATATGATATATAGGTTTGTTTGCTTATAGTTTGCATTGGGTGTGGGGGACAGGCTGTAAGCAGACAGCGTCGTTATAGCATAAGACTTAGTTTTAAGACTAAGCTTTTCCCACACCATTGACTGATTGCATGATGTGGGGTGGTGCACTCTCATGAGGAATCCCATTATGCCTCAGATAAGTGACTTTGTATCAGAGACTTCCTTGTTTGTATATTGGATTAAAGGTTTTGATTTCTACACCATAAAATGGGGCAGACAGGGAACTTGCTCTTTCTTGGTTCCTGAGATTAGCATTAGAGGAAAGAGAAGAGAAAGGAGAGCAGAGAAAGGCCACGTGGAGGAGAGGATAAGCAGCCAAGATGGCGGAGTGTTGAAGGAGAAGCCAGTTTGTGCAGAGTTTATGCAGAGAGAAGGAGATGGGGAACAGAGGTGGATAAGGCTGGTGAGGTAGAAACCTTTGATTCTAGGAAACTTGGATAAGTTAGTGGCTTTGGGGGCCCTGAATGGAAAGGGAAGTACTTTCCCACTGTCTGTATTTCTTGCCCGCCGGGTGCAAGCTAGGATAAAGATGATGGCCCACCAGTTCTTGGCTTTGTTGTTTTATTACCGTCTGTCTGAATCAGATGAGAACCTGCATGGACCAGGCGGCTGTGATATTGGCCGTAGCTACTGGCTTAACAATACTGTTGTCCGGTTTTTTGTTTTGTTTTGTTTTTGCTTAGTCCCTTTACTTTTCTCACCCAGCCCCCCACACTCGCTCCCCTCTGATAGCTATCAGTCTGTTGTCTGTGTTTATGAGTCTATGTTGTTAGTTTATAATGTTCATTGGATTTTATATATAAGTGAAATCACATGGTACTTGTCTTTCTCTGATTGGCCTATTTAACTTAGCATAATACTTTCCAGGTCCATCCATGCTGTAGCAAAGGGTAAGAATTCTTTCCTTTTTATGGCTGAGTAGTATTCCATTGTATAAATTTATCACAATTTTTTTATCCACTCACCTTCTCATGGACACGGGCTGCTTCCAAATCTTGGCAATTGTAAATAACCCTGCATCAAGTTTTCTTCTCAGTGGCTAATCTCAAATACCTTTTGAACTGAAAATGCATAGCGTGTTTATACAATAATTTTATATGCTTTTTTGTGGTAGATTCTTAACAAGAGAGAAATACCATTTTTAATCATCATTAATGAAGACAAAATCCTCTTTAAAAATTTTTTTCATTTAGTGACTGGGAAGAATTTTCCAAAGACTAGTTTCTGTCTCCATACTTTTCAAACATTTTTCCTCCAGTCACCACACACATACTGTTGGTGCTGGACACTGCGGGACACTTTTACTTCTGAATTTCCATGTTTCTATCACCTTTGAGTCTGAGAACACAGGAATGAAAAGGCAAAGCATACATGCATTCTGGTCTGCCCCTTAACTGCTTAAATCCAGGAAGCTCAATGGTAAATAGATTGAAAGGAAAACAGAAAACAGAGAGCAGCTTGTGCCCCTTTCCCCCACTTGGACCTCAGAGAGGGAACTGCTCCACAGAGTGGCCTTACTCCTTCAAAAACCATCACAACAAATAAGAAATGGTGGTGCATGGGACTTAGGTGGAAATGGGCCTTAGTTATACCTTCTGAGCTTCCCTTAGCTAGGCCTGGCGGTCACGACACACACCACAGGAAAGTAGCTGAGTTGGAAACTAGAGGTTATCATTATGAATATAGTAATATAGTGTTCAACCTAAGGCTGGAATCAAATGGAAATTGTAGGTGAGAATCAGACAGGTGACCTGAATTAACAAAAAAAAAAGAGCGCTGGATCCTGGACACGCCAAAAATCAAAGCATAGGCAAGTCAGCTCCAACTCCACAGACGTGTGCAAGGTGCCCAAGGACCAGATCAGTCACAACACCTCCCTGCAGAGCTCAGCAAGGCTCCACGCGAGGGCCCTGAGATCCAGCTGTGTAGCCTGAATCCCATCCCCTGTCAGTCACCGTGTAAACTTTCCACTTTGTTTGCAACCCTGTTCCTTTAGCTATTATTCTAGGAGGGGAATAGAAATAGTGGAGCCTAAAATACCAGAATCAGATTTTCAAGTCATGGGGGAAGATCCCTGGAATCCTCTAGTAAGACTTAAACAGCATTAAACGTTCATCGGGTATGTTTTTTGTGCCTGGCCATTCATATGACCATAATACGGTAATATATTTATATCATATTACTTTTTTTTCCAGTGAGGATTCACAACAACCTTAAAACAGAGATATTATAAATATCTCTATTTACAACAAGAAACCTGAAGCCAAGAGACATTAAATAATCTGTGCAAGGCTACCCAGTTTATAAAGTAAGGGAGCTGGGCTTTGAACCCACAGGTAGAACTCAGGAGTTCACACTTGGAACAACTAAGTTCTCTTTTCCTGGAACAGCTCGAGAAGCTTCATGTGTGTGATATCAATAGCTCCTTGAGGTTAACCTGTCTATCCTCCCCACCCACCCCCACGAGTCCCTTTCTTATCACCACGGGAGATCAGTGGCCAATCTCAGAAGATAAAGTCATCAACGCTCCAGTGTGTTAAGTGTAGTCTGTGTCTCAAATCCGGAACCTCAACTGTTTTGATGGAGGGTCACCTGTTGCTAGAGAAACACTACACATCAGCCATTGCTACTCTCTATACCACACTGGGCCATGCTGGCCACGGCCAACCTTGCCTTTTATCTCATTACAGAAGTTTCTGGAGCATCTTTAAGGCATATTTTAATCCATGAAAATTCATCCTTCAAACTCCACACTTGCTTTGGATAACCCAGAAACTGTGGCAGCAAGGGCGCCAGATTGCAATTTCAACTCTGTGCTAAAGTTAAATATGAAAACATATTTAACTTTTATGTGCTTTCAGTTCCACAAAACAAAAGGATATGAAACATACCACTATGATTTATGGGCTGGTCAGTTTGTTTTTTCTTGAACAAGTATCTATGTTCAGTGTACCTCTCTCCCCAGCTTTGCAATCTCCTCCAGTACCTCCCTCCTGTCATCATCTGCTTCTCTCAGAGTTTTTGAGGACAGAGCCATATCCTCGCTGGTGCTGACAGTGCCCATGGACAGCTAAGATCTGCGCCGAGCATGCAGACTGCTGATGCTCCTAGCATCTCTGGTCCACTGGGTACCTACCACAGCTAAGAAGATTCCATATAGCGGCAGTGAGACCAACCTCTGACCAACCCTGCCGTGCTTTGTTCTGAGCAGTTCTGCCTCTGCTCAAGGATTCCCAAAGGCTCTCCTGAGTAGAGACTTGACAGTTTCCTCCTCTCACTTCTTGCTGGGCATGCTTCAAAGTCTTATGAAGCCAATTCCTCTGTTTGTTTTTTTTGTTGTTGTTTTATTCCTCTAACCATGGGTCTCCAGCAGCTCCCAAAAGGGCAGGCAGGGGACAGATAGTGTGCTTGTCCTCTACCACTTAACTCTCAGGCCCTAATCTTACTGGTCCTCCCCCTAAGGACACTGGGTGTTTGACCAACACAGCACAAAACGAAATACACTAGTGATAATAGTGCATGCAAAGCCAAAAGGGACTTGAAAGAGAAATACTGTCCTTACTGGCTGTATTTTGGCCCTAGCTCAGATTAGATTAAACATTTTCCTCCTGTTCTTATTGTACACATGTAGAACCAAAAATGTACATGTCCATCTGGAAAACAGCATTTTTAGATTTTATTTCATGGGCATATTTAAATCTGAAGGTCATGATCATGACCAACAGCACCCTGTATCCCTTATTGGGACTCTCTCATCATCTACATTGATGTTTTCTTTTATTTCATCCCTAATTGATGGTGATTGATAGGATTTATTATATTCAGGTCAAGGAAGAAATACTGTGGGCAGTACACTATGGCTATAGGTAGGGGGCTTGTTCTTAAACAGGTTATTTCTCACTATAAATGTTGCAGTTGCATAAAAGAACACAGCTTTTTTTTCAGTCTAATACTTTAACAGCAGTAATTTATATATTTCCTAATGCTTATGTGAGAACTGAAGAGCTGGTCGCCATTGTGGGGGTGAGGAGGTTAAGCAGAATATGCAGAAGACTGATACGTGGCTATTGCCACAAATTTAGTCCAGAGAGAGGAGCTCCAGAAAACCACTTAAACTTCAGGAAGACACACAGATGCTCTGGGAAGGGTGTAAGAAAAGAAGCAGGCCTTAGGTGGACAGACACGAAAAGGGATATTATGGGATACAGGAGCTAGTTTGGAGTAGTCAAGAATGGGAAAGAGAAACAAAGAAGTTAAAGTTAAGAAGGTGAGAAAATGCCCATTGTGGGTCTAGAGGGGGCAAAGAGAAACAAAAAAAGTTAAAGCTAAGAGGGTGAAAAAAAAAAAGTCCATGTGGGTCTGGGGGGGGGGGGGACTGGGCAACAAAAACTCTAGAACCAGAAAGAAGAAATAAGAAAAAAAAAAGAGAATGAATGGAATGTATCAGATTCCCATACGAGCCTGGGGACTCTCATTCGCCCACTAAATGATGTTTTTCCCAAGCCCCACAAGCAAGGAAATGAACAAATAAGATCTTGGTTTTTAGTCTACCCTCTTCAACATCCACTAAAGCAATCTGACTGGCTATCCCTTCCCTGGTGGCAGGAAAGGGAAGAAGGATGTAGACAACAAATGTTGGAAATATAAAAGACAACAGCCACAAATATTTTTACAGGGGAGAGACCTGGGAGGTGCTGCTGGGAAGATCGAAGAGATACCATAGGTCAGGGGTGGGGAACCTTTTTGGCTGAGAGAGCCATGAATGCCACATACATATTTTAAAATGTAATTCTGTAAGAGCCATACAATAACCCGTGTACATTACGCATTATCCAATAAAAATTTGGTGTTGTCTCGGAGGACAGCTGTGATTGGCTCCAGCCACCCACAACCATGAACATGAGCGGTAGGAAATGAATGGATTGTAATACATGAGAATGTTTTATATATATATTTTGAGAATGTTTTATATTTTTAACGTTATTTTTTTATTAAAGATTTGTCTGCAAGCCAGATGCAGCCATCGAAAGAGCCACATCTGGCTCGTAAGCCATAGGTTCCCGACCCCTGCCATAGGTGCAGAATCTACCATGAGCTGGTAGACTGAGCGTCAAAGGGTCTGCAGTGGGCTTGCAAATAGTGATTATGGATTCTTAGGTATAGATAGATCCTTTGATAATTTAGGTCGTTTGCATTCAATGAGAATGGGTGATTTGTATCTAAGACTGTGACTGATTCTCAGGCAGAGTACCTAAAGATATGGTGTTGGTGTTGGCCACAAACTGCCAGTCCAACACGGATACCCAAGATAGCTCTCATCTCCTTCCAGTGAGACCTCTCATCACACTTGCAAGCTTTCAGCAGTTTCCTCCACACCTACACAGCTCTAACCTGCAGAGGCTTCTTCTTTAAGCATTAGGGGCAACATTAAAATTCATAGTCTGCTTCTAGTAAACCCTTTGAGGACATTAACTTAGAGGGAAAAGCTAAGTTATTTCAATATTCTAAGTGAAACAATAATTTATAATACACTAGGAGTCTTTTGACTGAAAATAACAGAAAACTCAACCAGGAATGTCATCAACAAAAAGGAGAATGCAGTCGTATCTCGTGCAACAATAAGTTCAAAGGCAGAATATTTTCAAGGTTGGTTATCTCACTGTTCAATGACATCATTAAAACATCTGGGTTTTGGTTTTGGTTTTCTAGGATTTTTTTTTATTTTATTTTTAGAAATTTTCTACTTTTCCTTTCTCTAGAGGTTGAGTTTTGTCCACACCTTTATCCTCCACGGTTGCAAGCTGATTGCCAAAGTTTTAAGTGCTCTGTGAGGATGCAACAGTGTAAATAAAAGAGGGTCTTTAAAAAAAAAAAAAGAGGGTATTTTATTTCCTGCCTTGAATCACTTCTTGTCAGAAGGAAATTTTTCCTTAGACTTTCTCTGTTTCATTGCTCAGAATTAAAACACATGCTAATTTCTACTAATCTCTGACAAGGAAAATGGAGCTGCCACGATTGATTTAATGTAATCAAGATCCAGTTTTCTCTGAAGCTTACAAGTTGCCTGATACCTGATCAAAGTTGCATAGTATAGGAAGGAAAAAAGGGAAGAGTGACTTATGGAAGAGGCAGCCCATACTGTCTGTCACAGATCAGAATATGGGCCTAACTTCCAAATACACCCTAACCTCTCAGCTCCTCCTCTTCTGCCCCAACAATCCACTTGCCACAAGGAAAATGAACGTGCACCTGGCCCCTCAAATTTGAGCATCACTAGAGTAAGGAAGGCCCTTCTCCAATAGGCTAAGAGCAGCCTGGAAGCCCTGAGACCCAGTAAAATATTCTACAATTATCAGAGAAATTAATGTGCCATAGGCAGTTTATGTTGAAACATGCCACCAATTGAGAAGCATAAGTTACTCCATTAGTGGTAATAAATTCTCAGTATTAGTCATGTGCTGTTTCTGTTCATCCCTTGACCTGGGATGCTTACAGAATTTTTGGCTTTTTATGAGACCTTGTTGCATGGTTGAAAATCCTGTTTATCTTATTGCCACACATATCCTTATAATATAATCCTCTATAACTTCAAGTGAGTTGAATAAGTTGGGTTTCTTTCCCACCAGAAAATTAATTTAACCTCAATGTTTGAGAGCTGAATGAGACCTACAAGTTTGTTTTGTTTGATTCTCACACAGTTGGCCTGCTAAAGTAATTGTTTTCCATGTTAAATTAATTTTTAAAACAAAATTATACACACTTTTAAAAAATCTGGATTGCTGGCTTTTCTTTAAAAATCAGAAGATCTAAGCACCTGGGCCAGCCTACTACATAGTGACTATCATCTGAAGCTGATTAATGGATCACTATTTGGAAGGATAATAGATTCCCCAGCTTGCTACAAATCACATTTCATGTTCGTCATGCTGTCTGCTTGATCCACCCCAGCATTTGAGCTTATGGTCCCTGGCTACCTAATAAAAAATACCTATGGAGTTACCTAAAGGACCTGAATTTAATAAACCCAAGAGTCATAGCCAGTTCAATCTGAGATTGAAAAGCAAATATATACATGAAGGGAGAAACATTTTTGCATGTGACATATGAGCTCCTACCAGGAGACCTGACACAGGAGGCCGGTTACCATAGGAAAAGCATTTTGAAACTCACAGTCCCCTTCCCTCTCCCCGCACATCTTGGGAAGCTGGCCAGCCCTGATAGGAGAGGCTCAAACATCCCATTGTTTCTGGTCCAGTCTACAACAATCACTGTGTCGTAGAAAGCCCCAGAGCACTAGATCTGATTACCTGCTGATCATGATTTCGGCTTGCAGAACAAGCCTGTTCCCATTAGTGGTGGTATACAATTACTATCTGATATGCTTTTGGGATCAGACCACAATATTCTTTTCAGGGATTTCTCATTTCTTTCACCATCCCCCCCCCCCCACACACACACACAGACATACACACACACACACACACACACACACACACACACACACAATTTTGATATGTCTGACAGCGGATGGGCCAAATGGAGTCTCAAAACTGACTCGGAGCCCTGGCCGGTTGGCTCAGTGGTAGAGCGTCGGCCTGGCGTGCAGAGGTCCCGGGTTCGATTCCCGACCAGGGCACACAGGAGAAGCGTCCATCTGCTTCTCCACCCCTCCCCCTCTCCTTCCTCTCTGTCTCTCTCTTCTCCTCCCGCAGCCGAGGCTCCATTGGAGCAAAAGATGGCCCGGGCGCTGGGGATGGCTCCTTGGCCTCTGCCCCAGGCGCTAGAGTGGCTCTGGTGGCGGCAGAGCGACACCCCAGAGGGGCAGAGCGTCGCCCCCTGGTGGGCGTGCCAGGTGGATCCCAGTCGGGCACATGCGGGAGTCTGACTGTCTCTCCCCGTTTCTAGCTTTGGAAAAATACAAAACAAAACAAAACAAAACAAAAACTGACTCGGTTTTATCAGCACTTTATACATGTTTCTCAAAGTCCATATTTTTTTCCTTCTTTAATCCTCACTTCATCTATGGAACCCATCTTTCTTGCTGAATGTCAGAGTGCAAAGCTGAGAGAAAGCTGATTATTTTCAATAAGTGCCTGATTCCAAATTAAATCAGAACTGTTAAAATGTACTATCTAAACATCTCAGACCTCAGTCCAGAAAGGGTCAATATTTACCATGAACAAAAATGTGCATAGCATGACATAATGCTGCAGGTTGAAATGGACAATGAAATACAGACTCTTTAGCTGATAGGATGACAGAAATAGTGCTTTAAAACATTAGAACAGTTAAAAAAAATCAGCAAAAAAAGGGGGAGACAGTAGGTATCCTAGAGATTACTGTAGCCTTTGGAGAAAATTCTATCTATCAAACTGGATGCAGCCATAGGGAAATTAGGTTAGTGTAATAAAATCAGACATTTTGAGTCCAAAGCACTCCTTCAAGCATGGGAGGACACAAACAATGCTCTCTCCCAACAGCCCAGGGTAAGACAGTCTTCTGTCTGTTTCACTTTTTGATGGACTAAGGCAGTGGTCCCCAACCTTTTTTGGGCCACGGACCAGTTTAATGTCAGAAAATATTTTCACGGACCGGCCTTTAGGGTGGGACGGATAAATGTATCACGTGACCGAGACAAGCATCAAGAGTGAGTCTTAGACAAATGTAACAGAGGGAATCTGGTCATTTTTTAAAAATAAAACATTGTTCAGACTTAAATATAAATAAAACGGAAATAATGTAAGTTATTTATTCTTTCTCTGCGGACAGGTACCAAATGGCCCACAGACCGGTACTGGTCCACTGCCTAGGGGTTGGGCACCACTGGACTAAGGGACTGTCTCAGGAAAATCCTATTGAAAATATAATATATATAGAAGGGTTCATTCTACCTAAAGAGTTTTAGCACTTGGAATGCAGGATCTGGAGGAACTTGCAGGAATTGGACATTTTCTAGAATTCCTCTCTCCTGGTTCTTTCATCACATAGGAGATGCCTGAAAATGGAGAGGGTGAGCACAAAACTAGGAACAGAGAAATACTCCATAGACCTTGGCGTGTTTGCCTCCACCATTTAGTTCTGCCCAATTCAATCAGAATTTACTGGGCGCCTACTCTGCCCAGCACCGTGCTAAGGGCTGTAACAACTATGAAAGAAGCCTACAACAAAGCCTTTGATCTCAGGAAGCTTGCCATCTTGTTGGGTGGGCTGAACATACACATATGAAGGAATTCGAGAAGGACGTAAGACAAGAATATAATTAAGTATTAAAATTGATCGAACATCTACCTAATCTCAGGTACCTTTTGTACAGTTCCACAAATATATTACAAAATTATAACAAATTCAATTCATTATAATTAAAATATAGTGAAATCTATGATGGGTCACATTCTAGGATAGCTGAAATGAAAAGGTAGACAATAACAAATTTTAAAAAGGAAAAGTTTAGAGCTCTTGCACACAAATAACGAGGAAACAAACTGGTACAATCTTTGTGGAAAACTCTTTGGCAGTATCTATGATTATAATTATATCCTATGCCCTAACAATTCTACTCCTGAATTTATACCCAACTAAATTCATATATCTTTTCACCAGAAAGCATTTATAAGAATGATCATAGCGGCCCTGGCTGGTTGGCTCAGCGGTAGAGCGTCGGCCTGGCGTGCGGGGGACCCGGGTTCGATTCCCGGCCAGGGCACATGGGAGAGGCGCCCATTTGCTTCTCCACCCCCACCCCCTCCTTCCTCTCTGTCTCTCTCTTCCCCTCCCACAGCCGAGGCTCCATTGGAGCAAAGATGGCCCGGGCGCTGGGGATGGCTCCTTGGCCTCTGCCCTGGGTGCTAAGTGGCTCTGGTGGCGGCAGAGCGACGCCCTGGAGGGGCAGAGCATCGCCCCCTGGTGGGCAGAGCGTTGCCCCTGGTGGACGTGCCAGATGGATCCCGGTCCGGTGCATGCGGGAGTCTGTCTGTCTCTCCCCATTTCCAGCTTCAGAGAAATACAAAAAAAAAAAAAAAAAAAAAAAAGAATGGTCATAGCAGCACTATTCATAATAGTCCCAAACTGGAAACTACCCAAATGATCATTAGTAGGAGTAGAATAGACAAGTTACATATTCAGGCAATAAGCTAATATTGAACAGTGAGAAAAGACGAACTACAACTATATGCAACAATACACTGAGTCTCACCAACATAATGTGAAGCAAAAGAAGCCAGACAAGAAAAGATGACTACATACTATTCAATTACATTTGTTTAAAGTTCAGAAGTAAACAAAACGAATCTACTATGGTAGAACTCAGGCTACTGTTGACCTTTGTTCAGGGAGGTGGTTTGGGGCATGAGAGGCATGAAGAGGACTCTGGGGTGCTAGTAGTGATCTATTTCTTAATCTGCGAGCTGATTACATGACCGTGTTCACTTTTGAAACTTCATTGAACTCTATATGATTTGCACAGTTTTCTATGTACTTTTTCAATTAAAAAAAATTCACACAAATTTCACATTCAAGTATTACAAATATATCAACCTATCCTAAATGTTTCTATTAATGGCAAATTAAAGCTCAAAATTGTTGTAGAAATTGACTTACAGTAGTCTTTGACTAGGACCAGGAATTTCAGGTGTCTGAACTCCCTGTTTCATCACTGATTCTCTAGATAATTTTAGAAAGACATTATTTATAATACCTCTATTTTAAAAAATAACAAGATTCACTTTCATTCTTCATTCACCATCTAATAGAGTTGCCTTTAAAGATATTGCCCAGCAGTTGATGCTTTTGACATTAAATCAAAATGACTATGTCAGTCCCTCATCATTTTCGTGATAGGTAACAAAATCCTACTGCATGTAGGGAATGCATTGTTGTCCAAAGTTAATCATTATCACTACATAATAATTAGCCTGGGGGGATGCAATCGGGGCAACACTAGAATCTATGTAAACACAATAAATTAAATTAATAGAATAATAATAATAATTAGCCTGACTCTCTGCTGAATGCACAAGTGAAGGTTGGGCTGTCTTGCCAAAACCTATATGTGGAAGTCAGGCTCTCTTTTCCCTTCCTTGCAGAAAAATGGAGAGAAGTGCTTCTCATTCCTTACATGGGTAGATTATTTTGCTCCATGAAGCTGGGAGAAGTAACAAGTCATAAGAATACGAGGAATGGAAAGAGAGTTGGTCTTGAAGGAAGGAGACCCGGTGCTGTCACTTATTAGCTGGAAAATCTTAGACAGGTCATCCCACTTCCCTAAATTCCAATTTGCTCATCTTTAAAATGGAGCCATTAACAATCCTTTTACTATTTACCTCATTGGGTTGTTTAAAGGTAACAAAAAGATTATCTATATAAAAGTTTTTTGAAAACCAGAAAGTGCTATCCAAATGCAAAGTATTATGACTGTATAAAAATGATATCACTAAAATCTGTTGGATTCTTTTAAAAATGAGTGTCTATGTGAATCACTCAAGTGCTGAAGACACAGAACAGTGAGCAGGACAAACAAGGTTTCCATCCTCAGGGAGCTTATGTGGTAGGAGACGACAAAGTAAAAAGGCAAACAAAAAAATAAGATGACATTGGTTGATTAAAAAGTGCTATGAAGAGCCTGACCTGTGGTGGCGCAGTGGATAAAGCGTCAACCTGGAAATGCTGAGGTTGCCGGTTCGAAACCCTGGGCTTGCCTGGTCAAGGCACATGTGGGAGTTGATGCTTCCTGCTCCTCCCCCCCTTCTCTCTCTCTGTCTCTCTCTCCTCTCTCTCTCTCCTTTCTAAAATGAATAAATAAAAATAAAAAATAAAAAAAATAAATAAATAAAAAGTGCTATGAAGAAAATGAAGCAAAGCAGCGCTATAGAGAGTGACCGCCCCCTTAACATGGGTGGTCTGGGAAGGTCTCTCTGAGGTGGTCGCAGTTGAACTGTGTCCTGAATGTGACAACGAAGTTCTCTGAAAAAACCATTCCAGGTTGGGGGTAACAGCAGGTGCAAAAGCACTGAGATAGAGGGAGCTTGACACGTATGAGGAGCAGACAGAGAGCCAGTGTGGCTGGAGCAGGGAGAGAGACGAGAGGTGGTCAGAAGGTAGACGCTAGAACCATGCATCTGAAACCTGTTTGTTAACCAGTATCACCCCAATAAATTCAATTTTTTAAAAAGGCAGATGGGGCTTGACCACAAAGGACATCGTGGGTCATGTGAAGGGCAGGGTCACTTAGGGTGTAAGTAGGAGAGAGCACAGGACTAAGATTTGTTTATAGCAGAGGGTGAACTGGCAGCAAAAGGCTTTTCTCCCAAGGAAATAGCTGTGAAATGATACAATCAGGCCTTCTGACTTGCACTGTTTTGGACAATCCACACATAGGTTCCAGGAGCGGCTTCACTGTCAAGCTAATAGAGTGTAAGCCTCAGAGCACCTCGCTGGTACAAGGTTCTTCTAAGGCCCTGGGAGGTGCCCCAGCATTCTTATAATCAAGTTTTGTATTCTTTTTCTTTAAAAAATCTCCCCAAATCTGCCTTTACCCCTGAATATACCCAAATGCACGTTTGTGAATATGCCTCCCTTTGCTTACCTAATGGTTCTCTTGTCCAGCCCAGGAAGTCTGAGATCACATTTCTATGGGGGGCCTTATGCCCTTCTTTTTTCCTTACTAAGCCTTGGATCATACTTCCGCATTCTGGCCCCAGCTAATCTTCCCGTTCCTCATGGCTTCTCCAAGGCCCTGCTGTGCAGTGTCACTAACTTGTTCCCTTCTGGCAAAGCTCTTCTCTTGGTTCCATATTTTTTGCATATACTGTTCCTCGTGGCTTGAATGTTTTTCCCCCTCTTGTCAAACTCTTGCTGAACCCTCTTCTCTATAAAGCCAAAGTTTTCCTGTCCTCCCCCTCCCATGACACTGTGGGTATCACTGGATCAAAGCACCAATCTCGCTGTATTGGAGTTCCCATTTCCATGTCTGCCCTCTCCCACCTGCCCATCCCACACTGGACCAGTGAATTCTTGCAAACATGTTCTGTCCATCTCCTGCATTCTTTTACCCCATTTCAGTATCTAGCACACTATCAAACAGTGAATCAGTGGTTGGCAACCTCCTAAATATTTAGCAGAGAACACAAGGGTTTGAGGAATCTTCTAGCTTTGCCAACATACCTCCAAGCATGTAGCCCATTTATTTTTATTTTATTTTTTACAGACACATCCATCCCAACAAAACCAATGCCTAGTACATAGTAGGTGCTCAAAAACTGATTGTTGACTGGTTGATTGTGCACCTGCTGATGCAAGACACAGTTGTGGGCACTATCAGAGAGCTCCCCTGTTCCTGGAAGCCCTCACACTGCAGTTCAAAGTGGAGCATGATAGTTATTATAAACAAAGTAAGTAAATAAGGTAATTTAAAATAGTAGTAAGTGTTATGAAGACCATTTTAGAAGAACTCTGGTTGGGGTAAGAGCTACTTTGGTTGGGTGTCAGAGGTAACTGCTCCCAGGAGTGAATGAGGAATGAATCTTGTCTCCAGGGATTGCTCAATAAACAAGGACTGAATTGCCTGGCTCTCTAAGGGGTACGGTCTAGGGAGGAGGTGGATCTGGCCTGGTTGGGGCTTGTTCCCCTGAAAACTTCTCCTGAGTTCTGCACCAAGAGCCAAGCTTTCCCAGAGCAGCCCAAGTCACTGTCAGGTTGCTGGGCTGTAGAGCTGCCTCAGGGTTTCCTAAACAAACCAATGTGATTATCCTGTCAAGATCTGAAAGAGAAAGACAAAAAAAAAAGGAGGCTAAATACAAGGCCACCTATTCAATTAAAGCCGCAAACCAGGGCAGCTAAAAGGCTGAATATAAAACCGTCAGGGAGAGTTTTAATAAAAGTGAGTTACATAATTTGAAACTTGAACAAAGGCGTTGTTATCTCAAGGTTAAAGACAAGGATTAAGACAAGCAGCAGTTTCCAAGCACTTTTCCTATGAACTTTCTGCCAACAATGAATCTTGGGCATTTGGGAACAAGGGGTGACAGAGGCTTCTACAACTAATCATTCCCTTGAGCTCATTAGGATGTTGTTGGGCAAATAAGTTTGTAAAATTTGTGTTATTTAAGTTTGCTCACTTTTATTTTTAAAAATGGCTGCTGCCCACTTGAATGGTGCTGCCAAGTGAAACTGCTAATTACCTTCCTGCTTGGGAAGGGCCATTGTTATGCTAATGTGTGCTGGAGGAGGGGTCTTTGTGGGCCCAGGCAGTTTTTAGAAGAAGAAGAAGGAGAAGGAGAAGGAGAAGGAGAAGGAGAAGGAGAAGGAGAAGGAGAAGAAGAAGAAGCCACTAAGATGGCAGGGAAAGAGAAAGCAGCCAGTTTGTGCAGAGAGTAGGAAACTATTTTTGCAGGGTGAAAGCAAAGAGGAGGGAGAAGATGTACAGATGGGGAATCAGAGGTGACTTAGACTGTTGGGGCCTTTGATTCTAGGAAAAACCAGAAAAGATTCTCCTGGTTGTGAGAATCAGAGAATGTGTGAGTGGGTTTTGGTGCCCTGTGTGTTTTTACTAGCCAACCGGTTTCAAGGCTAGAATAAAGAAATGGCCCACCATTTTTTGGCTCCGCTGTTTCTTTACCATCTGCCCAAATCTAATGGGAACCTGCATGTGCCTGGCAGTGACGGCAGCCACGACTACTGGCCATACAGATGTGTTCTGAGCAAGGTGTGGATTGCCCTTGGTGGTGGGAATCATGGGGCTTTAAAAATCCTTACCACTTCACAACACAAAAAATGGCTTCAGGTGGAAGCAACCTTCGAGACCATATAGCCAACTCTTCTCTGTTAGGGATAAGAAACTCCAGAGGTCATCCAGCTGGTTACGACAGGACAGGAACTAGAACCCCTGACTCCAGGCCAGTCCCATTTCCACTTCATCACACTGTCTGCACCTTCAGACATGTCCAAGGACCCATGGTCATCAGCTAATAGCTGAGGAGAAACTGAACATGAGCAATTCCCCCCCAGCGAACTTCCTGAGGCTAGTACCACCCTCCCCACCCAAAGTCTTCTCCTTTCTCTCTTTCTCTTCTCCTCTTCTTTCTCCTTCTTTTACTTCCTCAACCTGGCTATGTCTTCAACCCACTGGTGACACAGAGGAACCTTTAGGCATTATTTTGATTTCTAGTGGCACTGCCAGACGGTGCAGTCTGGAAACAAAATGTTTCTTCTTCTTTCCACAGTCTCTTCTACCTTTCTTCCATTCAAAGCCTTGCCTCACCTGAGGGCCCTTTCCGCCACCTCTCCCGCCTTGCCCGCTAGTAATTGTTACTTCTAGAAAACTGGTCCTGTTTAAGGCAGAACCCACCACAAAGTAATTACATTTTATATATGTATGTAATATATATATGTATGTATGTAATATATATATATGTATGTATGTAATATATATATATGCATGCAAGGGGTGGGGGGCAGACAGGGCCAGACAGACAGGAAGGAAGAGAGGAAGAGAGATGAGAAGTATCAACTCATAGTAACGGCACCTTAGTTGTTCATTGGTTGCTTTCTCATATGTGCCTTGACCAGGAGGCTCCAGCCAAGCCAGTGAACCCTTGCTCAAGCCAGCTACCTTGGGTTCAAGTCTGTAATCCCACACTCAAGCTGGTGAGCCTGCGCTCAAGCGGGCAACCTCATGGTTTTGAACCTGGGTCCTCAGCATTCCAGGCCAATGCACTATCCACTGTGCCACCACCTAGTCAGGTGGTCATTGCATTTTAATAGATCCCTCTTGCACCCAACAGCTTTCAATAGAAAACAAAGTCCCAACAGTGGAGACAGGGACTTCCTGACCTCCCTCAGATCATAATTTAGAGGCAGTCCAGGTATGTCAAAAGGGAATCAGAGCTGCCCATCTCTTTGCACCACCTCCTTCAGGGGACGATAGTCTGTCCCTGGTGTCCATCCTCCTCACTGGGGACTCTTCCTTTAGTGAAACCTACATTTGTCATCCTCTGATCCTATCCTTGCTGGGTATGTATAACACTAATCATCCCCTCTGTGTTCTTGCGTTTGTTATAGACAAAGAGGAAGAAAAAGGGAAACCCAAAGCCCATGTAGAAATCCTGACTTACACAAATGAGCAGAGTGCTAGTACTGAACTCATGCCCACAGCTTTAAACCCAGTAGAATGTGGTTGGAGCTGGTCCTATGGACAATGAAGTGCTTCTTTGTTTGGGGGACCTGCCCAGCCAGGTTAAAGCAGGAAACAGTCCCATGCAGTGTTGGTAGGCTTCCAAGAGTGTTGGGATTACCCAGTCTCTCTCTGGATGAAAAACAGAACAGGAAGGCTCTATGGAAATGAACACGATCTTGGGAGAGCTCCTTCCTGCAACTCTGCCAGCATCTCTAAACATTCTGGCTCTAGATTTGGGGACAATAAACAACAAAATGATAGGTCTAAAATTTATTTTGCCTCTCCAGAGGAAATTGTAGGACTCCCCACAGCTCCAGGGATTGAGAATTGTTAGTGTTGCATAACTGGCTTTCCCAAATCCCTGACACACCAGCAATGCACGAAGAGGAGAAGGAAGACCAGGTTCACCCTGCTGCTTCCTCATTACAGGGCAGCAGTCGTCTAAAATTTGCATCAGAACAAAAGACACTGCAGCAAATTGGGTGGCTGTTGCTGGGTTACTTTGCATTTTTTAAAATCAATTTATTTGGAAAGACATAAGACCTTTTTTATTTAAAACTGTTGCTGGTTCCCTCCAAGTAGGATGGTCTATCAGATTAAGCATATTTGGGGATAATGGGTTGGAAAGAAGGCATGGGGGTGTATGAGAGCATGTGTCTAAATTTCTAGTGTTGCTTTTAGAACAATCCAGGAACGAAGTCTTCCCAAGATGGCCAACAGCTCCCAGAGAGCAAACCCCTGTGATGAGTCAGCCAGGGGGCAAGGATGGTTAAATAGGAAGAGGGCCGCCTCCTCAGGGGCATCCAAGGACTGGGACTAATGACTTCTGATGGAACTTCCAGAAACTACCATCCACCTCTTCTAAATGTAGCCATAAAAAGGAGCCACAGACTATCTCTGTTAGGTTGCACCAAGAAGGAAGCCAAACATGGGGAATAACATAGTTTATTAGAGCATCTCTGAACAGACAAGCTGAGACCCTAGTGGCATCAGTCAGGCCCAAGTGGCTGGGGATTCAAACCGAGGGTTAGTAAATAAGGCTAGCCAGGTGGTTAACCTTGACAGAGAGCCAAGAGGTTAGCCTTGTCTGGAATCTTGGGGCCCAGTGACAGGTGACAGGTGACGGCTGATCACTAAGCAACAGAATGTTTAGATTATTGATAGGTAGAGAGCTACAGGAACTGCCCTGGAGCCAAATTGCTTAAATTTTCTCTTGGTTAATTGAAGTTTTGATAAGGGGCCCTGGACCTGAACCTGACATTCTCTGTGATGTCATGTCATCTGCACGGAGCTCCTTGAAAACATTGTGTATTAATAATGCAAGACCCTCTTTGTGAGGCTTCTCAGGAGAAATTTCATTCTGGTCCTAATACCAAGGAAAAACACACATCTCAAACAATTATGTTACCTTCTGGGATTTTGTGCATTCTTACAAGCAGTCATCACAACTGAGTCATCCATTCTGATGGACCCTGCATCAGTGGTTTTGTCAGGACTGGCCCTGGAGAAACTGCCTGCTTGGACCCTCAAATCCCAGAGGAAACCTCCCATGGGCAGCCAAGTGAGACCCAGAGCTTCAAGAAGCCTAACCTCAGCCAAAAAGCAAATCCCTAAATCTGAGTTTCTGTGGCCATATCATTTATTCAGGAATAAACATTTCATGTGACAAGTATATATAGTGTACCTACTATGTATCAGAGGATATGGCCATGAACATGACAGGCAAAATCCCTTATTGTCACAGAGTTTTCTGTCTTGTAGATTCACCTCACTGGATCCACTTGAGTTGGCTGATATGCCAATGAAATTAACAGGCAACTAAGGTGGAAACAGAAGAAGATGGGAGGACCAAAATAAGAACGACATAAAATGCTGATCTGAGCTAGAGTAAGTACGAAGGACACTTAGAGATGTGAAAGAATTCTATTTCTGCTGGCTGTGTAATCTTGGGCAGGTGACTTAAACTCTGAGTCTTTCAGTTTCTGCCTCTAAAAAAATAGTGATACCACAAAGGCTTAGAGTGAGAACTAAAGAGAGATATTGATTCGTCTCCTAAGGCAAGGGTCCCCAAACTACGGCCCGCGGGCCGCATGCGGCCCCCTGAGGCCATTTATCCGCCCCCGCCACACCTCCGAAGGGGGCACCTCTTTCATTGGTGGTCAGTAAGAGGAGCACATTGACCATCTCATTAGCCAAAAGCAGGCCCATAGTTTCCATTGAAATACTGGTCAGTTTGTTGATTTAAATTTACTTGTTCTTTATTTTTAAATATTGTATTAATATTTTTTCCTGTTTTGTTTTTTTTTTACTTTAAAATAAGATATGTGCAGTGTGCATAGGGATTTGTTCATAGTTTTTTTTATAGTCCGGCCCTCCAACAGTCTGAGGGACAGTGAACTGGCCCCCTGAGCAAAAAGTTTGGGGACCCCTGTCCTAAGGCATATTGATAAAGCTCATGATGTGCTCAATAAACACTAGCTCCTTTACTTTTTTTTTTTTAGGTGAAAGAAGAGGAGATAGTGAGACAGACTTTCACATGTGTCAGACCAGGATCCACCCAGCAACCCCCATCTGGGGCCAATACTGAATCAGCTGAGCTATTTTTAGTACCTGGAGCTGATGCTCCAACCAACCAAGCTATCCTTAGTGCCTGGAGCCTTCGCTCAGACCAACTGAGCTATCCTCAGTGCCCGGGACCAACACTTACACTAATTGAGCCACTGGCTGTGGGAGAAGAAGTGCACAGCATACACTGACATTCATGCAGTGAGGGAGGGGATGAGAATGAGGGAAAGAGAAGCAGATGGTCACTTCTCATGTGTGTCCTGACCAGGAATCAAACCCAGGACGTCCATACACTAGGCTGATGCTCTATCCACTTAGCCAACCGGACAGGGCCTCTTATTATTTTTATTATTATTCCAGGACAGCTGAGAGGAGAAGGACTCTTGGCATGGGCATTTTGGCCACATAACCTGTTTCAGTCCAATCAGTGTTCGTAAAGGAAATATGGGGAGAATGCAGGTTGCTACTGTAGAGAGCATGCCCATGATGTCACCTGAAGTCCTACTATTACCAATAGAAACTACTTCTAGCCCTGGCCAGCTAGCTTAGCTGGTGGAAGCATCACCCACGTATGCCAAGGTTGTGGGTTTGATTCCTGGTTAGGACCCAAACGGAGTCAGTCAATGAATGCATGGATGAGTGGAGCAACAGATGTTTCCCTCTTCTCTCTAAAATTGATAAATTAAGAAAAATTTTTTTAACTTTAAAACTATTTTTTCTCTTACATTTTAATAATTTCTAATCATAATCTCTATATGCACCTTCTTTTATGTAAAAAAATAACTTTTTTTGTCCCTTCCATTTTACCAATGAGAGCGGTTTTGTTTCTATTTTACTGCTCTTGGCCAGTCTTAAAGGGCACAGCTAGAAAGTCCTGGCCTTCTAACCCACATCCCATGTTTGTGTATTATTTGTTTTGAAGAAAGAAGGAAAGCATTTTTTTTTCTTGGTTCTTTTTTTGGCAGTAGCAAGCATCACTCACATGCCACAGAAAGAGGTCTGAAAAACACACATTCTAATTTTGGAGTTCCTCAAAACTGGCCTTTGTGTTATTACTTCTCTAAAGTGCATAGTTAAATGCCTTATTAAATGTAACATCTAAGTAATTGTTGACTGCAGTCCTGGGCCTAGAATTCTGGGGTGCTCAAAAAGGCAAGTTAGGGAGGTTCCAAAGATGCAATTCCCTTTTTGGCTCCCATGTCAGCCTCAGTGAATGAATGACCCACTTCCGTTTCAAACAAATCAACAAGATCATAAACTCCCAAGATCCTGAAGATGAATCAAACTATTACTGTATGGCCAGTAGCTGCGGCCACCATCACAGCCGCCTGGCCCATGTAGGTTCAAATTTGTTTCGGACAGATGGTAATGAAAGAACGAAGCCAAGAACTGGTGGGCCATTAGCTTTAATCCTAGCTTGCACCTGGCGAGCAAGTAAAAACACACAGTGGGAAAACACTTCCCTTTCCATTCAGGACTTCCAAAGCCACTGACTTATCCAAGTTTCCTAGAATCAAAGGTTTCTACCTCACCAGCCTTATTCACCTCTGTTCCCCATCTCCTTCTCTCTGCACAAACTCTGCACAAACTGGCTTCTCCTTCAGCACTCCGCCATCTTGGCTGCTCCTCCTCTCCTCCACGTGCCCTTTCTCTGCTCTCCCCAGCATGGGTTCCTCCTGGAATGTAATCACTCTTCCCCGGAACAATGTGATCTCTTTTACTTTTAAAACCTTTTGGCGTGAAAGCCTTCCCCCAACACACATTAATATAATCACGCCTATCCCAAGCAAGAAGGGCAACTAATATTATCACCTGGGCGACAGGCTTCCACGTGGACAGCGCGATCTTTAACAAAGTGAGCATAATATCATATATTTTATCTGCCCAACAATTACTCATGCCAATATTGGAAGCTTGTAACTTTAAATCAAACCAGGAACTCTTGCTCTTGTACAAAACTAGCAAGCCAGCATAGAAAGTTCAGGGGAGAAAACATATGTATGTACCAGTATATATTCCCTTTGACCAAATTACACAAGTTGGCATTATTCCATCTCACAGATCAATTACTCATTTAATCATAAAACCTTATAGCCACAACACACTTCAGGGAGAGCTGACAAAGCATGTTCTCATTTGTTATCTCCTGACCCTCCCAGCAGTCCTCTGCAGTGGGTTTGACCAGTGTTATTACAAAGCAGGCTCTGGACTCTGAGCCAGAATAGAGCTCAAGGTCCAGTCACTTCCTTGATTGATGTCCTTGGACAATTTCGCTTACACTATGAACCTCAGTTTTTTCTTCCCACAAAAAGAGCTAAAACACCACAGATGAATAAGACTAACAAAGCTTTAGCTTCAGGACCCACCACTTACACAGACTGTGAACAAAATTTTGAATTGCATCTCCCCCAACTTTAATAAGCTTCAGGACCCACAAATGCTAGATCAGTCTCTGTTAGTCAAATAAGTTTGTAAATATGATATATATGTTTGCTCACTTATAGTTTGCATTGGGTGTGGGAGACAGGCTGTAGGCTGGCAAGGTCCTTATAGCCTAAGGCAGGGGTAGTCAACCTTTTTATACCTACCGCCCACTTTTGTATCTCTGTTAGTAGTAAAATTTTCTAACCACCCACCGGTTCCACAGTAATGGTGATTTATAAAGTAGGGAAGTACTTTACTTTATAAAATTTATAAATCAGAGTTACAGCAAGTTAAAGCATATAATAATGATTACTTACCAAGTACTTTATGTCAGATTTTCGCTAAGTTTGGCAGAATAAATCTTTATAAAACAACTTACTATAGTTAAATCTATCTTTTTATTTATACTTTGGTTGCTCCGCTACCGCCCACCATGAAAGCTGGAACGCCCACTAGTGGGCAGTAAGGACCAGGTTGACTACCACTGGCCTAAGGCTTGGTTTTAAGACTAAGCCTTTCCCACCCTTTTGATACTAAGATCTTCTCAAAACTGAGCTTTTCCCCACACCCTTGACTGTTGCATGATGTGGGGTGGTGCACTCTTACAAGGAATCCCATTTATGCCTCAGATGAGTGGCTTTGTATCAGAGACTTCCTTATTTGTATATTGGCTTAAAGGCTTTAATTTCTACACTATAAAATGAGGCAGACCAGGGGCACTCTTGCTCAGATCCTGCCATCAGCATTGCTGAGGAGAGGCAGCCAAGATGGCAGAGTGCTGAAAGAGAAGCCAGTTTGTGCAGAGTTTGTGCAGAGAGAAGGAGATGGGAAACAGAGATGAATAAGGCTGGTGGGGCCTTTGATTCTAGGAATACTCAGATGAGTCAGTGGCTTTGGAAGCCCTGAATGGAAAGGGAAGTGTTTTCCCACTGTGTGTATTTTTGCCCACTGGGTATGAACTAGGATTAAAGGTAATGGCCCACTAGTTCTTGGCTTCGTTGTTTCATTACCGTCTGTCCGAATCAAATGCGAACCTGCATGGGACAGGCAGCTGTGATAGTGGCCGCAGCTACTGGCCTTACAATCTCCTAATAATAGCTGTTTGGTCTATTTCCAGCAAGCCAGAATACAACAGACATCTCTATGGCCTCAGCTCTGCCACATGGTCCTTGTTGATTGCCATTCATTCATTCTTGTGTTGTCAGTAGACTCTGTTAATGCCCCTCCTAGATGACTGTGAAGGGCTCACAGCTGGCCCCTTCTCTGGAGAACAGGTCTCCACTGCATGCAATCCCCTCGTCTTGGAGATTGCACCACCACCCTCATTCAGGGTAACCTACTAGTGTCTGATTGAGGGGAAGTGGCCCCCTCCCTATGCTAAAGGCTGCACCCCTGTTTCAAACTCTGTGGTGTAATTAATTCTCCTTTGGGATCAGACCAAAGGTCAACTCTAGCTGGGGTGATAGCCTTCCTTAGCTGTTGCTTTTGTTTCATTCTGCTTCCCTCTTTCTCCTTCACCTAGAGCATCACCCCACCAAGATATATGCACCTGAATACCCACCTAAGGCTCAGCTTCTAGGCTACCTGAAGCTGAGTGTCCTTTATTTCCTATGTCAAAGCCTGTCTGGTCGACCTTCAAGCACAGTCAAAGGTCATGCACTTTGGACACTCACTGCAGCTGATACTCAGGTTACTGTAAGTATATGTGTTTACTTATCCCAAGACCAGCCTTCTGGTCTGAGGCCCATCCTAAGATGTGAGCAAAGTCCACAGATGGAAAGTAATAAGGACCTTTGGAATTAGGCAGTGGGAGGGTAAAGGTGGTGATACTGAGTGTTTAGTAAAACCCCATATTGTGACCATCCACCCTTAGTGGATTGATTTTCTAAAACATTTACTTTGGATGTTAAGAAGGAGATCAGAAGATGAGAAAATAATAATTCATAGCATTGGCTCTTTTGACCTTTTTTTTTTTTTTTGACACTCCCTACCTACTGGAAGTCTAGAAATAGTACTTTATCCCAGCTGAATAGAGGATGGATCCAGGCTCTCTGGTGTTGTCTGTCATTTTAGAGAAAGACAAAGTTTAGGAGTAAAAAGATTTAGAGCCTGTTTCTGTCTCACCTCTCATGCGGTTTGTGATTTACAATGAATTAATCATCACCTGTTAGCATGCCCATGTGTGGCGTGGGAATTTACTTCCGCACCTCACACAGAGCAAAGATTCTGTGAGAAGGACCACCATTCATAAGAGAGATATAATTTTTGTCTGAGACATCATTTTAAATCTTCAAAAACACACACAAGAAATTCTTCATGAAACGGAAGGAAATGCTCATTTCCCAGGTGTTTACTCCTCCAGACGCTTAGCCCTGAGGGATCTAGAGATTACTAATCTATTACTTCCTTCCACAAAGAAGACAGGTACAGGCTTTACAGGTAAACTGTGAGATCTAGATCTAAATCCAGGCTGATGAGTTTAGGCAGACAGGGACCAGAATCTGAAGTCAGCGGTTGGAAAAGCCCAATCAGAAGACTGGAGACCAAAGAAGCAAAGGCTGGGGGAACTTATCAGGCAGAGCTCCTCGTGCCTAACCTGGAGCTCATCAGAACCATTGACTTTCTGAGCCAGCAGAGCCTTGTAGACATCTTTGGAACTGATCTCTGCATGTGAGTAGCCCTGAACTCAAATGCAGAGCAAAACAACAGGATTAACTGTGTGACCTTGGTCAACTTGGTTGACCTCGATTTCCTTATCTGTAATAATTCTTTCTTTACTCATCTTTCTAGGCTGGAGTCAGATTCCAGGTGAGGGAGTGCTGTATGAACTGCTTTGTAAACTGTAAATGTAAGACAATGGTATCTCTGGATAGATAAGGAGACAGAGAGGAAAGAAAGCTCTTCATAAGAGGAAGATGGGAGCTGCAAGATCTGTAGGCTCATTCAGCCCCAGCCAATGTGAGACTATCTTACAATAATTGTGGAGTCTTCCCTGCTGTGGAGGGTGAGCTGGAAAGAGTCCCATGCCAAGTGCAGCGTTCCTGGCAAGACTGAATCTGCCTTTGGCTGTACACAGAAGTGCAGAGTGGTAATCTTCCTTTCACAAGCCACCATATATGGTCCATCTGTCTGACTGTCCTTTGCCATGATTTCTGGTTCCAATTCCCTCTCCAGTTCCCTGTTGGGACAATGGCCCATCTCTGAACTTCGGTCCAATTGGCTATGGCCCTGTTCATTTTATTTTCTTCTCCAAGACAGATGGACCCTTGGATAAACATCCTGTTGGATACACACAGGACATCCAAACTTTCCTTAGAAACCTCCTCCCCGCCCATGCTTTAGCTGTTCAGCCAGATAGAACACGTCACAGACCAGCTCAGCCCGGATTAGACTCAGCTCCACTCCCTGAGCTTAGTGGTTCGGACCTTGGGTTCCACCCCGGGGGAGGACAGGGTCTGCAGCCATTTCCTTGCCACCCCCAATAATTTCCCTTCCACCCCCAAATTCAACATCAGTGGCAATTTTCTCCCTATACCGTATTGGGGGCCCCAGTACTAATAATGATGGCTTTTAATATCTTTCTTCAAAAATATCAGCAAAGGCCTGACCTGTGGTGGCGCATTGGATAAAGCGTCAACCTGGAAACGCTGAGGTTGCCGGTTCAAAACCCTGGGCTTACCTGGTCAAGGCACATATGGGAGTTGATGCTTCCTGCTCCTCCTCCCCCCACTTCTCTCTCTCTCTCTCTCTCTCTCTCTCTCTCTCTATCTATCTATCTCTCCTCTCTATAATGAATAAATAAAAGTCTTTAATAAAAAAATTAAAAAAAAAAAAAAATATCAGCAAAGCCAACCAAAGGTTCAAAAGAAATATGAAGCATGTACTTTTAAAATTTTCATACTTCAAAGAAAAAATCAAAGAGAATTAAAATACTAATTAAGGGAGCACAGGTAGATAAGAATTATATTTACATATTCTTTAAATTATAATTTAGTGTGCTTCCCTGAAAAAAAACTTTCTACTTAAACAACTGTAAAACCAGTAGCCACGGCCACCATCACAGCTGCCTGGACCATGCAGTTTCACATTAGATTTGGAGAGACGGTAATGAAACAATGGAGCCAAGAATTGGTGAGCCATTAGCTTTAATCCTAGCTTGTACCCAGCGGGCAAGTAAAAACACACACGGGCTCCAAAACCCACTCATTCAGTGATCACAAAACTGCTGACTTATCCGAGTTTCCTAGAATCAAAGGTTTGTACCTCACCAGCCTTATTCACCTCTGTTCCCCATCTCCTTCTCTCTACACAAACTCTGCACAAACTGGCTTCTCCTTCAGCACTCCACCATCTTGGCTGCCTCTCCTCTCCTCCAAATGGCTTATCTCTGCTCTCCTTTCTCTGCTCTCTCCTCTAATGCTAACCTCAGGAACCGAGAGAGAGCAAGCTCCCAGTCTGCCCCCATTTTATAGTGTAGAAATCAAAACCTTTAATCCAATATACAAATAAGGAAGTCTCTGATACAAAGTCACTTATATGAGGTATAATGGGATTCCTTATGAGAGTGCACCACCTCACATCAAGCAACAGTCAAGGGTGTGGGGAAAAGCTTAGTCTTTTTTTTGTTGTTGTTGTTGTATTTTTCAGAAGTTGGAAACGGGGAGGCAGTCAGACAGACTCCCGCATACACCGGACCAGGATCCATCTGGCACGCCCACCAGGGGGCGATGGTCTGCCCATCTGGGGCGTTGCTCTGTTGTAACCAGAGCCATTTTAGTGCCTGAGGCAGAGGCCATAGAGCCATCCTCAGCGCTTGGGCCAACTTTGTTCCAATGGAGCCTTGGCTGTGGGAGGGGAAGAGAGAGACAGAGAGGAAGGAGAAGGGGAGGAGTAGAGAAGCAGATGGGTGCTTCTCCTGTGTGCCCTGGCCGGGAATCGAACCTGGGACTCCTGCTCACCAGGCCGACGCTCTACCACTGAGCCAACCGGCCAGGGCCCCGAAAAGCTTAGTCTTAAAACTAAGCCTCAGGCTATAACGACCAGGCCTGCTTACAGTCTGTCCCCCACACAATGCAAACTATAAGCGAGCAAACATATATATCATATTTACAAACTTATTTGACCAACAACAACTTAGTTGATTAAAATAATAACATTTGGCCTGACCTGTGGTGGCGCAGTGGATAAAGCGTCGACCTGGAACACTGAGGTCGCCGGTTTGAAACCCTGCACTTGTCTGGTCAAGGCACATATGGGAGTTGAAGCTTCCTGCTCCTCCCTCTTCTCACTCTCTCTCTAAAAAATGAATAAAATTAAAAAAATTTTAAAAAAATAAATAAAAAATAAAAATAAAATAACATTTGCAGAACCCTGACTGTCTGTGTAATAAATACACCTTGTATGTACTACACATATGATTGATAATTTTATGTTGTATAAACTTATTGATGTGCTAGGTAATTCTCAAATAAGCACCAAGGAACATGACCAGGCAGTGGCGCAGTGGATGGAGCATTGGACTGGGATATGGAGGACCCAGGTTCGAGACCCCAAGGTCACCAGCTTGAGCGCGGGCTCGTCTGGCTTGAGCAAAAAACAAACCCTCACCAGCTTAGACCCAAGATCGCTGGCTCGAACAAGGGGTTACTTGGTCTGCTGAAGGCCCGTGGTCAAGGCACATATGAGAAAGCAATCAATGAACAACTAAGGTGTCGCAATGAAAAACTGATGATTGATGCTTCTCATCTCTCCGTTCCTGTCTGTCTGTCCCTGTCTATCCCTCTCTCTGACTCTCTCTCTGTTCCTGAAAAAAAAAAAGCAAGTTTTTTTCAAATAAGCACCAAGGAGACAGTCAGCTATTGGAGCAAAAAGAGTGAGATTGCTTTTATCAGTCATCTATCAGTTTGCAAATAGGTCATGATGGTGTTTCTCTGCTGGGCCAGGCAGGAGTGGGCTGAGTGACTGAGTGAGGGTGGAGAGTCCCTCACAGCTCTGATCCTAGAACAGAGGAGAGTAATCCTAGAGGCTTCAATGAGACCCTCAGTGCCAAACCAGGCGGACGTAAACCAAGCAGCAGTTGATGAGAAGTGGCTTCTGGGGCTAGGATTGAACACTTGAGTGGCAAAGTGGAAACAGAAACAGGACACTGTCACTTGGGAGAGGGGCTGGAACAGCTTTCAGTAAAGCCTCTGTGGCTTTGGCTTGGCCACGGAGGGAGCCATTTAGACCTCAAGTGGGTTTGCATATTTCTCTTCCTCCTGGAACCTGTGTGAAAGCTCAGGTCCCTGGGATGGGAAAAGACTGAGGACATTTCTGGTTTTGATTTTAGGTCACGTGCTGCCCAGCAGCCAATCAGAAAGCAAATAATGACATTCCTGGTTATAACTCCATCTACTCTTCCCTGACATTCACCATGCTTGCAGCACTAAGGATAAGAACAGCCTAAAACTTGGCATTGCTAAGCAGCTGGTACAGGGATTCAGACTGCTTTTAGTGGGAAGTCTCTACTTCTTATAGCTATAAAGTAATATGGTTGACCGTTTGGGTCAAGTCTAGTAAATAAAGAAGGTGAATACGATTTGGGGCCCAAAATCATGCTGTCTGTCTGGTTTGACAGGGTTTTTTTCTGGAACTGGCTGGTTATAATCTGAGAGCAGAAAGTCTGTCTCCTCTGAGGATGAAGGGGACCAATGAAAGAAGAGTAGGAGGGACCTTCATGGGGGTCCAAAGTTGGAATTGCCAAATATTGTGCTCATGGCTGCTCCCCTACTTAAAATCCTTCTTTGGCTTCCCCTTGTCAAAGGGAAAACTCTAATCACTGTGTGTGACACAGAGGACCTGGTTCAGCCCTATCTCCAGACACTCACAAGCATCCAGATTGGTAGTGACTAGGTTGGTCTGGATGTTTGACCACTTCTCAGCTTTCCTCCCTGGGAATAATTCCTGCCCTCCCTCTGCCTGGGAACTGCCTCCTTATCCTTTTTTTTTTTTTTTTGGCCTGGGATAATCGCCTCCTTATCCTTAGGCATGACTTTATTAGATTGACTTATCTTATAATCTGTAAAAGAGATGACCATGTCTTATCAGACTCCATATTTCCGCAACCCAGTAGACTGTTCATGGCACATGGTAGAAACATAACCAATGCTTATTCAAAGTGAATCAAAATTCAGTGTGACTCTGATGTAAAAGCCTTTTTATTTGTTTGTTCAACTCACAAATAATGTGAGAAGGAAAATAAAGTACCATAATACATGCTCATCATTCCAAGATAAATTACTTTAAAGGACAACTTCTATGTGAATTCTGTCAGAGTGTACACAGAGGTGAAACCAAATTTGTCTCCTCAGTTTACAGTCACGTGTTAGTGCCAGGATAACATTCAGTTTTCATTCATTAGAGTTGTAAGAGAAATGGGTGTTCTGGTTCATCAGTGAAGAACCAGTATAAAAGTAAACAGTAGACCCGGATCCTGGGTCTCAGTTTTTCCATTTACTATCTTAATGGACTGTGAGCAAGTCATTTCACCTTAATTCCTTCAGTTTTAGAATGTTTATTATAAGCTTTTCTTGTTTAAAATACTAAATAAGTTGGAAATTGATCTGCTCATGTATGGTCTTATTGGGCACATATGACCAATTTCCCAAGAATGAACCTCAAATATATCATTTAACCCCCAAATATATTAAGCAAAAATCACATCTTTCTTTGATGATTCAGAAAGCACCACAGCAAGTGCTTCGGGCTCATCACTCTAAACATTCTTTACATCGCACCATAAATTTGTATAGTTTCATAAATACCAATTGTTGGGCAGATAAAATATATTATGCTCACTTTGTTAAAGATGGCACTGCCCATGGGGAAGCCCATCACCCAGGTGATATTAGTTGCCCTTCTTGCTTGGGATGGGTGTGATTATGTTGATATGTGTTGGGGGAGGGCTTTCGCACCAAAAGGTTTTAAAAGGAAGAGAGGGCCCTGGCCGGTTGGCTCAGCGGTAGAGCGTCGGCCTAGCGTGCGGAGGACCCGGGTTCGATTCCCGGCCAGGGCACACAGGAGAAGCGCCCATTTGCTTCTCCACCCCTCCGCCGCGCTTTCCTCTCTGTCTCTCTCTTCCCCTCCCGCAGCCAAGGCTCCATTGGAGCAAAGATGGCCCAGGCGCTGGGGATGGCTCCTTGGCCTCTGCCTCAGGCGCTAGAGTGGCTCTGGTCGCAATATGGCGACGCCCAGGATGGGCAGAGCATCGCCCCCTGGTGGGCAGAGCATCGCCCCTGGTGGGCGTGCCGGGTGGATCCCGGTCGGGCGCATGCGGGAGTCTGTCTGACTGTCTCTCCCTGTTTCCAGCTTCAGAAATGAAAAAAAAAAAAAAAAAAAAAAAAAAAGGAAGAGAGATTACGTTGTTCTAGAACAGGGGTCCCCAAACTACGGCCCGCGGGCCACATGTGGCCCACTGAAGCCATTTATCTGGCCCCCACCGCACTTCTGGAAAGGGCACCTCTTTCACTGGTGGTCAGTGAGAGGAGCACATTGACCATCTCATTAGCCAAAAGCAGGCCCATAGTTCCCATTGAAATACTGGTCAGTTTGTTGATTTAAATTTACTTTTCTTTATTGTAAATATTGTATTTGTTCTCGTTTTGTTTTTTTACTTTAAAATAAGATATGTGCAGTGTGCATAGGGATTTGTTCATAGTTTTTTTTATAGTCTGGCCCTCCAACGGTCTGAGGGACAGTGAACTGGCCCCCTGTGTAAAAAGTTTGGGGACCCCTGTTCTAGAAGAAGAGTGATTGTGTTCTAGGAGGAGGGAGGAGAGCTGAGAAAGGCCATGTGGAGGAGAGGAGAAGCAGCCAGGATGGCGGATTGCTGAAGGAGAAGCCAGTTTGTGCAGTTTATGCAGAGAGAAGGAGATGGGGAACAGAAGTGAATAAGGCTGGTGAGCTAGAAACCTTTGATTCTAGGAAATTCGGATAAATCAGTAGCTTTGTGAGCACTGAATGACTGGGTTTTGGAGCCCAGTGTGTGTTTTTACTTGCCCACCTGGCGCAAGCTAGGATTAAAGGTAACGGCCCACCTGTTTTTGGCTCCGTGGTTTAATTACCAGCTGTCCGAATCAAATGCAAACCTGCACAGGCCAGGCGGCTGTGATGGTGGCCGTGGCTACTGGCTTTACATCAATTAATAGAAAGTTTATTTGATAAGATGGTACATAAATCAACTTTTGAATAATACTGTGTTGTTTTTTAATTGACACACTGTGGAACACTCTAATGAGGCTATCACCAAAACAACTTTAAGGTTCATGAGTTAAATGCATAGTTAGAACTAGAAAGATTTGTTCCAGCTTGGTAGGTTCAATTGCCATTTGTTGGTCTTGAGCAGGTTTGGAGGGTTAAGTCAGGCATTATGACATGTGGTCACTGATTCACACCCAAATTATTGTTTTCAGGCAAGAGAATCAAACATTTGGGCAATTAGGCTTGTAAAATTCCTATTTATAGAGAGCCTAGGCAGCCTTTGGGAGTAGACTCATCCAATGAGAATTTTAAAGGCTTTCACTGACTGCGAGTCTGAAAATTCCTGCTGACCACAGTGGCATAGGAACGGCCTTCTAGGGAAAACGTCAGTCTTCCTCCAGACTTTCTGGAAACCATCCATTGTGAGGGACACTACTTCATAAGGAAGTGGTCTGGGAGATTAACAAAAGCTGTCCATCAAAGCTATAAATTGAGTCTAAAGACATTTTATTTTATTTTTTTCTTTTTACAGAGACAGAGAGAGAGTCAGAGAGAGGGATAGATAGGGACAGACAGACAGGAACGAAGAAAGATGAGAAGCATCAACCATCAGTTTTTTGTTGCGACACCTTAGTTGTTCATTGATTGCTTTTCTCATATGTGCCTTGACCACGGGCCTTCAGCAGACCAAGTAACCCCCTGCTCAAGCCAGCGACCTTGGGTCCAAGCTGGTGAGCTTTTGCTCAAACCAGATGAGCCCGCACTCAAGCTGGCAACCTCGGGGTCTCAAACCTGGGTCTTCCGCATCCCAGTCCAACGCTCTATCCACTGCGCCACCGCCTGGTCAGGCTAAATTGAGTCTAATCTAAACTCATCCATCATTAGAAAATTCCATTTGTAATTTTGTGGAACTAGTAAGTAAAGGAGGAAGGCTGCTCTTGCAAGGATTGCATGACCATTAAAACCCCTGGAGAAATAAAACCAGATTTGGTAGAGTAAGGAGAACTGAATGAATGAATCAATGAGTGATTCAAGCCAGGAAGACTGAAAATGAGATCCAGAAATCAACATTCAAGGTGGAGGACAAGGAGAAGCTGATTTGGATAGAGTGAAGGTAACTCCCATGCAATGTTGAGTGAAGCTTTATAAAAGCTTCCTTAATTTTGACATGATGACAAAAAGCATCATCACTGACCAAGAGGGTAACAGTTCGAGAAAGAACCAGCACAAAATAGCGGCAGTGAGGAGTGCCTTTGCACTAGTTCTAAAAAGGCCCAACCACGCTGGGGCCGGGCTTCTCAAGTGAAGCACTTGCCGCTGCAGCCTCAGCCTCAGCGGGAGCTGTGAGACACCCAGAGAATCCCAGCCCCACCAGACCTACTCTGGTAGAATCTGCGTGTTAGCAGGATCCTCGGGGCATTGGATACACAGTAAATTGAACCTTAGTTTTTATTAGGGCTTTTGAGACCTCACCTTTTCCTTTTACTTATTCTCCTTTCTCCTCTTCTCCCCTTCACTTTTCATTATCTTCTTCCTCAAATTCCAAAAAGGTCAAGTGTGAATATTATTATCTATTTGTGTTTACTTGGTCCTCATTCAAATACTCAAACATCTCTACTTGGTCCTAATTCAAAGCACAAACCAGCCTCAATTCACAAACACATCAACAGTACAGTGACAGCGGGCCCCAGAAAAACAACAATCAAGAACCCTCCCCCACAAGATCTGTATTTGTTTATACAAAGCCCTAAGTGTAGCGCTTTGTAGGGGAACATGCCAAGAAAGAATACAATTGCTGCCCTTTACAAAATATTTTTCTTTTCTGCTCACAGCCCTAGGGAACAGCCAGGGTGGGAGTGGAATTATGAAATCTTTGGACCAAAATATATGAAATGAATAGAAGGAAGACATAGGTATTTGTGAGGGCCTCCGAACCTCTCTAAGAAAACAAGCAAGACTTTCCCAAACAATATGCATGAGCAGATTATTGCTGTGCGTGGAAATAAGCCCTCGGTTATCTCTCTCACACACACACACATGCCACAAAAAGGAAATTCAAAGGCATTTTGCTCAAAGATATCCACTCCAAAATAAATTTCTAAAAGGAAATTTAAAAAGGAAAAATATTTAATGATATGAAAAATAGTTAAATAAAATATGGGACAGCCATATGATAAAATATTATGTAGCCGCTCAAATCAGGATTTCAGCAATAATTTGTGCACAAAAGAACAAAACAAACAAGCAAATGAATGACATTTAGTACAAAAATTAACAATAAAAGGCAAAGCAGGATAAAAACTTTATATTCACCATTGTCGCACTTTTCTAAATATAAAAGGGTAACTAAATACATAAAACATACACCAAAATCTTAATAGTCTGTATCTCTGAAGCTGATATTTTAATAAGTGATTTAAATTTTATCCTCTGTACTGTTCTGTATTTTTCCAACTATTATGGACACATACAACTAGTATGTATGCTTTTCTAAATAGTCATATTTGTTTTGGTAAAAGTTCTTTCTTGACCCCCCTCATTCTCCTCTCTCTCTATTTATTGCCTTACTGAAGTCCATTAATTATTTCTCCCAATCCAGAAAAGAGGATTCGGAAGCATGGTGATCCTCTTCATTTGAAATATCATGCTGTCTCTATCCACTGAGCAGGGGATTGGGCAGGATTGGAAAAGGGTCAGAATGAGGAAACTGAACCGCTTTCCAAATCCTACTATATTAGCCCTACAGTGCGAGACTTCAAGACTTCGAGGCTTTGTTCAGAGTGTTCTGAATTCCAAATACACCCATTATTGATTGATATGAAAACACATTCTCAAGTCCAAAAATGTGGCTTTTGCACTATGCAGAAGCTTGAGAGTGGGAAGAAATGTAAGGACCATCTAGTTCACTAGTTCTCAATCTTGGTACACATTGCAGTCACCTGGAGGGCTTGAAAAAAATATTAATGCCAGGGCCCTACCCTCAGATTCTGATTTTATTGGTCCATGGTGTGTGGCCTGGGTTCTCTTCAAGCTCCCCAGGTGGTTTAATATGGAGCACCATAACCACTATCACTCTAATCCCCAGCTCCGTCACAACCCCACTGATGGGAGTTTCCTCCAGCCTAGAGGACTGTAGCCAGCATTAGCCAACTCTGCCACTGGCTTCCAGAGTCCGATCAGGTATTTAGCCACTGACAAAATAGTCACCTGGACCATAATTAATTGCAAGGTGGGCAGCCATGTTCTATTATTGTGGAAGAGAGGGAGGAGCAATTTCAGTAGAAAAGTACCAGTCCTGACCTACATCAGCCCGGAGAAGTGGGTAGTGGAAGTTATTTCATGGTGGACAGAATTACAGCAGGCATCCCACATCTCAGTAACATCTGATATGGCTCAGTGTGTGCTAACTGCCCAAAGAATTTGTGGTTCACACTAGACAAAGGCTGTGAAGCTCTAATTACAGGCTCTGGGACCTGAGAGGACCCAAGGATGAGCATTTCCATGCATGGGAGAAGAGATGTTCCCATGGCCTGAAGTCACACTCCTTGCCCTACACGCTGGAACAATGCAAACTTCAGGACCAGGCAGATTTTTCTGAAGCCATTTCTCAAGTCAAAGAAACAACAACAACAAAGTAAATATTTAAACTTGCTGCTTCTCAGGGTTCTCTGTTTTTTGCCTCTCCAGGGGCCACCTTCCCCCAGAGGCTCCGTGGCTGGTGAAGTGGGTGGGAGCACTGAGCAAGCCATAGGTGGGAGGGAGAGAAGCTGAGCTTCCTTCAGCGCTGCCCCAGCATCCTTGGGGGTGTCCTAGCTCTCTGGCCTTCTCGTTTGAAATCACTGGTCTTTGGACTGGACTTGGTGCCTCAGACTAAGGCGGGCTAAGACTGGCATATTAGCATTCCAACTCTATTTAACTTGGAATAAATTTTAGATTTAGCTCGTTGGCTAGGATAGAATTTTTCCTTTTCTCCCTCCCCTCCCTCTTCCTGCCTCAGAGCCAAGTCTAGGGTGACGCAAGTCTAGAGGCACAGGGCACAAAATTTAAGGAAGCCCACACATGACTTTGGAAATGAGCATCTTCTTCAACTTTGCACCCTGGGACCTTTGCTTGCCTCACCCCAGTCCCAGCACAGTACCTCTTCCTCAGTCACCTTTCTTCTCCCCCCACGCATTGTCATAATGATTTAGCACCAACAAAATAAAAAGGGGTCAACAAAATTCCAAAATTTCTAATTTTACCCAAGTTGCAACTCATACTTTTGTTTATTTGCTTGTTTGTTTGTTTTAGGTAAAAGGAGGGGAGATAGTGAGGCAGGCTCACACATGTGCTCCAACTGGGATCTACTCGTCAACCCTGTCTGGGGCCGATGCTTGAGTACTGAGCTATTTTTAGCACCTAAAGCTGATGCATTCCAATGCAGCTATCCTCAGTGCCTGAGGCCACACCCAAACCAGTCAAGCCACTGGCTGCAGGAGGGGAAGAGGGAAAGAAGAGGGAGAGAGAGGAGGGAAGAAGCAGATGGTCACCTTTTCTGTGTGCCTTGACTGGGAATCAAATCCAGGACATCCATATTCTGGGTCAGTGCTCTATCCACTGAGCCATGGGCCAGGGCCAACTCATACAATTTTAAATATCCCAACTTTCAGCTTTAAAACAGGACTAAATATAAACAGTCCTTCCAGTGGCCTGCTGGTGAGACCTCAAGTTCAGCTGATTGCCACCGGGGCAGCAAATGGAACCCTGGACACAGCCCATTGCTGAGTAGTCCTGGACAAGGCTCATCTACTGATTCTGTAAGTTAGGAGAATGGGGGGGGGGGGGTAGAAAGACGAGAGATTCTAGAGATTTCTGACTTAGAAATGGAAACCAGAGAGGGGAAAGAAGTGGGAAGGGCAGACGAGTGGCCCAAGACAGAGCTGCTTGGCAGGAAAGAGCAGAACTTTATTGATGGCTGTTTATTGCTCTGGCTTGTCAGACACTCTGGACGTCCAAGCAGGGCTCACAGCTCAGAATTGCTCCCAAGCATGTCCGGCCTAATGTTCTCATATTAAAAATACAGGAATTTAAGTTCCTGAATGGTTCTCAACCCTGACGACTCATGAGCCCCATGAGGGGGCTGTAAAAACACCAGTGCCAGAGCCCCCACCACTGGGGGTGCTACTTCATTGGTCAGGCCCAGCCATCAACACTTTTTAAAGCTCCCCAGGTGACTTTATATGTGGCCACACTTGTGGTTTTCTGTGATCAGTGAGAGCTAAGACGCGGCCTCTCACACTCCGTGATCCTGAGAAATATGTAATAGGAAACTGGTTTTTGACTCGGCTTCCCTGGACAAAACCGAATTCAAACGCTGCCATTAAAATGACAGTGAGTTTAATTAAAAGGTTAAGGGTTTTTAATTAAGTCTCTGGCCCCCAGGCAGAAGGAAGTTGGAGGAAAGACAGCCATGATGGCAGAGTTAATGCATAAATTTTCAAGTGGAAATTGCTCCGGAGGCTCCATAACAGACAAAATTAAGTTGCTTCACAGGCTCAGAAGCCAGGGCATCGCCCTGTTGCCCTAATGATTATGCAACTTCCCAGCTGCCCCCCAAAGCTGGGCAAGGCCCTGGGAGATCAGCCAGCAACCTCAGCTTGACCTCCTGGGAGAATGCGAATGCCAATTAAACTAGAGGTCACCTAGGTCTGACCATTGAGTGAGCAGGAGACGTCTGTGGAGTAGTGGTTGGCACCTTAGTCAACTAGCCTCATGCTAGAGCATGACTGAGCGGTCCTCTGAAGATTGGGCAACAGTTGATTTCAGGACAAAAGTGCCTGGGCAGAGGTATGTCTAGTCCCTCACAGTAGAGAGTCCCAATATAGTAGTCTTTCAATGAGAGCATATGTTTTTATTCCTTTCCTGTTCTTTTTTACTCTCTTTTAGACTTCCCATGTGGACGCTGAGTGCAATGAACACCAACTGACACTTTGAAGAGACCGCCACCTCGGGCCTGCCACCAGGAGTCTTCTGGTAGCCGGAGGCCAGGGGAGGTTCCTCAGCCTCAGCTGCGCACTGGATTTGGCTGGATGGAGTGAGGTCTGGACATCAATGTATTTTCCAAGTTCCCCAGGTGACCTTAATGTGCAGCCAAAGGTGGCAAGCCCTGTGCTATCTCAGTTAGGATAGATTGGGAGGGATGGGGGGGGGGAGTTACAGAGGAGAGGATGGGAGGAGAGGACCAAGATATGGAGATCTGGCAAGTTTCCAGAAGTCACTGGCTGAGGCCTTTTAAAGCTAATGCTATTATTGGGTCTCACTCACCCATTCACTCTTCAATTACTGACAGCAGCAGTGTTCCAGGGATATAACATGAATGAGAACAACTGCCTGCCCTCAGGGAATGCATAGTCTATCTAGTAGGGGAGACAGGCCTGCAGTGTAATTATGCAACAGAAGTTGGTCATGGACTAGGTACGTACTTAATTAGCAGCACACAAAGTGCACCCCAATCTGTAGGTGACAGGTGGGCTCACACCACTGTCAGGCATACTGGGAAGAGGCAGAAGCTAAAATATTCAATGAGAGCTTGGAAAGTGGGTCTTGGACGGGGGAAAGGCAGGAACTTCTTGGCCTATCTGGGCTGGAAAGTAAGTACACTCAGGGCTACTCTACTGAACAACTCCAGGGGGGTGCCACTTATGTTGTATTTTATACAAGCACTGCATGCTAGCATTTTGCAATGAAGGAAGCTGGCTCTGACCAGGGAGGACCACAAGGGGTAGACTGGGACATACCTCTACCATCTGACAGTGAAGTCCCCATAATAAACACGTAATCTGAGTCTGTGGGCTCTGAGAGATGCCTTGTCTAGAAGCCAGGCAAATAGAGGGTTCTCTATTTTCCTACAGCCCTCAGTGGGGTAGAATTAAGGACAGGTTTGTGACCACCCTTTGGGCTGATGTGGTACCCAGGCACAAGCATCCCCTGGGGCCAGGTAGCGTGGCATCCCCATAACGGCAGGGGGGTCATGCATCATGGGCAGCGACCAGAGTAAGACCTCACCCGGAGACCCACTGAAAATTACTGGATGAAAGGGAACCAAAAAGGGGACTTCGGGTCCTGCCACCGTCCTGCTGGGGATGAGCAGCCAGTAGTCTTTGACTTTAGTTGTTCATCTGACTTCATTTGTACCCACAACTTAGAGAGGTCTGGGGACAGTGTGGTTGGGGGTTGGGGGTGTTCGAGTGGACATTTAAGTACTGCATCAGAAAAGAGGACTATATAAGGGCAAGAAGAAGCCCAGAGGAGGAGTGGTTTCCCTGGGCAAAACAGGAGTGTGAGGGAAAGCCCCTCACACACACCCTCTGAATCAGGTTTTAAAGGATGAGTGAACCTCCATCAAGTGGATCGAGAAAGCACTCCAGAGAAGGGACGGCATGCACACAGGTAGAAGAGCCTTCTGTGATCTCAGTTCTGTCTGTGGCTGGGACCTGGATCAAGGCTTGGTGAGGCAGGTGGGGTTACACTGGGATGCAAGCAAAATGTACACCAGTTTAGAAGTATGGGTCTTGTCTTGTAGTGGATGAGGACCCCCAGAGAATTCTAATCAGGATCAGGAGAGAATTGATGAGTGAAAAGATCTGTCCTGCAGCAACATGACCATGACACTGTTGCCAAGTAAGGAGAAGACTTTGAGGAGATCAAGAAACATTCTTTGCTTCCTGTGCCCCATCCTGCTTTTGGAGGAAAAGAGAAGAGAAGTGGGCTTCTGTTGAATCACTGACCATCTGCTGTTTCTCCATAGCTGACAGATGAGTTGGTCGGGGTCTCCTTTGCATTCTCCACTGCTCACTACCATAAAACAAAGGACGCCTTTCCATTTCCAGGCAGTGCAAAAATCTTGCCTTCCTTCCCTCTGATTCAACTCATAAAATACCTATCTCTGCAGTCAAGGACCAAGAGAAAGAACAAAAGAAGCTAAGCTTTGAACTTCAGGGGTCTGCTTCCTACATGGGAAGTGAGGGCTCACTGAGTGATTTCCTCATCTACCTCCCACTAGCTCAGTTTGACTTTCTTTTGATGGTTAAACTATTTCACTGAACCCCTAGAGTGATTCCCATCACTGTTCAGGTCAACCTACTGGCCTCCTTCTCCGACAGGAAAGCAGCATGGAGCCTATGAGTTTGTTGATTCAACAAGGGCTTCCATACTTCATTTGCTCAGATCAGGGAAAAAAACAAACAAACAAAACTCTTTGGGAGAAGATGGAGACACACAGACAAAAGTCCTGAAAAAACGAATGTCAGAGAGAAGCATTATTTATTCAACCAGCTTGAGTGAGAGAGCGCTGAATCCTAACCACTAGACAACCAGGGAGCGACTTCAACCAGCTTGAGTAGTGAGTGCCAGACAGCTATTAGAACAAATATCATGTTTGGGGGCAACTGTGTCTATTATGCCATGGTGAGCCTCCACAAAAGCCCAGATAATGCTTGTTATCTTCACCAACATTAGCCAAATGTTTGATAAATATGTTGTGTGGAGTTTCCTATCTGTCACTTTAACACAAATTGACATAGCATGGGACACTGAGCTATTGTGTCCCATTTCAGGGCTGTGTGGCTTCCATGCCCAAAGAAAGGATAAAAAGAGTGCTTCCTGGGACAGTCCCCTCCCACCAAGAAGGGAGTGTCCACAGTTAGTCAGAATAAGCGTGAGTTATCACCTCGTCTTGTTCCTGAGCTCTTCCCAATCCCAGCCACATCTGGCAAAACAAGGAATTCCCTGTTGCATCCCAGCTATGTCAAAAAATAGAGGCTGCAGTCTGTTTTAGATAAGCTGCTTGTGGAATCCTTACCAACTATGAGCTTGTAATACAGAGGATCCCTTGTCTATCACTATCTAATGGAGACAAAAAATTGAGCTACTCAGTCTGAAGAGTCCCTGTGTCTTAGACAAAGACCTTGTTCTTTATTCTGGTTGATACTAATCTCGACAAAATGCAATATGATGAAGAGGTCAAGCTCATAGATTCTGGAGTTAATTAAGGGCTGAATTCAAATGCCTGCTCTAATTTTATAGGTGTGTGACACAGAGCCTCAGTTTTACCATCTATAAATGAGGATAGTCGATACCCACTTCCTCATGCTAGTGTGACGAGGATTTGAGATAATGTGTGAGGAGCTCCTCGCCTGGTACCTGGCACACAGAAGGCTTTTCATGACACTGGATAGATTTGGTCTTCGGTATTGTTTCTTTCTGAAGTCTGCCCTAGCTGCCACTCCTTGGGACATACAGGGCTCTGCCTCCAGCCTTGCTCCCAAACTGTTCCTCCTCCATATGATTTCCTTGAGAAATCTCTATGAAATATACACCTCACCTCTATTTAAAATCTTTCCTGGCTCATTAAAACAATCAAGATAAATTTGAACTCTATCATGGGCCCCAAGCCCACTCTCAGTTTGGACCCTGTCCACCTCTCCCATCTCACCTTGTCTACTCTGAGCTCTCAACCATGCTAGACCTCTATGCCATGTTCTTATACTACAGTGCATGTCTCCATGAGCTTTCCCCTCTACTTGAAATGCCTTTCCCTGGCTATCTCCAACTACTCTAGCTAACTAGTTCTCAAGATTTGTGTGGTCAGAAGATGCCAGCCCCAATTATGAATTAGATGTTTCACCTGTCTCCATATATGCCCACTTGTGCCTCTATCATTGTATTTACTTGTTTCCTTTGCTATTAAATTCTGAGTTTCTTGAGGGCAAGATTGTATTTCCAATACCAAGTACAAAGCCTGGCCTAAAAGAGATGTTTAATGAAGTCTGAGGCTTGAAACACCAATGATGTAATTGTGAAACCGTGTGCACTGGACAAGATGTGGCTAAGTGAGCCAGCTGGGCATACAACCCATGTCCTTGGCCACAGCAATCCAATTGGCACTTCTAGCTGCTCCAGGAAACAGAATCCAGCATTGCAAAAAAAATATTAATTTTTAAAGCTGGAAACCTACCTGCAAAATGCCTCCTCATGATTTTGGTCAAAATGCTTAACTTTGTTTTCCTTGCTTATAAACAGAGTTTATAGCACTTGACTATAAAGAATAAATGAGATAATGCCTATATAATTTAAAAGTATTGAAATTGTTTCTGTGTGGAATTGTCAGGGTTACTGGTAGAAGGTGGTGAATAGCCCAATCTCTAAAACAAAGTTAGTAGTGTTTGTTTCTAAATATGAAATCGTTGCCCATTACGAGATCATGCTAATGGAGAGGTCAGAAAGCCTTCATTCATTGCACTAATACTTAGGAAGCACTCATTTGAACATCATTTGTATTTTTCTCTTATTTGCATATTGCATCTCAAGTGGAGATCTGAGTATACATTTTATACCCCTTGTAACTTTTAGACTTTACAGAATTCACTGGAGCCTGACTATGGGATCAGGTCACGAAACAAAACTTTTATAATGAGCTCTTCTCAGCACAGCCAGTAAAAAACAACCTTCAGATAAGATCTCACCTGTCCTTATTACACAGATTTCTATGCCTTCACAGGTCAGCCTCAAGGGAGATGAATAAGAAAAAGGGAAAGCTGAAACTAACTGCAAGAATAAGGGTTGCATTATTTATCTGAAAGGATTATGTATTGGGTTTTAACAGTACATATATTAAACATTGCTAAGCTTCTTCCTGCTTATAATTATTAACAAGTGGCAGAGTAAGTCATGGTAATTATCATCTGGGAATACTATTTAGATAATGCACAACTCTAAGAAGGTAAACTAATTCCTAAGGTCAGAAGATGTTGAGCAGATGTCAAAGTGTGCGGTATAGAAACTAATTAGTAAGGTAACCACAATCAACAATGCCAGAAATTCACTTGAATGACCCAGCCCAGGAAGGAGGCACCAGAGACCCACTGGGATTTGCACATTTCTAAATTTTGTTCCATTACTAATTACTGTGCAGTTTGCGGTTAGTGTCCCCTAGGTAACCAGCATAGGGGACCCATAATGTAAACCTGAGGCAGAGTGGACATCAGAAAGCCTTCATTTATTGCACTAATACTTAGCAAGCACTCACTGAACACCTGGCATAGCAGCAGGTCCATTAAGGTAAGTTCCTAGCCCCAAGGGGGAGGTAAGTGTGTGAACCAATGTGATAGGAACAGTTCAAGTGTGCAAGGAGGCCCAGGAGGGCCCGGGGAAAGGAGTGGCTAATTCCTCCTGGAAACGGTATCTTTGAGGATGTGGCTTTTAAGCTAAGTGTTGAGAAGCTCCTCTGGCTGACAGTGGAAAAAGGTCATTCCAGGTGAAAGAAAAAAGCAAATGCTATTTAATTCCTGCTCGCCAGGAGCCCAAGTGGGCTTTTTAGGGTGTGGGCCAGGAGTGGGGAGAGCCAGAGAGGAGTGATGGCCAAGCCCTTTAGAGAGCTGGGAAGTCATCGCCCACAAAGTTCAGGTCAGTTGGCAAAAGAGTCAAAGGGTCAGAAGCTGGCAGAACAGGAAGAGAGAGGAGACCTAGAAGAGACAGAGGTTCTTGCTTATTGGTGGCCACCATTGGTCTGGTTTAAAAGTGAGGGACCAGAACAGACAAGTCTCCAGGCACAGAGGTGAGTGTTTGGGGGAACAGTGAGTATGTGTTCTTGGGAAATAGAGATGGAGGCAGACCACCCAAAAGTGGGGCAGGAGCCAATGGTGGTGGGTCTTTCCTGTTAGCTGAGGAGTTTAAGCTTTGCCATGTAGTCAATGGGAAAACATTATGGTATTTTAAACTTGAGAGTGACACAGAATTACATTTTAGAAGGATCATTCTGGAAACACCATGCAAAACAAACCAGAGTAACCTTTCTTGAAGAATCCTAAACAGTCATCCCACCGCTCAGAATACCACAAATACTTGTTTACAATAAATAAGCATTTTTTTAGCTGTGCCCTATACCTATTGAGTTCATATTCAATGGAGAGATCTAGGAATATGCATTTGATCTATCTCTCCCTGATAATCTGGGGGCACATTAGAGTCTGCCAACAGTCACCTGGGCAGGAGAAGACAGGTCCTGTACTGAAGAGGAGACTAGTAAAGAAATACATAAGCAAAGGCCTGTCACACAAAGTAGGTGCCCAGTATGTATAAATGAATGAATGGAATATAGACAGGTTTTAGAGACTGATGGGATAGAGAGAAGTCAACTCAAAAGTCTAAGGTGGAACCATATGACATTGCCCTTTTTGTGGGTCAAAACTGGGTGGATACTGACAATTTATATGGCTTAATTAATGATGAAATCAATAAAAGTTATGCCCTTATCATTCAAGTGTTTTCTATCAGTGTAATTGTATATCACTCATTCTTCACAACCAGTGGGACTCCAAAGTGACCAGAGGGGCTTTAGTTCCCTTCTGTAATGTCTATGCCAGTCTGTAGAGTGTTTGAGGAATTTGGGGCTGATCAAAGACAAAGATATAACCAACAAAGGAAGTACCTTACAAGCTTTATTTAGCAGCACTTGGACAGGCTTGTATGAGAGAGGAAGATGGTCCAAGATTTATGGTGAGGGGGCCACCGTCCAGAAGGGGAGGAGGGTATGGAGGTGAGGGATCTAAGAGAAGGCTTATGTGACTAGGTGATGTCACTCAGAAACACAGTGGGGAATCTGTGGTTAGAGAACTCCTAAGCGCCATAGCACACTGGGGCCATGTATCAATGGCCAGCAGATGCTGTGTGAGGTTTCACTGGGTATGCAAAGCAGGCAGGTTCTAAATGGCTAAAATAATCTGCTTGTTTGAGCTATTTTTTTTTCCATTTTTCCAAAGCTGGAAACAGGGAGGCAGTCAGACAGACTCCCACATGCGCCCGACCGGGATCCACCCGGCATGCCCACCAGGGGATGATGCTCTGCCCCTCTGGGGCATCGCTCTGTTATATCCAGAGCCATTCCAGCACCTGAGGCAGAGGCCACAGAGCCATCCTCAGTGCCCGGGCCATCTTTGCTCCAATGGAGCCTTGGCTGCGGGAGGAGAAGAGAGAGACAGAGAGGAAGGAGAGGGGGAGGGGCGGAGAAGCAGATGGGCACTTCTCCTGTGTGCCCTGGCCGGGAATTGAACCTGGGACTCCTGCACACCAGGCCGACGCTCTACCGTTGAGCCAGCCGGCCAGGGCCTTGAGCTATTTTTTATTAAATAATTGGATGTGTAAAAATTTGAATTTGGTGCCAGCTGGCTGTTGAGCTACAGGGTCCAGCCTACAGTAAAGAAATAAACCATGTTGGGGCCAATACACAGAAGTTATCTTTGGCTCGTTTATATAACACAGTCCTGGCCTGAATGGCCTCGGCTCCATTCCTCCCACTTCCCCTGTCCTGCACTATGGGGCAGGAAGTCTTGTCAGTGACTGACAGCTGGCTTTGGTCAATGAGGGACACTGGCAGAAGATTGGAATACAGGAGAAAGGCAGATGCTGGGTATTTTTCACCCTCTTTTCTGTCTTGGGCTGCACTGATAGCAGCGGCCACCTTTGTATTTGGTATGACCCCTCCTTTTTTCATTGTCCCTCCAGGTTAAGGAAGACAGTGACATTCAACTATTGCTCATCTTCCAGTTGTCTCCTTGTCCGCTGGTTGGAGTCTCAGTTTCATTCATTATTTACTTGTGTAACTTATTCCCCTCCTTCAATTCCCTCTATTTAAATAAATACTCTGGGTGATTTCTGATTTCCTGGTTGGACCCTGACTGACACAATCTCTTAGTTCTCTCCAGGCCTCCAAATCATAATAATAAGGAAAGTCTTTAATAAACACAGCTCATATATTCACAGTCTTGTGCAAAATGTGAATAGACATCTATAAATTTTTTTCTACTTATCTATCTAAAGAAAATCTGAAAGGAATAGGGTATTAGCAGCCCCAGACAAAGCCCCCGGACTGCTTACCCTGTTATGTACCCCTAATCTCTCCTGTGTTGAAATCCTGAAGCCACCTGTTCATAGCAATCATGTTGAGAAGCAACCCATGATCACGTGCTTTGGTGCTGCAGAAAGAAGGGTGAGGCCTCCTCCAATTCAGTACAGTGTTGTAATTCAGAGTGGAAGCTGTGGATGAATAAGAGGTTCTATGGAAAGTAACTTCCCTGGGGTGATGAACTGTGTACAGATTGTGTGTTGTGGAATTGTGCACCTAAACCTGTCTGATTTTGTTAACCAGTATCACCCCAATAAAGTTAATAAAAAGGGGGAGAAAGAATTAATTACATTTTAGAAATAGCTTATTAATTTTAGTGAAATCCTGCTGTGGTTATAGTTAGATTGTATTCCAATTTATAGGTCAGTTTAGGGAGAATTAACAGGTTAACAAAATTGAGTGTTTCAATCCATAAATTTAATACATCCCTTCATTTACCCAGGTCCTTAATTTCTCTCCGTACGATGCTTAGTAGTTTTCAATATGTAGACCTTTAGACATTTTGTTCAATTTATTCCATAGTATTTTGTTTTGATGTTATTATAAAGAGAATTTTAAAGTTTATTTTTAATTGTATAGTGCAAGTATATGGAAATAAATCAATTTTGCATTTGGAAAAAGGAAAAAGAAGTGAACCTCGCAGGGTGATCTAATTATAAATTCTTAACTGGGCAGAACATGGTAAATAGTCAATGCCTCAGATATACAACTTTTTTGGTAAAAGGTTTTTCTTTGTCTTAAACAAGCTCTGTTCATTGTTTTTTGTGCATCTAGGTTAACACACCTTTGAAACAACACACCCTCAAGAAAGCACATAACCTTGTTAACTATCCTGTAACTCAATCCCTGCCTTGCTTTCTCCCACCTTTATGTAATCTTCCTTAAACTCCCTCCTTAATCTCAAACGCATCAAAGAAACAGCATAACTGTCACTCCCTGAAGCATTTGAGATCTTGCTTCCCAGCGACTGTCGTCAGTTTGGCTCAAATAAACTCATAAAAATTCTTTACAGGTTTGGACATTTCTTAGGTCGACAGAGCCCTGCTCTTCCAGACTATAGTACATCAACAGTTGAGAATTTGACAATAGTTGGAGTTTTCTCTAATTCCTAAAATTGGCCAACCTTACTTAAGTCATCTAATATCCACTTCAAGGGTTTTTTTTCAAATTACATTCATTGCCTGGCTGGCTGCTCAGTTGGATAGAGCGTTGACCTGGAGCACAGACATTGCCAGTTTGATTCCCTGGTCAGGACACATGCAGGAGCAGCTCAATGTTCCTGTCTCTCTCTCAAACAAATAAATATAAATATAAATAAATAAATAAGTAAAATTTATTGGAGTGACATTGACTAATAAAATTATATAGGTTTCAAGTGTAAAATTCTATAATACATCATCTATATATTGCATTGTGTTTACCACCCAAAGTCAAATCTCCTTCTTCACCATATATTTGACCCCCTTTACTTCTTCCTGTTCACGCCATACCCTCTAGTAACCACATACCGTTATCAGTGTCTACAGCTTTCGTTTGTTTGTTTGTTGCAATATCCACTTTTATAGCTTCTTCCTAAGACAAAGAAAAATAATAAATTCACCTGTGGTCCCATAGCCCAGAGATATCTCCAGTTAATACCTCAGCAAATCTCAATTTCAGTGTTTTTATTTCCCCTGTAAGTATATAATGGTTCATTTACATAAATAGAAAATTGCTCTAGAATCTGATTTTTTTTCCTTTGTTTTTATTTCTTTTTTTATTTTTCTGGTTTTCTTTGGGGGGGGGTGAGGGGTTTGCATTATTATGTTTTAATGATGTATAGTGTTTTAGAAGACACGGAGTCTTACCATTTCATTTATCAATCCCCTTGAACTTCCAACATTTCCCTGGAATAAACAATGTTCTTATAAACATCCTCATTGTTCACATCTTTAATAGTATCTTCAGTATAAATTCCTAAAAGTGAAATTTCTTGAGCAGAAATTATGCACATCTAAATACTTGTGGCACTTTTCCCAAATAGCTACGGGGAGGTTTGTGTTTTGTTTTTAGTTGCTTTTTAAGATTTTTGTTTTTTCAAATAACAAACACCAATGCTAGTAAAGTACAGAAAAAAAACAACAACTAAATTATCATTTCTGGAAGGCAAAGATCTGGATACATTCATCTTGGTATCCCATGTAGCGTCTACCCATCACAGTGCAATGAATGTTAAATTAAAAATAAATAAATAAAAGGATTCACAAGAGCATATTCAACCTCTGTGAATTATTTTCATAAAATAAGGGCAGAGAAAGCTTTATAATGTTCAGTCCAATGGTTTTCACCCTGACTGCACATTAGAGTCACCCAGGGAACTTTTCAAAGTTATAGGATCCTGGACCCCTCCCAAGACCAATTAAATCAGAATCTCAGAAGGAGGTGGACAATATAATGTCTTGCTATCGGCAATCAGAATCATGAACTAAAACATGGCAGATATCTGAGAAAGCAAAACTGATTTGTGTTCTTTCTCCCTAAACATCATGGAGAATATAAAAGCATAGAAATGGAGCCCTGGCCAGAGCATTGTTCCGATATGCAGAAGTTGTGGGTTAGATCCTTGGTTGGGGCACGAATAGGAAGAGATGGATGCTGCTGAGGGCCCTCTCTCTCTAAAAATCAATCAATTTTTTTTAAGCATAGAAGTGGGGAAAATCAGCAATTTAAGGACTATATGGATCTGTGGCTGGTTATATGATATTTGATCGGATAGCCAGTTTAATATTTTTTTAAGGCAGGGTGTTTTCTTTTGCAGTCAAAGTGCCAAGCTTTCTAGAAAACTTTTATCTTTCTGTTATTTCTATATGGGAACTGGGACATAACAGATGGCAGGATAATGGATTGTGTCTGTTCAAGTTAGAGCTGCTTTTATTTGCAAGACATCAAATTCTTATTGACTGCAGGGCTGGACTGACATGATTTATTTCAAATGAAAATGGAGGCATCAGGGCTCTGTCTTTGCTCATTACCATAAGACAGAGTAGCATCTGTGATCAGGACACACTGGATTGCTGGTGACAGAAACTGCAGGGCTGCACGAGGCCGCTCTTGTTCTGTGACTAAATGTTGGAGAACCTCCATATGCCCAACTGCCCAAATTTCACAGCAGGGAAGGGTCCCACCCAGAGTCCCGCTGCTCCAGAGAAATCAGCAGAGTCCAAGGGCAGCGCCATTTATTATTTACTGTTAAAACCTTAATTACACACTCCTACACATACTCTCAAAGGGCAGCATGACATTTTGAAAAGAAAACGAACGCAATCGGTGCAGCCCATTCATTCCTGAAAGAAATCATCTCTGGTGACCTGAAAAGCAGCCCCAGTCTGGCTCTCCAGGACCCCTCTTCAGCTCAGCAGTGTAATCTCAGCAGGGAGACTGTCTGCTGCCAGCACTGCTTCCAGCTTCTTCCCGAGGCTGCCTTACTGAAACCCCAGCGCAGCGGGGAAGGGAGGGCAGAAGTAGCCTGGGGCAGAGCAGGAGAAGCTGAGTCTCCAGCAGTTCTTGTCCCCCCACCTATCAGACAGAGCAGACCTGAGCCCCCAAAGGCTGGCTTCGGCTCTGACCTGGGGAATACTTAATGATGGTTCAAGAAAGGTCAGTGATGTGAAATGAATGGGCCATAGAACTCTTCTGGTTTAGAACCCCCAACTTATCGCTGAGAAGCTGAGGCCAGAGGGATGGCTGACTGATTTGCCCAGAAGAATAGCAGAGTTCAGGATTCAGGTTTTCTGATTCTCAGATTCCTCCACTTTGCCTCACAGGTATTCAAAAGCTGGATTTCACATTAGAATCACCTAGGGAGCCTTTAAAAACCCTGCTCATCCCCATCCTCTAATATCTTGGTTTAATTGACCTGGAGTGGAGCCTGGATGTGGGTATTTTTCCAGCCCCCACCCCCGACCCCTGCCTCGGGTGATGATCATGTGCAGCCAGGTATGAGAGTCCTGAGCAACCACAAAAATATAAAGAAGTAACAGCACTGATTAACTCAGTATGGAAGGTCGAGGAAGACAGTATTTGTGTCCGTGATATCATTTTTTAGAGATATGCAGTTATTATTTTTTATTGATTGATTGCAGAGAGACAGAGAGAGGAAGGTGGGGGACATTCATTTGTTGTCCCACTTAGTTGTGCATCCATTGGTTGCTTCCCGTTTGTGCCCTGACCGGGATCAAACCTGCAACCTTGGTGTTTCAGGTTGATTGAGCTAATTGGCCAGCATCTGAGTCCATGTTGAAAGGATGAATATGATTTTGCCTAGAGGACAAAAAGTAGAAGGGTTTCCCAGGGAGAGAGTGAAGGTATGAAAGAACACGACTCAGTCATAGTTGGGTGTATCTAACACAGGCTGCAATGTGGGAGCAGAGGAGGCAGAGCTAGGGAGGCAGGCAGGGGGCTGCCATCCCAGAGGCCCTTTTAACATAAGTCATTTTTAAGGGTTGGGGGTTATCCTGAAATGATGGTGAACCACTGAGACATGTCATGCAGAAAAATGACAACCTTGTATTTTAGGAAAATAACCCTAACGGGCTTGTAGCTGATGAATTGGAAGGGAAAGGAGCCAGGGGCAGGGAGACCAGTTGAGAGGAGAGGCAGAGAGGTAGTGAGGGCCTGAATGAACAAGGCAGTGGCAGCAGGGCCTGGAAGACAGACGAGACCTGAGTTCTGAACTCTGGCCCTGATTCATTACATTTCGAAGGTGGAATTAATAGGGTCAAATGGTTGATTTGTCCAGGGGTGAGGAGGTCTGATTTCAGTCTCACTTTTCCCTATTACTCTTTATATACTCTGAACTGAACGGCTTACTCCCCACTTCCTTTAATTCTGCTGGTTCCCCAGCCTAGGATTTCTATCTGTCTTTCCTCTCCAAATGTCCAACTAAGATATACCCTTTAAGTCTCAAATCAGTGCTACTTCTTTGGAAAATCTGGTTGTTGAGTGAAGTTCAGCAAGTTTGTGCTCCATGTTCTCATTGCATCTTGCCTCCTGCGAATTCTTCCTTCTTGTCCAGAAGGTAAATTACCATGCCTTCAAAACTCTGCTGGAAGTCACCTGTCTTGGGAAGAAGTCCTTGGCACCTGCGGGCACAGGTTGTATAAGGCATTTCCATAGCATGTTTGGATTCTTCTGTCAGTATTCGAGAACCACTCCATGTTGTCAAATACCACTTCACTCACCCATACATTTTTCTCTCAGGGTAAACAAGCTCTTTGGAAAGAGGCACTGTCTTCTTATTCCATCTCCTGACCTAACACAGTAGGCAAAAGAAAGACATTCAATGAAGGTTACTGAATGAATGAATGTCGAAGGATGAATTCGTGAAGTCTAGGGAAATGCTCTATAATAATGATTCTGATGATGCTTATAGGGTGTGCCCCTAGAACGGGGCACCTCAGATTTAACTGTCCAGGATAATTTGGAGCCCACAGGTGAAATATTACTCTGAGGAACTAGACCAAGGGAGTGTGGACCAGTCTGCAGACCACTTGGAAGACTTTCTAAGACCACCACAAGGTTGAGAACTGAACTTTGAGACTGCGGCCATGCCAGGGAGTGAAAGCCAGCTCTGCCCCCCAACAAGTGAGGCATCTCCTTGTCATCTAGCCATTTCCCCTAGGGCTGGGCCCTCTCCTCTCTCCCTCAGGTAATTAGCATCTTCCCAAAGCACCTCCACCTCCAGGAATTTTGAACCTTAGCTGGGAGTTTTGAAGAAACTTCTGATTAATTGAAACACTAAAGGTATGCACTAGTGGTCACTATCTTAATCCCCACCACCACAGGGTTACCTGCAAGATTCACGGGAATTTCAGGTGCTATAGCAACCTGAAGGGGGGAAAAATTAGGCCTCAGCAGTGTCCCCTGGCTTCCCTACCATGAGGGAGATATAGTTGAGAGTCATTCCAGCTGCCCTTGAGCCACACCTCTGGGGGAGGAAGTCCAGATCTCAGGTCTGAACTGGCAGGTGAAGGGGAGCCCTTGAGTCAGAACAGCAGCCAGAACTCAGCTGAGAGGCAGCGCTGCTGAAACTAAAGGAACCATTTGTTCCCCTGTGGCGACTGTGATGTTCACGGAGGAGGGGGTGGAGAGAATGATGGGAAACAGAAAGGAGACGGAGCCCCTCCTGTATACAAGCGGACTCTGGAGATTTACCAGGCGCTCTGCCAAGGCTGGGAAAATAAACACCTTTTAAACAGGCTGCATTCCTCCCTGGGAACCTGAGGGTGAGTAACCAGCTGAGAAATTCCCTCCTAAGGAGGCTCTTGGCTGTTGGCCAGGAGTTACAATTGCTGCAGGAGGAGATAGACAGGTTGGGCCTGAGCAGGGAGGTAGGGCTGGGCCAGCCCTTCCTCTCTCTCTCGGGCCTGAGAGTCCGGGCTGGAAGGCTCACTTCAGGACAGCAGTTCTGCTCAGAAATGAGGTCTGAAAAGTCCCAGAAAGGAAATCCTCTCCTCCTGGGAGACTGTCAGCTTTAAGTCACCTAGAGGAATTATGGGGCAGAGGTCCAGCTTGATATCTGCAAAACAGCTGCAAATAAAGGCCACAGTGAAACCATGCTGAGGGCAAGTTAAAAAGAAGATAATCAAAATGAGGAATGCAACATCTGAATCCCAGTGTTTCTGTACGGACCTGTTGCCCAGATGGGCAGCTGTGCTCTCTCCAGGATGTTGCGTGGAAGACTGTAGAATTTGCTCTCCATAGGCCTGCCTGATCTGACACTGTCCTTCAAGGCCACATTCTTCCTAGACCTAAATTTGACCTCCAGGATTACTGGATTGGGTTCTCAATACAGACCATTTAAATTTTCAGTGAATTTTACTTCTTCGACTCTGATTTTAAAAGGATGTTCTTCCCTCTGTCTCTTCCTATCTAACTGTAGAATTTCCCTTCCAGACTCCAGTGCCAGAACATTCAGACTGCTTCCAAGGAGTGGATCTAAGGTCCCGTCCAGCAGTTCCTCCCTTTTCCTTTCCCTGGGCATGGCCCATCTATCAGAAAAGCCATTTTCCAAGGGGCCTTGAAGCTTCCCCTAAGCATCTCCTTCCAATTCATTTGGCAAACATCAACCAAACAGCCATTATGTGCTAGGCATTTTCCTAGGTACCAGGAATACAAAAAGAGTAAGATTACAGAGTGGGAATAGCATGCCAGAAAGTTCTTTTTCTCTCCTATGAGTGGAGGACATTGGCTCTGCGAGACAGGTGTAGCTGGGAGCTCTCAAACTGTTTACATCTTCAGATTTTTCTGGGCCTTACTTCCCACCTTCGCTGCAGTTAGTCTTGTGGGTGTTGCCCCAGTGACAACTAAGCAAAACTCTGTTGCAATTTTCCTCCTAGCATAACACAATGCACATCTTTCAGCCTGGGAGAGCAGGTGTCCAAGAGCAGGGACTAGGAAATGAGAAGGCCACGTCACCCTAAGCATGCCACCTGTAGTTGGCAGTGCCACCATCTGGGTGTGTCCATCTGCCCATGGCCTACAACAGCAGTCTTCATGACCTGTCCTCTCCCTGGAGAAGGGGTTAGGAATAACAACTGTGTTAAAACCAGCCTGAGGAACTTGGCCCACTTTGGAGGGTTGCCAAGCCAGTGCAGCTGAAGCTATCTTGCAGCTGTGCCTTTAAGAGAATGATGCAGGCAGCTGGGTTCATCTTCCACTGAGCTCAATGTGGGGAAGGGGTGGCTCTGCTTCTTAATATTTTTCTGGTGCTGGCAGAATCTGAAGACTTGGAGTAATCATTAAAAAACAGCTCACCTTGCCCTCACGGAACACAGAAAGGTTGAAACAAACATCAAAGTCTATCTAAAGAGTCATTATACTCATAACAAGAATAATAAACAGACCTTTTCACTCCCCTCCTTTGTAGTTGGTTTCAGTCCTCAGGGCCTCAGCCCCTGGCTTGGGGCACCCATTCTTGGCAGTCCCAAAGACCAACAATAGCCATTCATCAGCAGGGTTTGAACCACAGATATTCTCTGAGCCTCTTCACTGCGACTGTATTTGCGATAGTGAAGAGTTAAGTCACCAAGTGCTCATCCTCAGAACTTGGTCTTGGACCTGGCTGTAAATCTCACATCTGCTACTACAAGCAGTGTGATCATGGCCCAGTTAATTTCTCTGAGTTTTAGCTTCCTCGTCTGTAAAGTGAAGTTAACAATAGTACCTACTTTATGGGATGGATGCAATGACTGAATTAGAGAACACAAGTGAAGAGTGTAACTCGTGTGCACATAATTGGTGCTCAATACATGGTCTGTTAATGTGCTGCTGGTCTGGGATGAGCGTTGGGGGGACAAAATAGCCCTTTGACAGCCATTATCTATTAACCAGGAAAATGGAGAAAGCAACAATTTTAACTATTAAAATCTACACACTTCTTTTCCCTCTATTTACCCCTTATTTCATTCTTTCTTGGTTGTCTGCCTGCTGCTTCCGCCAAAACGTAAAGCTCATTGAGGATGCAGATTATGACCCAGCAGTCAGCAGAGTCTTTCTACATTAGCTGATAGTTGATACATACTGTGCATGGATGCATGGATATTTTTTCAACTGAGAAGTTGACTATGACTTTTGATGCTTATGAGTATCAGTACCCAGGAAATATATAATTAAAGACTAGGGAGACATGGGTTTAGTATTTACAAACCTTCTCTCTGGCCTGCCATACATTTCCTTTTCTTTCTTTCTCTCTCTCTTTTTTCCCCCACATATTTCTTTTAAGGTATTAAATGCTAAAGTTTTAGATCTGCTTGATTTGCATGATGGGGTTAGACTGCAGATGAGAATTTTGCAAAGCAAAACAGATATATCACACCAATTTGCATTTCAATTTCTGTTCCTCTCAAAAACCACAAAAGCCTCCTAACAATAATCATGTTCCAGGGAAAGAAATTCCAGGCAAAGAAATTAAGAACTTTGGCTGGGAAGACATTAAATGAGTCTCTGGAACGTAGTAAGGATATATCCAAGAGTATATGCTTCCCCTGATTTCTTTCTGCCCCTGCCAGAGGCTCTGAACAGGACAGGAGACTCATAGCGAAGGTTCCTCTTGGATAATGAAAGAAGACATTAAAAATCTCATTACGAATCGCTGCTTGGTACTTTGGATTCATTACATGCAGGTCAGATCATGTCCCTGTACACAGTGGTGTGTTCAAAGCATTGCTCCTGATCACAACAAAAATCTACAATATAGAATTTCTAAGGCACAGAGTCCCTCAGTAATAAAATTCTGCAAGACCCAAATAGCCCAGGAGTTTTCTCTAATCCCTTTCCTTGTCATTCCAGGGATACCTACTGTGTTTGTCCCTGCTAGCCTCTTAAATCATAGTGAGGATGGGAGCATGGGGAAGTCAGTGGGTTATAATATATGTGGGTTATTATAGCCCAGGGTTGTTGTATTAAAAAGAGGAATCTAGTTGAAAAGGAAGCAAAAGGCCCAGGCTGGCTTATAATGACTCTAGGGAAATCAGGGTCCAGGAAGAGAATCCAAAGTAGGGCTTTGTTTGTTTGTATTTGTTTTGATGGAGCAATAAGACGGTTTCTCAATGCCATCTGCAGATGTACTTATTTGGGGGGGAGAAAGACTACACCGAGGCCATGATGGGACTTGCCCTGTCATTACGGAGGGCATCTGTCTTCAGTAAAGCCTCAAAGCCTATAACCAAAGCTTTGCCTACCCAGTGAGCACGATTAGGTAGTTGTCATTCCCTGCCCAGCTGGGTGGCCCTGTCCAATTTGGTGACCCAGGTCACCCAGAACCTTTCAACCTCCACCAGATCATGAGACACGCACATGGCCCACAGTTTCCCTTCAAATACTTTACCCATAGTCCCCGAAATTAGGCTTGTGTTTGACAGGTGTTTCAGTGAGGAGGAGGAGGAGGAGGAGGAGGAGGTTGAAAGTACAGCTGTGTAAATATCCCTGGAATAGTAATCAGTTCCTGTCCCCAGGTCCCTCACCTCCTTCATGCCCACCCTCTTAGTGAGGTTTCTCAGGGATGCTAATTAAAAGTGCGACTGTCTCAGCCCCCTCTGCCCACCCCACACCCAGTACTCCTTAGCTTCAGTCCTCGCAGAACTTAACTACCGTTGATATAAATGACTTTTTATTTATGTGTTTATCACCTCCTTCCACTAGGCGGAAGCTCCAAGAAGGCAGAGATTTTTGGTCATTATCCACTATTTTCTTTGTATAATACTTAGAACAATGTGTGGCACATAATAGGCACTCAATAAACATATTTTTTGAATCAAGGCCAGTGCTTTACATTGATTGCAGCCAACCCTGAAAGTGAATGTTGGCCTTTGGGAGACCTACATGTCCCCCCGAAGTATAGGTTGGGTCACCATCCTCAAAAGAGTGCTGCTCTCCAGAGGCTGTTTTAACGGCCACTGTGTGAGTGGGTGGAGCCACTACTGGATGAAAGTCTCAAACTATGAGCTATGTTTTCTTTTCTTCTGTTTCTTTCCTTAAATCCAAATTGGTAAAAGAGCCAATTTGGATCTCCTCCTTCTCTTTCTTTCTCCCGTTGGACTTGCTTCTCTCAAGAAGTCTGCAGAAGGGAGTCAGTCTTGGCCAGAAGCTTGATCTCCCTGGAAATGGCTGGCACCTTAATTTCTTGGTTGAACAACAGAAACCAAAATTGGCCATTCAGTGGTGACTCAACACTGCCCTCACCTCAAAGATTGCCTCCCACCTGCATCTTTGAGCTTCTGTCACCCCTGAGTCCCTGACTGGCTTAGCACCCACTGCCACCTGGCACCCAGTGTGCTCTCACCTGCTTTACTCCACTCTGGTGTGGCCACGCCTCCTACCTGTCTCCATCTTCTTTTGCTGCTTGTTCCTACTCAGTAACGATTCTTTTTTTTTTCTTATTTTTCTTTTATTTTACAATTTTTTTAAACTTTCTTTTTATTTATTCATTTTTAGAGAGGAGAGAGAGAGAGGGAGAGAGAGCGACAGAGAGGGAGAGAGAGGAGAGAGAGACAGAGAGAGAGAAAGGGGGAGGAGCTGGAAGCATCAACTCCCATATGTGCCTTGACCAGGCAAGCCCAGGGTTTTGAACTGGCGACCTCAACTTTTCCAGGTTGACGCTTTATCCACTGCGCCACCACAGGTCAGTAATGGCTCTTTTTTAAAAATCTTCTTTCACTGATAGTTCTTAATGTGAAGTCCATGAACACCTCAAAGAGGGCTATGAACTCTCTGAAAATATTTGCAACACTATAAACATTGTACATGGTGTTACAAATATATATAGTTAAAGGGGTCTGTGATCTCCAAAAGTATGAATGCAAAAAAGATATTTTAAAAAGAGGAAGAAATTGAGGTATATTTGCATTGATATGCCTACACTGTGTCCAGAGCAGTGGTTCTCAGACTTCGGCATGCACCCGAATCATCAGAGGGCTTGGTAAGATTTCTGGGCCACACCCTCAAATTCTTCCTCACTAAGTTTGGGGTGGGGCCTGAGAGTTTGCATTTCTAATAAGTTCCCAGGTTATTTTGCTGCTAGTCCAGGAATCCCAGGGCTCTTGTTAGGTACATAACTCTTCATCAGACGGTCTGCAGAATGGGGGGAATTTGTTGACTGAGAAGAAGGATGGAAGGAATTTTCCCTAGGCATCCTTTTTTGTTTGTCTTTTGAATTTCTGTTTCTAAGGAATATATTATCTATTCAGAAACAAACTTTTTTATGTGTGTTTTTGACAGAGTCAGAGAGAGACAGAGAGAAGGACAGATAAGGACAGACAGGCAGGAAGGAAGAGATGAGAAGCATCAATTCTTCATTGCAGCACCTTAGTTGTTCACTGATTGTTCTCTCATATGTGCCTTGACCGGGGGCCTTCAGCAGACCAAGTGACCCCTTGCTCGATTGAGCCAGCGACCTTGGGTTCAAGCTGGTGAGCCTTGCTCAAACCAGATGAGCCCGCGCTCAAGCTGGCGACCTCAGGGTCTCGAACCTGGGTCTTCCGCATCCCAGTCCGACGTTCTATCCACTGCGCCACCGCCTGGTCAGGTGCACACAATGTACTTTTAACTGTGTTATCCAACTATTCAAAATTTTTCCATAGCGCCCCATCACCTTGGAAACAAAATACAAACTCATTAGCTTGACTTTCAATGTCCCTTCACAGTACAGGCCTTAATCCATATTTCCAGGCTAATAAGTTGTTATGAGGCCTCCACTAGTGTGAATTCAATCTACTTACCACTCCCCAAACACATTGGATACCTCCTCACCTCTGCCACCATCTCTCCCTGCAATTCTTCTCACCCTGTCAAAATTCTACTCATCTTCTGAAGTCTGTGTCAAATATTGGGTATATTTTGTTGCCCTATTGAATTGCATGTTTCTTGAAGACACAGACATAAATCTTTGTGTTCCTCACCTTACACGTGGTAAGGGAAGGGAAAGCAGTTAGCATTTGTTGAGTACTTCCTGTGTGCCACAGGCTTTATATGTTATTTCAATTTACGTGTTCTTTCATTAAATCCTAAAAGTGACTCTATTCAGTTAGAATTACTATTCTAATCCATCAGTGAGCAAACTGGCACTCAATGGAGTGATTTGCCTTTGTCACATACTGGTAGGATCAAAATTTGAAAGTAAGATATGCTTAATAAATACATTTGAGGAAGGAATACACAAATTATTTATGCTCACAAAAGGTATATCACAAAAGAAATATTGATATAAGTGGCTAAACAAAATTATAAAACTCAGTCTTATCAATTGTCTAAGAAAATAAAACAATGATTGAACACTGTTTACCATTAATTAAATTAAAAGTTGTCACATAGTCAATCATATGTTGGCAAGGGTTGGGGGATCAGGAATTTTTTTTTCACTAAATAGAAGCAAAAATTGGACCATCTCTAGAAGGAAGAGTATAAGTATGTATAGAGTCTTTGACCTAATTAATTCCACTTCTAAAACTATGCCTTAAGGAAGCAACAAGATACACAGAGAAGCATTTCTAATTAAGGATGTTCATCTCAGTATGGAAAACTAGAAACCAACTCAATGCCCAACAGTCAGTGTTTATTAAACAGTCTGTGCCCACATTTAGCTTGGCACCCAGTATAGCAGTAAAAAAAATTCATATTACATAACGATATTTAATGATATAAAAATGTGCTAATGATGTATTAAGTAAAAACACAAAACAGGTGACAAAATAGCATTGCAATATGATGTTTAGAAGACTATGTATACAAGATGACTCAGAAGATCTCTTCTGAAATGTTTAATAGTGGTTTTCTCTGAATAGAGTGATTACAGGTAGATTGTATTTTTATTGCATTTATCAGTATTTTCAAACTTTCCTCACAGAACATATTTTACTTTTATAATAAAAATTAAAATGGGGAGAGGGGGCTTGTGTTGATATTAACTATTCTTCGAGAACAAACAAGACCCATCAGATATGAGGACTTCTGAAGGCACGTCCTCCGGGAGTGTTGCAGGCTGCCCACCCTGAGACGCCACACCCTTACCTGGGCAAGGTTCTGGCAACAGTGGGAAGTATGGGGGTGAGAGTGCCTCACTCCAGTCTCCATGTCTGCTGCTACTGCTTATCAGGGCAGCACCCAAGAGCCTGGGGGAGGCGCCACGGTGGTGCCAGCCCTTACAGAGACTGTACTATTAGAATCCACCCAAACCGGTGGCTGAGGGAGGGGCCCAGATTCCAAGAGAAGGAGCAGGCACTCTCACTTTGCTCCTGGTCTCTGGTTTACCGCATCTCCCGGGGAGCAGGGCAGGCTCCAGGCCAAGGGAAAGCAGGGCCTGGGAGTGAGTCACAGGAGTGAAAACAAACAAACAGTAGAAGTGTGATAATCATAACAGAGACTTAAGCTGAAACAGCGGAGGAGTTGACAGAGATGGAGGTGGAGACTCAGACTGATTTGGGCTAACTTTGAAAGAGAACCAGTTTTTCTACCAGGGAACTATACTTTGCTGGGTGCCTGTAGCTTCAGCTCACACAGAACCATTTAAAAAACAAACAAAAAACCTCATTTTGATTGTAAGAAAATATCCAGTATGAATAATATACACACACTTCAGCCCTCTTGGTGACTTTTGTTTTTTATTTATTTATTTATTTATTTTTTTTACAGAGGCAGAGATAGACAGGGACAGACAGACAGAAACGGAGAGAGATGAGAAGCATCAATCATTCGTTTTTTTTTAATTGTGCGTTGCGACTTCTTAGTTGTTCATTGATTGCTTTCTCATATGTGCCTTGACCGCGGGCCTTCAGCAGACCGAGTAACCCCTTGCTGGAGCCAGCGACCTTGGGTCCAAGCTGGTGAGCTTTTTTGCTCAAGCCAGATGAGCTCGCGCTCAAGCTGGCGACCTCGGGGTCTCGAACCTGGGTCCTTCCGCATCCCAGTCCGACGCTCTATCCACTGCGCCACCACCTGGTCAGGCCCTCTTGGTGACTTTTTAATATCTGCAAAGCCCATGATGTTATTCACAAGGTAAACTAGCAAGAGCATAGTCCCCAGATTAGAAAAACATAAAACTTGAGAAATTAAAGTCAAGTTTCTACAACACAACCGTATTGAAAGATGACTCTACAGAGCTGGTCGGTTTACTGTTCAAGTGAAATTCCTAATCCCAAACTCTGTGAACTCAAGGCTGATGCTTAGTTTGGCAGAAGGGACATAGGATTTGGAAGAACTACCAATGACCCAACCCTGCAACCATCCAACGCCACGCAAGTTTGAATTCTAACCCCATATTTGAGAGGCAATAAGCCTGCTGAGCCTTGGTTTCCTCGCATATAAAGTAGAGAAGTTCACTCCTCCAACAAATATCTATTGTGTACTTCCTGTATACCTCGGATCCTTTTCTGAGCACTAGGGACACAGCGAGAAGCCAGTTCCTGCTCTCACAGGGACCGGCAAACAATGGCCGCAGTTTGACTTTGTGCTCTGCAAGTTCAAAGTGAGTTTTACAGTTTTCAACTTCTAAAACAACTTTTTAAAGGATATTTGTAGCTTGTGAAAAATTATATAAAATTTCCAAATGTAGTGTCCGCAGGTAAAATGTTATTGGAACGCAGTCCCATTCACTCCGACAGTAGAGTGGAGGAGTTGTAACAAAGACTGCATAGTCTGCAAATCTGAAGATATTTACTACCTGGCTCTTTATAGAAAAGAATTTGCTGCCCCTTGGACTAATGGAAGGAAAAGTTTAAAAGGGAGGGTAGAATGTTTCAAGGTTCTTAGAAAGGTGAAAATGGAAGTGCTTGATGGCTCTATTTATTGTATCTATGCAGAAACTTTATTTCTTTAGTAGGAACTTTTTTCCATTTTTTCCTTTTGATTCAGGCTGGCCTCATCCAGCACCCTGACTCACCCACTTTCCTCTCCCTTGCACGTTCACTCCCATTAAGGTCCAGCTCAGCATTAACCACTCTTAGGAACAAAGCGTGAGGTCTATCGAGTGCAGGGACAGAGTTTCCGTCTAACTAAACATAACATCTAGGCTTCAGTTGTATTTCAGCCCAGATTCTGCAAAGCAGAATAATCCCACCAACCACACCCTTATAAAATCAGACAAAGTGACGCTATGGCTGACCCCAGGACCAGATGCAATGGTCGCCTACTCCCTACCCTAGCACCAACCCATCAGTAGAGACCACAACCATGACCAGGACCCTAACTCCTTTAATCACCATAATTAATGATTTTGCCACTATATAAACCTTCCCCTAGAAGCCACCAGGAGCCAGGTCTTAGAAAAATGGCTCACCTGTGACTCTAGGTTTGGCACCATTATCTTAATTAATAAACTTTTACTTTCTTTGCTGAAAACTCCTGTTCTCGTGGACTTGGGTGCACTCAGGTGAATGAACCCCTTTAGTTCAGTACCACTACCCAGCACTCGGTTCACAGCCGTATCTGCTGTGCTTCCACGTCTCACTGGGCTGAGCACCAACACAGTGACACGAAAGCTGTATCCAGAACTTCACTGGCTCCTGCCTCCACCTGCACAAAGGGAGACTTCCAGCCCCACTGAAGTCCCACCAGTGTTCCCAGAGTCTGGAAAGAAGACTCATGTGTTCTCAAGCCACCCTCTGGGAACACATCTGTATTCTTGCCAAGAGGACTGTTTCCATAATGTCAAAGTTGTAGGGACCAACATGGAGTTATGCTCCCAGCTCTCCTCAGGCTTTGAGAGACTTTGCTGCCCAAAGTCATGAAAACACTGCCCCTCCTCCACTCAGTGTCCCTGGGAGTTACTTTGGAACCAAAACATACAGCTGTAGCCTCTGTCTCTCTGAGGTCCTGTGAAATGGCTCCTCACTCCCTTCCTGCTCCTCCCTCCCACTGGCCTGGGACACAAGGTCACAGACCTGCATTGCCTTGTATCTATATAAAAGTCCCACCCCACCTCTCCCTCATCTGTCTTCCCCTCCCCTTCCCCCATGCAAAAGACTCCTGCAAATGGGTGCCTGTATTGACTACTGACCGAGTGTACTTCAGTTTTGTAATCTGCTCCATAATATGCATGGTGTCCAGATGGCATTTCCTAATCTACCTACCAGTCAGACACCCAACACTTTGTCCCATCTCAACTCACTTGTACATAAAGACTCAATCAATTACTTGTTGATTTAATTTGATGGAACTCAGAGCCCAGTAGTACAGATAGTCAGACCCGAACTTCCTAGTGGGGACACAGGCAGGTCTGTTAATGCATCATACCCAGTATGCCAAGGGTGATATTATGCAGAGCAGGGCCACAGCCTGCAAAGGAAACTCCTGCCTTGTATTGCCTGCGGGCACAAAGGCCTTCCTAATCATCCTTCCTGGCTCTAGCCTGCCCCTGCCCCATGGACTGAACCCGGTCCCCTAACTACTCATGCAAGCAACTCCCACCTGCACAGGTCCTAATAGGGACACCCTGCTCCACAGGGTCCAGTTTCCCAGTTCTGCGCATCTCCTGCCACAAAGCCCTGTCTCATCAAACAAGACTCATCTGAAATCATTACTAAACCTTGCCTAGACTTCTCGTGCACATTGGACCTTACAAATGCACATCTGGGCTGGGTCAGTATCTTACTCATTCCTTCCCAACTCATGCTTGGATTTCCTGCCCCCTATTTTTAAAGAGCATCTTCAGCCTGACCTGTGGTGGTACAGTGGATAAAGCACTGACCTGGAATGCTGAGGTCACCAGTTCAAAAGCCCAGGCTTGCCCAGTCAAGGCACATAAGAGAAGTAACTACGAGTTGATGCTTCCTGCTTCACTACCCCCCCCCTCCTCTTTCTCTCAAATTAATGAATAAAGTCTTTAAATAAATAAATAAATAAATGCAAGCATCGTCAACTACCCTCTTCAGCCCAGAAATTCTCCCCAGCTTGTATAAGACACATTTCAGCATGGAAAAAACCTGCTGCTCCAATGGGTTAACTTCAGTCTTTTCTAGACTGGCTTCCTTCCTTCACCCTGAAAGGCCTGTGCCATTAAAGCCCCAGCATAGCTCAGAGTCCAAATCCACTTAACTATGATGGCAGCTGGGGTCATGGCTTGGTTCCAAGCTCTAGCAGAGCAGAACAAAGGGCAACTATTAGCCCACATCACACTATTTCTGAGTGGGCTCAGGAACTGGGGTGGGTCCAGCCTAATAGGACACCAAGAGGTGGGGAACAGAGGGTGGAGGGGGTGTCAGACCAGTCCTGCTCGCTTTAGCAGGAGCAGGTGGTGAGATGCATCTTTGAGAAGAAGTAATGTCTATGATCATTTCTGTACCTTTAAGAAGACAAGAAGCCAGAGACAGAGAACAGAAGGAAATGTTCACGTGGGACTCCTAAGAAGTTAGCCTGACCTCCTTGGCTTCTCTGCTCCTACTGAGAAGTGTGTGAGTGGGACCAATCGTCTGCTGTCTCTGTGTCCCTCCTATTGTGGGATGTGATTATGTTAAGTAGATTAAAGGTGTCTTTGACCACGTAAGGCCTTCTGAACCTCTATAACTGGTTTTGAGTCTGTGTTCATTTTAATTCAATTAGCAAACTTGGAACTGCTCATACTGATTTCTGATTCTCAAAGATAAAATAAAAATCTATGCAAAAGCTTATGGGGCATTTGTAAACTAGGGTACTCTTTGTCCCAACAGCAGTGCTTTTAAAAAGCAAGACATCAGAGGCTGGTGATAAAGCATGTTTTAGAAAAAATCTTCTTAATGGGTGGGAAGTTGGATAGGTGACTTCCAAGGTCCCTTCTACCTGCAAGTTTTTATAACACCAAATTGCTGGGCAAGAAAACTCATCTAACAAGAGGGGTTTAAAAAAGATTTTACAACGTGTTTTACCCGGAGTAAAGTGAGCCGAAACATTTCAAACTAGAGCTGTCATCCAAGAATGTGTTTGCAAACCAGACAGAATTTAAAATAAACTTCAGCTGGCAAATGATAAACCTTCCCTAAAAAGGTAATCAGGTGGTGAGTGACCCAACTTTGGAAGTGGTATTAGGGAAATTTCTACACCTTACAAAATGCTTTCACACTTTTAACTCCAAATAGGCCAAGCACACTTGTTTTGGAGGGGTTGAAAATTTTGAAAAGTTAGGATAATGGCATTCTACTTGGCAGCCAGCCATGGGAAAGCCACACCAAGTGGAGTATGTGTTGGCAGTTCTTAAAAGGAAAGCAAAACAGGCTCAGTCCTGAGGATCGTGGTGCAGGGAGAAAGGGTTATGAAGTGGGCCAGCTGTGGTCCTAGGGCTGTGTGAGCAGGAGGTCCTGGGAGGGCGGGACACACCTCAGTCCAGCTGGTGGGCGGGTGGGCGGTAGGGAGCTGGAGGGGTGCTGAAGCTTATGTTTCTCCTTTCTCCCCGAGGCCATTCCAGATCTTCAAGGCACCATATTTGGAAAAGATCTCGTTTCTTTGGCTCACACCATTCACCCACACTGACCTCTACCTGTTATTGGTGTGGGGGAAAGCTTTGGCTTTGGTTAAATATACTTTTTAATATTTTTCATTGTGAAATACATCATACTTAACAAAAGAGAGTGCATGACATATGAGTACAGTTTAAAGAATAATAAAAGCCAGGCACCCACCACACCGCTTAAGGAAGAAAATGCCATGATACTGTGAAGCTCCTTCCCCTGGTGCCCACCCCTTCCCAATTGTCTCACTCTCTCTTCTCACCCCGGGCAAGTCACTGACCTAACACACCCCTTATTCACTCTCTTGCTTTTTTTTAGAGTTTCAATCCATTTGTAATGGTTCACTAAGCACTATAGTGTTTAACAGTGAATTTGAACTTCTTATAAGAAAGCCATACTAATTAGAGTCTTCTCAATTTGGTTTTTCTGCTCAACAGTATTTTTTTTTAAAAAAACTTTATTTAGAAAATTAAATTTAACAGTGACATTGATCAATAACAGTACATAGGTTTCAGGTAAACATTTCCATAGCATTTGAACTGTTGATTACATTGTATACCCATCACCCAAAGTCAGATCATTTTCCATCACCTTATATTTGTCCCTCTTTGCACCCACCCCCTTCCTCTATGTCCTTGTCCCCCTAGTAACCTATGCAGTCTTATCTATGTCCATGAGTCTCAGTTTTATATCCTGCCTATGTGGGAAATCATACAGTTCTTAGCTTTTTCTGATTTGCTTATTTCACGCAGTATAATGTTCTCAAGGTCTATCCGTGTTGTCATAAATGATACTACATCATTATTTCTTATGGTTGAGTAGTATTCCATAATATATATGTACCACATCTTCTTTATCCAATCCTTTATCCAGGGATGCTTTGGTTGTTTCCATGTCTTGGCCACTGTGAATAATGCTGCGATGAACATGGGGCTGCATGTGTCTTTACATACCAATGTTTTCGAGCTTTGGGGGTATATACCCAGTAGAGGGATTGCTGGGTCATAAGGTAGTTCTATTCTTAATTTTTTGAGAAACCACCATACTTTCTTCCATAATGGTTGTACTAATTTTCTTTATTTTTTTTTAAAGGTCCTGTTTTTTTGTGTGTTTTTATTTATTTATTCATTTTAGAGAGGAGAGGGAGAGACAGAGAGAGAGAGGAGAGACAGAGAGAGAGAAGGGGGGAGGAGCTGGAAGTAACAACTCCCATATGTGCCTTGACCAGGCAAGCCCAGGGTTTCGAACCGGCGACCTCAGCATTTCCAGGTCGATGCTTTATCCACTGCACCACCACAGGTCAGGCTGGTTGTACTAATTTTCATTCCCACCAGCAGTGAATGAGGGTTCCTTTTTCTCTACAGCCTCTCCAACACTTGTTATTACCTGTCTTATTGATAAATAGCCAATCTAACATGTGTGAAGTGGTATCTCATTGTAGTTTTGATTTGTATTTCTTGAATAGCCAGTGAAGATGAGCATCTTTTCATATATCTGTTGGCCATTTGCATGTCCTCTTTGGAGAAGGGTCTGTTCTGATTCTCTCCCCATTTTTTAATTGGATTTTTTGTTTGTTGCTGAGCTTTGTGAGTTCTTTGTGTATTTTGGATATTAATCCCTTATGAAGCTGTTGTTTGCAAATATCATCTCTCATTTAGTTGGCTGCCTGTTTTGTTGTCAGTTTCTTTTGCTGTGCAGAAGCTTTTTAGTTTGATATAGTCCTATTCACTTATTTTTGCCTTTACTTCCCTTACTTTTGGAGTCAAATTCATAAACTGTTCTCTACAGCCAAGGTCCATGAACTTAGTACCTATGTTTTCTTCTATGTAATTTATTGTTTCAGATCTTATATATATTTAGGTCTTTAATCCATTTTTAATTAATTTTTGTGCCGGAGGACACACTGTAGTCAAGTTTCATTCTTTGGCATATGGCTTTCCAATTTTCTCAGCCCCATTTATTGAAGAGGCTTTCTTTTCTCCATTGTGTGTTTTGGCTCCTTTGTCAAAGATTATTTGTCCATATAAATGTGATTTTATTTCTGGGCTCTTAATTTTATTCCATTGGTTTGTATGTCCGTTTTTCTGCCAACACCATGCTTCAACAGTATTTTAAAAATTTGCCATGTTGGCATGTCTGCATGTGTTACATGCCAGTATGTGTAGTAGCTATGTTTATTCACTTTCCCGGCTCTACAGGATTCCATCATATGACTATGCCGTGATTACGTCTCTATTCCATTATCTCTGGATTTCTGGACTGCTTCTTTTTTCATTTATTACAGACAAAGCTATTATGAACATTCTTGTACATGTCTTCTATAGAATGAGGAGGAATTTCCCTAAGGCCCAGCTACTCAGAGTGTGGTCTGCAGACCCCACTGCTGGTGTCTAAGCTGCCACCATTTTACAAGATAAGGAATTGCTACAGCTCAGGGATCAGTTTGATGGCTTTGCCTGGGGCACATCCAGGACTATGGGGCCTCTGCTCCAACATCACACGTGGCCCCTCCTTACCAGGGGTTTTACTGAGGCGTGTCATTCGGAGTGCCACAGAACACCACCAAGAAGAGGATTTTCCCACCTCCAAATATAACCCACATATATGTGGAGGAAAAGTCAGCTAAACAGCAACACTCCCAGAAGAATCTGCCAGCAGCTGGGACAGCTGGGGGGGTGGGGGGGGCTGAGAGCAGGATAGGGGGAGAAGCACTAGTGAACGGCTCTAAAGAGTCTCCTGAGGAGCATTCAATCCAGAAAGAATTCTTTCAAAAGCCAGGAGGGGTTTTTTGAATCATTTCACCCCAGAAATCTAAGGCCTTTGTGGGCATTTTGTTGGTCCCCGTTCAACCTGGAGGTGGACAGAAAGCACAAGGACAGTCATCCTCGTGGTGCCCAGAGCAGAGAGGACAACAGATCCAAAGGTCTCCCCCTATTCCCTCCCCTAAGCGATCACCCTAGTGCCCTTGGGTCTCTTGGCCACAGTCTGCTGCAGGATCTCCCCAGTAGTTTACTGAGGAGGGGCCCCTGGACTAGGTCATTTAGGTGCTGCTCCCAGGTCCCCTCCGACCTCTTTCCGATGGGGCCTGTCCCCTCCCTACAATGTGTTTCCTCTCTGTTTTACAGGACGGCTCCTGGACGACTGAAACCCAGCAATTAGGATAGCTGAAAGTGGCGGGCACTTCGACCCCACACCCACACCAAGTTACTGGCCCGTAGCTGATGAGTAGGGGCTGTGGGCTGTGGGTGTGGGGTGAAAGTCCGGCTCTCTTGACTCAGGTTGGGACAACCCTGTCTTTCCCACTGAATACACAGAGCAGGTTATTTGAGAGCTCTGGAAAGCAAACAGTAGCAGGTGAACTGAGGAAAAGACCAGAGTTGAAAGCACCACCAAACTGTAGGGGAGTTTGCCATTATTTTTTCCTTCAGTATCTCCCTGCAGAGCAGCTCAAAGGCCAGACAGTGGGGCACAGACTGTGAGAGCTCCCGAGGGGGGTGCACTCTAGTTCTGGCTCAAACAGGAAAGGGAACGACTCCTAATACTCAGAGAGAATGGAACACATCTCCCATGTTGCTGTTTCTAGTATTTTTCTGTCTGCGTCTCTCATGCCCCAGCCCCCAGACAGTCCCCTGGCTACCGTGCCTGGTATATAGCACTGAGCTAAGGACTACTAGTGGTTAATACTGATGGATAATATTTTTTGAGCACCTGGCTCAGGACAGGCCATCTCAGGTGAGGATGGATGATGATGTCGAAGCTGGAGAGGGAGACTGGAAGGAAGTTGTACCTCTTTTCAAAGTTTTGGTTCGCAGCTCCCACTTGACTGCACAACACATTATTCTCCTTCCTCCTTTTCTCCTCTCCCTTCTTCCCTCCCTCAATCAAAAGAAGAGCTAAGTGCACATCTGTGAGCACATGTGTTTCAGGAGTTGAGGAAGAATAAGACCCACTTCCCCACCCTCAGCTTCAAGCCCAGACTGAGAACACGATTAAACAAGTCACAATTAACAAAATCTGTAGGAGAATGGAAAGAGCACTAGACTTGGAATCAGAAGATCTGGATTCAAACCACAGCTGTGTCTCTCATGAATTACATGACAGTGAGCAAATATTACCTTGTCCTTTACAGGTCATCTTCTTGGACCAGACCCTCCAAGGCACTGCTGGCCTGACCCTCCTCCATTGGTGTCCACTACACTCTTGGAGTGCAAGCTGCCTACAATGTCAAGGTCTCTACAGCTGCAGCCTGCGGCCACATCTCAATAGAGCTGCAGGAGAGAGGCAATTTCCCCTAAATGGTTATACCTCCTTCTTTATTAATGGTTTTCTCCAACTCCTATCACTTGGCTGGAGGTACCAGGAAGGGAGTGAAGCATACAGCATCGAACCCACTGAGCCAGCAGCTCTCAGCCACCTCTCTGTCACTATCTCCCCCTGTGTGGGGGATGACAGTGGACAATGGGCTAGGATTTGTAAGGATCTCTTTTAGTAAATCCCAGCGCCTCTCTAAAATACAGAATACAAAACACTTCTCATCATCCTGGGGACCTTGCTAAGACCAGTAATATCTTGGCCCTGGCCAGTGGTAGAGCATTGGCCTGGCGTGTAGATATCCTGGGTTTGATTCCCAGTCAGGGCACACAGGAGAAGCACCCATCTGCTTCTCCACCTCTCTGCCTCTCACTTCTCTCTCTCTTCCCCTCTTGCAGCCATGGCTCAATTGGAGCAAGTTGGCCCAGGGATGGCTCCATGGCCTCTGCCTCAGGTGCTAAGAAGAGCTCAGTTGCTGAGCAATGGAGCAACACCTCAAATGGGAGAGCATTGCCACCTAGTGGGCTTGTCAGGTGGATCCTGGTAGGGGCACATACGGGAGTCTGTCTCTTCCTCTCCTCCTCTCACTGAATTAAAAAAAATAACACCAGTAATATCTTTAACATTCTGTCACACCAGACTTTTTCATCATGGAATAAGTGTAATATAAGGGCATATAAAGAAATACCTAAAATTCTAATTAACCTGCCTCTTCCTTTGCTAATCGTCAGCAAAGAAGGGGGAAAAACCACTATGGATCATTTTAATTTGGCTCAGCAGAAACTTTAACAGCTCTCTTGCATGACCAGGCCATGGCACAGTGGAGAGAGCATCAGTCTGAGATGCAGAGGACCCAGGTTCGAAACCCAAGCTCACTGACTTGAGCACAGGCTCACCAGCTTGAACGTGGTGTTGCTGGCTTGACCATGGGATCATAGACATGACCCAAAGGTTGCTGGCTTGAAGCCCAAGGTCACTCGCTTGAGTAAGGGGTCACCGGCTTGGCTGGAGCCCCCAGTCAAGGCACATGTGAGAAAGCAATCAATGAACAACGAAGGTGCCGCAACAAGGTGCTCGTCTCTCTCCCTTCCTGATTGTCTGTCCCTATCTGCCCTTCTCTTTCTAAGGAAGGGAGGGAGGGAGGGAGAGAGGGAGGGAGGGAGGGAGGGAGGGAGGGAGGGAGGGAGGGAGGGAGGGAGGGAGGGAGGGAGGAAGCAACTTACTTTAACAACTCTCCAAGAGGGCCATCCTCTCTCATACATTTCTGGCCCTATCAGGGTGATGCTCACAGGCAGTGTCTATCAGAAATCTGTTCCCTTCAACTTGAGTCAAGGAGCAAAGGACTTTGCCAACAATAAGACCTGCAGGGTCTGCAGGCCAATCAGTAAACCTTCTGCTCACTTTCTCCCAGGTACACACTAGGTTTAAATGCCTCAAAAGTTTGATATTTGTAAAAGAATCAGAATGAAGATGCTTTTCTTGATTTGCTTTGTTCAAGCAAGGACAAACTGTAATCTCTTTCACAATTTGAAGACGGAAAGGAAAGGAGGAAGGGGAGAAGAGAAAAAAGAAAGGAATCTAAGATGTGACAGAGACAAAGAAATCAGTATGATGAGAAAACCAACCCCAAGAAGGGCAATGGGACTTCTTATCTTGACATGCAATGTAACTTCACACACCATCTCTTCAAATCTTTACCCCAAACCCCAGTTTGCTTCATCTAATTCATAACCTATTTCATATATACTTAAAAGTCCTCATTTAAAACCTAGAAGTGCCTGACCAGTCAGTGGCACAGTGGATAGAGCCTCGGACTGGGATGAGGAAGAAGACCCAGGTTCGAGACCCCAAGGTCACCAGCTTGAGCACGAGCTCATCTGGTTTGAGCAAAAGCTCACCAGCTTGGACCTAAGGTCGCTGGCTCAAACAAGGGGTTACTCGGTCTGCTGAAGGCCCACAGTCAGGGCACATATGAGAAAGCAATCAATGAACAACTAAGGTGTCGCAACGAAAAACTGATGATTGATGCTTCTCATCTCTCTCAGTTCCTGTCTGTCTGTCCCTATTTATCCCTCTCTCTGACTCTCTCTGTCTCTGAAAAAAACAAACAAACAAACAAAAAAACCCTAAAAGCCTATTATTAATAATGCACTCTATTTCTATCAGCTTTCAATTCAATTCCTACAACCACACTGTGGGGTAGATATGCAGGCATTCTCATGTTTGAAGGTGGCTAAAGCTCAGAGAGGTTAAGTGAATTATCCAAGATCACACAGCCAGGAAGCCACAGAATCCAGACAAGAAGTCAGAAACTCTCATGCCTAGTGTTTCTCTCCACTGTGACATCAGGATCACATCTCAGGAAATGCCAAAGACAATTCAAATGGTGTGAATTAGAATGTAAAACCAATGTGTGTGCGTGTGTGTGTATGTGTGTGATATGAAATGTGAAAGGATTACATTTTTTAACCATAGGTCACTGTCAACAATTTTTGGAAACTCTGCTTTAAAGAATAACTCCTTAGACCAGCCTCCAGCTGTTATAGTTAAATGCTTTTACATTCCCCACAGATGTAAAATAATGCCCCCTCAAAAAAAATGTTGTTCATTTTCTTTAATGCAATAAACAAAAGTTGAGGCTATTTTAGTAAAGATACAATTAAACAGAATGCTCAGGGAATTAATGGCCTGGTTAATTGAATCTCTGTATTAATGAGGACAAATTGAAAGCCCTATAGACATGCAGATTCACAGAATTTCATAGGTGGAAGAGACCTTGGACATCAGTTTTCACCGACTCCCCCACTCCCCTGCCTACCAAAGCTAAAGTCAAGACCCAGGCCCAAAGATGATTCATTCTCTCAGAACTCCTGTGAGATTGAGCTGCATCTCTAGGAAATTGTCTGTCACCCTTGGGGTTGCTTCTTAATATAAAATCCCAGATTTTAGCTTGTCTGTGCCATTTGCTTTTTCTCATAGGTCAGTGCAATTGGTTTTACAGAATCCAGAGCAAACACCCAAGATCTGCTGGTAGCATCAAAAGGCTGGAGTGATTGAACCTCTCTCTTTCCCTCTCTGATGTATTAGAATTCATTTTTCTTTGTTTGCTATGGATTTCCTTCACATACATGATTAGTATTCCAGATACCAGGTAAGAGCCTTTTGAAAATATTTTTTTCTTATTGTTTGAGGCGGAGAGAGGCTGTTTTTATTCCTGGAGCTCTCTAACCTATCCCCATGACTGCAGTTTGTGACTGTTCCCGCATACAAGCTACTGCATAATTTATTCTATCATATTAATTCAGAAATGCATAGCCCTGTTTCCTAGTGACATACACTGTTCTCTGTGCACATTCACTCTTTCAAAGCACATACTATGAGCTAGTGATACAACAGGAAACAAAGTGGAAAACACCCTGCCCTTGGGGAGTTTGCATTCTAATAACACATACAGTGGAACCTTGGGATACAAGTTCAATTCGTTCTGTAACTGAGCTCGTAAGTCAGTCAACTCGTATATCAAACAAATTTCTCCTATTTAAAATAACTGAAATAGATTTAATCCGTTCCAGCTCTGTGAAACATCCCCAAACTATCCTAAATTATGAAAAAAGATGTTTTTAATTAAGAAACACACATGTATACTTTACCAATGCATACCAAAATATATGAAATAAAAGTGTTATTTAGTACTGTATTCTTACCTTGGAGACAGATGAGTGTGGCTAATGGAGGTGAATGGCGGAGGAGGAGGGAGGGAGGAAGGGATGCAGGTACTATAGACACGTAACTAAAACTGCACTTTCTTAACACTAAATGTAAACTAAAACTGCATTTTCTTTACTTTAAACAGAACTAAAACTGCACTTTCTTTACTCAAAATGAAACCACAAAAACTTAATATAAAAAAATGCACTTTCTTAACTTTAAACTTAACCTAAACTGAACATTACATATTTTTATTTTTTTTAACTTTATTTAGCTTTTTGAGAGAGAGAGAGAGAGAGAAGGGGGAGGAGCAAAAAGCATCAACTCCCATATGTGCCTTGACCAGGCAAGCCCAGGGTTTTGAACGGTGACCTCAGCATTCCCAGGTCGACACCCTATCTACTGCGCCACCACAGGTCAGGCACATATTTTGCATTTAATCATCACCTGTTTTTGCCTTTTTGGCTGCACTTTCGGCACTTTCACTTGTAGGACTTTTGAATAAAAATCTATCCAAAGAGGTTTGCTTTTGCCTGCCTTTTAAAATGTTACAGAAATGTGACAAACAAGTGTCATTAAAAAGTGCTGAAGCACGACCAGTTGAAACTTTTTCTGGGTGTTTTTTTTTTTTCAATGAAACTTGAAAGCTTCTCCCACATTGCCAGTATGTCTTTAATTTCACTTGTAGAAATCACTTTTTCCGACTCTACCTCCTCCTCACTACTAATCTCTTGCAGAAGCTCCGTATGTTGCATCATCTGTAGCTCCTTCAACTCCTCAGTTGAGAGTTCCTCCTCATGTTCCTCGACAAGCTCATTTACGTCACCCTCATCTACCTCCAGACCCATCGGCTTTCCGAGGGACACAATCTATCCAATGCTTAAACCTCGGTCTCAGTCTCTGGTTCGAATCCTTCAAAGTCCCTGTCTGCAACAACATCAGGCCATAACTTTTTCCATGCTGAGTTCAAGGTTCTTCTTGTAACTTCTTGCCATGCCAAGTCAGTAATGCGTAAACATATCACAATGTTGTAGTGATCTTTCCAAAACTCTTGAAGGGTTAGAATTGTATTTTCAGTCACCTCAAAGCAGCAAAGTGCTTTGTGTAAAGCTTTTAAAAGTTGGAAATGACCTGCTGATCCATAGGTTGCAAGATTGAAGTTGTGTTGGGTGGGAGGTAGAGGACTTTCACGAATTTGAACTCATTGAGAATGTCATCTTCAAGACCAGGTGGGTGGGCTGGAGCATTATCAAGGATTGGTAATGCTTTCATTGGGAGTTTTCTTGAAGATATTTCTGCACTGCAGGACCAAAGATGAGATTTACCCATTCAATAAAAAACTGCCACGTAACCCATGCCCTAGCATTGGCGCGCCACATAACCTGCAGTTTTTCTTTGAGAATCTTGTGAGTCTTAAAGGCTTGAGGATTTTCGGAATGATATACTAGCAGTGGCTTTACTTTACAGTCACAACTAGCATTTGCTCACAATGCAAGGGTCAGACGTCCTTCATGGGTTTATGGCCTGGCAGCTTCTTCTCTTCTGTGGTGGTGAAAGTCCTCTGGGGCATTTTTTTTCCAAAACAATCCCGTTTCATCACAGTTGAACACTTGTTGGGGGATGTAGCCTTCCTTTGCGATAAGCACAGCAAAACGTGTGATGTACTCCTCAGCTGCCTTAATGTCAGCACTCGCAGCTTCACCATGCCTCACCACCGAGTGAATGCCAGATCTCTTCTTGAAATTTTCAAACCAGCCGTGACTTGCCTTAAATGTATCTTCTGCTGCCTCTTTTGAGGTTGATGGTTCTTTCTTCTTCAAGTCACCATAAATAATATGTGCCTTTTTGCATATTACTGTCTCCATCACTGTATCTCCTGACAGCTCTTTCTCTTTCACCCACACCAGCAGAAGCTTCTCCATTTCTTCATGGATATTTGTCCTTAATTGGGACAGAATTGTAGTTCCTTTCGCTGGATTTGCGCTTTTGATGGCATCCTTTTGTTTAAGGATGGTACAAGTTGTAGATATATTGCAGTCGTACAGCCTTGCCAGTTCAATCACTCGTACACCACACTCATGTTTTTCTATTATTTCTTGCTTTACTTTATCGAAATCATTCCCTTCTTCTTCTCACCACTGTCCTTTACACTCACTCTCTTCAGCCCCATGATAGCACACAAAATAAGTTAGTAAAAAATGCAAGAATGAGTACAGTGCACGAAATTTGACTTGATTCTGCAGGTAACACATGAGAAAGAATGAGATGCTGGTGTTGTGCTGCCGATACTGGACCTGTACGCCAACACGCCAACTAGCGGCAGCTTCCCGAATTATGACTCGTATCTCAGAATTTCGCTCGGATCTCAAACAAAAATACAGACCGAGTTGCAGCTCGTATCTTAAAAAAAATTCTTATGTTGGTCTGCTCGTATCTCAAGGTACCACTGTAAACAGACAACAAGCAAATCTACAAGTAAATATATGTATGTATGTGTGTATGTGTGTGTGTGTGTATGTCAGATGGAAATAAGTGTGGAAGAGGATAAAAGGCCAGATGTAGGAGAATCGGGATTGCTATGGGTGAGTCACTACTATTTAGGTGGACTGGTCAGGGAAGGTCTTGCTAATCAAGATCTAGAGACCAAATGGAAGTAAGGGAGTGAGGCATGTCACTCTCTGGGAAAAGAGTTCCTGGCAGACAACAACTATAACAACAAAACAGCACATGCACAGCATTTAGAAGTGCCGGGCTACAAATACTTCCCATTAAATACCAATGATTCTTGACTTGTTAGATCCTCCTCACCAGTGACACAGTCCTGGAAGTTTTTAGATGTTGATTTAGAGATAAGACAAGTTGCATTGGTTTATTCCATGAACAAGCAAAATTGCCAAGTGCAGGGATCCTGTAATGAAACATACAAATGATCCCTGCCCCAACACTAGTGACCAATCAAAAAATTACTATCCACAGCCACCGGGCTGTGATGGTTGTAAGAGTGTTGCAAGTGAGGGAGGTAATGACAGGAAATTCTTATCGGGATAGGGGGAGGGAGGAAGGGGGTCTTCAGGTAGAGGAATTAGAAGGCAGAAAGACACAGAAATGGGAGAGTGGACGGTGCGTCCCGGTCCTTGAATTGTTTGGGTTGATTGATTGGAAGGTGATCGTGTGGGGATAGAATTGGGCAGAAATGTGGATGCCGCTCTCCTCTCTATAACACTATTAAAATCTTTCCTGGTTGCTATGTTCAGCCTCTTTTAATCGCACTCCATGGGGGGCAACTCTTCAGGTTTCAGATTTCCTTATTCAGAAATGTATGTTTCCCTTTCCTTAGCTCATCCAGAGAAAGGATGGATAAGAATAAGTACCATTAATTCCACTAGCTGGAGTTTGAGTTTCAGTAAGGGCCAGCCTTATAGAGCTGGGATCCCAGAAAGGTTTTCTTACGGTCCCCCAGCCCATCCTAACCAAATACTGTCCTCTGACCAGTTTGCCAATGTCTGAAAACCTACCATTAGAAGGGGTCTTTCCTTCAGATTAACCATGCTATTCTTCAAGAATCCCACTTGAAACTAGGATCCTGGAGGGCAGCCTGGGTGGTGTGCCAAAGGGAGAGACTGGAGATAGTCGGGGGACACAAGGCCACCGGTGGAAAGAAGAGAAGTCTGGAGAGGAAAGACGAGGTGCCACAGATGACCTAAAGTAAAGCTGCTTCCTTATTTTCTTAGTTATTTATTCATTCACTGTGCCTTTATTGAGCACTACCATTCTCACCTTAATTCTACTCCCGGACTTAGTAATAAGCGTAACTATAGAAAACAGAAAGTTTAGCAAGTTTGATCAGCAAGCTAAAACTGTGCTCTCACACACATTAACAACAAGAGAGCTGGTCTATGAATCAGCAGTCGGTCCCATAACAACTCAGAAGGCAGGTGCTCGTATCACACCGTTGGCAGCAGTTTAGAATTAAATAAGACAGACTCTCGACAAATGGAAGTTTCAGGGGAGAATTAAAAATATGAATGCAAGGCAGGTGGGGATAATATTAAAATAGTTCATCTAAAAATAGTCTAATTCCACCGAGTGGCCAAACCCTATTAGGTTTCGTGTTCATTTGGGTTCACAGTTTGTCTGCAGCCTCCTTTGACTTTGCGGGGCCAGCGCTGGCAGGGGAAAGGGTCTCCTCCATGGTCTTTATACTCAGCCCTACACTAGCCCATTGCCCAAAGCAGAGCCCCAGAACTTAGAGTTTTAGGGACCAGGAAGAAAATGTTGAACACGGGGCTGTCAGGAGCTGTGAAGGGTTTGGAAAGATTCAGAAAAGTTGCTAAGTGTTTTTAAACCCTCCTATTGATTCATCTCCCTTCCAGCAAACAAAGTTAGAACTACAGTGGGGTCATCCCTAAAATTCTCCATCATTTGGCATCTCTTGTGTGCCAGGCCCAGGGAATATAATAGAGAATAAAACAAGGCCCCAAAGAGAGAAGGTCGCATCCGGCTGTAACCCAGGGCAATGGTCCTAGAAGCAAAATCCACCCTCAAAGCTAGTTCATGAGGCAGGCAAAGGCATAGCTGCCCAGGAAATTCCACAATTGAGGGGAGATCATCAGGATCAGATGCCAAGAAGGGAGTTGTGTAACAAGTGTCATGGTTTCTGTCACCCTCAGTCCTTTCTACAGAAACTGCCCCCTGACAAAGGATTGAGCCCAGGATCCTGGGTGTTAGACCATCGGACCCTGTTCTACTGCCCTCCCTCCATTCACCACAACTGACTAGGGTGAGGTGGCTCTGCCTGGCTGGTGATCCAGGGCCCAAAGCCCATGAGAAAGGATGTGGTGGGCCCTTGTTCTCTCTCATGGCAACAGCAGCAGTTTGTGAAGCAGCCTTGCTCAGCTGGGAATGTCTGTGAGCTAGTTCCATTTTTCACCTTGTGCTCTTCGCGCCCTTGCTCTGTTGACTGTTCCTTTCTCCGAGCCATTTAGAGGAGGCCAAGCAGGTCATGAGTGGCCAAAGACATGAGGGAGTAGTCAGGGAAACAAACAATGAGGAAGCCGAGAAAGAGGAGAAAAACACTGGTGGCAGGAGCAAAAGAAGCAGACAGAGAGGGCAGTTGAATCACATGGAGGAGCCTGCAGTGAAGGTCGCCAGTGCCCACCTCAGGGTCCCCAGAGCCACCCTCCAGCCCTCCTCAGCAAGTGACTCCAGCTGCCCCCTGTTTTGCACAGCTGTGAGATGCTCCTTGCTGCTCTGCGTGCAGCATGACCACACATACCTAAACTCCCCTACTTGAATGTGTTTGAGGTTTCTGTTCCCCACCAATGAGTGAGCCAAAAGGCAGTTCTGCAGAGAATCCCCTCCTGCGCTGAACACCAAAGGCCAAAAACACATGTGGTCTCAGGAGACCAGTGACCTCTCCCTACGAAGGATGAAGTCTCGACCTCATGTGGCTCTTTGCCCTTTGAGAACCAAGAGGCTGAACCCACAGGCTGTTTCCCTGCTAGACATTTAATTTTTTTTTTTTAAACAAATCATCCTGCCAAAGTTTAAAGGCAGCAATGTAGTATAGTAGAAATAAAAGTAGAGCAGGGGTCACAGCTCTACCTTCTTTAATTAGCTGTGTGAGATTGGCCCAGCAATTTCAGTCTATGCCCTAGATTTCTCATCACAAATGCAGAACAGGGAATATTTGCCCTACTATCTGGAAGACTTTGTATGATCACATTAAAAAAATAGGCATAAAAAGCCATGGAAACACATCTGTAAGAGCTATACTATTTCATGAGAAGTAATTGAGGATGGGAGGTTAGAAGGGGCACCACCCATCCCTCTGCCAAGTTTGATGTACTTAAACACTAAAGAAGCCAGAGATGACTGTCTGGATCTTTCTCTCCCTTTCTCTCTCCCCCCTCTCTCAAACAATAGAAAATTCTCATATAACTTCCAATTCCAAAATTTGTGACTGTAGTGGCACATCAGTTTGCTTGGGCTGGACAAGGGCTGCCTCAGCATCACATACCACATTCTCTCCCAACCATATCTGAAAGAGAGAAGGGAGATTGTTCTTGAATGTCTCTTTGCATCAGGATAGAAACTTGTCCAGAAATGCTCCTCTCCTCATACCTATATGCCCAACATAGTCTTAGCTGCAAAAGATGCTGGAAATCTTTTCCAGCATGTCAGGTCTAGAGATCTAGACAAAGTGGGCACTGCCAGCAGGAAGATGTGGGGTCAGGGGTACTAGAGGGCAGCACAGAACAGAAAAGACCACTATAGAGCTGGTGACAGGGTTCGAATGCAGAAAGTGGAGTTGATTCTCATGAAATGAAGCAGACAGAATTTGTTTTAGGGTATTACTTATTCAACAAAATTGTTGTGGGGCTGAAGAAGCAAATTCTGGGTTAAGAATTCAGGAAAGAGTTTTAAAGTTACTATGCAGAACTGGCCACAAAGTAAGCTGTTGCCCTGGCTTGAATTCAGAAAGTCAAAGGCACGGAAGCACACTGCCATGATCAGTAAGCCACCAGTACTGCTGCTAGCTCCTTGACTACATGGTGTCCACCATGGTCCACACCAGCTCCACAGATAGTCCAATCTGCCTCTTGACACCCGTGAGGCCAGAGACTCTGCTACAGCTACTATGGAAAAACCAGGCCCTGGCAGGCTGGCTCAGTGATAGAACGTCAGCCTGGTATATGGATGTCCCAGGTTTGATTCCTGGTCAGGACACATAGGAGAAGTGACCATCTGCTTCTCCACCCCTCCTCCTCCCCCTTTCAGGGTTCAAATGCAGACCCTTTCAGGGTCCCACAGCAGCCATGGCTCAAATGGTTTAAGCACATTGCCCCAGGTGCTGAGGATGGCTCTGTGGAGCCTCTGCCTCAGGTGCTAATAATAGCTCAGTTGCAAGCATAGCCCCAGATAGGCAGAGCATCAGGCACAGACTAGGGTTGCTGGGTGGATCCTGGTTGGAGTGCATGTGAGAATCTGTCTCTTTATCTCCCTTCCTCTCACTTGGAAGAGAAAAAAAACAAACAAACAAAAACAACCTAACACCTCCCCAACTGAATTCTGACAGAATCTTGGCCTCACCTCAACTTACTGATCCAAGATATATAGGAGAGCATCCAATGAGCCCAATCAAATCACAGCAGAAATTATAGCTGCAAGAGAGTCTGAGAAATGTAACTGTTAGCTCTCAATCCCCCACAATACAGGAAGGCACACCAGAAGAAGGATGGAAGATACTGAGTTCTAACTTCCTTAAATCTATCACGGCAACCAATTGTGTCTGCCACATTTGTATGCTGGCTGTAGCTTCTAACTTTAATTGGGTCAGTCCATATGTTCAAGGAGAGAGAGGAGAAGGCCTATCCCTGATTTCTGGGTACAGCACATGACAATCCTGGGAAATAGGCCTGCTCTTTTCAGCTGAACATAAATCTGGAAAATCTGGAGCTGCTGCATTTATCTTCTGCTAAATAAAAGCCTATCTGAGAATGGAGCCAACTGAGACCAGGCAAAGCCAAGAAACAGAGGGAAGCGGGAATCTGATGACATTCTTTAGTTCCTGGTTTCAGCCATTCCTGAAGCCATCTGAGCCTTTCAGGTACATGAGCCTCTTACTTCTCTTTTTGCTTAAATCACTTTTAGTGTGATTTGCAAAACAACAACAATAAAAGGTGAATATAAAAATGTAATCCAAAATCCATTTTGATTATTTCCTTTAACATGCAGGAGGCAGCCACTGGCTTATTAAGACTAGTCAGTCCCCCAGCTACCCACAACTAAAACTAAAAACAAAAAAAATTTGTAATTAAAAAAAAAAGCGTTAACAATTCACACTGAAGTGAGAAAGTCCAGAGACAACGAAGAGATGTGAGCAGCTGGGGCAAGGGCTGCAGCTGTCCACGCTTTTCTCCATTGATGTGAGGACCACTCCTGCCTCGGAATCCCCAGTGGGCTGAGGATTTGTTCATTTTGCTCTGAAAGGTTACAGGGATCTCAACATTTTTCTTGGGGGTATCATTTAAGAGGAATAATTATATCAAAATGCATTATTATATTTTTGAATATATTTAAATTTTTTGCATAAAGGATGAATAAACACTTTTTTCATCAATCCAATTAATGAATGGTAAGTACCTATATATTTGTCCTCCTGTCTAATATCAAATATCAAAGATGTTGCACATGCAAAATGCTCAACATACTCAAGCTGATTCTCTTTCAACCATGGCCTGGATGAGGAGAGACAGGAGACCCGAGGAGTTTGAGTGTGCAGTGGGGCTGAGACCCTCAGGGAGTCCGCGGGCAGGGAGCCCGAGATGTGCCACTAGATCCCCCTTAGGGAATGGAAGGCTGATTCCGCCAGATGCCGAGAAGGGCGTCAGCTGATAGGTCTCAGCTGTCAACCCTGTCTGAGAATTACTTGAAGATTACTGCCTCACCCAAGGTCATGCCCCCTGCCAAGGGCAGCCCATGTCTGATGACTAACGGGATGCAGGAGAGAAAGCCACGCCCCTTCAGCCCACCTGGGACAACTGAAGGGCCCACCTTTGCTGGCAGGCAATGCAGTCCTGCTTCCCCCTCAGGCCACTCCTGTTCCCCTCCACTTCCCTCCCCCCCCCTCCTTCCTCAGGTGTTGACCCCCATGGCACTCCCTGTAAACATCTCACTCTCTGATCTCCATCTCAGGGTCTACTTCCCAGGAAACCCCCTGCAGCAGTAGGCTAGGACAGCAGTTTCTGGACTTCGGGATTTCACCAGGTGTAACAGGATAGGATTCCAAACCTATTGCCATATTGCTCAACAGCATCTATTCCTGTTGCCCCCAACCTCCCCACCTTTGCTGCACTTGCTGGTGGAATAAAATGATCCTCACGATCCAGCTTCACGGCCCGCCTCCCTGAAAATGCCCATGACTCCTCGAGCCCCGGCGGTCCTCCTTCCTTGTCCTGAACTCCCATAGCATGTTGTATGTCCTTCTTTCAAGATACAATATCTGTTTGGATTTTCAAATTTTTACAATCCTGCCACTGAGTCTTTTGAGTCAGTGAGGTACCTTCTTTGAGATAGTTTCCTTATCTAGGAAATGGGAACACCGTTATTCCAGAGGATTAAATAAGCAAACAGATGCACAGCCCCAAGCCCAGTGCCTGGCTCCCAGAAAAAGCTCAGTGTGCCAATCTTCTCTTTCCTTTCTCCTAAAGGGGCCACCCCTCTCAGGAACACTGGGGTGTTTGCTCTTTCTGCTCTTTGAGGGAAGAGGGAAGCAGCAGGAGCCCCCCCGTTGCAGGTATCTGACCTCCCCACATACTGCTCTCTATGAGGGCCAGCTACTTGCAAACAGAAGCGTTATCATGTGTGGCTATGAGAGGACAAAGGACCCAGCAGGTACTTCTAAGTGGTCACACTGCAGTCCGTTTGCCCTAGAACAACTAAAGCTCTGGCTATTTTTAGGATCAAAGTTAATTTCTGGCATGGTGTGAGCAGCCAGGATAAGGGAGGAAGTTAAAAGTGGATGGTGTTTCACTCCTAGGTAGATACTCAAAGGAATTCAAAGCAGGGACTCAAACAGATACCGGTGCATCAATGTTCATAGCAGTAGTATCACAATAGCCAAAAGGTAGAAACAACTCAAGTGCCCATAGGTGATTGGGTTAAAACATGATATATACATGCAATAAACTATTATTCAGCCTTAAAAAGGAATGAAGTTCTGATACATGCTACAATGTGGATGAACCTTGAAAAAAATAAAATAAGTGAAATAAGCCAGACACAAAAGGACAAATATTGTATAATTCCATTTATATGAAATATCCAGAATAGGCGCAGTGGATAGAGCATCGGACTGGGATGCGGAGGACCCAGGTTCAAGACCCCAGGTTCGAGACCCTGAGGTCGCCAGTTGAGCGCGGGCTCATCTGGTTTGAGCAAGGCTCACCAGCATGAGCCCAATGTCACTGGCTTGAGCAATGGGTCACTCGATCTACTGTAGCCCCCCCGGTCAAGGCACATATGAGAAAGCAATCAATGAACAACTGAGGTGTTGCAACGTAAAACTAATGATTGATGTTTCTCTCCTTTCCTGTCTGTCTGTTCCTATCTATCCCTCTCTCTGACTCTGTCTCTGTAAAAAAATAAAATAAAAATAAAAATAAATTAAAAAAAAAAAAGAAAAGAAATGAGAGGTTCTCATGGGCTGGTAGAGGGTGAAGTGTGGAGTTATTGCTAAATGTGTACAGTTTCTGTTTGGGATGATAAAAACATTTTAGAAATCAGAGTGGATAAAAAGCTGTGCTACATTTACACGATGAAGTACTAGTCTGCTGTAAAAAAAAAGAAAAGAAATCTTATCTTTTGAGACAGCATGGAGGAACCTAGAAAGTATTATGTTAAGAGAAATAAGCCAGTCAGAGAAACACAAGTACTATATAATTTCACATATAGTGAAATCTAATTAAACAAAAAAAACCTAACAAACAAAATAGAAACCAACTCATAGATACAGAGAACAGATTGACAGCTGTCAGAGGGGAAAGAGTTTAGGGGACTGAGTAAAAAAATGAAAAGACTAAGCAAAACAAGTAAACAAATAAGCAAACAAACAACTCATGGACACAGACAACACCATGGTGATTACCAGAGGGAAGGGGGCTGGAGGAAAGTGGAAGGGTAAAGGGAGATAAATGGTGATGGAAGGAGGCTGGGCTTGGGGTGGTGAACACACAATACAATATACAGATGATGTATTATAGAACTGTACATCTGAAACCTATATAATTTTATTAACCAGTGTCACCACAATAAATTCAATATAGATAGGTAGGTAGGTAGGTAGGTAGGTAGATAGATAGATAGATAGATAGATAGACAGATAGATGATAAATAGAAATAGTGGTGATGGTTGCACAACATTGTGAATATAATCATTGCCACTGAATTTATACTTAAAATCATTAAGATGGCAAATTTTTTTTCTTTTTTTTTTTCTTTTATTTAGTTTATTAAAGGACTTAACTAACTTGCCCAAGAGGGGTGTATTGTACATATTAAAAAGGAAGTTAAGTGTTGTCAAAACCTAACTGAGGCTCCAGCTCAGCTGAAACTGTGTGTCCCGGTTGGGTCTCAGAGGTGCTACAGGAGTTATTGGACCTGAGGATCATGCCTGGATACTGGATTAACAGCCTGTATTCTCAGCTGAACCGTGGGAAGGAAGGGTATTCGGTCGGTGACGTTCTGACCTGAAGGACACCACATTTTCCAAACCAGCACATTTCCAGACTGCTGCTGTGCTTCATCAGGGAGTTCACTCTTCAGTGGCTTCTGCTACATCAGTTGTCACTGAAAAACTGTCCAAGGCCCTCCATCCTCTGATTACATTTTTCAGCGGAAATCTAAATATGGTGCACACAACTCCCATCCTTTACCTGTAGCCCTTGAGAGAGGGAAAGGTATTTACCGGTTGCCAGGTGCAATGCCGGTGGCCAAGGCCAGGCAGGTCCACATTGGATTTGGGCAGATGGTAGAGAAACTGCAGAGCTGGAAAGTACTAGGCCATTCCATTTAATAGAGTCTCACAACGGCGGACAAGCACACAGGCGGGGGAAAATTGCTTCTCAGGCACACAAACAGCAAAAACGGCCCTTCACAGTGGCAGGCAGGCAAACCGCCATCTGCATCCCCCCTCTTCAAGATGGCAAATTTTATGTTACATGTATACATATATATAAGGGGGAGGGAGAGAGAGAGAGAGAGAGAGAAGCATCAACTCTGTTGTTTCACTTACTTGTTTCATTTAGCTGTGTGCTCACTGATTGCTTCTCGTTTGTGCCTTGACTGGGTATCAAACCTGCAATCTCAGCACACTGAGATGATGCTTTATCCACTGAGCCACCTAACCAGGGCTATTCCAGACTTTTTTCCACAATTTTTTACATTTGATATTGTAATATACTCCAAACCATTGAATTGTACTTTATAGATGAATTGCATAATATGCCAAAGCATATCTCAAAAAACCATCTTTAAAAATAATGATGTTTACTATAATTGTCCCTCCTGGAGCAAATTCAAAGAGCTATATAAATTCAAAGAAAAAAAAAAGCATTAATTGAACAAGAGATGTGACATTTTCAGCTACAGTTTCCCCTGGACTTTCTTCTCCCTGGTTCCCAGAGCCAGTGTCCTGGGCCCCAGTCACTGGCAGTTTCTGAGGAAACTCTCCTAGGATTTTGGTCATTTCACCTGGCCCCTGAAGATCCCCAGCCCCCTGGGTAGGGCAGGCCTTGAAGAAACACTCTTGGTGATAATCTTTCTGGTGCCTTTGTAGCAGAAAGACAAGGTAATCCTTGGAAAGGCTGGCTTCTGCGTATGGAGGTGGGGGTGGGATTGGAGGTAGAGACCTTAAGAAGTTAAGAATTGTCTCCCCACCAGGATTCAGACCCTGCTGGGCTGGCTATTGAGCACTCAGAACAGTTGTGATGGGATGTAAGTGAAAGGCAGAAACCACGGGCTGAACCAAAAATATGAGGCTAGTGTGTTCCAAAAGGAAAGTTTATTTTAAAAAACGCCTGGGTGCAGGTGGGCTGAAACCAACAAAGGGTGTCAGCCCTGAGCTGTGAGAAGGAGCATTAGATATGGGGTTCTTGCAGGCATTTGCTGACATGGGGTTGGCTGCACCTGGACATGCTCAGATTAGCATATCTTGGTTTGTGGCTTTGGTCACTGACTTGACTATGAGCAGGAGGAGGGGGATTCAGCAGCAGGAACACCTCCTCTGCAAGTTCTTTCTGATGTAGCACAGGCCTAATCTGCGTGGTTCTATCAGGTGTCCTTGGTAAATCGTGAAGACAGCCAAGAGGTCAGGTGTCTTCCAGGAACAGCTGGGACCTAGCGCCTCTGGGCCAGTGGCTAGGCTTTGACAAACAACTCCCCTAAGCGTCAGGTCCCTCCCCAATGTAAGCTTTCCCTGACATTCCTGCAAAGGTAAACTTTTTGCTACGTTTCAAAGTAAAGGCCAGGAAGCCATTAAGAGAGAGAATAGCAAGCAAATGAACTACAATCTCGCAGTAGGGGATGAGAATGTTCTTTTCAAGCCCTTCCTCCTCCTCGGGGCCTGCAGTTTTTCAGATGGCAGCTTAGTAGTTATTTTATCTATCAGTAAGAACCTCTGTGTTTTGTGTCCACACTCCCTCTCTCATTTTAACACCAGAGCTACACCACCAAAACACACATTACCACGTACCTCAGGTCCTGTGGGCATGGGCAGGCACTCTTCAAGGTGTTCTTAGACCAAACTCAATTTAACACAAGTAATTAATATGGGAAACCGATTTGCATCACACAGGAGACATGAACCCAGGTGCCTGAAGGGGGCTAATGGGCGGGTAGGAAATCTACGTGAACAAAGAAGGCTTCATTCAATAGGTTTTTAGGTGAAATCTCTTAATATTCATTTCATTGTTGACAATTATTTTACTTTTTAAATTTTCTGAATATGCCAAACCCAGCTACGATTTAATGCCTTTAATTCAGGCTATTACCTCTGAGGTTTGGGTGCCAAATTAATTCTACCTCACGCCTTTAAGTGAGTGTAATTAACCCCACTTCCACAAACAAGGTGTTGTGCAAGATGGGTGTCTGTTACCAGGGTCCAAGACAAATTCCATGACATCACAAGGAGTATGCTATGTTGGGGAAAGAGCCAATGAACCAAGCAAGGATCTACAATGTAAGTGAAGACAGCTGTCCCTCGGATCTACACAACCCCCATAGAGAGATGAAGAGGGACAGGGAGCTGCAGGGCCCTCACTGTGGGTCTGGCAATGGAGACCCTACCCAGTCACTCTTCTTTTACATAGTACAAATGTAAGAAGAAATTTAATAGCGGTGCCAGACAGTCTGGATTTGCCAGCTGATGATAGGAGTTGTCTGAAAATGTCAACTGCCCATACCTTGGAGCCCATGGGACATTAGAGACCCTGTTGCCAGGAGAATAATCTTGGAGCCTGTGGGCTAAGTTGAGATGCAGCGCTTCCTGTAGGAAGAAGGTGGAAACCCCTGATTTGGTCCCAGCTGGCTCAATGTTCAAGCTACCTGAAATAAGCACCTGTGACCACTTCAGACAATTCTGATCCTTGCACCACATGAGGAAACTGAGGCCCCGAGAGTTTAAGGGGTGTGGCAAGATCACATAACTAGCAGGTGGTGGAGCCCAGATTTTATTTAAATCAGGATTTTTCCACCACACCACAACTCATGAGCATCCTTGTCCTCCCACCCGTGGCCTTCTGTGGCTGTATGTAAGCCCTTGCTCTCTCCTGGAGCGGTCCATGGGGTCAGCCCACCAGTGTCTCGGGTTTATAGTGGGTGTGTGGGAGAATTCTACTCTCCCAGGTGCTCCAGGATACTAGAGCCACGGGGAAGCCTCGAAGATACCAACAATGCAAGGTCACTTTGTGCTGCCTATCTTCTGAGATTTCTAGATGGAAGGGGTACTTGTCTTTCTTCTTTTTAAGTTAGATTTTCCAGTTTTCAGTGCCAGAGGCAAACCCTGTAAATAATCTCTACTAACTCAGCTAAATACAGATACCATTAACACATCTTTTTCTCAGGACAGCGGAAATACTGGCTCAACATAGATAATAATAAAGTCCTACAGTGTGTGTGTGTGTGTGTGTGTGTGTGTGTGTGTGTGTGTGTGTGTGTTCACATCCCCCTATCATATCCTTACCTTTCATGGGAGTCTGTGCACTTTGGTTATAGTCAACCTACATGAGCCAAAGATAATCATAATCTGTACAACTCAAAGAGAAGGCAAACAGAACACTGAGTAATTTATACTCTATACTTGCAGTCATTTAAAGTCTCAGAGAATTCAATATAGGAGAATCCCAAAAGTAGTTTAAATATTACACCACACACACACAAACACACTTATGAGCTGGTATTAAATCTGGCCTCTGTTGGCCAGGTTCAGGACATTTCAGGACGTGTTCGAATACTTCACCTTTGCTTCTCCCAGTCCTAGGCAGAGTCTCTTACTGCCTCATTGAACAGCAGTACTGGCCCTGACCCAGTTCATAAATCTTTGAAGCTTGCCCTTAAGGATTCATATGTCCCGGTGGTGGGATTCAAATAATTTAACAATGGGTTCTCTGCACTAATGAGATAATATAAAAATATAAAAAAAAAAAATACACCAAAAGGTAGTTTATTATTTCATGCATTTTATACTTACATAAGAGCAATAAAAGAGGTACACACAACTAGGTTGTTATGAGTTTTAAAATATTAATGAAAAAATATGAAATAATACCTGACAAAAAACAATAAAACTGTTACTTGAGATATTTCCATATTGCTTCTTGATTGGCATCCTCAGGTGCAATTTTTTCCACCTATGAATGGAATGAACATTACTACAGGTGCTTCAAATACACTGTTGCACAGATAAATGTTAAAAAAGAGTAAGGGCCCAGCAGAGGCAGCCACAAGATTTAGATCGCCTGTAGCTCCAAAAAGGTCGATAAGGGCCAGTCATAGGCAGTGACCCCCAGTGGTCTGCGCCAGACTCCAGCCAGGGAGGTCCAGGGCAGGTACATCCAGTGGCCAGATATGGAGAGCATCAGTTCAGGACCTAACAACCCTTGTTAGAGTGGTATCTTAAAGAAGGGCTCCTCACAACTAACCCAGCTAAGACATAGAAAACACCGACACAAAGAGCAAAAAAGAACAGTGACAGCAGACAAGTAGCCCACAGCGGATTACAAACAACAACTGATGCCAACCCAAGAAGATCTAGAAACAACACAACAGGAAACTGGAGGCAGACAACACCAATCCTAGACTCAGCTAGCTACACAAACAACACACCCAAAGGAGGAGTTTATATACAGACAAAATGGGAAGACAGAGAAATGCAATCCAAATGAATCAACAAGAGAAATCCCCAGAAAAAGAACTGAATGAGATGGAAATAAGCAAATTACAGGATGTAGAGTTTAAAACAATGATTGTTAGGATGCTCAAGGATCTTAGAGCAACAATGGATGGACATAATGAGCACCTAAATAGATAGCAAGCATCAAAAAGGACATTGAAATCATAAAAAAATAACCAGTCAGAAATGACAAATACAATATCAGAAATAAAGACTGGACTAGAAGGAATTAAAAAAGGATGGATGAGGCTGAGGATTAAAGCAGTGAGTTAGAGGACAAGATAAACGAAAGCACAGAAGCAGAGCAGCAAAAAGAAAAGGGGCTCAAAAAGTCTGAGGAAAATCTAAAAGAGCTCTGTGACAACATGAAGAGAAATAACATCTGCATCATAGGGGTTCCTGAAGGAGAAGAGAAAGGACAAGGGATAGAGAACCTGACTGAACAAATCATAGCTGAAAACTTTCCTAAATTGGTGAAGGAAAAAGTCACACAAGTTCAAGAAATACAGAGAGTCCCATTAAACAGTAACCCAAGGAGGCCAACACCAAGACACATCATAATTAAAATACCAAAGTTAAGAGATAAAGATAGAATACTAAAAGCTGCAAGACAAAAGCAGTCAGTTACCTACAGAGAAGCCCCCATAGGATGACATCTGACTTCTCAACAGAAACACTAGAGGCCAGAAAGGAACAGCAAGAAATATTCAAAGTAATGTGAAACAAGAGCCTGAAACCAAGACTTCTTTATCCAGCAAGACTATCATTTAAAATTGAAGAAGAAATAAAAAGCTTCCCAGCCAAAAAGAAAAAGAAAAAACTCAAGGAATTCATTATAACCAAACCAATACTGCAAGAATGTTAAGGGGCTTGTTGTAAACAAAACAAAGAAGGAAAAAATTTAGAAAAAGAGAAATGTAGATTTAAAGAATAAAATGACAATAAACAACTACATATCAATAATAACCTTAAATTTAAATGGATTAAATGTTCCAATCAAAAGACATAGGGCAGCTGTGTGGATAAGAAAACAGAACCCATACATATACTGTCTACAAGAGACCCACCTCAAAACAAAAGAGACACACAGACTAAAAGTGAAGGGATGGAAAAAATATTTCATGCAAATGGAAATGAAAAAAAAAGGTGGGGCAGCAATATATCTGAAAAAATAGACTTTAAAACAAAGGCTATAGTAAGGGATCAAGAAGGTCACTACATAATGATAAAGGGAGCAATCTAACAGGAAGATATAACCATTATAAATATCTATGCTGCTAAAATAGGAGCACCTAAACTTATAAAGCAGATTTTGATGGATATAAAGGGCAAGATCAATAGAACTACTATAATAGTAGAGGATTTTAACACCCCACTAACATCAATGGGTAGATCCTCAAGAAAGAAAATTAACAAAGAAACAGCAGCCTTAAAGGACACACTAGATAAACTGGATTTAATAGATATCTTCAGAACCTTTCACCCTAAAGCAGCAGAATATACATTCTTTTTAAGCACTCATGGTATATTCTCTAGGATAGACCACATGCTAGGACACAAAAAACTCAATAAATTAAAAAAGATTGAAATCATGCCAAGCATCTTCTCTGCTCACAATGCCATGAAACTGGAAATCAACTACAATAGAAAAACTGAAAAGCATTCAAACACTTGGAGACTAAACAGCATGTTATTAAATAATGAATGGGTTAACAATAAGATCAAGAAAGAAATAAAAAATTTCCTTGAAACAAATGAAAATGAATATACAACAACTCAAAATTTATGGGACACAGCAAAAGCAGTTCTGAGAGGGAAGTTCATAGCATTACAGGCATACCTTAAGAAGCAAGAAAAAGCCCAAATAAACAACTTAACCCTAATCTAAAAGAACTAGAAAAAGGACAACAAACAAAGCCTAGAGGAAGTAGAAGGAAAGAAATAATAAATATCAGAGCAGAAATAAGTGACATAGAGGCTAAAAAACAATACAGAAGATCAATGCAACCAAGATCAGTGCAATCTTTGAAAAGGTAAACAAGATCGATGAACCTTTAACCAGACTCACCAAGAAAAAAAGAGAGAGGACTCAAATAAATAAAATTAGAAATGAGAGTGGAGAAGTAACAACTGACACAACAGAAATACAAGATTTCTAAGAAAATACTATGAAGAACTGTATGCCAAAAAATTAGACAACCTAGGTGAAATGGACAAATTCCTCGAAACATACAATCTTTTAAAAATCAATCTGGAAGAATCAGAAAACCTAAATAGATTGATTATTACATCAAAAGAGATTGAAATAGTTATCAAAAAACTCCCAACAAACAAAAGTCCTGGGCCAGATGACTTCACAGGCGAATTTTACCAAATATTCAAAGAACTAACTCCTATCCTTCTCAAGCTATTTCAAAAAATCCAAGAGGAGGGAAGACTTCCAAATTCTTTTTATAAGATGAGCATAATCCTCATTCCAAAACCAGGTAAAGACACTACAAAGAAAGAATACTATAGGTCAATATTCCTGATGAATTTAGATGATAAAATTCTCAACAAAACATTAGCAAACTGGATCCAGCAATACATGAAAAAAATTATACATCATGATCAAGTGGGATTTATTCTGAGAAGAAATGGCTGGTATAATATTCACAAGACAATCAATGTGATTCATCACATAAACAAAAGGAAGAAGAAAAATCACATGATAATATCAATAGACGCAGAAAGAGCATTTGATAAAATCTAGCACCCATTTATGATTAAAACTCTCAGCAAATTGGGAATACACGGAACAAACATACCTCAACATGATAAAGGCCATCTATGGCAAACCCACAGCCAACATCATACTCAATGGGCAAAAATTAAAAGCAATCCCCTTAAGATCAGGAACAAGGCAGGGATGCCACCTTTCACCACTCTTATTCAACATAGTTCTGAAGTCCTAGCCACAGCAATCAGACAAGAAGAAGAAATAAAAGGCATCCAAATTGGAAAAGAAGAAGTAAAACTATCATTATTTGCTGATAACATGATACTATACATAGAAAACCCTAAAGTCTCAGTCAAAATACCACTTGACCTGATAAATGAATTCAGCAAGGTGGCAGAATATAAAATTAATATTCAGAAATCAGTGGCATTTTTATATACCAACAATGAACTGTCTAAAAGAGAAATTAAAGAACCAATCCCCTTCACTATTCCAACAACAAAAATGAAAATACCTAGGAGTCAATTTAACCAAGGAGGTTAAAGACTTGTACTCAGAAAAATTATAAAACATTGATAAAAGAAATCAAGGAAGATACAAACAAGTGGAAGCATATACTGTGTTCATGGAGAGGAAGAATAAACATCATTAAAATGTCTATATTACCCAGAGAAATCTATAAATTCAATGCAATTCCTATTAAAATACCAATGGCATACTTCAAAGTTATAGAACAGGTACTCCAAAAATTTATATGGAACCAAAAAAGAACACAAATAGCCTCAGCAATCTTGAAAAAGAAGACTAATGTGGGTGGTATCACACTTCCTGATATCAAGTTATACTACAAGGCCATTGTACTCAAAACAGCTTGGTACTGGCTGAAGAACAGGCATACAGATCAATGGGACAGAAGAGAGAACCCAGAAATAAATCTACACCTTTATGGACAACTGATATTTGACAAAGGAGGTAAGAGCATACAATGGAGTAAAGACAGCCTTTTTAATAAATGATGTTGGGAAAATTGGACCGGTATTTGCAAAAAAATGAAACTAGACCACCAACTTACACTATACACAAAAATAAACTCAAAATGGATAAAAGATTTAAATGTAAGTCATGAAACCATAATCATCTTGGAAGAAAACACAGGCAGTAAGCTCTCCGACATCTCTCACAGCAATATATTTGCTGATTTATCTCCACAGGAAGTGAAATAAAAGACAGGATGAACAAATGGGACTATATCAAGCTCAAAAGCTTTTGCACAGCTAAAGACAATATGAACAAAATAAAAAGACAACCACACAATGGGAGAACATAGTCAACAATATGTCTGATGAGGGGTTAATAACCAAAATTTATAAAGAACTTGTAAAACTCAACACCAGGAAGGTAAACAATCCAATCAAAAATGGGCAAAAGAACTGAATAGACACTTTTCCAATGAGGAAATACAGATGGCCAATAGGCATATGAAAAAATATTCAACATCACTCATCATTAGAGAAATGTAATTTAAAACCACAATGAGCCTGACCAGGCGGTGGCGCATTGGATAGAGCGTCAAACTGGGATGCCGAGGACCCAGGTTCGAGACCCCGAGGTCACCAGCTTGAGCGCAGGCTCATCTGGTTTGAGCAAAAGTTCACCAGCTTGGACCCAAGGTCGCTGGCTCTAGCAAGGGGTTACTCGGTCTGCTGAAGGCCCGCGGTCAAGGCACATATGAGAAAGCAATCAATGAACAACTAAGGTGTCACAATGCGCAATGAAAAACTAATGATTGATGCTTCTCATCTCTCTGTTCCTGTCTGTCTGTCCGTCCCTGTATATCCTCTGACTCTCTCTCTGTCTCCGTAAATAAATAAATAAATAAATAAATAAATAAATAAATAAACCCATAATGAGATACCACCTCACACCAGTCAGAATGGCACTCATTAACAAAACAACACATAATAAGTGCTGGCAAGGATGTGGAGAAAAGGGAACCCTCCTGCACTGCTGGTGAGAATTCAGACTGATGCAGCCACTGGGGAAAACAGTATGGAGATTTCTAAAAAAATTAAAAATCAAACTACCTTTTGACCCAGCTGTCCCACTTTTAGGAATATATCCTAAAAATACTAAACCACTGATTCAAAAGAAGAAATGCACCCCCATGTTTATTGCAGCATTGTTTACAATAGCCAAGATCTGGAAACAGCCCAAGTGTCCATCAGTGGATGAGTGGATTAAAAAGCAATGGTACATATACACAATGGAATACTACATGGCCATAAAAAAGGAAGAAATCTTACCTTTTGCAACAACATGAATGGACCTGGAGACTATTATGCTAAGTAAAATAAGCCAGGCAGTGAAAGAAAACTATCATATGACCTCACTCATATGAGGAATTTAATGAACAATGTAAACTGAGGAACAGAATAGAGGCAGAGGCAGGATCAAAGGGACCAGAGGGAAAGCGGTCAGAGGGAAAGGGGATGAGAGGATGGGATCAGAGAAGGAAAAGAGGTCAGTGAAATGATATATACATAACACAGCGTTATAGAGAGCAGTACTGCAAATCCTGAAGGGAAGGAGGGAGGGCGTTGGGGTGGAGGGGTCAAAGGAGGCATCAAGGGGAACACGGGTTGGGAGGGAGATATATTCAGTGAGACACTTGAATCTATGTATGCACAATAAATTAAAATCAATAAAAAAAAATTTTTTTTAAGAGTAAGGAATGTAAATTTGTGATTTCCACATTGGGGCACTGCCCAGGCACCCACCTTAGAGAGAACCCTGATTACAAGTTCCATTTTAACAACTGGTTAGCTGAACTCAACAAAAAATTAGGTATCAGTTCTGCCAAACTGGTGTGAACCAGCTGACCCACCACTGATGTGCACAACAGAGACATTCTTTGGTTCTGTGGTTTACTGGAATAAATTTGCCATGTCTAAGAAGTTGTTGAAGTGACAGCCTCAACTGCTCACTGGCTCTGTCTTCTCTCATAGCTGTGGCGATGTGCGCACCTAATGTAAATGCAGTGAGCACCATGGGAGAAATCCGTGATTGGAGAAGCCAGGCTGTGAGATAAGGACGACATTCCCAATCGTGCAGATGGTGTTTGGAGTTCCAACTTGAGAAATTCTGGAGGATGTGCAAATTGCCACCAGCCACAGAAGACACAGGACACATAGACAGGTGGTCTGAGAGGGCAGGTGACTTGGGGGTCAGTAAGCGTGGACTCTGACCCACCAAGAAAGCACTGGCCAGAGGCCAGAGAAGGACCCCAAAGGGAATCCAACAATGACGTTGTGACCCTCAATCTTACTGCCTTAATAATATAAAAATACTTATAAAGGCAATTCTGTTGCTCCAGTGCGCTTGCTTGCTCAATTTGCAGGTGCAGGGACAAGGCCTGGCAGTCTGGGATGACAGGGAGCTAAGATTCCATTCTTTAATCATCCTTATTTTTAGTCATGGAGAGAAGGGAGTTGAATTACTATGCTATCATCCTCTTGGTCTGAAATCCATTTGTTCCTAAGAATCTCAAAGGGAAGTTTAGGTCTTTTTTTTTTTTTCTTTTATAACCTCTATTTTTGGGGCATAAATATTCTCAGTAAATGACTTTTAAAAATCCAGCTTCGCTAGTTTTGAGGATCAACTACAAGGCTGGAAAATGTCTATTTTTTTTACTCCGTGTGCCACATCTGGAAAGGAACTGGGCACCAAAGGAAGCTGAGGGGTCGCCCAGACCCAAAGGCCAGTGTAGCCCCAGGGGCCAGCCTCAGCCTGAGCTCCACAGTGGTCCTCAGCACTGTACATGTTTCTTGCCCGTCCCTCCATCCCCAACCTCGCCACCCCAGTTCCAGCTTGGAAGTCCGAGCCTCCAAACCTACAGCTTCCTACAGGGCTGTTGGTGACCTAATTGGAGAGCCAGGGGTCCTCAAACTACGGCCCGTGGGCCGCATGCGGCCCCCTGAGGCCATTTATCCGGCCCCTACCGCACTTCCAGAAGGGGCACCTCTTTCATTGGTGGTCAGTGAGAGGAGCATAGTTCCCATTGAAATACTGGTCAGTTTGTTGATTTAAATTTACTTGTTCTTTATTTTAAATATTGTATTTGTTCCCGTTTTTTTTTTTTGTTTTTTTTTTTACTTTAAAATAAGATATGTGCAGTGTGCATAGGGATTTGTTCATAGTTTTTTTTATAGTCCGGCCCTCCAATGGTCTGAGGGACAGTGAACTGGCCCCCTGTGTAAAAAGTTTGGGGACCCCTGTTGGAGACCTTGAATGTGAATGAACATCAATCAGTCCAGGGACCTGGTGGTAAGGCTGGCCTAGTCCATCCATATCTCCCTGAAGGGCTTAGTAATAAAGCAAAGTTAGTAAGAGTTGAAAATAAATAAAATAAAATAAAAATAAAAATCCAGATTTGCTAACCTGTTTATAATTGCGTTATTTTCCCTCTTTATGTTCTCTGTCATCAATACTTTCCAAATCACTTAAGTCCCCCCACCTGAACGCCTACTACATAGGGAATGCTATTTTGAAAAGTCATCTTTCCTTTAATAGATAACTGCACAGAACAGCAAGAAGGCACCGGGGGAGGCAGAGTATTATGCTCGTCATGGAATTTGGAGAGCAAGCTGGTGTTGGGGAACTCAGCAGTCAGCAAAGGAGCCAGTCGTTTTCACGGCTCTGAACATGTCAGTCCTGGGTGAACGTCAGAGTACACTCCTGATCTGTCTGCAACTTTCATTTGATGATTTTGACCTTTCCAACAGGGTGTGTTACCGTGGCAAGCTTCCCATTGGTTCAATGAGCCTCATTTGGAATCAGTTGAGTAATTGTGTCCTTTCTTGCTTCCTACTTCATCCTAATTAGTGTGCTTTGCTGAACCAGAGCCAACAAGAGCTGCCTCAAATGCTGCATCCCCTTCTACTGAATACACCAAGCTTGTCTGAGGAGGTAGTAAATGTTAATTGCTAAAAGTAGCCTTGAAAGTGTTTGCAGGCTTGAAATCCCTCCCCCCCTTCCTGCTCTCTCCTTTGCCCCAAACTTTCTTCTTTCTTGTCAATTTACGTAATAATAAAACCTTGATCTTTAATCTTTTTTTTTTATCTTCCTAGTTAGTGTCACACCTTTGAACTCATCTGAGAAAGACTTTAGGGATGAAATGGCAGGTGAGCGGGGGAGATTGAGGACCCATGAGCTACGGGGCGAGCCTGACAGTATAGGTAGAACACTGAGAACATTTCCAAAGAAGGGCAGCTTGCCCAGGCTGTTACCGTGACTCCTTTCCCATAACAAAGGGAGGACAGGGCCCAGGTGAGACTTCCTGGAAGTGGAAATGACCAAAGTCTGGCTCTCAGGATAGGCAGCATTGATGAAGGTCACTCCAAAGCTAGTGGCAGGAGTGAGCCCGAAACCTTGCTCTCTCCCTTTCTACATTCTCTCACTAGATTAGAGCTTCTCAAAAGCGTTAGCCACAGAATTGTCACAGTTTGACCAGGCGGTGGCGCAGTGGATGGAGCGTCGGACTGGGATGCATAGGACCCGGGTTCGAGACCCCGAGGTCACCAGCTTGAGTGCGGGCTCATCTGGTTTGAGGAAAGGCCCACCAGCTTGAACCCAAGGTCGCTGGCTCCAGCAAGGGGTTGCTCGGTCTGCTGAAGGCCCACGATCAAGGCACATATGAGAAAGCAATCAATGAACAACTAGGGTGTTGCAGCGCGCAATGAAAGACTGATGGTTGATGCTTCTCATCTCTCTCTGTTCTTGTCTGTCTTTCCCTGTCTGTCCCTCTCTCTGACTCACTCTCTGTCTCTGTAATAAATAAATTAATTAATTAATTAAATAAATAAAATAAAGAACCCACTGTTTAAAGAGGTAGAGGCTGTCACTGAGAACAGGGTCTTCCTTCTCAGTCTCCACATTCTTCGCCCTCTGTTGTCACAATTCCCCCAGCAAACATCCTGGGAACGGTGATTGGGAACCACTGCACCTCCAAACCACACAGCCTCCTTCAGGCAGAAGGACTTTGTAATTTTAGCCTCCCCCACCCCCATTATCCCTTTCCCCAACCGGGAAGGACAGATGCTCCCAAGTAAATGAACTGAAATTCGAGTAGAAGAAATTCCTAGGGGCTGTTTACTTGGTGTCCCATGCCTCACGGGTTCTCCGTGCCCTCTGGCTGCATCACCCTTTGGGGGCATGGAGGCCTGCAGACAGCGCCAGGAAGCCTGGGCAGCACTGGGCACAGTGCCGCTGGCTAGAAGACACATGGTTTCTGATACCGGCCCACCTGCTTGATCCTTCCACACCTCTCCTTCTCGCAGACAGATTCCTGGCTCCGTTGCATGGGGTTTCCTCATGCCTTTTCATCCATTCTACACTGAGTCTACATTAAATGAGGCAGCAGGGATTTGGTGGAAGGGGTGGGGTATGGAAATGTTAGTACCCAAGAAAGTCCTGCTTTTTTTTTTTTCTAACTACTGGGCAACAGTTAGCAAGCATTCAGCAGAGCAGATGGTGGTCCTCCCTGACATCTCTTGGGACAGCAGAAAATGTGCTGTGACGTCAGGAGTGGGCTCTGCTGCCAGCGCTGCCACAAACAGCTCCAGTGGCCCTGTGCAAATGTCCTTTTCTTTTCCTTTTCCTTTTCCTTTTGTGTGTGTGTGTGTGTGTGTGTGTGTGTGTGTGTGAAAGAGAGACAGACAGACAGGGACAGCCAGACAGGAAGGGAGAGAGATGAGGAGTATCAACTCATAGTTGTGACACTTTAGTTGTTCACTCACTGCTTTCCTATATGTACCTTGACTGGGGGGCTACAGCTGAGCCAGTGACCCCCTTGCTCAAGCCAGCAACCTTGGGCTCAAGCCAACAACCTTTGGGCTCTGCGACCACAGGGTCATGTCAACGATCCCATGCTAAAGCCAGGGACCCCGCGCTCAAGCTGGTGATCCTGCACTCAAGCCACGACCTCAGGGTTTCTAACCTGGGACCTCAGCATCCCAGGTCAATGCTCTATCCACTGCACCACCACCAGTCAGGTAAGCAAATGTCTTGAGTCACTATATTTGACTTTCAGTAAAACAAAGTGGTTTCTAAGGTCTCCTCTAGCTTTACCTCTGTGTTTAACAGGCCACTGATGGTTCCTGTCTGGTGAGCCCTCAGCCCTGCTCTAAGGAGAGGGCACCAGGAAGCTCTTTTGCTGATGTTACTCTGGATGGTGCCCTGCATATTAAAGAAAATCAGTTTTGCAGTCATGCTCAGGACTGCCTGGAACACAGAAGATGTCTAGGGCCAAAAGCAATGTACACACTGGACCAAATGAGGCTAGCCCCCTGGGAGGTGGCAGGTGAGCACGCTATCCAAAAAGGGTTATCGTATTGATGGTGACCAGATCCTCAGATCTGCTTGGGTCAGGAGGATGAATACAAGGTTCTCATAGCAATCACAGTGGAGAAACCACAAGAAGCCGGAGCTCTCTCAGTAAGGACCAGCCACTGTCCCACTTTTTCAAGGTGCTCTGTAAGGCCAGTAGTCGCTGCCGTCATGGCCATTCACATGCATGTTTCCATTGGATTCGGGCAGACGGTAAAGAAACAGTGGAGCCAAAAAATGGTGGGCCATTCCTTTATTTAAGTCTCGCACCGGCTGACGAGCAACACACAGGGAAAACACTTCCCTCCGGTTCCACCACTAGAAGAATCTTCTCTGGTTTCTCCTAGAATCAAAGGCTCCCATCAGTCTCAGCGGAGCTTACAAAAATCCCTCAGCTCTGGTTCCCAATCTGCACACCTTCTCTCTTTCTGCACAAACTGGCTTCTCTCTCAGCACTCTGCATTCTCTCTGCTCTCCTTGCAAAACATGGCTTCTTTTTCAGCCTCTTTCTCCTTCTGCTCTCTTTTCAAAACTTTCTGGCATCAACACCACTCCTCCAGCAAACATTAACAAAACAACGGCCCTTCCCAAGCAGGAAGGTTATTTGCAATTTCACAGGTCACATATACCTGGTGCTGCCCAGCCCCCAATGCAAACTATAAGTGAGCAAACATAAAAATCATAATTTACAAACTTATTTGACCAACACACTCCCATGGACCAGCTCAGGGAGCCCTGGGACAAAGCACACCTGTGCCATTGATGATGGCTTTCCACAGCTCCTCACTTCCTCTTCTGGCCTTACAATCAACATCCATCACCTAAGGAGAGACAGGCCTGTCTTGTCCCTGCAGCCCAAAAGCATATCAAGGTGATTATTCCATTCTATTCTATAAGCAGGTCATGATGGGTCAGACCTGGGTTCTTAATCATCTGATACCCCAAGTTCCATGTTGGGCGTGACTTCTCTCTCTTAATCCAACATATAGGATTTCCTGTCGGTCAATGGAGCAAACATTTCTTCAGAAGCAGAAGCCCTGAGTAGCTTATTTACTAACTAGTAAGGTGATCTTGAGAAAGGTACTTGACCTCTGTCTCAGTGTCCTCAACATCTGCCTACCTCCTAGGGCTGTCACACAAAGAAATCAAATGTGGTCACATATGCACGCCTACTTAGGCATATTCAATGTACTACATAACTAGTTGTCCTTACCACCCACACAAACAGTGAAGGGCATGAAACAGCAGAATGTGTACATTAAGAACACTGGCTCTAGATTTAGAGGTGACTGGGCTCTGATACTTCCTACAAGGGTGACCTTGAACAAATTAGCCTCTCTGCCTCAGTTCTCTCACCTGTAAAATATGTATAATAATAATAATAATAATAGCCCCTGCTTCAGAGGGTTATTAATTAGGCTAATGCATGTCAATGCTTAGAACAGTGCCTAGCCTATAGCAAATGTTCAATTAATGCTTGTTATTATCAAGAATAGTCATTTCCTCTGGCCACAAGCCCCCACAGCCAGCCCTCCTGTGCTCAGGGGAATGAAGCCCTTTGGTGGGCCTTGGTCAGGGAAGCTCCGGCAGGGGTGTTAGCCCTCCTCCCTTGGGGGTGATGCCTGGCTTTCTGTTTGGCTGCATTTGTTCTGTGGGACCTCCTGTAACTTCCTCCTGCCCAGCACCCCCTAGAAAAGTAAGACAATCGTCATGACCTGTCCCACTTACAGTCATTTGGACTGCTTTGTTTGTGGTGTCCCAGGAGAACCCCTGGCTCCCTGATGCCCAGGTGTGAGCCCTCTGCAGAGGGGAGAGCGAGCACAGGCCATGGAACCCAAAAGAGGACAACTCGGGCCCGAAGAGCTCCATTGGGAAAGAAGAGAAAATTATTTTTGCTGTAAATGCCCTTTAAAAATGACCCCCCCCCCAAGTTTTTCTCTGCCTTTAATTTTTCTGATTAGCATTGCAGAACCCCACTCCCCCAATCCCTTCTTGAGTTCGAAATGAGGTGGAAATTTTAAAAGGGATTTCACTTCAAGAATGCAGCCTATTCTTCTCAGCAAAGCCCTCTGTTGGGAGCAATGGTTAATGACCCCACTGGGCCGCCCCCCCCCCTGCCCCGGGAGTGTGGAGGTCATGAACTCACCCAGCAGTGACCTCACTCTGCCACTTATGAGTGAGTAACTTGAGCAAGTGTGGCCCAAACCCCAGGGGCCTGGCCCAGGCTGACCACTCTGTGTGACAAAGGGCTGGGGTGAGAGGGGCGGGGGTAGATGTCTCTGCCAATCATCATTCTGTTGTTTCTGAAATGGTTCCAATTCACACTGTCCAGCGATGATCAGCACATGGCCCCTCTGGAAGGGTCTCCTCCAGAGCAGGAGGACTAGAGCAGAGGAGAGTGACCACTGCACTTGAGTGACCCCTTTGTGTTTGGTTAGCTGCTGGCTGGATTGCCACACTCGGCGCAGTGTCCGTCGGTGACAGCATTCATGCGCAGCCAGGAGGGCATCTTTGGCTCTGAGTCTGGATTTCTTAACCCCCAGATGTGAGCTGTGAATGGCACGCAGCAGTGACCAGTTCTTGGTATTGGCTCAGATGGCATAGAGACCTTTGTCCTTGAATCAGATGCCAAGTCAGACCTTGGACTCTGCTGCCCCGGCTCGAACGATTGCTTCATGAGTCCTAGCAATTGTTCCGTGTGATCAGAGGTAAGAAATAGCATGGCTCCCTCCTCGAGCCATACCGAGGATGCCAGCACACAGTCCCAGAAGCTGCGGGTTAGAGGAAGAACTACTGAGCATTTGCACATGGCAATTTCCTCCAGGAGAAAATTATTCTCTTACTTTTTTCAACCTCAAAAATATATATATTTTTTTTGCCTGACCAAGTGGTGGTGCAGTGGATAGAGCGTCGGACTGGGATGCAGAGGACCCAGGTTCGAGACCCCGAGGTCGCCAGCTTGAGCACGGGCTCATCTGGTTTGAGCAAAGCTCACCAGCTTGGACCCAAGGCCACTGGCTCAAGCAAGGGGTTACTCAGTCTGCTATAGCCCCCGGTCAAGGCACATATGAGAAAGTAATCAGTGAACAACTAAGGTATCACAACAAAAAACTAATGATTGATGCTTCTCATCTCTGTTCCTGTCTGTCTGTCCTTGTCTATCCCTCTCTCTGACTCTCTCACTGTCTCTGTATATTTTTTTTTTTACTTTTTTTTTTTTTTTTTACAAGGACAGAGAGAGAGAGTCAGAGAGAGGGACAGACAGGAACGAAGAGAGATGAGAAGCATCAATCATCAGTTTTTTGTTGTGACACCTTAGTTGCTCATTGATTGCTTTCTCATATGTGCCTTGACCGTGGGGCTACAGCAGACTGAGTAACCCCTTGCTGGAGCCAGGGACCTTGTGTTCAAGCTGGTGAGCTTTGCTCAAACCAGATGAGCCCACGCTCAAGCTGGTGACCTCGGGGTCTTGAACCTGGGTCCTCCACATCCCAGTCTGATGCTCTATCCACTGCATCACCGCCTGGTCAGGCTATATCTATCTATATCTATCTATCTATCTATCTATCTATCTATCTATCTATATCTATATCTATATATCTATATATATATATTTTTTTTTTAATTTAAGGTATTTTCTAAGGCAAAGTCTACATCAGGTATAATATTGTTATTATGAATCCCATCATACAGCTAAGCTAAGGACAATCAAATCACATGAGAGCAAAGCATTCTTTTCTTCAAAAAAATATTAGAAACTGCTTGCAAGCAATGTATAAGTGTCTCACTAAAGCACAGCCTACAGTCACAGAGCTGAGGGTTCAGCAATGGTGGTCAGAGTCTGATTAGACAGATCATAAATACAGAACTGATTAGAGAACCTCGCCCCAAATAAAAACACCGAATTGCATTTTATTTTTTTTTAGTGTAAAGGAAGAAGAACAAGAAACTGCTTCACCCTATGACGAATATTTCATAAGCAAATGATCTCTCTACCTCCTCCCTCCTCCCTCCTCCCTCCTCCCACCCCCCACTTCATCCTTCCACCTCCTCCCTCCACCAAATTTTTAATCCAGCCTTTAGGAGTGGGGATGGGGCGGGTTCACTGGAGTGAAGTTATTGCCTAGAAAGTGAGAGATCATCCCCAGGGGATGGAGAGAGAGGCTTCCTTACACTGCAGAGTGGTCTAAAGTAGGCCGTGGCAGCTGGGCCACAGCTTGCTGGGGGGGGAATGAGAATTCTCTGGAGGAGCTGAGCCTGATGCTGTCACCTCAGAGTAGGGAAGGGACGGCAGAGTCCCACTCCAGAAGTCTTGTGGAGGGGAACTGAGACTGTTGCAGCCTATGGGAGAATGATATTGAAGTGAAGCAAAGGCTACACAAAGAGTCCAAGCAGAAAATTATCTCGACTTGCCCAGGAAATTGAGAACATTGGCAATGACTCAGTTTCCACAGAGGTCCATGTGTTCTGGGAGCATTGGCTTTTAAGATCTGCTTAGAAGATACTAGACTCGGTGTCAGGGTTGGAGGAGTAGAGAGGACCAGGAAGATTTGGAAATGACTGCGGTGTATATTTGGTTAACACCAGCTGAGCCTGTCACCTCCAAATCCCGCGGTCTTAGATGTGCTGCACCTTGACATTTGTCGGCATTTAGCTGTGCACCAGGAGGCCAATGTAGGAGCCAAGAAGGAGAAAGGCTATGAATCCCAGGGTACCTCCTTTAGAAACGCCATTTTTCCTGGACCTTGGTTGCTTCTGGAAGAGGGCGACCTACCACACAAAGGGACAACGAAAAGTGTCCAGAGATCTTCTATTTGTGACTGCCCTGAGGCCAGGTTTTCATATAATACCTTTGGTGTCTGTTTGGTTTTTGTTTTTGGATTTCTGTGTTTCTTTTTATTGCTCTCTAAATAAGTTTCTTTAGATGTTAAGACAAACAAAACACAAAACAGTGGTTCTCAAAGCAGGGTCCCTGGACCAGCAGCAACATCACCTGGGAACTTAGAAATGCAAATACTATACCTAACCCCAGACCTAAAACAGCAGAACCTTTAGGGGCGGGGCCAGCAACCTGCTCCTTAACCAGCCCTTCCAGTGATGCTGAAGGAAGCTTGTTTGAGAACCACCTCGACGTCAGAAGAATGGCAAGCCCATTGAACTATGAATGTACTAAATATTTTACCCCTTTGCTATTTGTCGATTGATGTTTAGCTTTTGTTTTTAAACGTGCTTTGCAGGGATGTACAGAGTTTATATGACAAACAGCTGATGTTTCCAGGGTTATTATGCACATTATTGGGCCAACTATTTTAACCTTGAGGGTGAGGAGGAGGGTACACCAGGGCCAGAATGTAGTTTGATTGACTTGATCTGCCCTTTTTTCTAGGCTGGGGGAAATGCAACAAAGTAAACAAAAGAGATGTGGGAGGATGGGACTCTGGCTGCATTTTTTTTTTTTTTTTTTTTTTTTTTTCACTTTTCTGAAGCTAGAAACCGGGAGAGACAGTCAGACAGACTCCCGCATGCGCCCGACCGGGATCCACCCGGCACGCCCACCAGGGACTCTGGCTGCATTTGGCTTCCTCTGAGCTGTCTGAATTGGCGAAGCAACTGAGAAGTGTCCTTAAGTCCTGCGCCAGTTGGTCCTTCCCTTTGGAAGCAAGGGCTCAGAGGGCGGCATGTGACAGGTGAGTAACAGCTCCCCCGTTTTCTTTTCATTTCTCAAGTTCAGTTATTCTAGCATTTCCCAACACTGCTTCCTGCCCTTGCCCCTGGGGAAGATGGAGTTTTATAATATATCCTTGGAGACTGAGAGACACCCTCAGTCACTCTTTAGCCCTACTCCCGCCCCTCCCCTCCTGTCAGCCACACATTCCTCCTGGCTCTCTCCGGCTGGGTCCCGGGCCTGCCAAAACATTCCAAGACAGGCGAGTCCTTTCAGCCTGGCTCATTTTGTCAGGCAAGACAGGTGCCGCCAAAGGCAGGTATCTGTCACGGAGGTGGAGACCTGTGTTGTCCCTAAAGCTTCTGGCTGTGGAGATGAGGCAGCCACTGGGGCTTTTGCGTAATGCCTGGAGGCCGCTAATGGAGGTGGAGAAAAACGGTTTGTTATGTAAGTGAAGCACGGGGATTTGGGCATGCTATTCACCTGTTGCTAATTAGTGCACTGCCTGTCAGAAGAAAAATAAATCCGCCTGCTTGTACAAGCTCACCTCGCTGCCAGAGTGAAGACAGAGAGACGCAATTTAGAAGGGTTCAGTTCAGTTCAACAAAAACCATCATTCAACCATGTTCTCAAGGAGCCGCGGGTACTGAAATAAATGAACCAGAGTCCCTGTTCCCAGGGACCTCGTGGTCAAGAAGAGGAACACAGGCCAGAAAACAGTCCTTTATAATCCACAGGCTACATAAAATGAACGTAGCTCCAGTATACACAGATGTCCTGTAAAAGTGCTTTGAAAGTTGAGTCAGGCCAATCTGATGGTTTCTTCCAGAAGGGAGTTCCAGGCAGAGAGAACAGTATCTGCAAACGCTGGAGAGTAGGGCGGAGGTTCTCTAATCCTGAAAACGGTAAAATTAAGCTCAAGTTCAAACGCCAGGAGCAGAGTCAGGAAGGCTGCCTCCTTCAGATGGGGCCAGAATCTGAGCGGGAGAACCAGAAAGAAGAGCGTGGGGAAGAACAGGTCAGGACTGAATGGACAGACAGGGTGGGGAGGAGGGAGGTCAGGGAGATTGCCCAGACCACCTGCGAGATGAGGCCTTTATGGGGTGCTGCCTGGGAGAGCTGGCACCTCGTAGTCGGCAGGCATGCTGCTGCCGGCTGTGTGCAGACTGGCATGTTCCCAACTTGCAAGAGGGGTGTTGCTGGGCCTGAAGAAAGCAGGGGGTCTGGAGCCCAGGCATATTTTGAAGCCCCTGTATGGGGACAGGGATAAAGGAGAGAATCCAGGAGGACAGATCTGAAAGCTGCCCATTTGTACATAAGACGTTGTATAAGAACCCCAGGGGCGAAGAGAATACAAGAGTACAGTAGAAGGGTTTACAGAACAAGAAGAATCCACCAGAGCTCTGTTTTGTTCTGAGTCTCTACTTACAGAGAGATTTTCTCTCAAATGTCAGGCTCTGTCCTCAGCAACCTTTTCATTGTCACTCTTTATCTCAACCTGACCCACAACTTGAGTTATCATGTACAACCCCAGTCTCCAGGTCAGTCTCGCTCCTGGCAGACAACTGCTTGCTGAATCTCTTTGCCTTGAACCCTCATAGACATTCAAACCTCACGAGTCCACAATGGAATATGTCATCAGCATCCTGCCTCCCCCAAGTCCTCTCCACTGAGCCCTAGCTCAGGGAATGGCGCCTGGGTTCCCCAAATGCCTGACTCAGAAATCCCATGAGGCCTTTCTCTCACCATCTCTCTCTAGCCAAATGATTTACTGAATCACTCTAAAATCAGTTTGGCTTATCTTAGTTTTCTACCGCTGCTGACATAGATTACCACAAATGTAGTGGTTTTAAACAACATAAATGTATTCATCTTACCGTTCTCAAGGTCACATGTCTCAATGGATTTCACTGAGCTAAAACCAAGGTGTCAGCAGGGCTGCATTCCTTCTGGAGGCTGCCTACATTCCTTGGCTCTTGGCCCCTTCCTCCAGCTTGATCGTATCTTCAGATCTCTCTTGGACTTTGACCTTTGCCTACTTCTTCCAACTGTTAAGGATTCTTGTGATTACCTCGTACCCACCCAGATAATCCAGATTAATCTCCCTATCTCAAGATGTTTAATTGAGCCTGACCTGTGGTGGTGCAGTGGGATAAAGCATAGACCTGGAACACTGAGGTTGCCGGTTTGAAACCTTGGGCTTGCCTGGTCAAGGCACATATGGGAGTTGATGCTTCCTGCTCCTCCCGCCCCCCCCTCATTCTTTCTCCTTTCTCTGTAAAAATCAATAAAATATATATATATTTTTAAAAGATCTCTAATTGAGTCACACCTGCAAAATCCCTTTCCAGGGATTAGGAAATGACCTGGTTTTTTTCCTGCCATCTCAGCAGTAATTCTGCCTACCACACATCTCTTCCCACCCCAACCCCACTGTCACCAGCCTTTCTCATCTGGAGTCACCAATGCAATGCCAATGCAGAGAAGAGCCATGAAATATTTAATGAGGGAGACGAAGGAAAGGGGGAGAGAAGGAGGAAAGAAAGGGAGGGAAGGAGCCTCTTCCAGTAGACTCCTTGAGGACTTAAAGGATGCTTTTGTTCCCAGTCTCTCCCCTGTTTTCCCTGACCCCAGTATTTCCCCTCCCAACCCCTTTAGCCGTGATATTCCTTTTGCCCTTGCTCTTTGCCACAAGGCCTTTCTGGGTGTTGGGCAGATAAAATATATTATGCTCACTTTGTTAAAGATGACACTGCCCACGTGGAGGCCGTCACCCAGGTGATATTAATGTGTGTTGGGGGTGGGCTAAAGGCAGGCAGAATCCTTATAGCCTGGGGCTTGGTTTTGGGATTAAGCCTTTCCTATCCTTTTTGTACCATGTGGGGTGGTACAATCCCATCATGACTCAGATAAGTGACTTTGTAGTAGAGACTTCCCTATTTTGTATATTGGATTAAAGGTTTTGGATTTCTACACTATAAAATAGGGGCAGAACGGGAGCTGGCTCTTGGTTCCTGAGATTATCATTAGAGGAGAGAGCAGAGAGGAGAGCAGAAAGAGGCCATGTGGCCAGGAGAAGCAGCCAAGATGGCGGAGTGTTGAGTGAGAAGCCAGTTTGTGCACAGTTTGTGCAGGGAGAAGGAAGGAGATGGGGAACAGGGAGAAGGAAGGAGATGGGGAACAGAGGTGAATAAGGTCTGGTGAGCTAGAAACCTTTGATTCTAGGAAACTCGGATAAGTCAGTGGCTTTGTGAGCACTGAATGTGAGTGGGTTTTGGAGCCCAGTGTGTGTTTTTTGCTTGCCCGCCGGGTGCAAGCTAGGATTAAAGATGATGTCCCACCAGTTTTTGGCTCCGTTGTTTCTTTACTGACTGTCCGAATCCAATGAGAACCTGCATGGGCCAGGCTGCTGTGGTAGTGGCCCTGGTTACTGGCTTTACACTGGGCTATTTTCTTTGTCTGGAAGTTTCCCTCTGTACCATCATAATGTCACCTCATTCCACGCCCAGCCTTACGCAGAGCACCTGGCTAGGTCCTGGTCCTTCTGTCCCTGTGGAGACGACATCTCCCCCGCAGCCTCTGAGACCCGCAGGCTGAGGTTAGATCCGGCTGCTGTGGGAAATCTGCCCCAGCCCTTACATCATACTTTTGAAACTGCCTGCTCACCTGTTTGTCTTCTCCTCTGAGCTGTATGTGCCTTGAAGACAAGGTGGGAACTTTGCCCATGTTGCCCCTCGAGGATGCTGTAAGGCCCAATAAATAATTTCTGAATAAGATTTTAAAAAATAAAGTAACACTCCTTTTGATTGACAACTCTGGGTGCCAGAGCTGATGGGGTCCGCTTAGGGACAGCCCTAGCCCGGGCCTGGCTCTAACTGACTTAACTGAAAGGTGTGGTGACAACGTCAGTGGAGGGACGCTTTCCTATGGGAAGTGAGGGAGCCGGTAAACAGTTCAGGAAGGCAACTGGGGACAAAGCCCAGGCAGAGAGGCCTGGGAGGTTTTCCAAAGCCAGGATCCAAAAGAGAGGTTTCCCCTCTTGGGTCACATAGGCAAGGCTGGACCCTGCTGTCTGTAATTTCATCACCGGCCAGCACTGGATTCCTGCAACATAATGAGAATTCCAGGACAGCGCACATGAGGCAGCAGCTGGACCGTCGGCCTCGTGCTAGACACCAGCAGGCCCAGCGTGGCGGCTCCCCAGCAGCGGTGCATCCGGGGTCCCCGCCCCCATCCACTCTTCCTGTGCAGAAACCCCCTCCCACCCTCCCTCCTTCTCCCCATTTGTACTTCCAAATGCCAGGCCCCCTCTAGGCAGGCATTTAGGAGTGCCACCAAACTTCTAGCAGCTTCAATAGTTGTTCAGACTGAGGATAAAGTAATTTTTAAATTTTTCTGTCTGTTTTTAGATTTACAAAATCATAATTAGTCTCCTTCAGGAGTTAGTGTGGCCAAGACAAATCATGTCAAAGGTACTCATCAAGTTGTCTATAAAGCAGATTACTCATCTTGTTTTCTTCAAAATTATATAACTATTTTGCTTTTTCACAAGGTTAGAATCATCTTGTCTAGTTACACAAAAACCCCTCCCTGGATCTGATAGGAGTCGCATTGAGTTTACAGATTAATTTAGGAAGAATTAAAATGACAGTGTCTTCATATCATGAATATATCTTATCTATTAAAGAACACTTAAACACTGAAATTTTATTACTTTCTTCATCAAAATCATGCATATATTCCATTAGGTTTATTTCTGATCCCTTATAGCTTTTGTTTCCCTTATAGATGTCAGCTTTAAAAGTTCTTGTTGTCTAATGGTGATTGATCATAAAAATACAAGTTGATTTTTGTATAATGATCTTCTATTTAGCAACCTTGATTCTCTCTTAAAAACTGTGTGAAGCTCTTTTTTACACATCTCTAGAAAACCTGAATCCTTCTGTACCTTAGGAAAACTCATCAGCAGGTGCTTACTCTTGGTCACCCAAGCAGTCTATGCAGGGGGAGAGGCCATTTGCTGACCCCCCCCTGGCTACCCAGCAATGCCCGCTTCTGGAGACCTACCAGCAAGACAGAACTCTCCAGGGAGGTGGTGGCTGTGCTTGTTGGGATCAACAAGGATCTGGACAGAGTGGCCTGGCTTGAGGTCAGCTTTACTGTTACAAAACAGAATGATCCCCAGGCAAAGGCTCAGAGCCAGCTGGGTTAGACAAGGGGCGGCCTGGGTGACCTGATTAGAGGATGCCGTTTCGTGATTGGCCACATCCACGCTGTCGGTCCTCTCTCCCTACATGAAACAACCTTGGGGACATCAGAAAGCAGGCCGGAAGGAGGAGGCAGCGCTGCGTTGAGAAAGGGAGTTAGAGTGGAGTCTGCTCCCTGCCCGCTCCGACCCCTGCAAGTCTCTCAAGATGTTCCCAGACTAGGTTCCACCTGAAGTGCCCATCTGGTCTGACTGCCAGAGAAACCTGTGTGAGGCCAGGAACGTTGTCCTGTGTGCCACTGGCTTTGGGGTTATCCTCCGTAGACACTGGAGAAAGAGAGAAGATAACAAGGTGATGTCCCCTTAGTGGACAGAGGCCTCACATCCACCCTCAGCTGTCTCCATAAAACAGTCCTGAGGTGAGGTGACCTCTGCAGAGATTCCATTATCTCTTCTCTCCTTTCTCCGTGGCTTACTTAGGTGTCCTAATGATGTGAAGTGGAGGCCTAGGCTTTATTTCCATATCCATCAGAGCCACGAGCCAGTGGGGTACAGTGATACGTGAATGTGCTTTCAGTCAGACAGATCTGAGTTCAAATCCCTGTGTAGCATGGTGTAGTGAACAGCTCAGAGCTTTGGCTTCTCCCTCTGCCTGAGAGAAAGAAAATACCTTCCTCCTGGGGTTGCTGAGAGGATTCAATTAAATCATGGCCAGGGTATATGCCTGATAAAGCTGTTTGAGTCCCTGGGAGGTTTGTGGGGACATCACTGAGCCACTTGCCTAGTGCAGCAGGGTGTCGAGTATGTGCCATTCTCTTCTCTTTTCCAATGAGTCCAGTTAAAATAAGCAGCCACTAAGTACGGTGCTGTGAGTGTGGGGTGGAGTCTCTGTACATGGAGTGGACTCATTTTTACCCTCACGACAACTCTGTGAAGTCAACAGAATAGATATTGTGGCCAAGCCACACACGCAGAGACAGAGGTCTAGAGAAGCAGATGCAGGATCTGGATGAGCAGACATCCTTCTTGGGAGCCCCGGCTGACTCAAGCCTCACCAGCCACTTCCCTCCTCCTGTCCCGACAGCCCAGGCGCCGACCTTGGGTGACCCCAGGTTCTGGCTGAGCCCCAGGGCAGCCCTGACCTGTCCTTCAGATTAATCGTCTCAATTGCCAGGAGCAACAGGGCACCGACTCGGTGACCCTTTCAGTCTCTCGTGTTTCCTGCTTACAAGAACTGACTGAAAAGGGATTTGTCTTTCCTGTTTGGGCTTTTCACAGGAACTGCTATTCTGTGTCATGTTTCCAGGAGCAGCCAAGTGCAAGCAGATAAAGGAAGAGAGAAAGGAAAGGTGAATGGGAAGAAAAGAAGGGGCAGGAAAGGCTATTTATAAGAATCAGCAAATCGTTAAACAGAAAGTGATTTTTATTATGTATTAACTTTATTATAATATTTTATACATTGTATGGATTCCTCCATTCATTTGTAAGGTTGTGGAGGCAAAAGTGTGTCTGTCTGTGTCTGTATTTAATCTTCTACAGTATCAAACCGGTATTTAATCCATATACAACTAACCTGTAAAAGGAAGAAACTGGTCGTCTGTCTTTCCAGAAATGCCTCTCGTCTGGCTTTCAGTTAATGTCTGACATTTGCACCACGACAGTCTCCACTACTCAGAGCCAGGTTACTCTTTAACTAGGTCTGCCCGGGCCTGCCCACTGTCCCAGAGCAGAGTACAATACCATGCAAGGGGCCTTTGACGAATTAAATAGAAGGAAAAGCCAGTACCTGGGACTCTGTCAGTTCTGTGAGAGACCCTAATGGGAACACGTTCCTGGGACATTGTTGGTCAAATAAGTTTGTAAATATGATATCTATGTTTGCTCGTTTATAGTTTGCATTGGGTATGGGGGACAGGCTGTAAGCAGGAAGGGTGGTTATAGCCTAAGGCTTAGTTTTAAGACTAAGCCTTTCCCGCCCTAAGTGACTTTGTATCAGAGACTTCCTTGTTTGTATATTGGATTAAAGGTTTTGATTTCTATACTATAAAATGGGGCAGACCAGGAGCTTACTCTCTCAGTTCCTGAGATTAGCATTAGAGAGGAGAGCAGAGAAAGGCCACATGGAGGAGAGGAAAAGCAGCCAAGATGGTAGAGTGCTGAAGGAGAAGCCAGTTTGTGCAGAGTTTGTGCAGAGAGGAGGAGATGGGGAACAGAGGTGAATAAGGCTGGTGAGGTACAAACCTTTGTTCTAGGAAATTCGGATAAGTCAGTGGCTTTGGGAGCCCTGAATGGAAAGGGAAGTGTTTTTCCAATGTTTGTATTTCTTACCCGCCGGGTGCAAGCTAGGATTAAAGGTAATAGCCCACCAGTTCTTGGCTCTGTTGTTTCATTACCGTCTGTCCGAATCAAATGCGAACCTGCACAGGCCAGGCAGCTGTGATGGTGGCCGCGTCTACTGGCTTTACAGACATGCAGCGTGGCTCTGGCCCTTGTAGGAGGAAATCATTCCATGAGGAGGATCCCTGGGAAGGCAGACATTGCTCACACCATCACCACAGTTGGGCTGGACTACCCTGACTCTCCGCGGAGCAGTTAATGCTATTTAAAGCAGGAGCCGCCCAGAGACTCATTCCACCAGGCCAAGTCCAGGAGCTCCTGTCTGTTTCACTTATTGTTTTGATCACTGATTTATCCAGTCACTCAATCATTTACACATTTATCCCTACTTTGTTAGAAAATGATTTATGGTAAAGTCAGCAGCATCAGCTGTCAGTCACCTGGGGACTTATTAGAAATGTAAATTCCACCCTGGCCGGTTGGCTCAGTGGTAGAGCGTCGGCCTAGCGTGCGGAGGACCCGGGTTCGATTCCCGGCCAGGGCACATAGGAGAAGCGCCCATTTGCTTCTCCACCCCTCCGCCGCGCTTTATCTCTCTGTCTCTCTCTTCCCCTCCCGCAGCCAAGGCTCCATTGGAGCAAAGATGGCCCGGGCGCTGGGGATGGCTCTGTGGCCTCTGCCCCAGGCGCTAGAGTGGCTCTGGTCGCAACATGGCGACGCCCAGGATGGGCAGAGCATCGCCCCCTGGTGGGCAGAGCATCGCCCCTGGTGGGCGTGCCGGGTGGATCCCGGTCGGGCGCATGCGGGAGTCTGTCTGACTGTCTCTCCCTGTTTCCAGCTTCAGAAAAAAAAAAAAAAAAAAGAAATGTAAATTCCAACCCCTCACCCCAGGCTAACTGGATCAGACACCCCAAAGGGGCCCACAATCTGTGTTAACAATCCTTTGGGGGACTTCTGGAATGTTCACCAGTTTGAGGACATTTGCTCCAGAGCCGTGTTCTCAAGTTCTGGCCCTGTGACTCTTGGCTTTAGGGTCCCCAGAGCAAGCTTCTGAAATGGGTGGCTTGGAGGTGCAAGAAAATGAGAGGAGCAGCGTTCACTGCCTCCGTCAGCATTTCCCAAACTGGTCTCGTCTTATGTATTACTGGGGTCCTCTTAGAAAGACCCGGGTCCTAGCCCCTGGCCCTAGGGATTCAGAATCCGAGTGGGAGAGAAAAGTGAAACAGGCAGTTTGGATTCAGATGCCACCCCTTGGCGGGTGTAGCCAGTCCCTTGAGAAAGACGCCCTGGGGCTCCTGCAGTCCCTGGTTTACTTGTAACACCCGCCTCAGCCCAACACCATCAACATCTAAGACGGACCCCCTTGTTGGTCCTTCATCAGCAGATACATATTATTCAGAACGCATTTTTTTTGTTGTTTTTTTAAGCAGGAGAGAGTACGAACATTTTTTTAAATACAAATTTCTTATCTTTGGTTTTTATTTTAGGATTAACTATGGACAGATCAGGCAAAGAGCAGCCCAGTGAGACTCCTGAGAGCAAAGCATTCAGTTGGGATGGGGAAAGACTGTCAACAAATTAAGGAAGAAGAGAGAGAGTAAGTGGGAGAAGGGCCAGAAAGTAAGGGGGTGGGGGGAAGCAGAGAAGCGAGACTTCATGAAAAACTAATCATGGATGATTCTGGCCCATTCGACTCTTGGCAAGAAGCCCAGCGTGGTGGATAAACATGTGGGCTTTTGAGGTTGCTTAATTTAAGTACCAGTTCTGTCCCTTTCTAACAGGGAGTTGACTCAACCTTTTTGAGCCTCAGTTTCCCCACCTATAAATAGGCTGACAATAGTGCCTCTCTGGAAGGGTCTTGAGCAGCAAATGCAGTGAGGCGGTGGTCTCTCACCAGGCTTCGTCAGCCGACGTGGCGGCATGATCACAAGGAGCACGCAGTCAGTGGGAACCATTGTGGTCCTAAGTACCTCCTTTTGGCAGACATCATTTCCAATCTAGTTTATCTCTTAGTCAGGAGAAAAGCTGTATGCCTATAGGCCACCCCTATGATGATAAGTCCTGTTCCTTACTTTAAAACCAGACCACACACCAATAAGAGATGTTTATACAGTTCTTTCTGTCCCACTGATGAAGGAGGAGAGGCAGATCCGACAAGGAGTCTCCTCCTGGGATGGTGGGGTCCAGCAGCCATCATGGACACAGTGGTATCCAAGCCTCCCCTTGGGCTCAGCAGACACTCAGCTGACTCATGCTTGTAGCCCTCAGCTGTGCTAAGCCAGTTCCTTCCAGGAGTCCTAGCTGCCCCTCTCACAGTTCCCTCCTCCCCACCTAACTCACATCTCGAGGCGGAACAAGGTAAGTTGATTAGATAAAAGGCAAGGTTGCGCCCTGGCCGGTTGGCTCAGTGGTAGAGCATTGGCCCGGCATTCAGAGTCCCGGGTTCGATTCCCAGCCAGGGCACACAGGAGAGGCGCCCATTTGCTTCTCCACCCCTCCCCCTCTCCTTCCTCTCTGTCTCTCTTTCCCTCCCTCAGCGAGACTCCATTGGAGCAAAGATGGCCGCTGGGGATGGCTCTGTGGCCTCTGCCTCAGGCCGTAGAATAGCTCTGGATGCAACAGAGCGACGCGAGGGGTGGGGCATCGCCACCTGGTGGGCATGCCGGGTAGATCCCGGTCGGGCGCATGCGGGAGTCTGTCTGACTGCCTCCCGTTTCCAGCTTCGGAAAAATGAAAAAAAAAAAAAAAAAAAAAAAAAGGCAAGGTTGACAAGAATTTTCTTTTCTTTGGGAGGCCTCTTGCAAAGGGACAGGCCCATGCTCCAGACAGAGCAGGTAACAGACTATTAATTGGTTAATAGGTTACTCTCCACCAGTGGTTCTCACAGTCGAGTGTGCATCACCACCTCCTGGCAGGTTTGTTCTAACAGAGATGCCAAATCCCAACCCAGAGCTTCTCAGTCCATAGGTCTGGGAGGGAGCCTGAGAATCTGTCTATCTGATCATTCCAGGGTGATGCTGATGCTGTTGGCCCTAAGACCATACTTTGAAAACCACGACTCTACATTTTGAGGTGGGAAAAAACCCCACTATGACTTATCAGTGCTATCCATTATCATAGAAAAGACAGCGTGAAAGCTGCTCCTCTTCAATGGCTATTGGAGGCTGGAGGGAAGCATAAAATAACACCACTGAATAGACAACAGATGCTCTCTACTATGGCATACTACTGGTCCCAATTATCAGAGCACAGGATTCAGTTTATTATTTAGGAGCATGATGATCATTTCAAAATTTTGTTTCTAATTTATGAATAACTTTTATGTCAGCAAAGGAGGGATGCACAAGGCCTGATGAGTTTTATAAGAAATCTGTTTATGCATCTGCGTACAGATGGGCTGAGACCCTGGTGGTGTCAGCTCCAGATGTCCAGGGATTCAAGCTTTCATAGGGTTAGTAAACAAGGTGAGCCTTGACAGGCAGCCAGGAGCTTAGCCATGACGGGGAATCCTGGGGCAGGGTGATGGGCGATCACTAAGCAACAGTGTGTTTAGATAAGTGATGGAAGGGGAACTACAGGAACCGTCCTGGAGCCAAATGGCTTAAAGTTTCTCCTGGCTAACTGAGGTTTTGATAAGGAGCCCCGGACCTGAACCAAACAACAACTTTGGTATCCAGTATAATATGAGGTTATTGAATGACCCACAGGCGCTAAAGCACCACCTAGTTTATTCCCAGATCAGAATCACAATGTCAGGGATGCTGTGTACGGGACTTATAAAAGGACTCAATAGGGAACCTGGAGTTCCTCTGGTCTTCCATTATCTAACTGGGAAACGTTAATTAAATCTGTTATCACTACGGTGCTGACATAGTGAGATGCAAGGAAGTTCTTACAGGTAAGACCACAGCTAAAACCAGCCCCGGGAAAAAATGAGATGGGGCCAGGGTTAGGCGAAGACTGGGTGCAAGGGTGGCTGCCCAAGGACAGAGGAGGAAGGAGATACAGACTTAGTCTATGGGAAGGTGTCAGGGCACCTGCTGTCGTGCACCGCCATCTTGATTATCTTGATTAAAGAGGTTACAAGATGCAAAGGACAAGAGTACAGGTGAGAGAAAAGCAGTTCCTGACTGCTCCAAAGGGAAATCAGCAGAAACACTAATGACTTGGCTCCTGATCAGCTGTGTGCGTCCTGTTTAATTCACGAGAGCCTCAACTCTCCCTCCTGAATTGTCCCAGTTCTCATCCCATAGAAGGCACAGTGTCTGTATAGGTCATTCCATGAGAAGACTGGGTCACTCATTTCTGGGAGGATGTGGTACAGGTCCACGGAGGGAGAGGACAGGTAGTGCAACCTCAGATAGAAATATGTACCCTGAAATTGGAGCTGCCTTTTGTTAATTCCCGCGGAGACTGATGTCAGGTAACTGAGGACAAGATTGTAAACACAGGACCCTCTGCCTGCTCCGGTTCTACAAACAGTGTGCAGAGGACATTCTCTCCCTGGGGCGGCCTCCAGGACCAAGCCAGTTCTTGCTACAGAAATCTTGCATGGAAAGGAATATTACCATTGTGCAGGCTCTGGGTGAGCTCAGTAAACAGCAATGCACTCAGAGGGGGACTAATTGAAGTGTTGGAAAACAGGACAAATGAGGTTAGGGGGTTCAAACACAGAAGCCAGGGGACCACACCAACCGAGGTTTTTGAACATAACAAAGAGCTGTCCAGCAAACTCAGAGTCTGGAGGCTTTGCTAGGAATAAATGATGAAGATTTATTCAAGGGCCTTAGAGTTTGCAAACTGAGACAGAGCTAGGCAAAAACTCAGAAGTGCTGCAAAGAAGAAAGAAAAGTTGAAAGTTCTTATAGCAAAAAAGTACGTTCTTGAGAATTATCAGTCCTTCTTAGCACAAGGATGGCCCAGGACAGTTACCAGTCAGAGGACAGGCCGTCAAGATGACAGGTGCGAGGTGGTCTGGACACTGGGTGTCATGTGATTGGATACGTGAGTCCTTCAAGGGATAATCAGGTGGCCCGGGTACAAGAGTCCTTCAGGGGGTAATTAAAGGGTTACCTGGACTCCACATGCATATCCAGGCATTGATGCAGGACATAAAGATTAAGTTTCCAGGCTAGTTAAAAGAAGAATAGCATCTTTCCTCATGCTGGAACCTTCATAATGTTACTAATTTTTGCAGCTTGGTTAAAGTGACTTCATTTTATGTATTGCCCTATCACTCCTCAGAACCTAATTTTGTAGCGTTCTGCCCGTAACCTGACACATTGCTCTGTAATGTAGTTCTTTAAACCAGACGATGGTTCAGAAACAGCCTCAGAGCTAAGTCACTCGCCCAAGGTCACCCAACAAGTAAAGACAGAGCCAGGGCTCATCTGACTTGAGACCCACGCTCTGTCTACCCCACCATGTGACCTTCTACGGGGGAAGAGCAGTATAGTCTATAATTAAGGGGAAAAACGGTGGTACTCAGGTAATTTCTATTATGCAGCATGAGAGCAATAGGTAAGACCTAAGTAGGAGTTGTTTAAAATGGAATTGGATTGTGAAAGGAAGTTAAAGAAATCCTTTGGGTAGTGTTTCGACAGTATTACTCCTCCCCAAAATGAAAAAAAGCAGGATCAGGGGCCCTGAGCCATCCAGGGGTGGCCCTGGGAGTCATGGAGGAGTAGAGCCACGAAAGTCTCCCACTCCCACCAAACACACAATCGAAAAGATTAACTGAAAATGTGGGTGCTTTTTTTTAAGCTGACTTTCAAAGGACTGAGACTCTAGCGTGCAAAGGCAGGCAGTCTGTTAGCCTTGCCTGACCCCTCCCCCACCCCCCCAACATAAATACCATCGCTTATCCTGACACTTGCAGGAGGAGAAGGGAGGGTGTGCTCAGAAGCCCATCCAAGCCCAGTGCTTGCCCTGCACAGGCCCTGCCAGGCAGCTGTCGTGTCCCCGAGGTGGAGGCTGGCTGTGTCCTGCTGCAGACGCAAGGTCCTCGCACCACGGGTGCCGGCCAAGAATGGTGTGATTAAAACCAATGTCACATCCAAACCTTGACAGTCTCTTTGCCCATGAGCTTCAGAATCTGCAAGGAGTTTGCTACCAAAAATGAGCTCCTTGTGTAACTGGAGAGGTGTCCTGTGTGTAACTGGATCCCCTGAGAGGCTCCCGGTGGACTGAAGACAAGCTCACTCATCCGGCAGCAGAGCTCTGCTCCCCAGTCTCGTGAACAGTGTCAGAGGCTCGAGGCTTATCCTCTTTGACCAGCCCTGTCAACCTGGTCCGTCAAGTGCCCAAGCCACTCTCAGTCACCTCCACTCACAGTACTGTCCTTGCATGGATATACCTCTGTCTTCTCCCTGTCAGTCTAAATCCAATTCACAAGGACTAACAGGAAGACACTTCCTTCCTAAAGCCTCCCAGATCACCCCGGGCCCATGGAGATCTCTCCCTCCTGTGAATTCTTCACCCTCTCTGTCTGCGCCCTTGTTTGGCTTTTTAAATGGCCCCTCCCCTCCTCTAGGTTAGTGGACTTGACTTTTAGATATGTCTACCCAGATTACTGTGCTTTTTAAAAATTTCCCTCAGCATATAACACAGAACAGTGTACACGATAGATACTCACATATTCATTGTTTGACTGCCTAAATATAAATTATGGAATAACTTCTTTAAAAATATTTTAATCGGGCCTGCATTATATCTTCTCAGAAATAAATGTCCCAGCTCTCGGAAGTACATAAGGTAGAAAGAGGATCTTGCTGAGCAGAGAACAAAACAGGGCATATCTGGTCAAAAAGAGGAAAGAATACAAAATAGAAAGCATACATTGTCCCCCATACAGAGCCAACCAGTGTTTAAGTGTTGGGGTGTATCTTTCCAAACAATTTTATATAGATAGATAGATTTTTATAACACCTTTACTGAAGCATAATACACATGCCATACAATTGGCTACCCATATGGAAAAAGATAAAATTGGATCCATTTCTCACATAAAGACCAAGATAATTCCAAATAGGTCAAAGATCTAAATGTAAAAACGAAACCCATACAAACAGGAAAAATGGATAAAATATTTTATGACCTAATAAAGGCAAAATTCAGACGTAATAGAGAAAAGATTAATAAATTTGTCCCAATGGCAATATAGAACATCTTAAGTAAAGTCAAACGGCAAACAAAGAGTTGGGAGAAACAATTGCAAATTATATTACAGACAAAGGGTTAATATCCTTAACAATTTAAGAACTTCAAAATAAGATAAAGTCCAATAAACTGATAGAAAAATGGACAAGAGATATGAACAGGCAATTCACAGAAAAAGAAAAGCAAATGAAAATACATTCTTTATTGCTCATAACAAGAAAATTGCAAATTTAAACTATACTAAGATAACATTTCTTATCTTTCTGATAGGCAAAAAAACACGAAAGTTTGACAATCTACACTGTGGAGAGGTTGTGGGGAAACAGTCACACTTCCATGCATTGTTGGGAATTCAAAACGGCCCAATCTCTAAGGAAGGGGGTTTTGTAATTTATAGCAAATCGGTTTGTGCCTGTTCCTTTTGACCCAAGAATCACAGTTCTAGGAGTTTATCCCCAAAATAACTACCAAAATTGTAAAATGACATGTGTCCATGGTTATCCATGGTTATCTGTAATAGCAAAGGCTGGAAACAACTCAAATGTCAATCACTAGGACACGGGAACGTTCATACAGGGAAGTAAGTGCTAAGCAGCTATGAAGAAGAATAAGGATGGTCTCCAGAAGTACAAGGTCAGAAGAGTAAGCACACTATGCTGCCTGCTTTCATTAGAAAGGGAGGGGGAATACTAGTATACAAACATATCAACAACAACGGGAGGAAAAAACAAAACTAATCAAACACAGGCCCGGGCTAATTGGCTCAGTGGTAGAGTATCAGCCTGGCGTGTGGAAGTCCCAGGTTCAATTCCTGGCCGGGGCACACAGGAGAAGCACCCATCTGTTTCTCCACCCTTCCCCCTCTTCTTTCTCTCTACCTCTCTCTTCCCTTCCCTCAGCCAAGGCTCCATTGGAGCAAAGTTAGCCCGGGCACTGAGGACGGCCTCCGCCTCAGGTGCTAGAATGGCTCCAATTGCAGTGGAGCATTGCCCCCTAGTGGGCATGCCGGGTGGATCCCTGTCAGGTGCATGCGGGAGTCTGTCTTCCTTCAGAAGATTACAAAAAACAAACAAAAAAACAAACTAATCAAATAGTTATTCTAAGGTAAGGAAGAGAATGACAGTTGGAGAAGGGAGAAGACAAGAAGCTACACTCCTTATATCTTTTTTATAATTTCAACTTTCAGCCTTGTAGATATTTTACAGTACTTTTTTTTTTTGGATTTTTTCTGAAGCTGGAAACGGGAGGCAGTCAGACAGACTACTGCATGTGCCCGACCTGGATCCACCCGGCATGCCCACCAGGGGGCGTCGCTCTGTTGCAACCAGAGCCATTCTAGCGCCTGAGGCAGAGGCCATGGAGCCATCCCCAGCACCCCGGCCATCTTGGCTCCAATGGAGCCTCGGCTTCGGGAGGGGGAGAGAGACAGAGAGGAAGGAGAGGGGTAGGGGTGGAGAAGCAGATGGGCGCTTCTCCTGTGTGCCCTGCCAGGAATCGAACCCGGGACTTCCGCACGCCAAGCCGACGCTCTACCACTGAGCCAACTGGCCAGATATTTTACAGTATTAAACAACAAAAATATATTTAGAAAAGATAATGCCCACCAATCATTAACAAACTAAGACAAATAAAACCTACATTGTATCAAGTTGATTTCCTCAGCACATGGAGAATTATTTCATTATATCTTGACTGAACATCCTAATGGGATAAAGCCTAGAAACAAAGAAAGTGACAAAGACATCTTAACCCTGTTTCTCAGTCTTCCTGGTTATTCCATATGGTAAATGACCTAGTTTCGTCAACAAATAAAATGTGGCCTGACCAGGCGGTGGCGCAGTGGATAGAGCATTGGACTGGGATGTGGAAGACTCAGGTTTGAGACCCCGAGGTCACCAGCTTGAGCACGGGCTCATCTGATTTGAGCAAAAGCTCACCAGCTTGGACCTAAAGTCGCTGGCTTGAGCAAGGGGTTACTCAGTCTGCTGAAGGCCCACGGTCAAGGCACATGTGAGAAAGCAATCAATGAACAACTAGGGTGTTGCAAAGCGCAACGAAAAACGAATGATTGATGCTTCTCCTCTCTCCATTCCTGTCTGTCTGTCCCTGTCTATCCCTCTCTCTGACTCTCTCTCTGTCTCTGTAAAAATAAAATAAAATAAAATGTGTACAAATTAAAAGGAAGGCATTCTTTTATAACTTAAGGGACCTACAACAAAATGCAATTGTGAAAAGACAGTTTGGGAATAATCAGAGAAAATTGGGCTCTAGTATTAGATGGCATTAAGGAATTATTAATTTTAATGAGTGCGATAATGGTATGGTGGTTATGGTTTAAAACCGTTCTCAGGGATTTTTTTTTTTTTTTTTTTTTTTTAGTTAAGTGTGGCCTTAAGTGAGGTTCTCAGGCTTCTGGACAACAAAGCTAAGTAGTGACTTTGAAATCCCTAGGGAAACGTTCCTACATCAAACACCTAAGTTAGTGGTGAACTCCTCAGAAGCTGCAAGTGAGAAATTGGAGTCTCAAAGGAGATGACCTTATACTACATCTTCTGTTGGCTCACGCTGATTGAAGTGGAGAAACTTCTTGGTATGTAAAAGTCAAATCATTCAAGGCCATGAGCACAGGCTCTGGAGCCAGGCTGCAGGTCCAAATTCCAGCTTTGCCATTTCCTACTCTACGACCCCGGGCCAGACGGTTGTCAGGTCAGGAAAGCTAATTGCAGAAACCCTTTTTGATGAAGAAGATGGCTAAAAGAAAAAAAGGTGAGGAGTATCGTACTTTTCAGCAGGAATGGACAGAGGAATTCGCCTTTGTGGAGTGTCTAATATGCAATGATAAAATTGCACCAATGAAACAGTCAAGTATGTATATAAAGCGTCACTTGGACACACGCCATACTACATTTGCATCGAAATATCCAGCGGGGGACAGCAGGAAGAAATCATGTCAAAAATCATGTGCAGAGTGCAAGCCAGTCAGCAGCAACTCCATGTTTGGACCCAACAAGGTGACTGGAATTCGGCTAGCTTTGCTGGTGCTTTAGCAATTGTGAGAAACGGAAAGCCATTCACAGATGGGGAGTATGCCAAAACATTCATACTTGATGTTGCCAATGAACTCTTTGACGACTTTTCGGATAAAGACAAGACAATCAAACGAATAAAAGACATGCCTCTGTCGGCAAGAACTGTTCACGATCGTATCATCATGATGGCAAATCAAATTGAGGCAACACAAATGAAGGACATAAATGCAGCACCATTCTTTTCTCTCACTTTGGATGAGTCAACAGACATAAGCCATTTATCTCAGTTCAGCGGGATTGCAAGGTATGCTGTTGGTGACACACTACGTGAGGAAAGTCTTGCTGTTTGGTCTATGAAAGAGACAACAAGAGGGGAGGATTTATTCAAGTCTTTCACCAAGTTTGCTAAAGAAAAAAATCTACCGATGGATAAATTTATTTCGGTGTGTACTGATGCTGCTCCGTGCATGGTGGGGAAAAACAGAGGATTCGTAGCACTTCTTTGTGAACATGAAAAGAGACCCATCCTAAGTTTTCACTGCATCCTACATCAGGAGGTGCTTTGTGCTCAGATGTGTGGCGAGCAGCTTGGTGAGGTGATGTCGCTGGTCATTCGGGTGGTCAACTTTATTGTTGACCAAGCTTTAAATGATCGCCAGTTTAAAACACTGCTGGATGAAGCTGGGAATAATTATCCTGGTCTGTTTCTGTGCAGCAATATGTATTGGTTGTCAAGAAGGAAGATGCTCAGCTGTTTCACAGCTTGTCTGAGTGAAATCCAGACTTTTCTTGAAATGAAAAACGTCGAGCATCTTGAGTGAGCTAACACTGAGTGGCTCCTGAAGTTCTACTATCTCATGGACATGACTGAACATCTGAACCAGCTCAATGTTAAAATGCAAGGTGTTGGAAATACAGTCTTATCCCTTCAACAAGCAGTGTTTGCATTTGAAAACAAGCTGGAACTCTTCATTGCCGACATTGAAACAGGTCGTTTACTACATTTTGAAAAACTGGGAGAGTTTAAAGATGCATGCACAGCAAGTGACCTTGCTCAACATCTTGATCTCGGGCAGCTAGCGGGCTTCACATCTAATCTCCTGCAGTCATTCAAAGCGTACTTTGGAGAATTTCGTGAGCGCACTCGTCTTTTTAAGTTCATCACCCATCCACACGAGTGTGCAGTGGACTGCACCGACCTGAGTTACATCCCCGGTTTCTCCGTCAGAGATTTTGAGCCTCAAGCTCTGACCTGAAGGCCCCAGACATGTGGGTGAATAAGTTCAAGTCACCGAATGAAGATTTGGAAAGACTTGCACGACAGCAAGCAGAGTTGGCAAGCAAACACAAGTGGGGAGAAATGAAAAAACTTCAACCCGTGGACCAGCTGATTGTCAAAACTTGGAATGCACTTCCCGTCACATACCACACACTGCACCGTGTATTGCTGTACTGACAATGTTTGGCTCTATGTATGCATGTGAGCAGTCTTTCTCACATCTAAAGAACATTAAGACCAACCTACGATTATGTTTAATGGATGGAAATCTCAACGCCTGCATGAAGCTTAAGCTCACCACGTATCAACCAGACTACAAAGCCATCAGCAAAACCATGCAGCACCAGAAGTCGCATTAATGGTAAGAAGTACTATATTCATCATTGGTTAGCAACAGCATAACAATGTTATTAAAAAGAATTCAGAGACTTATTGTACTTTAAAAGTGTTGGTCTTACATAAAATGCACACATTTACTTGTATTTAGTGTCAAACATACTGTATGGCTCTCACGGAATTACATTTTAAAGTATGTGGCGTTCATGGCTCTCTCAGCCAAAAAGGTTCCCAACCCCGGCCCTACCCCTACCTGCAATGATGTGCCCTCTTCTGGCTGACTCTGGATAGTGACCCCTAAAGTCTGAGAAGTGAAGGAGCTCAACGCTGCCTTGAGGGCAAACCTGGCCAAATGCCAAATGACTTTAGGACTACCTCCTCCAGGAAGCTCTCCATCACCCCTCTTTGACTTTTTTTCTTATGGTGGGTAACCATCACATGAGGGTGCAGTCATCAATCACACCATGCTGAAATTCCCATCTTGTCGGCACATGTGTGTAGACCTTTGCTTTGCTCTCCTTTGCAACCCAGTAGGTGTTTCATAACCACTTGTTAAACGGAACTGAACTGGGTCCCCAGTGGATAGGGGACCTGTGCAGAGAGGAACAGATGGAAGAAAATTGAGGAAAGGAAAAAGGCACCACAGGCAAACAGCATTTCCACTTGGGACCCTCCCTGCCCATCAACACTTATCCTGCCTTATCAAAAATATGCTCGTCTAATCACCCTCAGTGTCTGTGCCTTGCTTCTCTCCACAATCATTTACTAAAGAGCTCCCTGAAATACAATCCTGCTCCCCAAAACAGCAGACTGATAAAAGAGATAAATCTCATCAAAAGATACCGTCAAAAGAGTTAAAAAGGAACCTGACAGAATGAGAGAAATATCTGCAAATCTGATAAAAGATTAAGATCCGAATATACAAAGACCTTCTACAAATCAATAACAACCCCCACCCCAATAACGCAATTTAAAAATGGGCAAAGGGCTTGACCAGGCGGTAGCACAGTGGGTGGAGCATTGACCTGGGATGGTGAGGACCTACATTCGAAACCCCAAGGTTACCAGCTTGAGCACAGACTCATCCAGCTTGAGCACGGGCTCACCAGCTTGATTGAGGGTAGCAGCTTGAGCGTCTGATCATAGACATGACCCCATGGTCACTGGCTTGGGCCCAAAGATAACTGATTTGAAGCCCAAGGTCACTGGTTTGAACCCAAGGTCGCTGGCTTGAGCAAGGGGTCACTCGCTCTGCTGTAGCCCCCCGCTCAAGGCACATATGAGAAAGCAATCAATGAACAGCTAAGGTGCCACAAAGAAGAATTGATGCTTCTCATCTCTCTCTCTTTCTGTCTGTCTGTCCCTGCCTGTCCCTCTGTCTCTCTTTCTCTCCTCTCTCTCTTTCTCACAAAAAAAAGGCAAAGGACTTGAATAAACATTTCTCCAAAAAAGATAAGCAAATCACCAACAGGAAGAGACTAATGGTCAGGTGAGAGGGAAGGGGAAGCAGAGGGCCTTGTAGATGGCAGCCCAGCAGAGGTGAAGGCCCAGAGACAAGCTGCAGCACTTGCAGGCAGCCTCCTTTAGTTCACCAGACATGCATGAAGGGGGTCATAGAAATGAGGTAGGAATGTGCCCAGCAATGCCCAGGATTCTATTTCATGTCACATTTGGCTCAGTCTGTTTTGAGCAGGGATGGAGACAGCTGTGTAGCTGGTCTCAAGACCAATGTTTAGGTGAGCACTGGCCGGTTAAGCTGAGAGCACTGTGTAAAATGACTGTCAGCCCTGGAACAAGGTACATTTGTGGCTTACACTTTCCTTTGTCTCAACACATAAAATTAGCAAAACATCATCTGTAGCCAGTCACAGTTTTCTGTGGACTTCACACAGGAGCACCAGCTGTTTCTCCACAGCCTGATCGCCCTGCACAACTCATCCTAACCTACTGACACTGCCCGAAGTGCGTGGGGGTCTGTGCAGCTTGCCCTGAATCCCCACACTGCACAGCTGATTTTAGCATTGGGGCCCACACAAGGAGACAGAGCAGGAACTTAGCTCTGACCACTCGCTTGCCATGTGACAAGTTAGTCTCTGAACCTCAAAGTCATCAGGAAAATAGAGTGGTTATCATTCTTGACAGAAGATCAAATGAGGAAATTAATGTGTGTGAATGTGTACTGAAAAGTGTCAAGTGACACATAAATGTAAGAAGTAGTGACAATGATGTATACTTTCATACCCATTTCACCACCTCTCGGGACCCAGAGGCTGTAAGTACCCAAGAAAGCAGAACGTGTTTAAGTCCCCAGGAAGGAGAGTTTGTGCATGGGGCACCTGGTAAATAATACTGTCAGCTCAAAGTAAACCCTGGTGTCACAAAAACACTGCTTCCAGCCTCCTGGCATTTTGGGTCCTCCCTTTCTCTGTTCTACTTCCTTGCTCGTTCTTTCTATTTCTATGGCACCGGTCACCATGGTGTCTAGGTACTCAAATAAACACATTAAGTTGAAAACAGAGCCATATGTGCAAAGACACAGTCCCCTTCTGAAGCTTTACCTTCCAAAGCTGAGCTTGGGGGAGGAGCGACAAGGTGGATGATGGAATCTTGGTATTTCCCTTAGGAGAAGAAGAGAAGCATAAAGCAAGTATCTAGCAAATGCCCATAGGGTGTAACACCTTATTAACTGCCTGGAGATTCAGAGTTATGACTCCTGTTCTTTTGCCCTTAACGACTTACAGCCTCTGAGGCAGACTCTCCAAATACACAATTAGCATGGGGACAATAGATGACACCAGGGCTTGTCCCTGCCAAAGGTGGGTATGCACAGATGAGAGCTCATCTCCAGAAAAACACCAGCTCAACCCAGAGGTGAACTCTGTCTCATCTCCTGCCAAACCAGGGGCATCCGAAATGACAGATAAAGGCCGTCACTATGGAGACGGTCAAGGAGGGGAGACTGCGGGGACCCCTGCAGAACCGAGCAGGTACAGCTAAACAGGGGAAGTTTGTTCCAAACCAAGATGACTCCTGCTTCTCATCACAGGAGCCCCCTTTCAACCAGAATTTGTAAAAGCCAAAGAGCTCAAATAAATAAGTCCGATCACTGGTTCTACTTCCCATTCTGCCGCTGTGTCACTGGGTAATCGAAAGTGATTACTTGATCTCGTCTGATAAATGCTTTAAAAAGAAACAAAACTTCAGAATTGGATGACACTCTAGCATATTGCTCACATTTTACAAACCACAGGTCAAGATATATTTGGCAAAACATCCCTTATTCTCTTTCCAAAAGCAAGAAGCCTTCTAGGAGGTGTGGAGTGAATGTGTGTGTAACCGATTTTCTGGGACATGTGATTATTTATAGTCACCATCACAGACAGAATATTGAAAATAGGGCTGTTCCAGAATGCCTGTGACAAGGGATGGCAAAAGTGGGTGCCTTCCAGCCAGGATGTTCCTTCCGAGGGCACCACCATGTGGTCAGCAACACCTTATTGAATATTTCTGGAGGGGAGGGCTAATTTTAATATTGAAGCAAAAATCTGCTTCCTAATAACTTATTCCTTGGCCCCAAATTTGCCCTCTAATCCTACACAGAATAAATATCTTCTCTTCCACAAACATTCTAAGTATTTAAGGAGAGATGGGTCCTTGCACATCTTCTTTATTCTAAACCAAACATCCTCAGTTACTTCAACTGTCTCCTGGTTTCCAGGCCTGTCATCCAGGATGTCCTTTTAACTAACTTGTCTGCTATTGGACTGCATATTTTTTTAGAGAAATGGTTTGGCCAGCGTTGTGGCCTACTATAGCCATAAGGGGACATTTGAGGCTCCTTTAATCCACCCTCACAGAGGAAGAAGCCAGGATTTGGTCATGGGTACAGAGTTGGGCAAACATTCCTTTGGCTTCTTCCACTCTCCTTGTTAGAATCTCTATCCCTGAGAAGCACATGCCTATGGTCCTGTCAAAAGGTCTGGGGTTTGCCTTCTGTGTAGGGAAGACCCTGCCCTTGTTAGGAGGATCAAGGTGAAGCCAGGCAAAGGAGATATGGTAAAGCTTAGAGCTCTACTCTAGGCAAAGAAAAACGCTGTGGTCCCTTTACCCAGGCCTTATCATCGACCAATAAAAAGGTCAGCTAAAGGGAGCCAAAGAGCTTTTCACTCACTGTTGGCCTGGACTTAGAGGGAAAAGAACAGCTTGAAGCTCATCCAGCCATGAGAGCTGGCCAAGACCAAGCCATCTCCCTCCAACAGGGTAATAGCCAACAACTAACAAAAGCGTGTATGCTACAATGAGATGGTTGCATCCTGTGGCCCGGTTGCTGTGCTGCTATTAATGCGAGCAAAAACTGCACTGACCTTTTTAGCCAGTTTCTTTATGGACTCATGTTGAAACCATGGATTATAAGGAAAAGCTGTTCCCTAAATAAAACTGAGATCCTGCAAAGTTTAGCATCAGAAGAAGAAATCAAAGAGGAAAAATCACTCTAAGGAGCCCTGACTCTACCCCTAACCTTTGGGCTATCTCATTTCAGGACCAAGTCAGCACTGCACGGGTACCCAGGGGTTACTGTCACAGTTGGAGTCTAGGTGTGGGCATCACTCCTTCCCTCATCTGCTGGTTTTCTCTGGGCTCTGCTAAGCTTCAGGTGGCTTTGCCAGTATGGGTGTTGGCTCAACAGAGCGAATTTGTCCCCCAGAACTCACATGCTATATAGTCCAGTTCACCATCTCAGAGAACTACATACCCAAAAGATCTGGTACCTTCCGCAGGTACCCTCCTTGGGGTCCTCATATCTATCTACATGGACACCATCCGCCAGCCAGCCACCAACAGTCTCCTCATTGGCAAGCCACTCCACACAAGGGGTAAAGGCCCATCTGGCCTAGACTTGTAACAGCGAGGACTCAGACACCCCTCTGCTTCGTCCCGCAGAAGGGACAGGCCCAGGGGCCCACGGCGGCGCAGACTGGTAGCACCGCTCCCACCGCGGGTTGAGGCGCACCGCAGGGCCTCTGGCCACTAGGTGGCGCGCATGGCTGCCAGCGCCCCGCTCCAGGGTGGGTAGGGGCCTCTCGCATGCAGGCGACGGAAGACCCAAAATGACTGGCTCTGCGAGCCAACTCGCCCGGCCACCCTCCGCTGGCTCAGTCACACCAGCCCGGGGCCTGGGACCAAGGAGAAAGGGCAGAGCTGCTTGGCAGAACTACTACACAGCCTCGTTAAAAAATGTTTCCACCCCAAGCACCACTCTCAAATCAATTTAAAAATAAATAATAAACTGTGATAAAGGAAGTTGTGACAACTTAATAGTACAAAACAGCATGGATACAGGCATCAATAGAAGGAGCTGATTAAGAAGAAGTGTGGATTCTGGAGTCTGACGGCTTGAGAATCTGGCTTAATTGTCGGAAGCCGATAAACAGCTGCTGGTTGACATAGTCACAGCAAAGAAGATCAACAACTGCTGGTTGACACAGTCACAGCAAAGAAGAGGCGCAATGATACTTCTCCCTTTAACTTTTTGAATTAATTTGGTTTTTTATCCCCCCTTTTCTGGGTGTGTGTGCTATCATTTATGGCACGGGGATAATAGCACCGTGCTTTCCCTGCAGATTCGCAGTAATTTCTCTGGAAATGAGACAGAGGGTGTGAGTTCCACAGGAAATCCTATAAACCCCCTTGCCTGGACCCATAGACATAGGAGGCCGGCTATGATATCTCCCCAAAAGGGCTAAGTCTGTAGGAAAATTCCCTCCTATAAATCATATTAGGAAAAAATAGATTGTGACTTATGAATAGATAGGAAACAGTAACTATACACAAAAACACCTTTCAGCCTTCACTTAATCCATTACTTTACCTCCCTAGCCTTTTCATATAATAGAATAGAAAACCTTTTGGTTCCTCTTGCATACCTGACTTTCAGGTGGTGAAACACTCTGAGAAAAATAAAGTTAGGACTTAACTAGTATATGAATATAGTAGACAAATAAAATTTGACTAGACAATAGGCCATTAGGTAAGGTAGAGTTATTAATCAATACTGACCTTTAAGAAGCTTGCACAAAAACTGTTGTTGCTGTTTTCAAGCTATTGTATAACTATACTTTGAATGACTTACCACCTGATTTATAGCTTATAGAAATGTACTAACTGTTGCCTAGAAATATGTAACCATAATGAAATATAAACAATTATTAATCAATGTATTCTGAATACCATGTGATTGTAACTTAGTGTGTGTGTATAAAAATAAAGCTGTACTAGCCATTGGCAGAGATGCCTGGCAGTTAGTGCTAAAGCATTCGGCTTTCTCATTTGTTTCGTGCCAATACCGGCTCTTCCTGTGGGACCCCTGGATTCCCCCCGGGGCTGGGCCCCAGCACTTAATGACCTTTGCACGTTATTTATCCTCCACATCACCTCATTGCCTCCTCTGCAAATGCAGATAGTTTACGTAGAACTTGCCTCACAGGGCTGTTGACAGGAATTAAGTGAGTTGGTACATTATGTGTGTATTTACTATATGTACCTATGAATTATATGTACATATAAAAGTATAGTATATTTGTATACCTATACAGCATATAATTATATGTAGTATATAATTATATAGGTAATATGATTATAAAATTATATAAGTGCATATATTATACATGTGCCTAACACATGATTAGCACCAAAAATGGTAGCCACATTTTCTATTTCAGGCACAGGGATAATAGCACCGTGCTTTCCCTGCAGATTCGCAGTAATTTCTCTGGAAATGAGACAGAGGGTGTGAGTTCCACAGGAAATCCTATAAACCCCCTTGCCTGGACCCATAGACATAGGAGGCCGGCTATAATATCTCCCCAAAAGGGCTAAGTCTGTAGGAAAATTCCCTCCTATAAATCATATTAGGAAAAAATAGATTGTGACTTATGAATAGATAGGAAACAGTAACTATGCAACGTCTATAAATTTTTAATTTTTAAAAAGTCTTTCATTGAAAGAAGAGAAAGTCACATCTTTGGGATTTTTTGTTAACCTTTTAAAGGCAAATTTTCAAATGTTTACAACCGTAGAGAAAATTGTATAATGAGCTCGCATAGTCTCATCACCTAAATTTCAGTAATTATTGACACATGGCCAGTTCCCTGGCAACCACCCACAAGTGGAAGATGTTATGGCCCACGTACTTGTTAGGAATGGGCCTTGCCTGACCTGTAGTGGCGCAGTGGATAAAACGTCAACCTGGAAACACTGAGGTTGCCAGTTCAAAACCCTGGCTTGCCTGGTCAAAGCACATATGGGAGTTGATGCTTCCAGCTCCTCCCCCTTCTCTCTCTCTCTCCCCCCATCTCTAAAATGAATAAATAAATAAATTAATTAATTAAATTAAAAAAAAAAAGGAATGGGCCAGCCTCTGTTGACTGCTTCTCTCTGAGGGGAGTCGGTTTCTTTCACTGTACCCAGCAGTCCAGAGTTTGGCTGCCATTCTAGAAGTGTCCCTGATGTTAGCATTTCTTCCTTCTACCCTCTCCCACTAAGGCTTGCTGTATAGGACCCACTGCATGGCATACCTCCATCATCCATTCTCCGCCCATGTCCAGCTGGGACAATTGTGTTCCTTGTGAGAATGTGAGACAACCTCCACAGTGGCCCATGAATGCCGCACGAGCTGTGGGTGTCAGCATCTCCCAGGTCTGCCTATGCCCTCCCCACCTTGGGTTGTCTTGCACACCCCATCAGGTCTATCGTCCTAAAATGCCCACTCCCCTTGGGCCGCTTCTCTTTCGGGACTCTGCAGTGGCTGTGCGTTGTCTATTGGGAAGGAAAGAATGGGCACATTTGGTGAGTACTCACCACCCTACGTACCAGGGAGTGCTGGGTCACTGACCTCTATTCAAGCCTGTGAGGTAGGTGATATTCTCTTCATTCTGTAGGTGCAGGTTCTGCAGCTCACAGAGGTTAAGACTCTGCTTCAAGTTACAGACCTTATACGGCATAGAGCTGAGACTGGAGGACTTGGGGAATCGGACAAAGCATGCACCATTTTGCCTTTGTGACAGAGCTCTGAGCACACACAGCGCCCCCTCAGGGAGGAAGAGCAACTGCCTAGGTCAGTGATGCTCAGGCCCCACCCATAACAGGAGAGGGCTGGCTCCCAAATCACTGGTTAAGTTTCAGTGCAGAGCTGGGGGTACAGAGAAGTGAAAGATAGAACCATTATAGGATCCAGCATACATCCACAGACTAGTGAGACCCAAGGAAACAAAAATTGGACTTGTTTTACAAAACCGGTTAAAATCATAATACACACTCGTAACAATTTATACAAATTGAATTACAAAAGATTTTTAAAAGTCCTCTGTTCTCCTCTGTCCAACCCCACTCTCCTAAAGCAACTTGTGTTAGCTTGTTAGGGTATACCATTCCATACTTTTTCTATGCTTAATACAAACATAGAATTACCTTTTTAGAGTCTCATTTTTTCATAATATTCTACCACTTGCTTATTTTTACTTAACAAAATGTCTGCTGCACCTTCCCAACTTGATACATATAAATGTGGTTTGTTCTATGTTATGACTGCATAGTAGTATGCCATAGAATTTACCAAATCTATCCATCATTAGTCATGGGTTACGGTTATATCTGATGTTTTGTTTGCTAATTGTTTCATCTAGGCTACCCTTGTTTTCATGTAGTCTCCTAAATAACAAAGTACACTTCTTAAATACATACTTCCTTCCTAGAACCCAGCACATCACTGCCTACACACATCACACATTTGACATGACATGAATATTCTTTTAATTTTGGAAATGCTCATAATGTCTTCTTCTTGTTTGCTAAAAAGAAGACAGTTCTTTGGATGAGAGGCTCATATTTGCTACACTTACTGAGCAGGGGAAGATAGTTTTTAATCTCCTAACCCCATATGGCCCAATTTTTCTCCATATGTCAATCTCCCTCCTAACACATGCACCATATTGTCCCATGGATATACCCTTGTATTGTCCTGGCATAAATAGCAATAATACCCCCCTTTAGTCTCATAAGTGTTTCATTTTAGACAATTTTGCATGTATATTTCTGTATTTTTTGTACCAAAATCTGACCATACTGTACATGCTATTTTATAACCTGGATCTTTTATTTAATGATTTCTACTTTTCCATGTAAATAAAAGCCTATCTTTTCTAATACCAGTTGGCATTCAAATTTCCTCAGTCATCCCTAAAACATCCTATACATCTGGTTTAAGCAGTCTACACATTGCATTATAATAGTTTTCTCTTCTAAACTAGTAACAGTTTCTATCTCTCTCTATAACACTGATTTATCAAATGGATGAGGCCAAGTGTGCCATGGGCTGTGACATCTTTTGGATTTTTCTGGAGACTTTTTTATGGAGTCAGTTTGCCCCCTCCCCATTTTCTGTTTTACTTATCAACTGGAAATTAAACTTTGATGGAGTGGAGTTTTACTATACATCATAGGTAATGTTGTTGATCTCAGATCTCTGTATCACATTAGGAACCATTGTGACCTCTGATTGATCTACCTACCATTCCTGAAGCTAAGATCAACCATTATGATGGTAATGGCTTTCTGATCCCATGATAGGACAGTTACAAGTTATCCCTTGCAACTAGAAAGAATCTATATGTATCACTTTGGCTCCATACAAACAATTTCTCATCAACCTTACAGCTAATGCTTTTAAGATTGTTGATAATTGTTGCCTAAGTCAATACTAAGGGTATTGCAGGATGTTGATTTGCTAATTCTATCAATCCTACTACATTATTTGCAGATTTTATTTGGTAAAAAAGAAATATTTCATCATCTGGGACTTTATTTTTTCAGCATTAAAAAAGAACAAGTTTCTATTGGAAAGGCAAGTTGAATGTTTATTTCTTTTCTTTCACCATTTTCAAATTAGGAAGCTAGTTCAACAGCCACTTCGGTCCAGTTCCTTGAGTCCTTCTGCAATATCTCCATTAAGAGAGTGAGCACCCGCCCTGGCCAAATAGCTCAGTTGGTTAGAGCACTGTCCTGAAGCACAGAGGTTGCTGGTTCAATCCCTGGTACAGGAACAGATTGATGTTTCTGTCTCTGTCTTCCTTCCTTTCTTTCTCTCTAAAATCAGTTAAAAAAAAGAGAGAGAGAGAACACCTTCTAAATAAAAGTCTAGAGCAGGGGTCTCAAACTCAACTCAGCATGTGGGCCGCAGAGCAAGATCACAGCCGTTCGGCGGGCCGCACTAGGTCTACAAAAGGCAACTGTTACGCAACACTTTTCTCACTGCAGTTGAAAAAAAAAAAAAAAATCAGTACAACAAGCACAATCGTACATGCAGTTTACTCAGTGTCACAAAACGACCAGAAACTGTAGTTTGCATCACAACTGCTGTTAACTAAGCTAATATCTAGCTAGGATGCTAGAGAAATGAAAAATACAAGTAGGCCCCTAGGCTTACTTAATTTTATCCAAAATATTTTGAACTTCGTGGATTAGTCTGCGGGCCGCACAAAATTGTTCGTCGGGTCGCGAGTTTGAGACCCCTGGTCTAGAGGGTGTAGAATTAGACAATGCCGTAAAGTGTGACCACACTGCAGACATGATTGGCAACCAGAAATACTCCACTGAACACAATATCTATGGTAAGTGTTTATCTAAGGCAGGAGTAGTCAACCTTTTTATACCTACCGCCCACTTTTGTATCTCTGTTAGTAGTAAAATTTTCTAACCACCCACCGGTTCCACAGTAATGGTGATTTATAAAGTAGGGCAGTAACTTTACTTTATAAAATTTATAAAGCAGAGTACAGCAAGTGAAAACATATAATAATAATTACTTACCAAGTACTTTATGTTGGATTTTTGCTAAGTTTGACAGAATAAATCTTTTTTTTTTTTACAGAGACAGAGTCAGAGAGAGTGATAGATAGGGACAGACAGACAGGAATGGAGAGAGATGAGAAGATCAATCGTCAGTTTTTCATTGCGACACCTTAGTTATTCATTGATTGCTCTCTCACATGTGCCTTGACTGTGGGCCTTCAGCAGACCAAGTAACCCCTTGCTCAAGCCAGTGACCCTGGGTCCAAGCTGGTGAGCCTTGCTCAAACCAGATAATCCTGCGCTCAAGCTAGCGACCTCGGGGTCTCGAACCTGGGTCCTCCGCATCCCAGTCCAACGCTCCATCCACTGCGCCACTGCCTGGTCAGGCAAAATAAATCTTTATAAAACAACTTACTATAGTTAAATCTATCTTTTTTTTAAAGATTTTATTTATTCATTATAGGGAGGGGAGAGAGAGAGAGAGAGCACGAGAGAAGGGGGGAGGAGCAGGAAGCATCAACTCCCATATGTGCCTTGACCAGGCAAGCCCAGGGTTTTGAACCGGCAACCTCAGCGTTTCCAGGTTGACGCTTTATCCACTGCACCACCACAGGTCAGGCCTAAATCTATCTTTTTATTTATACTTTGGTTGCTCCACTACCACTCACCATGAAAGCTGGAATACCCACTGGTGGGCGGTAGGGACCAGGTTGACTACCACTGATAAGCAGACCACAGTTTTTACATGTGACCCTCGAGCCACAATCCAGTACTACATTTATTCAAGCTTGGAAGAGTTCTTGAAGAGGACTTTGTTGATGACAGAACCCTCTGATGCCTCTCAGAAAAGAGCTTTCATTAAGCAGAAGCAGAGCTGTTCTAGTTAATGGGTTCTCCACAAACAGAGGCACTGTACCAAGCTGTGGGACAATGATTCTTTGTGTTCTGACTTTGACATGTGGTGTAGGGCCTTAAAAAGAGTATTCCCAAGGGAACATACATGATACACTGTGGCATGTTCAACAATATCTCTCATCTCACATGCTCTTCTTACACAGTGACTTTGACACTTCTGCCAGTGAGAGGTGGGGTCTGTGTTCCCTTCCCTTGAATCTGGGGAGGCTTGTGGCATGGCAGATGTGACCATATATATGAAGATGCCACTATTTGTTTATTCAATCACTTATTGATGGATATTCAGCTGTTTCCAATTTGGGGATATTACAAATAAAGCTGCTATGAACATTTGTGTACAAGTCATAGTGTAGACACATACTTTCTTTCCTCAGGAATGAATGGCTGGATGATATAGGTGTGTGTGGTTTGACATTTAGGAAACTGTCAAATTGTTGCTGCAAAGTGTTGTACCCTTTTACATTTCCACCTGAAGTATATGAGTTCTGGTTCCTCCACATCCTCACCAACATTGAGTATGGTCAGTCTTCTTTAGCCATTCTAGTAGGCAGGAAGTGGTAATCTCCATTTCCCTAATGACTAATGATGTTAAGCATCTTTGCATGTGCTTTTTGACTATTTATATAATTTGTTTGAGGAAATGTCTGTTCTAATCTTTTTACAAAGTTTAATAGGGTTGTATTCTTATAAAGTTTTGAGAATTCTTTATATTTCCCAGATACAAGTTGTTTCTCAGATATACATAGCTAATATTTTCTCCGCGTCCATGGCTTATCTTTTCATTTTCTAATAGCAGTTTTTCCTTCTGATGAAGTCTAGTTTGAGTTTGTTCTTTTATAGATCATGCTTTTGGTGTGAGAGCTAAAAAATCTTTACCTAAACCGAAGTCACAAAGATTTTTCTCCTATGTTTTTGTCTGCAAGATTTTTATAGTTCTGGCTCTTACATTTAGGTCTATGACCCATCTTAAATTAACTTTTGTATATGGTACAGGATATGGATTGAAGGTCTTTTTTGCATATGTATATCCAATTGTTTCAGCAATATTTGTTGAAAAGACCATCCTTTCCCCACTGAATTCCTTTTATCTTTGTAAAAAAAAAAATCAGGCCCTGGCCGGTTGGCTCAGTGGTAGAGCGTCGGCCTAGCGTGCGGAGGACCCGGGTTCGATTCCCGGCCAGGGCACATAGGAGAAGCGCCCATTTGCTTCTCCACCCCTCCGCCGCGCCTTCCTCTCTGTCTCTCTCTTCCCCTCCCGCAGCCAAGGCTCCATTGGAGCAAAGATGGCCCGGGCGCTGGGGATGGCTCTGTGGCCTCTGCCCCAGGCGCTAGAGTGGCTCTGGTCGCAACATGGCGACGCCCAGGATGGGCAGAGCATCGCCCCCTGGTGGGCAGAGCGTCGCCCCTGGTGGGTGTGCCGGATGGATCCCGGTTGGGAGCATGCGGGAGTCTGTCTGACTGTCTCTCCCTGTTTCCAGCTTCAGAAAAATGCAAAAATGCAAAAAAAAAAAAAAAAAAAATCAGTCATAAGTGTGTCTGGATCTAGTTTTACTCTTTATTCTGTTTCACTGATCTCTTTCTACTGTATACCACCCATTACTGTCTTGATTACTACAGCTGTATAATAATTTTTGAAACTGGGTGGATAGTTTTAGTCCTCCAACTTTGTTCTTTTTCAAATTTCTTTTGGCTATTCTGGGTCCTTCACATTTCATATGAATTTTAGAATCAGGTTATAAATTTCAATCCCAAGAAAAATAGCCTGCTGGGATTTGATAGGTATTGCATTAAATCTACAGATCAATCCGGGAAGGATTGACGTTTTAACTGTATTGAGTCTTCTGGCCCATGAACAACATATACCTCTCCATTTCTTTGTCTTCTTTCTCCCAGCACCATTTTGCATTTTCAGTGCACAGGTCTTGCAGGTTCATTCCCTAAATAGCTCATATTTTTATGCTATTTTAAGTGGTATCTTAAACTTTTTGTTTCTGATTGTCAGTACAGCACTCATTTTTTTTTGTTTTGTTTTTAATTTTTTAAAATTTATTCATTTCAGAGAAGAGAGAGAGAGAGAGAGAGAGAGAGAGAGAGAGAAGGGGGGAGGAGCAGGAAGCATCTACTCCCATATGTGCCTTGACTAGGCAAGCCCAGGATTTCAAACCAGCGACCTCAGCGTTCTAGGTCAATGCTTTATCCACTGCGCCACCACGGGTCAGGCAGTACTCATTTTTATTTCTTAATTTCTTAAGAGTTCTTTATGGTTCTGTTCTTTTGTGTTGTTTAAAAGCATCCCATACTTGTTTTATTCATGCAAAATCTTCTCATCTAAGAATGCAAGTTTATTTTGTTTGTTTGGTTTTAAATTTTCTTCTGCTCCCTGAATAGTCTATGTTTTCTCTAGGTTTCTTAATTTCTGTTTATCTGGGACTTTATCTTTCAGGGCAGTCCATTCATATTTGAGAAGGAGACACTAAAAAGCCAGTCAGAAGCTCTGCACGCTGGGCAAAGGTAGATCACCAGTAGTCATCTCTGTAGGGCAACTGCCCATCTCTCATGAAACCCTAAAATGTCAGGATTTGTAGTATTTTTGCCTTGGGTTAGGTTCTCCAAAGAAGACTCATCTAACTTTTGCCAAGAGCCTGGTTTGAAGGAAAAGGGGCCTGGATGAAGACCAAGGTTTAGGGAATCTCCCTCTTCCATATGTAGATATTTACTTAATTTTCAATTTTAGGATTGTGCCTCAACACTCATTCCCCCGGCCTTTGTTCCTGAGTCTGATGCTTCTTTAGTTGAATTTCTTTAGAAAATAAACTTTTTTTCTTCTTCCGGGGTAAGGGAGAGGTAGTCATCTTGCAGCGTAGGGTGTGGAAAGGGACCTGTGGTTGAACTGTTCCTGACAGTCTTCCAACAAATCGCTGTTAGGAGTCCCTCCCTCCTCCAGCTATTTGAGGTACCTGCTACCTCCGATTCCTGAGGCCCTCTGAGCTCTGCTGCACAGACTGGTGTGCCCATTGGCATTTTCCTCTGTAGGCCGGGTCAGTTACCACTGCCTTTCCGCTTCCCATTTTCTAATGTTTGTTGACATCTCTAATCCACTGGCTTCTCCTGTCCTGTGAATTTAAACGTTTATTCTTTGCACAAGTGTGCAGTCCACATTTACCTAGAAGCCAGTTTTGAATTCCCAACTAATAACCCTGAGTGGCAGCCTTGATGTTTCATCCCTCCCAATGAGGCTGTGGGATTAAGTCTAAAGGAGCGAGGCTGAAGGTGGGGTCTGGTTCACTCATTATATTTAGCAATTTAAGAAGAATGTCCAGCCTGACCTGTGGTGGCGCAGTGGATAAAGCATCGACCTGAATGCTGAGGTTGCCGGTTCAAAACCCTGGGCTTGCCTGGTCAAGGCACATATGGGAGTTGATGCTTCCTGCTCCTCCTGTCTCTCCTTCTCTCTCTCTTTCTCTCCCCTCTTTAAAAGGAATAAATTAAAAATTAATAAGTAAATATAAATATAAAGAATGTCCAGCCTGACCCGTGGTGGCACCTGGAGCGCTGAGGCTGCTAGCTCGAAACCCTGGGCTTGCCTGGTCAAGGCACATCCACTTCTCCCCCACTGCCTTTCTCTCTCTCCTCTAAAAATCTATAAATAAAACATAAAAAGAACATCCAGTAGTTTGTAAAAATATATAAGAAAATGTAGGTTATTATTTCTATAATCCTTCTATGACAAACAGGTAAAAAAAATTGTAACATGTCAGAGTGCTCCTAATATATATATTAAAAAAATAAGTGCTTTCAAATCAATGGTGAACACCCAATAAAAAATAAAGATGAAAATATATTGCAATAAATGTGAAAATTAAAATATTGAGCTTATTTTCACCTATCAGATTAACAAAGTTTAACAGGTCAGCCTTTCTTGGGGTGAGGGGTACAATTTGGCAGTTCTGTCAAAACTTGAAATGTGAGTCGTTTTTGACCAAGAAATTCCAGCCCGAAGGTCGCTGGCTTGAGCAAGGAGTCACTGGCTCTACTTGAGCCCTCTGGCCAGGGTGTGTACAAGAAGTAATAAATGAACAACTAAAGTGAAGAAACTACGAGTTGATGCTTCTCACTCTCCTTCCTATCTCTAAAATCAATATAAAAATAAAATAGTTTCCGCCTGACCAGCTGATGGCGCAGTGGATAGAGCGTCGAATTGGGACGCGGAGGACCCGGGTTTGAGACCCCAAGGTCGCCAGCTTGAGCATGGGCTCATCGGGTTTGAGCAAGGCTCACCAGCTTGAGCCCAAGGTCACTGGCTCGAGCAAGGGGTCACTTGGTCTGCTGTAGCCCCCTTGTCAAAGCATATATGAGAAATCAATCAATGGACAACTAAGGAACCGCAACAAAGAATTGATGTTTCTCATCTCTCTCCCTTCCTGTCTGGCTGTCCCTATCTGTCCCTCTTTCTGAAAAAATAAAATAAAATAAGTTTCCTATGAACTGAGGTAGCATATTAGCATACAGTTGTGCTTGCTGCATCTCAGAACATGAAAAGTCCCAGAAAGGGGACAACTATATGATTGAAGCAATCTTAAGCCTTTAATGAAAGAAGAGCTACTTCATTAGCATAAACTAAAGAAAAAAATTGGAACTCGTCAGCCTAGAAATGTTACAGCTCAGAAAAATTTAAAAAGACTTCATCAAATCTAAACTGACAGAACTAAGATTGACAGGCACTGTCAGCACCTTCACAGTCCTGTTAAAAGAGTTATTCACAGGGCAGAAAAGTATCAAACTCTATACTTCTATGAAGTAGTGCTAGCCAGAAAAGTCAGGCAGGCAGTCTTCAGAACAGGAAGTTCCTGGAAAATATTATAAATAAATCATTAGAAATTAAATTGTGTTTCCCACTGTCCCCCATTTCCCAGCAGTAAGATGAAGGATCTTGACCAAGGGAGTATTATGTCAAGTCACAGATATAGCCAACATGTTATTAATAAAATCCAATGACTTCAAAACTTCATATTCATAAAAATAAAAGGGTCTTTACGTTCCATACCCTGATTGTACCAGAAACCTCCATTTACTGTAAGGTGTGCAGAACTACAGTGTGTCCGTAAAGTCATGGTGCACTTTTGACCGGTCACAGGAAAGCAACAAAAGACGATAGAAATGTGAAATCTGCACCAAATAAAAGGAAAACTCTCCCAGTTTCATACCTATTCAGTGCAGTTTGATGTGGGCTCATGCACAGATTTTCTAGGGCTCCTTAGGTAGCTATCCCGTATAGCCCCGGCCTACCAGAACAGGGTTTCTCCACCAAACTGCCAGTTTCCTTCAACTGCTTATCCCACTGAGTAACGTTATTCCTATGTGGTGGCACTTTGTTATAAATGCGCCAATATTCACGTTGCACTTTGGTCACGGATTCGAATTTAGAGAGCCACAGAACACACTGAACTTTCCTCTGTACCGTCCACATCTCAACTGGCATGGCCATGGGCTGCTCTGCTGTATACACGGTGTTACGTCATCATCTACGCATGCGCACATGCTGCCACATCCTACAGAAACTGGGTTTTCCTTTTATTTGGTGCAGATTTCACATTTCTATCGTCTTTTGTTGCTTTCCTGTGACCAGTCAAAAGTGCACCATGACTTTACGCACACACACAGTATATGTATGTATATAAATTGGAGACCCTGGCTGATGGCTCAGTGGATAGAGTGTTGGAGTATGGATATGCTGGGTTCGATTCTTGATAAGGGCTCACAAGAGAAATGACCATCTGAGCTCCCCTTCCTCCTCCTGCAATCAGTGGCTTGAGTAATACGAGTATGGACCCAGGGACTGAGGATAGCTCAGTTGGTCTGAGCCAGGGGTCCCCAAACTTTTTACACAGGGGGCCAGTTCACTGTCCCAGACTGTTGGAGGGCTGGACTATAAAAAAAACTACGAACAAATCCCTATGCACACTGCACATATCTTATTTTAAAGTAAAAAAAACAAAACGGGAACAACTACAATATTTAAAATAAAGAACAAGTAAATTTAAATCAACAAACTGACCAGTTTTCAATGGGAACTATGGGCCTGCTTTTGGCTAATGAGATGGCTGATGTCCGGTTCCATATTTGTCACTGCTAGCCATAACAAGTGATATGATGTGCTTCCGGAGCCGTGACACGTGCATCCCACGTCACCAGTAGTATTATACGTGAGCAACGCCACCACATACAGTACTCCAGGAGCACAGGATGTGGATGCATCCTGTGCTCCTCTCACTGACCACCAATGAAAGAGGTGTCCCTTCCGGAAGTGCCGCAGGGGCCAGATAAATGGCCTCAGAGGGCCGCATGCGGCCCGCGGGACGTAGTGTGGGGACCCCTGGTCTGAGCACATCAGCCTCAGGCACTAAAAATAGCTCAGTACTCAAGCATGGGCCCCAAACAGTACATGCAGGAGTCTACCTATCTCCCCCTCTCTCCTCTTAAAAACAAATTGTATATATCCAATACTAGAAGTAAAATTATATCAAAACTTCTCTTAATGTCTCCTGCCTTTAGAATATAGGAGGGCTTTTATTGGGGTGAGCCAAATCTTTAAGAAAAAAATTAACAAGAAAATTGCTGTCCAGATAGGTTGCTGAATTTTCTATTACCTGAGCTCTACTTATCTATAAAGTCCATTTTTATTGAAGAATTCAGAGCAGCAGCTGACCATGGATTTGAAATGGCCACGATGGGGTTGTGACAGCCTGTGTTTCCTTCCCAAGTGTCAACTTCATGGCAGCGCCCCTATCTCTCCTGGAGATTTGTATTGAGTATCAATAAAAGTACTTTTATACATATTTTACTGTGAATTAAGTGGGTCAGTGTAGATAGAGTGCAGAGCGCATTCCTAGCAGCTGTGGCTGATGTGATGCTCTGAGAACACTCCAGCACCTGAAACCCTCCTAGGCACACCCAGGAGGGAGCTCGCCCACTGTAAGGAAGTAACTCAGCACCAACCAGGCAGCTTCCTGACCTTTTCAGCCATTGGCTTTGAAGAACATGCTGTAACACCCCATAGGCTGAACCTGTGTATATATAAGCTAACTTACTTCCTGAATAAAGCGGATCTGCATCACTGAACCTGGTCTCCAAGTCAAGTCCTGCATCTCCATCGTCCTCACCCCCCGGTGGGCCTTGTCCACAGGTCATATATTCTCATTTCATACAAAAGATATCTAAAGTTCCCTTAAATGACATTAAGTCATATAGCTCATTAGTTGGCAGAGCTAAGTCAGGTCTTCCAAATGCTAGTACTGTACTACAAAATGCTATGTCCAAGTTATTAAGACTTATTCTTGACTCATCCAAAATAACCAGACTATAAGTTGTTTGTTCCTTAACTCCAAATCTTGAGACATGTATAAACTGTTCCTTCATAGAAAATACCACTTTCCTGCAGTATAGCCAACTGCTTGTCTGCCAGCACAGAGCTATTTCTTCCAAGAACCCTTGGGAGTTGGCGAGATGCCTACATGATAAAAGCAGGATTTGTAGTTGACAGGATGACTATAGCCCAGGTTTTCCCAGTAAGGTCTCTCCCACTTAATGGAGATATTTTTTAAATGACTATCATCACTTCTCACTAGATAACTAATAGCACAATGAGATTTTCTTGTGACCACAAATGTCTAGATTTTTCTCAAAGCCACGTAACTTCAGAGGAGGGGGGTAAATTTTTAAGTTCTAAACTACTGTGTTTCTTTTTCCCAATCTTGGAGTTAGGATCTGGTATACCTCAAATATTTTTTCAAGCTCAGAAAAGCTAATCTTTAAAGAGTTTTCAATATATCCAAACTCAATACCTAGATGTGCCAACACTATCATTCCCTTTCCCCATCACAGCAATCCAACCCATATCCTGGCCCCAAACACCCACCTTACCTAGAATCTGAACAAGAGGTAGCTGGTGTCAGTCAGGAATTCTGTGGAACTCAACCAGTTGCTTCTCCCCTAGCTGCCCATAAACTAGGGTAGAAAGTTCTTCCTCCAACCCAAGTTACCACTCAGACCTTTACCAGCTCTGAGGATTCTCACATGAACATTCATGATGCAAGAAATTGGTGGGTAGCCTGATCCTTACTTTTATTCATCACTACTTTCTAGTTCTAGAACATTCTTATTACCCCAAAAGGAAATCCTGTACCCATTAGCAGTCACTCCCCATTCTTTCATCCCCAATCTCTGGCAACCACTATTTTACCTTGTCTAACCATTTATCAGAGCAATTAATAGTTGGGCTAATACAGCTAATACATCCAGTCACTAAGGAGAACCAATTAATTCAATAAAGCAAAAGGCTTGGTTGTATACAAACTTTGAGTATTAACATCTGGATTCTAAGTCAAATTTAACTTCAGGTCATAATATCCCTATTGGTTTGCCTTATTAAACGTGAGCATACCACAAGATCTGAGTCTCTCATCATCAATTTGTGAAATAGAATTACCTTACCTGCTTCCCTCCATATAGTGTTAATTACTCCTTGCCCTCGTTTTCCTCCCATTTTATAGAATTCATAAAAGCTATAACAGATTCAGGTTACATTACTCAAAGATTAGAGATTCACTAATCAATTTTCAGTTCTTATTAATAGGGTTTTGTCTCCTATCTGGAAATACACCTTTGCCACTCTTCTGTTGTTTCCTTCATAAACTCAAATTAGCCTATTGACTTTTTTAAGCTAACTGCCTGCTTGAACTTTTCAAGTCTGGCCCATTGTGTGCACTTAATAGATGCTGGGGAAAGAAATGAGTTAAATATCCAAGAAGGCAAATGGGTCCAAGTGACACTTCTGAAATGGTTTTTGTAGAAACTAAGTTTTTGTTCAACTGTAATTTTTTTCCCTCTAAATTATAACAAAATAATCTTATCTACTTTATATTAATGCTTGTGATATCATAAAATCACAAACCAAGATAAGCTTTACATGGAAATTAATAATAGTTTACTTTGACACTAGAAACATACATACACACAGAGTCCAATTAAGTCCAAATCTGCTGATGGTCTATATCAGTCTTTTCTGAAAGCTCCCCACGTGATTCCAGTTTCTACTGCTGGAATCACCCCCCAATCCCGAAATCCTCTCTAAAGAATCACTGCTGAATATTACTGTGCACACAAGCATTATCTACCATGTCTTTTAACTCCCCCTACTGTCCTAGGAAAAAGGTATTCTAAATACAGTCACATCCTCATATCATCTTAATAACCTAAGCTTCACAATCATAAACTGTAATCAAGTTTCAAGCCCCAAAACCATCCCACTGGTATTCAGTTATCTAATAAGCTTCTCTAAAATTATAGTAACAATCACAATCTTTCAGGCCAGACTAGTTTATTTGCCAGTCTCTCAATAAACCTTAACTACTATCCAGAAAGAGGTTAACACTGCTCTTTATTTCTGTTGGCATTTATTTCTGTGGAGTAAACACAAAACCAGAAATGCTAACCAAATTATCAAATCAACTCAAAGCAAACATTTCAAGGTTGGCCAGCAGCTTCTGCCTTTGTGATGACTGTATTACACCAAGGAGTTATGTATGTTTCCAAATCACTGCCACCCATTCAGTGCTTCTGCTTAATGCAATGAACAGTTCTTATATGATTACATAAAAGGATTTAAATTACATAATAGAATTTTTTAGTATATAGAAGCTTCCTGCTTTTGAAAAGGGAATCATTAACAAATCTAGTGAATATTTTCAGTATAGAAAAGGGTCCAGAAATATTTCACCTGTTTAAACTTTATGGAAGCACTCATGAGGAAATAGGAAGGGTCACAGGCCTACAACTGGCAATAAGATAAATGTTTCAGGTTTCAAAATAGGGAGTGCCTTCTGTCAAACAATTCTCAATGATCATTCAGTTGATTCTTGTTTGTATATTAGAATGACTAAAGGTGAGATTTAGGCAATTGTAGATTCTTAACATGTAAGTCATGATTTGTAACTGAAAAGGGAACTCGAAGACAGAGGTCTACTGAGCACGAAAGGATCCCGTTAGCCCATGCTCATGCTGGTTTCCGTATGCTGTCTAAATTAGGGTATCTTTAGTTCTACCCTCTTTAAGAGTCGGGGCACTGACCTCTTTTCTCTTGGATTGTCGATAAAAAATGACAACAGCCAATATAACAATAGCTGTCCAGTGTGAATGAATCAAAATTCTACCTACTTTTTGGGCCATAATAGCAAAAATATATATATATTGGTGTGCTACTACAAAATTTTAGTATTTATTGATAGTTTATGTGTGCCATGAGATGAAGATGATTAAAAATTCCTGTTCTAGATGGAATTTAAATTTTTCTAAATTCTTAGAGGGCTAACAGGACATTGGTCAACTGACGTCAAAACTTAAGGGGACAGCCCTGGCCGGTTGGCTCAGTGGTAGAGCGTTGGCCTGGCGTGCGGGAGTCCCGGGTTTGATTCCCGGCCAGGGCACACAGGAGAAGCGCCCATCTGCTTCTCCACCCCTCCCCCTCTCCTTCCTCTCTCTCTCTCTCTTCCCCTCCCGCAGCCGAAGCTCCATTGGAGCAAAGTTTGCCCAGGCGCTGAGGATGGCTCTGTGGCCTCTGCCTCAGGCGCTAGAATGGCTCTGATTACGGCAGAGCGACACCCCAGATAGGCAGAGCATCACCCCCTGGTGGGCATGCCGGGTGGATCCCGGTCAGGCGCAGGCGGGGGTCTGACTGCCTCCTAGTTTCAAACTTAAGAAAAATACAAAAAAAAAAAACAAAAAACTTAAGGGGACAGAAATGTTAATGTGTTTAGTTTCTATGTGAACTTTCTATTCGATAGCTCTTAAATTATTTTAAACCTATGTAATTCTTTTAAAAATTAAGGCAAACTGCCTTTTTGTGTGTTAAAATTCAAAATAAAGCTTTTAGAAAAGATCTAAATGGAACTTCTATATGCAAATTTATTTTTAAAATCTCTCAAGATCACAAAACTACTATTTGCCAACAATAGACTTCATAGTTATCAGATGGTTGAAATATATTCTCCTTTCTTTTAAAGATGAAAATAAAATCATCATATCAGTTTCCTATTATAAAAAAGCTAAGAACTTGATAACAAGTGTACGAGCGTCTCTTAATCCCATGTTCCAGCCTTACATTTTACTTGCCTATGTATAAAATATGTTCTTTTCCAAATAAAGAAAAATAAAACAGATCCACTGGGAGAAAGAATGTTTAATAAATGGTGTTGAAACAAATAGTTATCTGTTTGGAATAAAAATAAAATTAGATCCTTATACCTTGCACCATATAGAAAAATACATATATTACTGATGGATTCAAGAGTAAAAAATAAAAATGCAAGTACCCAAAATTCTACATACAATTTTAGGGGGTTCACAGACTCCCTAAAGCCCATCCATGGATCTCAGATTATCTAGAAGAGAAACTGTTAATCATAACTTCTATTAAAATTTCAGTGCCAAATACCAGACATGTTTTCAAGATCAAGTCACATGCAACCAATGAAGATGAACACATTAACTCATTGCTGTAACTTTATAAAATCTCCAGACTGGAACTAGAAACAGAGGCATGTCAATACAAATGGACAATGACTTAAAAAAAATACACCAATTTAAATAAGTTTGAGTGCATACTGTACAAGTGTACCCATAATCTCTGTTAGCTTTTCAGAAATATAAAATCAGCTAAATCTGTAGTACTTAAAATTTAATAAGTGTAATGTTTTCCTCAAACTTGATTAAAATACTTAATAAATACAAGTTATGTTTATTATGAATAACTGCAACATACTTAAACATCTAAACATATAATAGGAATTCTATAATATTAAAATGCAATACTTTCACCTGCATTAATCTCATACACAATGGAAAAATACTTGCAAATAATTAGCATTAAGAATGCAAATATATTTTCACTGTGGAAGAAAACTAGTAAGATTAGAAATCATATATTTTGAGTAATCTACAAAGAAGCTGTAGATAGTCTACATTATGACATTCTATTTTAAAATGAAAACAATTCAATATGTAAGTTTACAACAAATTTACTCAAGGCAAAATACTTGTTTATTACAGAACAGGATCTTAAAGTAAGCAAGGCAACATTAGATCAACCATTGTAGATTTTTTTAAATGAAGTATAGCTTTAAAATTGTAATAAAGGTGAACATAAACTCTAACATGCTCTTCTCTTCTTATAAATGGGATGATGTAGAAAAGCAAAGCTTCAATGTGTAGGGATTGGAACCATCTGTAAAAATTAAAAACCAAAGTTAATAATTCATGTCTTCAAAATTTCAAGATTACCCTCAATTAGCAGGGTAAATTATTTTACCTTTTTATAGTATTTGAAGCAGGAATATAAAGAAGGAAAATTTTTAAGTAAAGTTAAGGGAAGATTACTTTTGTTCATATCTACATTCCTACTGTTCTAAACATTATCTGACACATAGAAGGTAATCGATTGGGGGTGTGTGTGTGAATTATAGTTAAATAGTGTCAGGATTAGGTCTACGTCCATGAGCAAAAGCTCACTTTGCAGAAAATATTACAAGTGGCAATTTCTCCATAAAACCCAATTCAAATATAGCTTGATAAATGGGACAAGACTGGAAATTAGAGAAAAATACCAATAAGCTGAAAAATTTCCAGGCAATCTAGTATTAAATCTTTGATCAATAGAGCATGTAAATTCTAAAATTATATTTTTTAAATTGAGTATAATCCACAAAAATACTTCCATTTCATGCATTTTTCTTTAATTTTTTTAGATCAGAGATAACTCTTCATCAATTGATTATGCAAAGAAATTATAGTAATGTACCAAAATTTTAGTCTTAAAAGCTATAGCTTCTTAAGGAGGAAAAATAAGTCATATAAAGGAAAAGCTACACATATCAACAAGTATTTGAAAGATTGTAGAGGATGAAACAGAAATAATCGTACCTGTCTCCAAGGAGCTTACAATTAATATACTCCACTCTGTTGAACATATCTCAAATATGCATATAATTTTAAAGCTTTTTAAAACCTTCTATCAAAAATTAAGCCTGACTTACTACTTAAAATTTACTTTTGTGACTAGAAGTAAAATGAGAAGTATTCCTACTTATTTAACTTCTTATTTTAAAAAATTTCAAACATAAATAAAGTAGTATAATAACCCTCACATAGCACCTCACTTCAGTAACTGTCAATATTTGGCATTCTGACTTCATCTATCTATCCTCCCCACACTTTGGGGGCTAGGATATTTAAAAGCAAATCTTAGATATGTTATTCCACCCATAAATCCTTCAGTGTGTATTTTTTTTCTTAACTACCATTCATTACCACAGCTAATAAAATTAATAACTTTTCTCCTATTAGCTAGAAAAATAAACTCTTAACACCCTTTAGATCCAGGATCAAAGTGAACTGTACAGCACAAAGCTTCAAAAGTAAAATACTTTGCACGATAAAAAAGGCCTTTGCACAATAAACAGAGTGATAATTTCATTTGATATACATTTTAAAAAAACAAAAGTTTTACTACACTATTAGTGAGTGCTGGGCAATAGGCATTTTCATGTACGACAGTAGGAATGTAAACTGGTGCAACCTTTACAAAGAGCAATCCAGAAACATTTGCCAAGACATAAACCTTACTGTCCTCCACTATTAGGAAACTGTCTATAATACAAAAAATTGCAACTACAGAAAAAACACCTAGAAACTAAGTGTTCACCAGTGAGGAAATGGGTAAATCAAACAAACTGTAGTCATCTCTACTATAAACAGCTATTCTACAAATGCTTTTTTAAAAACAGTAGTTTTGGGCCCTGGCCGGTTGGCTCAGTGGTAGAACGTCAGCCTGGTGTGCAGGAGTCCCAGGTTCGATTCCCGGCCAGGGCACACAGGAGAAGCGCCCATCTGCTTCTCCACCCCTCCCCCTCTCCTTCCTCCCTCTCTCTTCCCCTCCCGCAGCCAAGGCTCCATTGGAGCAAAGTTGGCCCGGCACTGGGGATGACTCTATGGCCTCTACCTAAGGCGCTAGAATGGCTCTGGTTGCAGCGGAGCAACGCCCCAGAAGGGCAGAGCATCGCCCCCTGGTGGGCATGCCGGGTGGATCCTGGTCAGGCGCATGCGGGAGTCTGTCTGACTGCCTCCTCATTTCCAACTTCAGAAAAATACAAAAAAAAAAAAAAGTAGTTTTGCACGTGCTAATATAGAAATAGCTCCAAGATATATTAAGTGAAAATAGCAAGGCACACAATAGTATGTATAGAGAAACCATTTTGAGTAAGTTTCAAAAAATGTAGATATTTATACATGCATGTATGTGTGTGTGTATGAATGCATATGTGTGTGTGTGTGTGTGTGTGTGTGTGTGTGTATATATACACACACACACACACACACAACACACTGACAGGAGGAATAAAAGGAAGACACAAAAGGTTAGAAGGTATAAAAAGCTTTAACTTTCGTTTTGTACCTTCATGTATTATTTGAGTTTTTTAGCCATATACATGAATTGCTTTCTTCTAAAAAATCAATAGGTATGGTAGAAACCAGCTTCTAAGATGGCCCCAACGATCCCTACCTCCTGGTATTCTCAGCCCTGTGTAGCCACCTCACAAAGTGTACCACAGTTCTTCTGGATGACCACAAGAACACAGCGTTAAGTGATGGCACATCACTTCCAACATTATGTTATAAAAGACTGCTGTTTTGGTCTTTTGCCCTCATCCGTCTTGGATCATTCACTCTGACGGAAGCCAGTTACTGAGCCCGCAAATAACCCCATTCAGAGAGCTTGGCAGTGAATTTTTTAGCCCCAGGCCAGGCGAGTAATGACTGAGACCCAGACAACAGCTTGACTGCAACATCATAGACTCTGAGCCAGAACTACCCAGCTAAACTGTACACAGATTACTGACCCTCAGAAATAAGATAAATGTTTAATGTTTTAGGGTGTTACATATTGGGAAAATCTGTTACACAGCAATAGGTAACTAATAAAAAGATTGTGGGGGTTGTAGGATTTATATGCCTTTTTTTCTTTGTATTTCTATTTTTTTAAAGCTAATAAATGTTATTTTTAAATTACTGTCAATGTTTCTGACAGTACCTCTCACTGAAAAATCATGACCATTTTACTCACTTGGAACTCTTATCTGGTAGTGATTAAGTGCTGTAAGGGCTTCGACTGCATCAGTTTTGCATTCCCATTCTAACAGCCCAGAAAGCGTTTTGGCAGAAGCTAAAACAAAGAATCACAGATCCAGCTGTTATTTGCTTATCATCAACTTAACCAGAAAACTTAAAAAGAGGGAATGTGCACTTACGTTTTGCATCAAACACTTTATATTTGATGAATGTAAGAACTTCATGGTCATTACACAACTGTTAAAGAAATGTAAAACTCCATTAAAAATATGGCCAAAATAATATTCCTACCTTTTTTAAAGAAAGTAAACTTTATGGCAGCATTTAAGTTTTGAGCCTGGCATAAATGAATTAAATCAAATGTGTTTTTAGATTAATAAGCTGTGTAACTAGAAAAAAATCAATAATGAACAGCGAAGGAGCCACAATGAAGAATTGATGCTTCTCATCTCTCTCCCTTCCCGCCTGTCTGTCCCTCTTTGTCTCTCTGTCTCTGTCACCAAAGGAAAAAAAAAGGGCTGTGTAAGAAAAAAATTAAAAATAGTGATGTTCTATACACTATGTACATAATTTAGAGCTGTACAATGGAATCACAAATTTGTAACTGAAATATATATTCTCAGAGTTGACTAGGATTTACCGGTTGGCCCAAATCAATTCTTTTCTTAGGCATTTCCTACAGTTAGGGGAAAAGGCAGGGATATATAAAATTTTCTTATGGTTAGGAATTTAAAACATTGTAAAAGAACTTTCTGAATGCAGGAGTCAAGGTATCTCATTCTAATTCCAACTCAGAGAAAGACTGCCACATACCAAAAAGACCAATGAAGAATGGAGGCCAGAGAAGTATATTGACCAAAGAATAAACTATACAAATAAAGCACCAAAAAACATCAGAATACAAATATAAAAAGCAGATAAACAGAACAAAGCCTTAAAATGAGGCTAAAATAGGACACATTTAAAAATACACAACAGGAACATTTTACACAATTTGTATTTCAGTGCCTACCTTTGTGAAGGTCTCTTCTGTGACACACAAGGGAACATTGTAATAATGCAGCACACACGAGGGTGGCTGGATTATATTCTTAGATGCTTGGCCAGCACTTGTAAAGCGATTATTTTTGCTCATTGCAAAATCCTTGTAGCTACTTGTACCATCCTCCAGTTCAAATATCTGACTTGGAACAACTGAATGTTGTTTAGACACACTAAAGATTAGAAAGAAAAAAGGTACAGAACATACTTTGTTAGATAAAACACAGCAAGTATGCAGTCTCAAAATGTTAACATATATACCTGCATCAACCTTAATTTAAAAAAAAATATATATATATAGCTATTTAAACACAATTTTAAGTATTTAATATTTTTGAACATTTATTTAAATATTTTCGTTTGAGTTAAATCACTTATATTATTACAGATATCAATTAGAAAGAAAAATCTATTGAATATTAGGAAACTTTAACATAAATGTGCCCATTTTACCATGCTACTTTATGATCATAAAACTAGAAACTAGGTATAGATAAGCAAAATCTGAATTATATAATCCTAAAAATCTGTCTAAGATAACAACACTATAGCTGGTAGTTTCAAATGTCCCTCCAGTTACATTAAAATATTCTGAAAAATTGAAATTACCTTTAATAAAAAGGATAAAGATTTAAAAATATTTTCTAAATTTACCACTTAAGATATTTACCAAACATTAAGTCTTTTTCCAAATAACTTGACATTGTTAAGGTGTGTGACAGCTCTTTCTACAGCATATTCATCACCCATTTCTACCAGTGCTGTACCAGGAATGGTCTTCATAAATTTTACCTGTAAATACAAAATGCCAAAATGGTGACCATTTAATTTCCTTTTTTTTTCTTTTTTTTTAAATATTTTATTTATTGATTTTTAGAGAGAGGGGGGAGAGAGAGAGAGAGAGAGAGAGAGAGAGAGAGAGAGAAAGGGGAGGAGCAGGAAGCATCAACTCCCATATGTGCCTTGACCAGGCAAGCCCAGGGTTTTGAACCAGTGACCTCAGCATTTCAGGTCGACGCTTTATCCACTGCGCCACCACAGGTCAGGTTAATTCCCTTTTATAGTAACAGAATTTCTAAAAGATAGTATCGTTTAAGTGGCTGATGTCAAATACAGAAGGATCACCTGGAATCTTAACTTTATTCTGATGTGCTATTATGGGACACTTCACTCATAGCAAAATTCAATCAAGTTAAAAAGGAAGACTGTAATACACTGTACAGCACACTGAAGAAGAGCACAAGCTTACCACCCTGGCCCTCTATGTACTAACTGTGTGGCCTACAGCAATCTGCTTTACTTCTTCTCTGAGCCTCAAACATCCCTATAAATGAAGATAGTAACATCTGACAGAACTAATCAGTATTTAGTCATTCAACAAATATTTACTAAATGCCTAATATATTTTGATAAGCAATGTGCTAGGCACTGGGGAGTTAATGATGAACACAACAGATGTGGTCTTCTTGAAGTTTGTATTCCAGTAGTTAAGTCAGAAATGTAAAAGTAAGTAATAATTACTAAATATCCAGAGTATTGTTATAGTGATATACAAAAACCTATAATGATGGCCTTGAGACAACATTGCCAGTAGGAAGGCTTGTGCAAGGTAGGGGCAGTTTGAAAAACAGGCAGTATTTCACAAGTTTACATGACTTCTTGGGCAGAGGCCACACTATACTCTTACACTATTCCAATTTTAATATAAATGTTATAAGGGTTAGATGGAATGAAGTATGAAAATCCTTTGGCATCGTGATTTTCCTATAACCCTTGCAAGTCCATAAATAGCTGTAAGTACCACTAACGTCCATGACAACTTGAAATACTTCCTTATCAGTTAACCTCAAAGGAATATCGAGAATGTACTTCCACAACAAATGCGACATAACATTTATATCCACCACAACTGTCAACTTTATTGGGCTAACCTAGCATTTTTATACTATGCCTGCCCTTGAACAAAACTCAGCCAAATAGGACTTTTCAGTTTTATTTGAAATCAACTACCTTCTTATGGGCAAAATTTCTCTCCCTTGATTAAATCCAATATAACATCCTACAAATCTAATAGTGAGTAAATATATGTGTAAAATATGTAGTTCTTGTGCTGGTAAGTCTTTAACAGAAGTTAGAAAATTTTAACTATATATAGATATAGATATAGATATATAGATATAGATAAGATGGCCTGAGTTTAATGTATCATTTCAAACATTTAAAAAATTTTGAGATATGAAGTGAGAATAGAATTGTTCAAATATTATACAGAAAATTTAAGTTTTATTAGGCAAAGCAATTTGGGTTTCTAAATCATGAGATAATTTTTTCAGAACGCAAAGACAGAGATCTACTAAAGATGTTGATTCAACGGCCTGACTCTGATGCTCTACAAATGTGAAAAGCGCCAACAGAAAAGTAACACCGTGTAAAGAAGGTAAAAATACACATTAGTTATCAAGTATGAGGCTCCTAGCCCTTAACTAAACATCGAGTGTCTAAGATAAATGTCTGTATGAAAAAATCTGAACTACTTTCCCCATGTTGCTAAATATGTCCCATGCAGTGTTGGCTAGTTACATAAGTAGAAATATCCCATATGTTATCTCCTAGACAAATGTAAATTGTGTTCTAAAAGTCTGGTCAAGTAGTTGAGGAAATTCATATTTTAGAGATTTTCCAAATTGCTTCTTCAAATCAAAGAGGCTTCAGACTGAAAGAACAAAACGCACCAAGAGACTCATATCTTTATACTTTTCTACTGTTGTGAAAAGAATACTCACTACAAATCACTCAAAACAACAGGGAAACATCATCACTACAATATTGAAACTCAAATGAGCAAGTGTACCAAACAATTGGTAACTTAAGATACCAATCGTTTCCCCCATTAAATTTTCCAGGATTCTTTCAAAAACAGTTTAGCGCCCTGGCCTGTTGGCTCAGTGGTAGAGCGTCGGCCTGGCGTGCAGGAGTCCCAGGTTCAATTCCCAGCCAGGGCACACAGGAGAGGCGCCCATCTGCTTCTCCACCCCTCCCCCTCTCCCTTCCTCTCTGTCTCTCTCTTCTCCTCCTGCAGCCAAGGCTCCACTGGAGCAAAGTTGGCCCAGGCGCTGAAGATGGCTCTATGGCCTCTGCCTCAGGTGCTAGAATGGCTCTGGTTGCAACAGAGCAATGCCCCAGATGGACAGAGCATCGCCCCCTGGTGGGCATGCCAGGTGGATCCTGGTCGGGCGCATGCGGGAGTCTGTCTGACTGCCTCCCCGTTTCCAACTTCAGAAAAATACAAAAACAAAAACAGTTTTGCATCTACTTTGTGACAGGGACTATTCTAAGTATTTGTAAGATGATCAATGAACAGAGCATCACAGATCTGGTGAAACCACTGAGTATCTGGCAAAAATAAAGTTACAATTTTAAAGATCTTCAAAATATGCATAATTTAAATGTGTTGCTCCTTTTCTGAGTATAAGCCTTCGGACAGAAAGTTCTGGACACACTCTATCAAAGTAGGTCAGTTTCAGACACCACTGGAGCCTCTTGTTCCTCAGAAGATACAAGAGCTCTAGCATTTGGTAGACAAGTATGTATGTAACTCCAGAACCCCCTAAAATTCATGACTTGTGGACAAGTCATATTTATGTATACCTAAATGTGTATAAGTAACTGCTCTTTCACATTCCACAGTTAAACATGTTAAATGCTAGAATCTCTCTGAAATGATAAAAAGAAAAATTTATGCCTATAATACCACAGTAATTGATTAAACCATTTGACTTCTATTTATATTAGTTATTTTAAAAATATTTAGTACCAACAAACGATACTGATCACTTACCAACAAAAAACAATTTCTAGAGTTCCTACCTACTGGATTTTTAGCTCCTGTGGGTCACTACTAAAAGAACTTGAATGTTCCTAATTCAAGGACAATATACGTATCTGTTGCCTTTTCAGATTTTCTTACTATATTATCTTAGCAAAAGAAACTAAATATAAAATGAAACTTACCTTTTCAATATTTCCATATAAGCAGAATAGGTTAAAGACTCTTGAACAATTCATTTTTAGCGGATGTAATCCACTGACCATTACAACTGACCCGGAGGGATTTCCTCCATGCATGTAAGAGGAAGAAGCCTGTGGTATTGGATAGGCAACAAGCTCAGGTGTATCTCGAGAGCCCATCCTGTAACGACTTGGTAAAGGCAATAATGGACCATGTGATCCTATAAAAATGATCAAAAAAGAAAAGAAAGGAAACACAACTTTAGCAAATACACTATACCATGCAGAAAATAAACTCTTAATATAGTCTATGTCCAAAGAAAATTCAAATGTGTGAATGTTCAATTATAACCTGTGGGAATTAGTAAAATCTATATTTATTGTCCCAGATCCAATATACATCGGCCTGCACACACCTGTATACATCAGGTTGTAAGTTTATATATTCTTTAAAAATAGTAGTAGGATCAGGCCATAGACAGAGAGGGAGAAATCAGTGTAATACTTTGGATCACTGTATATACATTATACCTCACATTTTAAAAAAACACCTGCTGCCAACATCTTTTGGAAAACTATCTCTATAGAGCAGACATAACAAAAAAAAAAATCTTTAGTTCCACTGAAGTTGTCTCCTTTAAATATAACTTACTATAATGTACTTTCAGGTTAGTAATTTTATTCCAATTCAACTCTTAACTAAAACCACAGATTTAGTTAATACCACACCTACTCAGAGATGTCATTATTCAGCAACCTCCATGTTTTGCAACACCATCAAGAACCATAAGAAAATGCCTCAGTATATGAACCTGTTGTCACAGAAACACATAAATATCTACATCTCTTATACTGAAAATCATTAAATATCAATCTGCTAACTTTAGAGTAATTTTCTAAGAGTAATCAACTTCTGGTTTTCTAATCCACAACTGAATTAACATAACAAGAAAAATTAAGCTAGCTAGAATGAATGAGATAGACAGGAATGAAGGAGTCTGGACAAACTGTGATACTAAAAGTAGGCACAGGGCATGTTTACAGCAACCAGAAGAGGCATAAGAACTCAGAAGAGGAAACTAAGCTGAAGACAGGCAGCTCAGAAATCTCTGAGCATTCCTGAGTTAGTGATTATAGAAAGAAACATACTCTGGGATACATGCAAAGGTCCTCTTGATGTGCAAGAAACCAATCCAAATTCCAAGTACTTTCCTCATTTCTCAAAAAGTGGAGGGTATGTAATGCTACTGACTTTTGTTTTTAAGTTAAGACTAAGGGACACTTGTCATCTACTAAGTGAGTTACTAAGAATTACTGTATTTTGGTTTTATAGAATGCTATTAGAGCTTATGCGAATTCCAATTCAGTATTCAGTCTTCTAAATATAGCTGCCATGCATAACAACACAGAAACACTAGTACTGAGCACATGCAAATGGTGTGAATTCCTGAAATTTTATAGAACAGGGATTTTTCAACCGGTATGCCGCAAGAATTTTTAGAATATGTAATACCTTATGTTTTAGTCAGGGGCTCTTTTCCCTTAGATTGTCAAATAAAAAGATGACAACAGTCAACATAATAGCCATCTGGTGTGAATGGTCAAAATTATACCTACTTTTTTGGTCAGATTGGCAATATATATATATATATATTTTAATATTTTTGCTGATTTTAGTAATTAGTTTATATGCACCAGGAGATGAAGAAGGTTGAAAATCACTGTTATTGAGGAATACTTTATCAGTGCATCGTCATCAGTACTGCCTTAAATTGGTCATGGTTTTCAACTGCTCTTCTTGCTGGTAATTGTTTATCAAAACAATCAATATGGCTCATGGTGAGTTGTTTGTTAGTAACCACATTTGGCCTGTAACTTAAACTGTTATACATACACTGGGGTCATATATCAATCATTCTTATCCCTATTGCAAAAGTATATATACATATTATACTGCACCCCCCCCCCCCATCTGCTTGTAAGTAGTGACATCTTACTATTATCACTAAATTTTCTTTTCCATGGAAAGTGGAAAGATCAGGGTAGGTGAGCAGTAGAAACCTTCCACTCTCTTTAAGTTGGCCAAGGTCCAACAACTTTTGGGATCTACTGCCATAGATAACAATTAAATCCAGTGTAACATTATAATTAATGTTTAGAGTTATGACCTTGAGCCATCAGGATTACATTATGTTACCTATAGAACTTAAATTGTTACCTATATTGTTTAGAAGATTAAAAAATTACATATTTTTAAAGATTTCTATACTAAATAGTTCATACAAAATGTTTTGGTCCTTACAAAACCTAACACTTCAAGTTTTTAAAATATTCACTTATATGAAAAAAAAATGCTATATAAATGGCAGTATTAACATTTTGAAGGCATTTCCCATCTTTGATATTCTAAAATTGTTGGTCCAGGACCTATATTCAAAAATACTAGCAGCCAACACACAAACTTTTCTTGGGCTCACAGCAAATAAGTACATTTATTTTTTTGCCACTTTTCAAGGAAAACAGCGTCTACCAGTTCATCTCATAGTGCTGGGCTTGCCAAATTACAAGAGCTAAAAGTTCTAAAAGCACAGATTTATACTGTTTTAATAAATTATAAAAATAAATTTAATCTAATAATTAAAACTCTTCTATTCCCTCTTTCTTACATACCAACATAAGAAAAAGCCACATGTGATACGGCACAAAAGTGCAAATAAACCAGTTTGGCTGAACTGAGGGGTACAGCTGCGATCTGCAATGTCTGTAAAAAGTCTCAGGATCACTAGCACCCACTCCTGTTTTTTGCCTTTCCCCCAATTTCCTCATCTTGCTGCTTTCCCTCTTTATTCATTTCTCCCCCTCCCACGCCCACCTCTCTGTCCGTCTATAACCTATTCTGCTTAACTCCCTAGGAAAGTGGAATTATCCTCAGAGTTAAGTGTTTCAGTGGACAGAGTTCAGAATGGATGCCCCTACACAACCCCACCGCAACCATTCCTCCTCAGAAGGGCTCAACAAAGCCTGAAAGATCCCTAGTAAACAGCCACCATCATGCCAAAGAATTCTGCACCTCCTCTCTTAAGCAAGCTTACACTTTAAAATTTATATGCACACACATACACAAATACTCTAAATAAATTAGGGCATGGAACTGACAAAGAATTTTACAATAGGCTTTTTAAAAAAATGTAAAGTTCTTCTAGGGTATATAACCTATTTTTGTTTATACAATTTTCAATAAGATATATTTTCAAAAGGAGGGAAAACCCGAAAACTCGCACTAAGAATAAGTCAGTGTCAACACTACTAAAGCAGAGTTCCTCATCCTTCATTTAGTCTTACAGAGATTTCTCTAGCCTGCTCTGGGAAAACACTTAACCAGTTTTAGGCTTCAGCTAACTCTTAGGAGACAGTTATATATTCCACAACTACACTACAAATTTGTGATTAGCAATTCCTTTGCAACCCTCCATTATGCAAAGCACACGGGGCTCCTAGTAAGTGTTTCGTAGAACTACCCATACGACCATTTTTATACACTGTTAAAAAACTAAGACAAATTAACAAGGAACACACTCACTAAAAAGACAATACATAGTAAGATTTTCATTCTATATAACATACTGTTTAAACATACTGTTTCAAGTTCTTCTGCCATATAGACTACTATAGAAATTTGAACATACACATCACATAATAAATTCCTGGAGTTCAAAGGAAGACAAGGAATAAGCTAAAATTCACAGCCAAGAATGTAGGTGATTTGAAAATATTTCAGACAACAGACAACACCAGGGACTTTTCGATGATAAAGCCCAATGCTATGATATAGCAATTTCTATTTTCTACTTTTCAAATAGCACTGGACTTCAACATTAACCACAGAATAGGTGGGGTCAATAATTAATGCTTTTTAAAAACTAACAACTATATAAAACCACAGAACCTATAAACCATTAAAAACATTATCAACAGCAATTCTCAGTTTCTACTCACAATAACAACAGCCTGATACCTCTTTCCTGAGGAAGAATATTATTCTAGGTTTCATAATCTTCACTTACCAACACAGCAAACATTAAAATCAAAGTCTTAAAAGATTAAATACAAACCAATTTAACCAGAGCCAAAATATCAAATGCAGAACTAAAATAACTAAAGATCTAAACAGAAACATGTCTCCTTTTCAACAAATATTCCATTCCTTCTGCCTTTATTACTCAAAACTCCTCTTTGCTTACAATTGCTAGAATGAAAGAAGAATTACTAGTATTACTCAGCAATAATACTTCGATTTGGTCCTCTAACAGAACCAGAGCCCATCACTAATCAAAACCAAGGCAAAACTAAACAAAACATCATGGTAAAAAAGCTTTCAAATAACTACCAACAGCTCTTCTTTATCTCAAGGATTATATGACATAGCCTTATTCTAAAAAGCAAAAGATTCTGGACAACTCCTTGGGAGTATATTATAAGGGACCAATCCCCTATAAGCCAAATCAGGTGAGCAGAAAAAATAGAAACAAGAAATGTGCCATTCTTCATCAGAAATGCAAAAATGCTAACAATTCATCTATACTACCTTCCTTCTGCCTTGACAAACTTACCATAGCCATCATGTCTAAACGAAGAAGGGTGTTCTCCCAAAATGGCTTGTCTCTGGCGACCCTTTCCTCTATCTGACACAAAAGTAGAAACATGGTTTTAACAATTTTGACCCAAGTACTTAACAGAGTTCTGACATGGGAAAACCCATTCAAAACATTCATTACAACTCATAAAATATATATATATAATTCCTGGTTAACTTTAAACATCGATTCATAACCGTTTTAAGTACAAACACCAAAAGTTTAAGAAAGTAATTCTCTCTAACAAACTCCACTTAACTTGAAAATACCTTTTTGGCAAATGCCAAATACAATCACACTTCCAAATTTTAGAAAAGAATGGATACTTTTCAGAAAGTAAATAGACACAATGCTAGAGTTTGACACTGTACAGAAGTTTTTACCAATACATGTCTTTAAAACAAGCTTTAAGTGCAGTACTTTTGAAAGACAGTACCTGAATCATACTATTAGCTTCAACAGCAACACATTTTCAAAGTGGGCTTCTTTCAAGAAGTTCAGCATAAGCCAACAACAACCTGTATTACATGGTTTCACAATCAGTAAACACAGAGTATTTTGTATGTACATACACATATTTACAAACACCTACAGACTGGAGAGCTGGAAATTTGCACATCACTGGCCCAGATTGTATCATGGACTGGTCATTGTGTATAGATCTTAACACCAAGCAGGACTATGAGCACCTCCCAAAGCTTAAATATGCCAAGATAAAGCTAACCAAAGGGGCTACATTATTGGATGAGAGTACTACAATATTCCTAAATAATTTTATTTTAACTACATTTTCAAGGAAGGCATACCAATTTTCCCAAATCTAATTTGAGACAATAAAAAGTGACTTGTAAATTTCTAAAAATAGCACTTCCTATGTTGGTTAGTAAATATTTAAAATCATTGTACAATACTTTTAGAAAGTCTGCTGATCCAAATGCCCAGTAAGGTTTTTTTATAATGTATCTTGAGTCTGGTCATTTCTATCTCTGAAAATTCAGAGAGGTTTTTGACATATCCTTAGTCACCTAAACAAATGAGGTTTATGGGAGATGAGAAATACTTTAACTTTCACTTCTGTCTGGAGAAGTATCATTTTAATTACCTATTTTAAGTTATCACAGCATTGATACAAACCTAGGAGGTCTTCTAGTTCAACTTTTATTCAGTGTAAATTCTCTATGGCCCTGATCATTTGGGACAATCTGGCCTCTGATTACCCAACATCAGTAATAAGATATTCGCTACTTTCCATTACATTTTCAGTTAGTCTTAAATCATCAGGAAGTTAATTTTAATATTGTATAGAAATTGGTCCTCTACCCATATTCTATCCCATTTGGGGCCTCGCATACATACTCATTCTTTCTTCAAAAGCCCTTCCAAGTGCTCAGAAGCTATGATCTTCCATTTCCCTAATGTCACTTATTCTCCAGTTTAAACATTCACAGTTCTTTCTTTCCATTCCATGGCTTCCATCATCATCATTGAAGTCTCACTCCTCCTGCATCAATTCAATCTAATACATTCTGCTAATGCGCCTCTATTTAAGCATGCCACCAAACACTAAATACAATTCCTTATCTGACCTAGGAATCTTAAAACCAAAACCACCATGTCTTCAAGGCTCAGCTTTATTGATACACAGTTAACAGTGTGCTATGCAGTATATGAAAGAGCACTGAATTGGTAATCAGAGGATCCCTACTAAATCACAGAAAAAAAACTTCATTCATAAAACGAAGGAGTTAGGGTAGATAATCTCCAAGCTATCCTTCAGTCAAACATTATCATTATTAATACTTCTCTTTATTTGAAGTATTCACTACTTAATATTAGGTCACATAAAATAGAAGTGTGCAGAAGAGTCAAAAACACTGAATACACTAGACTATAAACAGTGGTCTGTAACCTTTCCTGGAGTCCTCTGAAATCTCATGGAAGCTGTGGGCCTTCTCCCCTAAAAATATATATAGACAAGTTTTGCTTAAGATTTCTGGAGGGCTTCTCTGGAGTCCAGGCTAAGAATTCTTTTCACTAAAATGTAACTTGGGCTAAAAAAGACTTTTTAAAATGAGGTTATGTTTATAAAAGCACTGTTTTTTGGCTGAAAAAGTTATAACTCAATGTCAACTTGAGTAGAAGCTAAAGTCACTACAAAAACAAAAACATAAACTGCTATAGTCTTGCCAGACAATTATCTACTTGTAAGGAGTTAGAAAAATTCTTTTCCCTTGAAAACATAACTAAAATTCTGTTTTATTCCTTTTAATGACATTTCACCATTTAAATATCTACCTTACACATCTCTAAACTTTTCTGACTGTAATTCTTTACATAAAAAACAAATGTAAACTAGCTTTCTATAACCTTTAGACCAGCGGTTCTCAACCTGTGGGTCGCAACCCCGGCGGGGGTCGAACGACCAAAACACAGGGGTCGCCTAAAGCCATTGCAACCCACAGGTTGAGAACCGCTGCTTTAGACCTTTTAAAAGAATAGATGTTAACACTATTAAAATAAGAAGCATGTCTATAGTTTAAGAAACATTAAGAAAAATTTAACCAAAAACCACTATGTCAAATAATAAAAAGAAAAATAAAAAAACCTGAATGTTCAATAGCTGACTGTAATTTGACAGAAGTGAGAGATTTCTCATCAACCACTATTCTTTTGTTTAAGGACTATGGCTTTGTTTTCTAATACTGTAATCAACTGCACCAAGCCTATACCAAGAAGATTTCTCTGAATAGTGAAAAATGTGGGGTCCAGGCAAAGCTGAATTACAAACCAAATCTATTTGTAATCCCATACTTAAGGCAACATGATTTACTGAGAATTGAGACTTAAAGGGGCCAATCATCCAAAAGTCCTAAAACTTTGGACAGGCAAAGGTTCACTGCTTGTATTTTTTCTTTTGACAAGAGTACATGCACTATAGAGTCCCTATTGCCCACAGTATTTTAGATGCCATAAAAATTTTTTCCTAGTTTATTAAATTTTACAGACATACTGATCTTGGTGAGTTTTCCCAACATCTGGTTCAAATGCTAATATTGTAGTTGAGATGTAGCCAATATTGCAGCCCCCTTGTTTTTACAAGATCCACATTTTAATCTGTATATTCCAAAATTGCCACACACTTAGTTGAACAATCTTATCGGTAATATCTATGCTCATGAACTCTAGCATTTATTGGTTATAGGTGAAAATGAATTGCTCTTATTTTCAGACTTATCAAGTTCAAATATATTCTACCTCAAACAGACATGTTACTTTCACCTAGATTTGAAATGTCAAACTTTCTAGTTACATAAATTAACATGTGATAACCTTAAATTGTTACAAAAAGTAACAACTTATAAACAGCCACTTGACAAAAATCAAACCACACAGAAAATCATTTTTTACATATGATGCACCTTTTCATTATAGTATTCTATTCAATGACCACAGGTAAGGGAGATAGAAAGAAAATTAAGTGCACTAAGGGTGCACCTTTCTAATTCTTTTATCTTTAATATCTGTGTGGACTGGTTGAGCATTATCAATTCTCAAGACCTGTAGATAAATTGGCCCTGGTTATTTGCCAATTAACAATTTGAATCTAAGCTGCCAACAGTTACAGTAATGGGCATTAAGATTTACAACATTGCATATAAAGTCTAGTATCCGTTAGTAAAAAATCTTAAACTCTACAACTGAAACCTTAAGGGAAATCAGACCAATATATACATACAACTTGAATAAATGGGCACAGTCTATCATGGTGTTCATTCCATGCAAGTCTGAAGTACTGTTAAGTGTCCTCCTTTAAAAACTTGGGGTGATGGTGCATGCAGTATGCAGTCAAGGTGAATTGCAAGTCTGAGTTTTTCAGAGGGCTTTTTGCTGGTGCCGATGTTGTGCATGATGAAGTGTAGAGTCAGCCTGCTGGAGTCCTCTATCCTTCTTAATGCCTCGTCCAGCTTGGGGGTAAAGTCCTTTCCATAGAGAAGCAGTGTGCAAGTTTGAAGTTTGTAAGGAAATTCTGAATCAGTTTCCTCTCCTCCAAAGAGAGAGAGCTGCTTGGAGAAATGCAAGTCCTTGAACTGCGGGCGTGCTTGTATGTGTGGGCTCCTTTGTTGAACTAAATACATAACTCAGTACATACCAGTAGGGGGCACTAATGATCAAGGTTATTTTCAAGCATCACAAGGCCTTTCGCAACAAAAGCATTCACCAACAAGATTTTCAATGGAATGAACTACCTCATCTCAGGAAAAAGGAATCTAACTTCATATAAAAACTTTTCAGCAGATACAAGTACATTCTAAAATACATAAAATACTTACCTCGTCTTCCCAAATATGGTTTAGTGTAGTCCCAACTGTCATTGTCATTCCTAATAACATTTAGACGAGTTGGCTGTTAAGATTAAAAAGAAAGTTAAGTCTAAACTGTATATCCAAAGTATAAATATTTTTTTTGGTGAAGTGTTGAAAAAAATACTTACCCTTGCATATTCAATTTTTAGTGTACAACATCCAGCATATATATCTGCTCCATTGAGTGCTGCTTTAGCTTTCTGGGCACAAAGGACTGATTCAAACATAACCTCTATTAAGGAAATTTGGTTTAATATGTCCAATATTTAATCATCAGTTAATCCCTAAAGGAAAGAACTTAAAAAATTAGAAGTAACTCATTTCTGGAATGTTTTACCAAATAAAATTGCTAGATGCTTTTAGTAGAGTAACTTATTTTTAAGATCAACAACACCATCATAGAATATATAAACATAACATTGTATGTCAACTATAATTGAAAAATAAATTTAAGAAACAAATCAAAAAAGAAAAAGAAAAAAAGGATCAATACCCAAAAAGAAGAAAAAACATAATACAACCAACCTATCCACACATTACTGAGAACCAAAATAATACAAAACAAACATTTAATTTTTATATATTTCTGAAAAGGCAGGGCTTTATAATCTTGTAACTATCTTCATTTTATTGGTTTTTAAAAAATGCTTAAGTCTATATAGTTCTTTCCAAAAAAATAAAATCAAACCACAAAAGTAGTTAAAGAACCTGACCAGGCGGTGGCGCAGTAGATAGTGTTGGACTGGGACACAGAGGACCCAGGTTCGAGACCCCGAGGTCACCAGCTTGAGCGCGGGCTCATCGTATTTGAGCAAAGCTCACCAGCTTGAGCCCACAGTCGCTGGCTCAAGCAAGGGGTCACTCGGTCTGCTATAGCCCCCAGTCAAGGCACATATGAGAAATCAATCAATGGACAACTAAGGAACCGCAACAAAGAATTGATATTTCTCATCTCTCTCCCTTCCTGTCTGTCTGTCCCTCTCTGATTTTCTGTCTCTGACACACACACACACACACACACACACACACACACACGAGTAAAGAAAGACAAAAACACCTGGCTAGAAGTAAGCACCATGAAGAGTCTGCTGTATATCTCTAGCTTTCTCTATGCATATGTTGGGTTTTTTAAGTTATTCTTTTTAAATAAAATTATACTATATATCTATTTTGCAACTTGTTCTTTTTACTCAACCTATAACAAATTTAACAAACAGAACTAGTTCTTACATAAATTATAACCATTAACATCCAATAAAGAAAGGTAAAAAATGTTCCATTGATTCTAGTTTGGTTCTTCCAAATGACCTATTTTAAGAAGAGATTCAGAAAAGCTCATTCACGATAAAATTAAAAACGGTGCAAGTGTACATATCAAATAGTGTCATTTCTTCCCCATTAGAAAGGCAAAGCACACTGTAAGATGAAGCACTGGCCTATTCCATAGTAGCAAGCACAATTCTCTATAGGTACTAGTTTCATTTTTTAAATCTAAGAAAAACAGACTGGGGAGGAATAAACACTACCTGTCTAAAAATGAGTATGCAAGAGAAAATAAAGTCTATATTACAGAGCATTCATATATATCAATAAAAAAAGTACAAATAAAGGATATTCAACCATTGCTTGTATTCCATTTCTCTTGAAAATAACAATACGTTGCACTTTTCCAACAGGGTTGCATACGGTATACAAAACATCCTAAGAAAGAAAGAAAAAATTTCTTCACATTTTACATTTGGAAAAACATTAAAAGCTGAACAGCGATTTCTTTAACAACAAAAACTATCAAGATATCATTTTTATTCATTCATTTATTTATTTATTTTTGTATTTTTCCAAAGTGAGAAGGGGGGGGCAGGCAGACAGACTCCCGCATGCACCCGACCAGGATCCACCCAGCATGCCCACCAGGGGGTGATGCTCTGCCCTTCTGGGGCCTTGCTCCATTGTGGCCAAACCATCCTAGCACCTGAGGCAGAGGCCACAGAGCCATCCTCAGCACCCAGACCAACTTTGCTCCAACAGAGCCTTGGCTGTGGGAGGGGAGGAGATAAAGAGAGAAAGAAGAGGGGGAAGGGTAGAGACGCAGATAGGCGCTTCTGTGTGCCCTGGCCGGGAATCGAACCCAGGACTTCCAAAAGCCGGGCCAATACTCTACTGCTGAGCCAACTAGCCAGGATCGCTCAAGATATCACTTTTAATAATTACTAATTAAACTTTAAAAAAATTGTTATACTTTAATAAACCTAAAGTTATTTCCTCACCTACACAATATAACTACACATTAGAGACGTTCCAATAAAACATTTGAAAAGCACTGTTACCTATATTTGATCCCTAAATGAATTCTAAATTTTTATTTTCTTAACAGATGGCTAAAATATTGACTATACACAGTTAATACCAAAACTGTAATCAATTAATTTGGTTTTTTTCCAAATGTGACTCAGAAATGTTTCCTATTATAATAACTTGAATTATGGTAATAAGTATTTATTAAGGGGTAGTAGTAGAATAACTCAGAATCTATTTTTCTTTTTCTTTTTTTACAGAGACATAGAGTCAGAGAGAGGTGCCTTGACCGTGGGGCTACAGCAGACCGAGAAACCCCTTGCTTGAGCCAGCAACCTTGGGTCCAAGCTAGTGAGCTTTGCTCAAACCAGGTGAGCCTGTGCTCAAGCTGGCAACTTCAGGGTCTCGAATCTGGGTCTTCCGCATCCCAGTCCGACACTCTATCCACTGCACCACCGCCTGGTCAGGCCTCAGTATCTATTTTTCAAGGGACAATGGCTATTCAGAAAAGACCCAGGGAAGATCATTTCTACAGTGTTAGATGACATCAAACAAGATGCATGAATCATCTAAGAGAGAATCAACCTAAATACCCTTTTAAAAATTCTTCAACTTTCAAGAAATTCTTGAATACCTACAATTCCATAGCTGTACCATTTAGGTACCAGGGATACAACAATAAACAAATCAGAATACTTGTACTAAATTATGTTATATTCTTTTTCCCAGAATAAGTACTATTAATATATTAATACTGTATATTAACAACTCTGTAACCATAAAGATAAATGTCTAATTAAACTTAAAGCTTAAGATACTATTTAAATTTATGTCTCACTATCATATACCTTGACTAGAAATGATACTAACTGAAGTTTCCCTTACTGTGATAGTCATTATAAAAAGCAAGTGTCTTTGTCACTAGCTTATTGTGAAACAGCATGTGATTATAAAGTAGAACACTCAACTGGTTTAGAACATGAATCTTTTTTAAAATTCTACTAATAACACTTTTTTAAAGGGTAAAGCAGAGAATTTTAAGTACAGTGGTACCTTGAGATACGAACAGACCAATATATGAATTTTTTTAAGGTCCGAGCTACAAATCGGTCCATATTTTTATTCGAGATCCGAGCGAAATTCCAAGATACGAGTCGTGATTTGGGAAGCTGCGGCTAGTTGGTGCACGGGTCCAGTATTGGCAGTTTGATATACGAGTTGACTGACTTACGAGCTCGGTTACAGAACGAATTAAATTCATATCTCAAGGTACCACTGTAAATCAGGCCAGTTTTTAACAACCTGTATCAAAGGACCTTATAATAACAACATGCATCTTACAATGCTATGGGAGTGTCATTACCTAGTAGATGCTCTTGATACATGTGCTGGCATATGAGTGAGACAGCCTTTGTGGGTCATTTCCAGTAAGTCTGTCTAATTCCTTATTAGAAACAGTTAACACTGATGATTTCAATGTTCTTATTTAATTATGACAATGGTGCTTCTGAGCCCTTTAGCATCAGTGTTTGCCATTTCTTTATTCATTAAAGTTAATAGTCAAAACTAAGCTTCATTTTAATAACTAACTCTAAAAACAAGCACTATTTTTAAATATCTAGATGGCAGTGAAGAAAATTAGATATTAGTCACTCGAACGGCAAATCACTTTCAATTAAGTTTGTCATTACAAATCCATACCACTGTAATTGGATAAAGAGGATTCTGGATTGATAATAGAAGAACTTTGTTGCCTCCTGATGGATCATCAGTATTTCCTGGCCGAGTTATCCTTTTGCTTGTAGAATAGTTGAAAAAAGCCTGTTGACCAGCAATGTATACAGGTTCATCTGCAGCAAATGTCACACATTCTTTGGCACTATCTACGTTCTCAAATTCCACCAGAGCCTGCCGTTTAAAAGGCATCATCATCACATAGCTGAAAGAGATTGGGAGGGAATACCCAAATATAGTAAGTTCAATTAGCATTATTTGTTCTCCATCAAGTAAAAGCAGACTTTAGTAAAAAAAATGTTAAGTCATACAGATTAGTATTCTTTACTATGTGTACCCAAACTTAGTGAACTCTTAAATCATCCAAATAAGTTGTGTTCTACCAGTTACATGGTGCACATTTGAAAACTTATCCTTGTGTGATTGCAAGCTTATCCATTTCATGCCTTCCTCAAGCACAATTTTCTGTTACCAGTTACTAATGACACCACCCAGGTCCTCAGGCTGCCACTCCCACACAGTATTAGAAAATATATAGATATAGAAACCAACAGTGATAAAACTCAGCAGAAGCTTAGTAGATGGGACCCCTAAAGGCAGAAGCTACTACAACTACTGGTTTTTCCAAGTAAGTGCCCACACTAATAACTGACTATACTTTCACTTATCTTACTGAAAACAGAGAACAAAAGATAAATAAAAGTAACTAATCTCCCCCAAATATTTTTAAATACTAAAGAATGTGAAAAGATATTCACTAGAATATGGTAATCACGATTGCCGATGGGCAGGAAGGTGAAGTATTACTTTTCACTATATATTCTCTTGGGGGGAGATAAAATGAAAAATAAAGACATGAAGGAAAAAGGAGGGAAGAGAGAAATCAGAGCACATGGGTCACAACAGGAGAATCAACATGCCCTCAATTCACAGAGACAAAAACCTTAAAAATGTTTTTAAATACAATTAACATGGTTTTAATAATAATAGAACAGAGAAATAACATTAGGTCAGGTACTTGGTGACTACACTGCTTCTCAATCAGGCATCCAGGACCTACTGCTACACTTTAGAGACTGGCATATGGTTTATTATTAAAAAACAGGCTACTCTGTAAACTGGCAAATTATATAATTTCTTAAGAATTTCAGCCTCCTCATTTACAAAACTTGGAGAATTGTTATCAAGATTTTAGTTACACAGTCTGGCCTGCGGTGGCACAGTGGATTGAACATTGACCTGGAACACTGACATCACTGGTTCAAAACCCTGGGCTTGCCCAGTCAAGGCACATATGATAAGCAACAAGCAAGCAATGAACAGCTAAAGTGAAGTAACTATGAGTTGATACTTCTTGCTTCCTTCTCTCTCCTCTCTAAAATCAATAAATCTTTTTTTTTAAATTAAGTGAGAGGTGGGAGGCAGGGAGGCACAGATTGGGATCAATCGGCATATCCATTAGGGGGCGATGCTCTGCCCATCTGGGGCTGCTACTCTGTTGCTTGGTAATTGAGCTATTTCAACAGCTGAGGTGAGGTCTCGGAGCCAACCCCAGACCTCTAGAGCCAAGTTGCTCAAACCATTCAAGCCATGGCTGAGGGAGAGAAGGAGAGAGGGACAGGGTGAGGCAGAGAAGTAGAGAAGCAGATGGGTGCTTCTCCTGTGTGCCCTGCTCAGGAATTGAACCTGGGACTTCCATACGCCTGGCCAATATTCTACTGTAGAGCTAACCATTCAGGGACTAAATAAAAATCTTAAAAAAAAAAAAAAAAGGATTACAGTTACACAAACTGCTTCCCTTGCCTCATTTATCTTTATATCATCAGAAGCTTTAAATAAATTTTTTTTTAAAAGCCTGGCACATAACAGGAATTTCATCAGTATTTGTTGGTCTGTGAGGCTTGTTAGCTCTTCCCACCCACATCATGCAAAATTAAAGAAAAAAATTACAGAAACAATAGGTCTTGAATTGAAAGATTCACCAACTATAAATATAAGATACAAGTCCTAGGAGAGAAACATTCCCTTTAGAAACACAGACTCCTTCCTGAAGTTCTGAAGTCCGGGGCAAAAAATTCTTGAATTGTGCTAAAGAAATTTAAGAATATTCTCTCACAAATGCAAGATGGTTTAACAGCTAAATGATATTGCCAAATAAATACAATAATACTGGCCTTTGGCTCTTTGGAAACAGAAAAATAATAAAGATTAAAAAAAAATTTTATTGGTCATAATAGACTTAGACTATTTCTAGAACAATAAGAAGTGAGCTAGAAGCACAGATTGAAAACTTAAAAAGTTACCCAGGAAAGTGGTACCATATGAAGATAGAGAAGAAAAAATTAGAGTATCACAGATATTTTAAGAATGCACTTAAACTGTCTGGCACATAATTTCTAAAAAATATTTAAAAAGCATTAATATGAGGAAGACTGAAAGACCAAAGAGAGAAAAAAATAAACAAAAAGGCTAAAGGACACACTGGGTACTTTCAACTTCGAGCTCAAGACATGTTTACTAAATTTTAAATAAAAACAGAAGGAGGCAAAAAATTTACTACACAAATTAGGTTTTGTTATAAAATTTTAAGCTAATCATTACCCAGCATCCTCTCCTTAAATGGGAGGGAGGAATAAAAAATAAATAAATAGAGAGAAGGAAGAAAAAGAGACTCGGTATATATATTTCTTTCTTTTTTTAATAGAGGAAGGAAGAGAGACAGAGAAAGAGAGAAACATCATCTTGTTATTCCAGTAATTCATGCCATCATTGGTTGACTCATTCTTGCATGTGCCCTGACTAGGAATCAAACCTGGAACCTTAGCATATTAAATTTTTTTTTTAATTTTTTTTGTATTTTTCTGAAGCTGGAAACGGGGAGGCAGTCAGACTCCTGCATGCACCCCACCGGGATCCACCTGGCACGCCCACCAGGGGGCGTCACTCTGTCACGACCAGAGCCACTCTAGCACCTGGGGCAGAGGCCAAGGAGCCATCCCCAGTAGCCGGGCCATCTTTGCTCCAATGGAGCCTCGGCTGCAGGAGGGGAAAAGAGAGACAGAGAGGAAGGAGAGGGGAAGGGGTGGAGAAGCAGATGGGTGCCTCTCCTGTGTGCCCTGGCTGGGAATTGAACCCGGGACTTCAGCACGCCAGGCTGACGCTCTACCACTGAGCAAACCAGCCAGGGCCCTTAGCATATTAAGATGACACTCTAACCAATGGAGCACCCAGCCAGGACACACTACATACTTTTAAGTATTCTCTGATTATAATATATGAATATACTACAGAATAGATTTTTAAATATAGTAATTTTATTATCCTGACACAATCATTCTCAACATCTTGTTAGAGTTTCTCCTGAACTTCCTTCCTATTCATTGTTTTCAGGTATAAACTTACCAAATATTGAACTTGATGACTCACCTTTTTAATATGAGCAGTTTCTGTATAATCGTTATAATTATACATCACAAAACAAACAAATAGGAAAAGGTTTCTATAAATACAGCATTTTGAAGCAAAATACCTACTTCTCGCTGGAGTCTATGTAAGGTACTTTCAGCTTTACCAGCAGTCACTTATTCACTATCACTTCATACAACTGAAACTCCTATTATTCATATTTATGTCAATTAAGTTCTTAATTATACACTAATTTGTTCCAATTATTTCACAACTTTTCTATCCAGATAACTACCAATCTTGAGGACAGAATGATTAGGCAAGTTAACGGAATAATATTCATATATGGAATGCTTTACCACGGACTACATATGAAACAGTATTGAATCTAAAAGTGAACAGACCACCAAAAATAATAAATTAATCACCAACTTAAACACATAGTTCTAGTTCTTTAATCCCAACATTCAGGTCATTGTTATAATTAACATCAAAGTTTCCAACTATATTTGTTCATCAACTTGTTTTTCTGATATTGTTGCAGTATTTTTTGGCTATAAGGAAATAACTTTAAAAGCCCTAAATAAATAACACAAGAAAAATAAACCAGAAATAAGCATCTCATTAGAACTCCATAGTACAATGCACTTATAAGGTCCTTATAGTGAATGGGGTCAGTCTAGTGTCAACATGTAAGTCTAAATAAGGTCTAAGTTATATATATATATTGAAGTTATATATATATAACTCTCCAGACAGACTGAACTTTCAAGATCTACTCTGAATGACTAAGAAGTAATACAGTATGTTAGTGATCTTCAAGAAATGAGCTTTCTTATGCCCATGTAGAGCCCTAATTTATACCTTCAAACAGAAACACTATGGAACAGTGATTCCTGAGGCACATAGGTTGAAGGTAACAGGTTTGCCACATCATCTACCTCTCAATGAAGTCACTAAAGAAATAAAAAAAAAGATGCCATGATAGAAGTTATCACCTAAAACTACTCCTTTGAAGCGATGATTCCTTTCTGTTGGATATCTCTCATCACTCCCTCATTATCTATTTATGCATCATCCTCAATACTCAAAAACACCATATACAATTTTTTAAAAATTGAAGCAATCAAGCTATCTCAACAAATATACTAAAATTTCCCTCCTGTTCAAAAATTTTTCTTTAGTCTATGTCATGGAGGCTTAAAAAAAAAATCCCAAACATATTCATCAAGGAAAAAATAATAATAAAAATTGACTCTAGATTATCCATACTAAGAAGAGAACTGGGCATGTTCCAAAAATAATTTAGCAAGAATTTTTAAGTGTCTATTTTTAACAGCAGATTCAATTTTCTAATTACGTTTTCACTTAAGTCAATATTGTCAAGCACATACCAGCTGTGGGAATGAGAAAGGAGGAGCCTGAGTGAACACAAGACACAAATGAAAGACAGCTAGAATAAAACACTGACTGCTTATGATCTGTGTAAGAACTCACAGCAACACATAGCTAAGCAAATAACACCTACCCTTCACTATCCACTTTTACTTGCCAATTCCTAAATATTCCAAAATAACTTTATAAAACAAAGAACAACCTGACCCATGGTGCCACAGTGGATAGAGCCTCCTTGGTCCCAGGTCCGAAACAAGGTCTCCGCCTCATGTGGCTTGAGCGCAGGCTTGCCAGCTTAAGTGCAGGGTTGCCAGGTTGGGCAGAGGATCATCAACATGATCTCAGGGTCACTGGCTTGAACCCAAGGCTGCTGGCTTGAGCAAGGGGTCACTGGCTCAGCTTAAGCCCCTCTCCCCCAACCTCCAAGACACTTATGAGAAGTAATCAGTGAACAACTTAAAAAATGAAAGCAACTATGAGTTGATACTTCTCATCTTTCTCCCTTCATCTCTCTCTCTCTCCTCCTCTTTCTCATGAACGCAAAAAAAAAAAAAAAAATCAATATTTAAGTGCCACTAACCACTTGAAACTCTGATGATAGAAGGGTGTAATCAACTCACTAGTTTAAAGCAATGTTTAATGAGGAATCATGGACTCATCTGAAAACCAAGAAGCAGCAATGATCAGTTTTACATAAAACCTAGTTGGGAAGTGAGAGATGATCATGGCCACAAAAATATATACATCCATGCATCACCCCAAAATGGTTAAAATCAACAGGCTTAAAGGTTCCAAAGAAATACAGTGATAAGCAAAACTTGATATATACAACAGTAAACGTTAAGGCTGTAGTAACCAAGCAAGGCTTGTTCATTCTGTTTTCAATCTGCACGAAGTCCCTAATTGTTCTTACCATATTGTCCCAAATTTTTCCAGAGCCTCCACAAGGTCTGCTTCCACCACAGATTCACAGAGTCCTCGAACATGGACGACGGGTGAAACAGAAACTTTATGATGACTTCCACCTGCCTCCTAGCAAGAGAAAATATATAATTAGGAATTAAAAACTTAAAAAATCCAAATTGTACCTTTTAGTAAATTTAATTCTGCCTTAAAAAGCAAGCATTAAAAAAAAAACCCACAATTCACAAGTTAGCAAAGGACCTACAAGTAAAATCAACATTTAGTTGCTTGGCATAAAAATTTCTATTTCTTAAAAGGGAGCAGTCTTTCTCAATAAAAAGTAAAAATAAGTTATTTTAATAACTCATTTCAACTAGAAGAAAACCTCAGAAAAAACCTCAGCAGATAATATAGAGAGAGTATGCTAAGAAAAACTGGGAACACCATTTTAGGCTCATAATTTCATAGTTTTACTTCCATAAAATCAAAATCAAGCAGTCCAAATGAACAAGTCCCAATTTAAAACTTTCATTTAATATAAAGATTATATATTTTCTTTTTCCAGTAACATAGATTTCTATATTTTTGTCCTCAACTGGTTACCTAGTACCAGTATAACTTGAAGTTACTCAGCAGTACACTTGACAACTTAAATTTATACAAGGGACTATGTAGAATTACTCTGAAAATTAAAATAGCTCTCATTTACTTACTCAAATTCTATTAATTTACTTTACTCAAGTAAATTAAGATTTATATTTACAGTTAGCTGCTGGATACCTCTCCTGCATCACTTCAGAAATGACTTCCATATACAATCCATTCATATATATGAGATTTTTTCTTTTGCCCACCACATCACATTGTTCACCCTCTGCCCCTATCAACATCTCTTTCTGTCCCCATTTTCCCAACCTCTGCCTGCCTCTACATAGCCTTCATCCCCCTTTCCCTCTGGCCATCACCACACTATTGGCTGTGTCTATGTGTTACATATATATGTAAGTATGTTTTTTGGCTAACCCCTTTACCTTCTTTCATACTAATTCAATCCTTGGAATTTCATTTGGATTGCTTAGGTTTAGCCTTTTCTATGCTTACACAGATATTCACTACATGTCACTGAATTTGAAAGAAATCATTCTCATTGTTCCCTATGTAAACCAACATATTTTTAGCAACCTTAACAAATGAGACCCTGCCTATGTGAAATTCAACAACTAAATGTGCATTATCACCATTAAGCTCCTAAATATAACTGAGCAATAATAATGCAGCAAGAGTGCTCTAAATAATACCTAAAACCCTTAATTGAGACATATATTTAAAGTATAAATAAGAAGTTTTGCTCTAAAAGAATCAGACAATAATAAACTACAAGAAATAAGAGTCATCTCCGTTGATCCTTAAAAATCAGCTGGCAAAGAAAAGATGCAAAAGAAACCTACATTAGCCTGGACTCTTCAAAAAGTTAGTATCAAGAACAGTGGAAGATTTCAGATTGAGACTAAAGACAGACAACAACCAAATGTATATAGTATGTAAGCCTTCATTTTATAATAAATAACTGCTATAAAAATACATCTTAGGGACAAGTGGAGAATTTAAATAGGATATTAGATTATACAATGGAACCTTGGGTACCATTGTAACAACAGTGGTATAAAAAATATCATCTCTATTTTTTAAGAAAGCTGGGATATTTAAGGATAATTGTGACGTCTGTAACTTACTTTCAAATAGTTTAGGAAAAATAATGTATAGAAATATATACTGCTCACAAAAACTAGGGGATCAGGTATGTGCAGATATGCCAGTACTTTCACCCTTTGTATAATGCATTTTCACCAATGAAATAAAAGTTGGTTTTGCATCTCATTTGCATAACTGAACAACTTTCTTTGACTTGTTTGCTTTTCTGATATTCTTGTTTAATAAAAAAAATCAAATGCTTCTTTTATCTTCATATTCATTTTGAAATATCCAATTTTTGTGAGTATAGATACATAGATAAAAATTCCAATTAACAAAATGTTAAAAACTGCATATGTAATTGAACATTTTACATAGTAATAAGAAGTTGGGAAAATATATTATTATATAATATTTAAGACCATCAAAAGAGTACAAAGAACAAAATAACTTACCACTCAGTTTAATAAATGAAACTACCCATCAGTCGAATACATCTCGTATCTCCCTTGCCATGATGGATAACCACTATCTTGTGCTAAAGAATATGGCTTTTTTCAAATTGGTCTTCTCACAAAGAAATGGATTACTGGACCAATTTTAAAATCCCTCAAAAGGTCTAATTTTAATATATTATTTAATTATATTTCCCAAATGAAACAGATTGAGACTCAAGTCATTCTTTAAAAGCTGGAAAATGGCCTGACCAGGTGGTGGCGCAATAGATAAGAGCGTCGGACTGGGATGCAGAAGGATCCAGGTTCGAGACCTTGCCAGCTTGAGCGCGGGCTCACCTGGTTTGAGCAAAAAGCTCACCGGCTTGGACCCAAGGTCGCTGGCTCCAGCAAGGGGTTACTCGGTCTGCTAAAGGCCCGTGGTCAAGGCACATATGAGAAAGCAATCAATGAACAACTAAGAAGTCGCAAGGCACAACGAGAAACTAATGATTGATGCTTCTCATCTCTCTCCGTCCCTGTCTATCTCTGCTTCTGTAAAAAAAAAAAAAAAAAAGCTGGAAAATGTTAAATGCTATCCATTTGGTATATGGTAGAAGATATGATTATCTTAGCCCAGAGCAGAAAACATACCCCACACCTCTGGTATTTCCCTTATTCCCACTCAATGAATTTGCCCTTCATGAATTTACCTACCTTGATGTTTCTCTATCTTTAAATTATGTCTCCTTTTCTTAAACTTAAAAAATTCTTATCCTTTCTGTGGTTGATTTATTTTTTAAAACTGTATGTATCTTAGTCTCATTTTTATGTCCCACCTACGTATGGAATCATGCAGTTCTTAGTTTTTTCTGATTTACTTATTTCACTCAGTATAATGTTATCAAGGTCAATCCATGTTGTTGTAAATGATCCAATGTCATCATTTCTTATGGCTGAATAGTATTCAACAGTATATATGTACGAGACTAAGAGACATGGACAAGAATGTGGTGGTTACGGGGGGAGGGGCACAAAGAAAACTAGATAGAAGGTGACAGAGAACAATTTGACTTTGGGTGACGGGTATGCAACATAATTGAATGACAAGATAATCTGAAGATGTTTTCTTTGAACATATATGCCCTGATTTATTAATGTCGCCCCATTAAAATTAATAAAAATTAAAAAAAAACTGTATGTATCAATTTTAGAGAGGAAAGGAGAGAGGCAGAAATATTGATCTGTTCCTGTATGTGCCCTGACCAGGAATGGAACCCACCACAACCTTTGTATTGGGACAACACTCAAAACAACCGTGCTATCTGGCCAGGGCCTTTCTGTAGTTTATTTAAAAAGAAAAAAGAAAAAAAAAAACCTCTATGGTTGCTACCAAATATACATTAAAGATATCTTTTCAAACTTGATTTTCATTCCCTTGTACCTCCAAAACACTTTTCTTAAATCAGTATTATCTCGGGGGAGAGGCAAAGTGGCAGAACCACCACCAGGTTGGGCCTTGGTCCATACCCACCCAGTGTCCACAGCCACTGCCACCACCGGAGTACAAGAGGAGACGGGCACCTAAAGCAGGGCTAGACCTGCGTGGTGCACTACACGGCTACACTTGAAGATGGAAAGAAATCTGATTTCGCCTAGGGCAGAAGCAAGCCCTCTAAGTTTATGCGAGGTAAGCAGGAGGTGATCCGAGGCTGGGAAGAAGTTGCCCAAATGAGTGTGGGTCAGACAGCCAAAGTGACTATCTTCCCAGACAATGCCTAGGCTAGTGGGTACCCAGGCATCATCCCACCAAATGTCACTCTCATGTTTGACGGGAAGCTTCTAAAACTGGAATGATAGGAACGGCCTTCTCCCTGAGCTCCTTGTTCTTGGATGTGCCACAGAGGGACCTGCTGTCCAGACACCCATACATGAATCCCTCGAGATTTCCTGATGTTTCACCACACTCTCCGTATAAACATTTGCCCCGACGGAATGTGTTCTGTCACCCAGCTCTGCGCCTCCTCTTTCTCCTAGGCATGTGGGATGACCTAAACTATTGATATATTCCATAAACCTCCAGTTACTCTTGATTTTGTTTTTGTTTTGGAATGAAGATTCAGTTGCAGTCTTTTGGATCTAGGTTTCCAATTAAGTATTAGGGTTAACTTTACACTAGGAATCAGTATGGGGGAGGAATGCAAGAATATTTTATTATTTGGGTGAAATTTTTAAATCTATTATATATTAAACATTCTCACTGCTGTGCTGCAAAGCCATAGCAGATTTAAGATGTTGTTGAAGGTCAAATTATCTCCAAATTGAGATATGTCTTTGGGTTAAATTAAGAGCCCTACCCAAAATTGAAGTGGGGAGATAAAGCCCTTGACTCCACTGCCCCATCCAAATCTCCCCTTAAAACCTCTGCCTTTTAAAAGCAAATCACTTTTGCCCTGGCTAGACAGCTCAGTTGGTTAAGACAGCCTTGACCATATATGCCAAGGTTGCAGGTTCAATCCCCAGTCAGGGCACATGCAGGAAAAGATTGGTGGTTCTGTCTCTTCCTTCCTCTCTCTCTAAAATCAATCAATAAAAAATTTGTATTTATTTATTTTTATTGAGAGGCAGGGAAGCAGAGAGACTCCGCATGTGCCCCAACTGGTATCCAGCCAGCAAGCCCCCTGCAGGGCAATGCTCTGCCCATCTGGGTCTGGTGCTCAGTTGCTCAGCAATTTCAGCACCTACGGTGAGGCCATGGATGGCACCACCCTCAGCGCCTGGGGCCAACCAACTTGGATCTAGTGATGGCTATGGGAGAAAAGAGGGAGAGAGAGAGAGAGAAGGGGGAGGGGTGAAGAAGCAGATGGTCACTTCTCCTGTGTGCCCTAACTAGGATTTGAACCCAGGACTTCCACATACCAGGTCCATGTTCTACCACTGAGCCAACCAGCTAGGGCAATCAATACAATTTTTTAAAATGTAAATCATTCTCACTGTGATATTGGACCTTACAGGTATCTGTCCCTGGGCCAGCAGGGACCTATGAAGCCTTCTTCACAGCCTGGCTTTTTCCCCCCTCCATCTTGTGTTGTTTTATTTTTCCTAAGATATTCAAAGACTTTTATAATGTCTTAGCTATCCAAGCTCCACTCCCTAAATTTTAAAAACTTTAAACAAAAGTTTAAATTGAAGGTGCTGTTTGTAGACAGGTAACACCCAATGAAAGCCCAACTATCATGACAACTCCTTGAGTATTGTCTTAAAAAAATGATGCTGGTCATCACAGCTTCAGCATCTCCTGTTTTTTGATGTTCAACTCCCCCTGCTGATCTCAGTTTCCTGTCTTTTCCTTCCCTCTTCTTACTCATTTGCTGTCTTATTCTATAAACTCCGTGTTTTTGCCTACACTCAACTCCTTCCCACTTCTTCTGGCTAAACACACCAAAAATAAATAAAGAAAGAAAGAAAGAAAAAGATGCCGGACCAGGCAGTGGCGCAGTGAATAGAGTGTCAGACTGGCATGCAGAGGACCCAGGTTCTAGACCCTGAGGTCACCAGCTTGAGCACAGGCTCATCTGGTTTGAGCAAAAGCTCACCAGCTTGGACCCAAGGTCACTAGCTCGAGCAAGGGATTACTCGGTCTGCTGAAGGCCCGCGGTCAAGGCACATATGAGAAAGCAATCAATGGACAACTAAGGTCTCGCAACGGAAAACTGATGATTGATGCTTCTCATCTCTCTCCATTCCTGTCTGTCCCTGTCTCTCTCTCTCTCTCTCTGTCCCTGTTTAAAAAATAAAAAAAAAACCTCTTCAACTCCATATCATTATATGGTATTCTCAATCACAGTCATGTTTCCCTACCTTCAGAGGTAGCCCAGTGATTAGTTGTGGAATTGAGAGATAAAAAATGGTTGACTGGAGGAGATAAAAAGGAGGGCTAGGGAACACTTTATCTGCTAGTTATAAGATAGAGCTAAAACACGGATGGGAGACAGAATCAAGTCTCTATGACCTCATCTAAATCTCTGGGTCCAGCCATGACTGAAACTAATTCCACAACTTGGCTTTTCCAGTTACATGGGCCAATAAATTCCCTACCCACGCCCCCTTTTTGTTTTGCTAGGTTCATCTGAGTTGTTGTTGCAGCTCCAATTGCAAACTTTGAAAGTTACATTCAATTTTATAGAGGGGGAAAAGATCACTAAATAATGTAGATTCACTGATTTTTAGATACATTGTTTTAACTATTATATTATCAAGAACTGCACCTGAAACATGGTAGGGGCTCAAGAATTATTTTTTTAATAAGTTAAGAGATCACGGTAATCATCTAACCCAACCATCTCATATGATAGGTAGCAAATTGAGTTCAAAAGCATGTTGGTAGCAGAGCCAAGGCACCTGCCTGCTTGGGCTTATGGCTCCTTTCACTTTATAAACTATTGAATACAAAAAAATAAAACCAAAAGATAGTAATACCTACTTCTTTCCCTTTCTTTCCTAAAAGTAGGCCTGAAAATCCTCACTTACTGTAGCAGATTACCTAAAGGAGATTTTACTACTATCGAAGTCTCAAGGACCCAACACTTACCTGCATGGCATACATCCTTGAAAGGTTTTATTCCCCAGAGTGTAGTTACTATGCTCACTGTCACGGTCTCTAATAAACTTTTCCTGTGGGAGCTAAACTAATAAAGTGACCTCATCCCTTCTCCCATCCCATATGCATCCAATAAGCCATCATAATATTCCTAACATCACTGTAATTTAGATCATAAAAGTATAATAATATATCTTAAATTCAAACTAGATTATCTACATACATATATTCCTTTATTTGGACATTTATCTTGCCATTTTGCCATCTTGCAAGTCTAGTTAATAAAAGTTGAAAAATAAACTTCTACCTCATCAGCAACAAACCACTTTATATTTAATTTCCTGCTTACTCACTAGCAGAACAAAGTAAAAAAAAAAAAACTTGAAAAAATCTCAGAAATAAGTTAGTACTCCAAAAATTTTTATTGATACCAGTCTTTATAAAAGCAGATCTTCTCTAAGAACCTCCCAATTCAGTTTCTCAGTTAGTTTTGCCAAGTGAAGCCCTAATATTTGGAAGTCAAACTGCTTTCTTAAAATGAAGTGGATACAGAAATTTACTATTAATATAATCTTGAAGGTCATGCCTGCTAAACTTAATAGTAGCATTTACAGGCAGTCCCTGGGTTACCAAGGAGATCGGTTCTGTAGGTTTGTTCTTAAGTTGAAACATTTACCTATTAAATGCAACTTACAGAGATGTATTTATTTTTACCTGTGTATAAACACTTAAACATTTTCAAACCTACAGAACCTATCTTGGTAATCCAAGACTGTCTGTACTCTCTAAGAATAAAGTAACTGTATAATACATAGCACAAACCTCCATAATCAAGCTTTGTTCAACAATATAGCCTCAATGAATCTATATCACTCGGGAAATTTTTGCTCTTCAAAATAAGTACCATAAGACTCAAATTTAAAGTATGTCTTATTCTTCATGTCTTATTTCTCCTTGTACCTTGAAACATCATGATCATCACAATGACCAATTCATCTTTAAATTAGGAGTATTTGTAGAAACACTGTTTTTCTAAATATGTACTCACTTTCCTCTTTAAATCTAGTTAACATATTATTAAAGAACTCATGAAAATAATTATGAAAAGCCAATGTAAATCTTTGAAGTCTTACTTTGTACTTCACAAACTTCCAAAGAGTTGTACAGATTGACCATCACTGTACCTAATCTTTGTGGTACCTAATACCACCAAAGGTATGTCTTCTCTGGATGGGCTGAAGAGGACTAGGGTTGACTCAGACCCTTTGCAGTTAGATGAATTACCATATTACTAGACGATGATGCATTAGACAGTAAACTTCTATCCAGAAAAGGCCTATCATAATAAAATTTTATTATGTACAGGTTTCAATAGTTGCAATGATTTCAAACAGTATCAAAAATTTCATTTAAAAAATGTTTAAAAAACAGGAAAAATATGCATTCTTTAGATTCACAGTGCAATATGGGTTCTACTGTTAAAAGCAATTCACCCTCACTTAAGAAATATGAGAGCAGTAAGATAAACAAAAATTTGAATTTATAACTCAGTCTGCATATATATATATATATATTAGTTCCTGCCTGGGTAATTTAAAAACAGTTTTACATTCATCACTGAACTACAACTTCAGATATGGAAGGCATGAAGTTCAACTTTCATATTTTACAGACTAAGAGAATTCAGCATAGTTAGGTGACTTTCCCAAGGTCACATGAACTGTATGCTAGCTAAGACTTGACTCTCCCCAAGTTCTGCCTGGTGCTATTTCCACTACTGGATACAATTTGCTCTGGATATGTTAATTACATGTTATTTTCTTCCCAACATCCTATACTATTGACTTAATGTTTTATCTTTCCAAGACACTCAATGGAAGATATTTCATGATGCTGCATGAAAATTCAAGCAAGGCTTTAGGCAAAAGACATACAGTGATACAATACATCTAAGTATCAGTTATAATATTACTGTTTTCAACTTCTACAACACAACTGGCTTTGAACACTTCTTTAAAAACCAAGGTACTTTCTTTATACACACTTCCAAGTTACATTTTGAATATTCCCTATGGGTAGGCACAAAAATCAAATGTAAGAAAACTATTTTATTTAGTAGATGAAAAAGTTCCTTTCTTACCCATCACATTATCATATCTAACAGAAGTTTGGGGACTATTTATCAGAATTTTTTAAATAAATAAATTTAAACAATAGCTAAAAGACTTCTAATAACAGAACATATGTGTACAATGTCATAATTTCTGGTAAAGTGTGCTTTTAAAAATATCACAATTGAAAACGAGAAAAAGTAAAGCAAGAAAAAATTGGAAAAGACAAAAAAGGAACAAAACATGAAAAATAAAACCATAATGAAAACGTTTTAACTGTTTAAAGAACACCTAAGTCATTAAGGCTGCTTAATGCACCAAAGAAGGGCTTTGCTTGTTTCCTTCAAGTCGCCATCCAACTGAAGCTGAGTTACTATCTGCCGTGGATAAAACGATTTCCACATTTCCTCCTGCCTCCAGCTAACCTTTTTTGATGAGAGAAACAAGAATCTTAGGAAGTGTGTTGAAAGCAGTCCTGAGCTCAGTTCCTCTCTTCGTGGGGCATGAAGAACTGAGATGATTTTAAGATTTATTTTACTTGCGACTAGAGATGTCCCAACACCCACACCGACACTTTTTTTCCTTAAACCGAAGAGCTAAAAACTTTACTAAGCAGTAATGAAAACTGGGTAGCAAAGCATGTACTCCATACCTGCCAAGAGTAAAAATATTCAAGTTAAATCTTCAGGGCGCCGGTCAGGGCACATGTGAGGCGCAACCAACGAGGGCACAACTGAAAAAGGAACAACTACGTGGAACAACGAGTTGATGCCCCTCTCTCTTCTTCTGTCTCTCCCCCTCTCCCTTCTCCTCTCCCTCTCTTTCTCCCCACCTCTCTCTCTCTCTTTCTTTCTCAAATCAATGGAAAATTTTTAAAAATTAATTTAAAGAAAAGAAACCTTCAGGAGAACTAGAGCATGAGCACCGGAGCGTAATTACTCCTTTAGTTAGGACTCTCCTCTGGACCTAGGCGAAGAGTCCTCGGCAGAACAGGCGCAACGATCATCTTGTGCCCGTGACCAGCGCGCGACGCTGCGGGCAGAGGGTCTGGAAGGAGAGCGGGTCTTCCAGACGCCCGCCGGCAGCCGGAAGAGTTCAACTAACAAAGAGCTGGTCGCGCACCCCAGCCCCGCGGCGGAGGTAACCCGCCCCTCCCGCGACCCTCTCCAAGTTCAGGGCCGCCGCCGCCTGGCGCCGGGGCCTACGGCCAGGCCTGGCCGGGTACGCGACCAGGATGCGGTAAACAGGGAGAGCAAATAATAAGAGCCCCAAAGAGCAGAGCGGGCGCTTCCCGACCCGGTCAGCGCAGGCAATAAAAGGAAACGAGGCGGGCGGGAGGCCCGGAGCCAAACCCCCGCCACCGGGCCCTGCTTTCCGGGGAACCGCCAGGCACAGCGGACGGGGCGCCGCGCTTTGTTACCGGCTGTGAGAAGCTACGGCCGCCGCCGCCGCCGCCGCCGCCATCGCCCCGGGGCGTCGCTTCCCGGCGGTTCTCGCCTTCCTCGGCCGAGTAGTCGATCTCCCCCTCCTCGGTCTTGAGACGCTTGGCCTGGCTCTCGTACTCCCGATCCTCCTCGTACGTCTCCCTGGGGGAGGAGGAGGAGGAGGACATGGCGGCGGCCGGAGGGACCGGCGGGCTGGCGGGTGGGGGTGGCGGCGTGGTGCGGGCCTCGGACCGCAGGTCAGTCCCCGCCGCGGGCAGCGCGTCTTCAGCGAGGTCTGCGCGGCCGGGCCGTCCGCAAGGGCGGCGCGCCCAGGAGCCGGGTGGGTACGGAGGGCGCCAGGGGAGGAGGCTCCCGAGCGGCCGCTCCCTGTACTAAGGAGCCAACATTCAGCCTCTCCCCGCTCCTCGGTCTCCGCTGCCAGCCCCAGGGAGCGAATCTAAGGATCGGACACGACCGTGGCTTCCGGTCTTCCCTCCTCCCCGGATCCACTGCCCGCCGCCCAGGCCGAGCCTCCGCCCCCGCCCCCGCCTTCGCTGTCTCCGCGCAGGATCGAATCCAGCCGCAGCCCGCGGGAAGCGGCCCCCAACGTGGGTCTCGCTCCCAATTGGCAGGGGGAAAAGTCGACCAGGCTTCCAATTGGCTACAAGGGCCGTTCGTCAGAAGCCCCCAGCCCGGCCTCGCCTTCCTCTCTGCACCTTCTGAACTCGACTCTGGCCTGACTCCCGACTGTGCAACGCTCGCTGCTCGCCGCGCGCCGCCTCGGAGCGGTTGCTTCCCCGCGGCAGTTAGCGCTGTTGGGTTAGCCTGCGGCCGTGCGCAGAGTGAACCCGGGAGGGCAGGTGACGGGGTGTGCAGAGGAGTAGAGCTGCGGGTGTTAACCGCCCTAATTTAAATGCTTTTATTATGTGTCATGAAAAAGAAAAGGAAAACCTCCAAAATTCCTGTAGATATGCCTCATACAGCCTAAAACTACAGAGGAGAAAAGCGTTTGGAACCGTGAAAGTCGCCTTCTGCCTGTACTGTGTGCAAAATCTGATAGAAGTGGTGGACTCCCTGCCCCTAACTAGGTATTGAAGAACAGCAGTCAACATTGACTAAATGCAGCAAGTGCAAGTCTGCAGAAGATGCACCACACAAGCGACTGTCAATTGATCAGCACTCATTTATCAGCTGGACCTTTGTTCTTTACTGACAATTATAGGGGACTTGTCTAAGTCTCTGCTCCAATTAAATGTTTTAAACCTTCTGTATAAAATTTCACCATCCCAACACTCTCCTTTATGGACAATCTATTTCACAATATCATTTATTTTTGAAAGATACAAAAGCCTATCACAATTCTCTCTGTCCTTTGAACCACAGTTCTCTTCCTCTGTGGAACCTTGAGGTCTCTTCCAAGCTTCTAGTTGAGGCTTTCTCTTTTTGCAACAAGGCCCTTAATACCCACCTCTTAGGATGTTCTGTTTCAAAAACTAAAAGCACTTGAAGACAGAAACTATTCCTTTCACTTTGCATATCTAGTTCTTGTACAGTCCCCACACAGGTTAGGCCTCAACAATGCCAAATGAGTGGTCCTTAGGAAATAAAGGTCCAGTATACCTTCTAGGAGAGTCCCTGTCAAATCTAGTGCAACCCAATGCCCTCTGTGACTTAATCCTTGGAGGACTGCTGAGGATCCATACCCAGCAATTTCACTCTGGGTATCTACCTAAAGAAAACAGGAACACTGATTTGAACAGTACATGCACCCCTATGTTCAATGCAGCATTATTTGCAATAGCTAAGATATGAAAGCGACTTAAGTGTTCATCAATAAATGAATGGATAAGGAAGCTGTGATATATATAATAATGGAATATTACTGAGCTGTGAAAAAAATGAAGTCATTTGTGCCAACATAGATGGACTTAAAGGGTATTATTCTAGGTGAAAAAAGTCTGACAAAACAAATACCATATGATTTTACTTATATGTGGAATCTAAATAAAAAAAATAGATTTGTAGATACACAAAACAAACTGAGGGTTGTCAGAGGGAGAGAAAGGGCAAAAAAGTTGAAGGGTAATAAGTACAGATTTCCAATTAGAAAACAAGTAAATCATGGTGATATATGTTCAATGCAGCATAGGGAATATAGCTGATAATAATGTGATAACTTTGCATGATGTCAGAGGGTGATCACTGTTAGGTGCATAAAGGTTGAATAACTATGTTGTATATCTGAAGCTAATATATTGTATGGTTACTGTATTTTATTAAAAGTAAGGTCACTTAAGTGTTTCCGTTGTTCTTGTGCCTCAAATGCTTTCCTAAATGTGGCTCTTCCTTTCCTAGGTATGGATTGTTTCCTCTCCCAGACTAGTTCTCTCTCCTTCCCAAACATTGTATTTGTTGCTGACATTGCTTTAATACAGTGTTTTATACTTTATAATTTATACTGCTTGTTGTTTTGGAGTTTAACTACAAGCTTTTTCACAACTCCATATAGGTATAATCAAATTTGTATGTGGCTGCAAGTACTCACTGACAAAATAGAACCCCAAAAACATAATTAGAAATTTAATTTGTAAATAAGATAGAGTAGAAGTGGATAGAGAAATATGAAAGAGGATGCTGCAGAGCTGGTTGCAGACAAGGGGATGTCATTGGCAGAGCACTGGAAAGAATCAGGGCAGCACAAAGGCCTTATATAAACTTTCCAAGCATTTTGTATGATGATGGAAATATTTTAAATTCTCAATACTGGCCCTGGCCAGTTGGCTCAATGGATAGAGTGTTTCCCGGTATGTGGACGTCCTGAGTTCCATCCCCCAGTCAGGACACACATGAGAAGTGACCATCTGCTTCTTCTACCCTCCCTTTCACCCTCCTTCACTCTTCCCCTCTAGCAGCCAGTGGCTTGATTGGTTCAAGCGTCGGCTCCAGGCGCTGAGGATAGCTCGGTTGATTCAAGCAAGCATCAGCCCCAGATGGAAGTTGCTGGGTGAATCCTGGTGAGGGTGTATGTGGGAGTCTGTCTCTTTATCTCATTTAAAAAACAATTCTCAAAGCCTTCATCCGACCAATGGATTCTACCAGGTTAAAATGCAATTCTCACAACAATCAGTAAGGAAACCCAGGCTTGCTGAACCTTGCCATTATATTCAGTGTTTACTTCACTAACTGTAGGTAGAAATCAGTCTGTACCAGTACTAAACTTAATTCTTTTTTGGACTAGCTCAAATCAAATTGTTAGGTTAAAAAACAAAACAAAACTGAAAACGTAAAACTTAAGTTTTTTTTTTTTAATTTTTTTTCCATTTTTTTTTTTAGAAAGGAGAGAGAGGGAGGGAGAGAGAGAGGAGAGAGAGACAGAGGGGGGGGGAGGAGCAGAAAGCATCAACTCCCATATGTGCCTTGACCAGGCAAGCCCAGGGTTTTGAACCGGCAACCTCAGCATTTCCAGGTCGACGTTTTATCCACTGCGCCACCACAGATCAGGCAAACTTAACAAGTTTAAAGGACATGTCAGTACATTGACCTTGGGTGACCTTTGAGACTATTACAGATGAGTTGTTCAGACTGTGATAGCAGGTCCTTTAATAAGGAAAATGCTAGCTAGCCCATCTCTATACCATGAGAGAAGAAAAGGAGAGATAAATTATATTCTGCATACACTGCCCAGTAGTCAGAAATGCCTAAGAAATTCAGAAACAGATACTAAATGTTGCGGTCATCTGGAATCTTTTGCACTACCACATACATCCTTTGGCCAAAGTTCTGATGGTCTGGATGCTTGATTGGATTGGCTGGTGTTGATTGGCAAAGGAAGCAGCCACAATTCAAAGAGTTTTCAGGGCTTATACTAGAGTGGGAGAGAGATCTAGAGCAGAAACTGATAGTCAAGGTCCTTCATAATCTAACTCCAAGTTGCCCTTTAATGTTAAATCTCATTGCTGACTATGTATGTAATTTACAAGACATTGTACTGAGTGATGAAGGGGCTAGAAAACTATATGACAGGAGTCCCCAAACTTTTTACTCAAGGGGCCAGTTCACTGTCCCTCAGACTGTTGGAGGGCGGACTATAAAAAAAACTATGAACAAATCCCTATGCACACCGCACATACCATATTTTAAAGTAAAAAAACAAAATGGGAACAAATACAATATTTAAAATAAAGAACAAGTAAATTTAAATCAACAAACTGACCAGTATTTCAATGGGAACTATGCTCCTCTCACTGACCACCAATGAAAGAGGTGCCCCTTCCGGAAGTGCAGCGGGGGCCGGATAAATGGCCTCAGGGGGCCGCATGCGGCCCGCGGGCCGTAGTTTGGGGACCCCTGCTATATGAGCTGGATCCCTGCCTTCTCAAAGCTTGCAATCAAGTTGAGGATACAAGATGCGTACCCAAAAAATAGGCTACAAGGCACATGTAATATACATGTAATAATAATAACAGCCCTTTATATTATGCCAGGCAGAGGTGGATTTAATGGTGGATGCACCGGGTGTGGGCCCTGGGCCCCGACTTCTGAAGAGCCCTACAAAACCACAACTTTACACTTTTCTCTAATGACACTAAGTTTGGTTTCATATGTGCAATTTTAACATTAGTAATACATAATATTTTTATTTATTTAAAAATATGGTTAACATGTTTTTTTTATTTTCCCTGTCTCTCTTTTTATAAAGGGGCCCAATATTTTCTTCTGAGCCCGGGGCTTCAACTGACCTTAATCAGCCTCTGGTGCCAGGCACTATGCTAACTGCTACAAGAGTCAGGTCAATAAATCCTAACAGAAGCCCCCTAACAGAGGCTCTATTACTATGTTCATTTGCTCATTGTACAAGTAAAGAAACAACGTAGGAGAGATTAAGAGATCTGCCCTAGAAGATGCAGTCAGTAAACTAGGCAGCCAGGATTGGAACCCAAACAATCTAATTCTAGAGCCAATAGTCTTCATCAAGAAGGATAAATTGGCCCTGGCCAGTTGGCTCAGCGGTAGAGCGTCGGCCTGGCGTGCGAGGGACCCAGGTTCGATTCCAGCCAGGGCACATAGGAGAAGCGCCCATTTGCTTCTCCACCTCCCCCTCCTTCCTCTATGTCTCTCTCTTCCCCTCCCGCAGCCAAGGCTCCATTGGAGCAAAGGTGGCCCGGGCGCTGGGGATGGCTCCTTGGCCCCAAGGTGGCCCGGGCGCTGGGGATGGCTCCTTGGCCCCTGCCCCAGGCGCTAGAGTGGCTCTGGTCGCGGCAGAGCATCGCCCCTGGTGGGCGTGCCGGGTGGATCCCGGTCGGGCGCATGCGGGAGTCTGTCTGACTGTCTTTCCCCGTTTCCAGCTTAAAAACAAACAAACAAAACAAACAACAAAAAAAGGATAAATTAATTACTGTATTTACTGCCATGAACATATAGATCTAATTTCTAGTCACTTATCACGATACTAATTCATTCATTAATTTCTACCAGAGCTTATACAACTGTAATTATGGGAAGGGGTAAACAAATTATAGTTCTCACCATTTTTATTGGGATAAAGAAATTCAGTTAGCTTCCATAGGAAATTACAAATATAACACACTGTTTTAGTGTTTGTTTTAAAATGTATTTTCTATAGAAAAGCCTCAGAAATTATGAGAATAGTGTCACCATTTTCTGGTGGATGCATCATTTGAACAACTAGGCATGCAAACTATGACCTTTTCATACCCAAACTCGATTTCCAATATTGCTGCTTTTCATTAAAAATATAAAAATCTGTTTCCTCCCTCAGCTCCTGAAAAAAAAAAATGAAATAAAAAACCTTTCTATACACCTTATTTGTGAACCACATTTCCAAAGGACTGGAACCATAAGAGGAATATTTTAATTAAGACATGTTTAACATAAATCCAGCTTAGAACAAAGTCTACTCAAAGACAAATCAATTAGTTCCTATGAAACTTTGAAATTCAGAGTACATTATTTGTGATATCATTTTCCTTGTTTGACAGAGACCACCAGGAAAGTGGCACTGGTACCCAAACTGGCCCCTTTAATTTCATCTACATTTGGTTAGTTATAATGAAAAAAAAAAGCCACCGTTCCAAAAGGATGCCCCCCACAGGAAGTGCCTGGAGCACAATTAGCTCCTGGGTAGTCAAGTGTAACCACAGTGGTATTCTCTTTCAGGTGCTATAGTCATGCACTGCTTTGGGGCAAGAGCTGCCACTGTGTTTAGCCTCTTTTAAAAATAATAATAATTTGTGATAAATATGCAAAAAATAGAATGACCTTAGAAGGACTAGCTCATATATTAGATAATGACAGGTAATATTCAGATTTTTGTTATCGGTTATAGCCACTTATCCTTAATTTTAAAAAGAATTTTAATAAAAATAGTAAAATTGCCTGATACACCAAGGTTGTGGGTTCGACCCCAGGTCAGAGCACATACAAGAAACAACCAATGAATGCATAAATAAGTGGAACAACAAATCTATGTTTTTCTTTCTCTTTATCCTTTCCATTCTCTCTCTAAAAAAATTTTTAAAAATTATTAAAAAATTTAAAAGAGTAAAATCATAACACTCTGTCCCAAATTGAGAGTAAATACTTTATCAAAGTAAATTTATCTTGCATGTGACAATATAGATAAAAATAAATTAAATTAACCAATGGATGCTCACAGTTAAAAAGATACTAAGATAGAATGTGAAATAACTGAGAGCAATCAGTAGTAACTCTTAACAACTTTGTTAAGTATGAGCCCTCAATTCTTTTCTGTATTTTTAAAATTTGAGCAAAACAAAAATATCTTGGATGGCCCACCTGACCCTAAGAAGTAGCTCAGAACTCCATCACCACAGTCACTGTCTGGAAACCACCAGGATCAGGATGCTGCCACTTCCACAGCCAGCTCCAGAATCCTACCATACCAACTGTTATCTGAACCAACAAAATGGTGGTACTATCCCATGCTCCCTGATGTTCACACAGCCTAATGACTAAAGAATGGGACCTCTACAGTAGGAAAAAAATGCCTCCACAGCCATGCCTATCAGAGAAATAGCCTTCCAGAGCTCACATGAAAGCATCTGATTGTTAAAACCTAAGCACTGCAGTAAAAATAGCAAGAGACTCTGGAAGATGTGCTTTCTGGCTTAGGTCTCCGCAGTACGGGAAGCATACTTGAGGCTTGAAGGAGGATGAAATGAAAGGTTTGTAAGTTCAATCCTCTTTATCCTCCACACTCATCTAAAGAAACTAAATGTTTGGTTTTAGTAGACCACATGTTTTGTGCTGTACTTTTGTAGAATATGTCGTATTTGTATATAGGTGTATGTGTATAAGAGAGAGTGCGCATGCTCCATGATGGCGGGAACATTATAGAATCAAACCTCATATCCCTGGCAGCACCGTTTTAGTACAACTTCTTCTAGCAGAGGAACCCCCCACCCCCGTTTTAATGATTTGCTCTTTTGTTAAATACCCAAGAAGTGCAACTTCCCATCTGGTTATATTACTCACTATATTCTAGATCGGTGCTCTCAAACTTTAATATGCATGTAAATCACCTGGAAATCTTATGGAAATGCAGATTCTGATTTAGTAAATTGGGATAGAGTCTGCGATTCTGCATTTCTAACAAGCTCCCACGTGCTGCTGAAGCTGCTGATGTGAAGACGGCCTTTTGAATACCAGTATTTTAGATAAGCCCTTGCATGGCTGCCCCATGAATGGAGTATACTGAGATAATGATTCCCTTCAATACCTGGGCAGCTAGGTGAGGCGGTGCAGGCAGAGCCTCCAGGTCAGTTAGCTTCGGTCGGATTCAGTGTGCCAGACAAATATTAGTATTTTCTAACCCGTGCTGTGATTTGGCAAGCATTGCACTATTTGAATAAATGTGTCAGTTATTGAGTCTTGGTCAAGTATCAGTCAATTAGCATGCTCCTTTAGGAATACTTTCTTAATAGTAGAAAATTTTTTTAATATTCTTACAACAAATTTAGAGAACTAAAGATAGCAATAATCAATTTACATATCACCAAATCAACTCTTATAATAAGGATTTACAGTAAGAAAAAGTAGTATTAATAAGCATGTTATCTCAAACTGAAAGCAAAGTCTTAAGATACTTACAATGGCTTCAGCTATTCTGCAATGACACTAAAATGACCATAGGAAGGGAGAAGAGAGAAAGTTACTCTGATTGTTTCCAGAGTGCAATACTTTTGCAGAAAAGTAAAAATTTACAAACACAGCATTTAGGAATGCTTCTGCATGAATACCAATGAGCACATCTATGATTTAGATATAGTATATATACATATACATATGTGTGTGTGTATATATATTTTCCCCCTGCAAACTGTAAGACAAACCCTAGTCCTTTTAAACTAAATAAGGCCACAGTGCTACCTACTCAAATTGAGTGTTTTTCACAAGTGTTAACATTTCCACCACTACTTAAACCTCTTCTCTGACTCCCACTTCCCAACTCTATCAACCAGCAAAGAATCTATCAACAATCCAAAAAATTGTTGGATGAGCAAAGAAGGGAAAGAATATTGTAGCCACAGCCTTATGTAGAGAGCCATCCTGTGTGCCCTGTGGTGTGGGGTTCTGAATGGCCAGGGCAACATGGGTTCTATATGCCCAGGAAAGGAAGATGAAGAAAGATGAGATCACCAATGATAGATTTGGTCTATTTTACAACTTTAAAAGAATGACTCTTCCAGTGTTGTGGTGGAGAAGGAAGATTGCTAGTGGCCTCCAGATTATCAAGCCCCCAGTCTTAGAGATTCAAATATAAGAAAGAGAGAAATGGGCTAACGAAGACAAATGATCTAGAAATGAAATGGATTGAAGCATCAGGCCCCTCTTGATTGCTCTTTATTTTCTGGTGTTTTGGAGGTATCTAGTTGTGACATACCAGACATCTGTTTAAGACTGGACAGATTCAATGATTCATAAACCATCTGACACCATTGCCACATTGTGAAACAATTTTTATTTTTATATACCCACATCTACAAAATAAGTTCTTGTCTGCATTTTCAGCTGGGTGTATGGCCACCCAGCTAAAGACTACATTTCTCAGCCTCCCTTGCAGCTAGGTATGGCCATGTGACCAAACATCTTGCCAATGGAATGTGAGTAGAAATGATGGTGCTACTTTTGTATCATTTCCTTAAAAAGAAGTTGTTTGCCCTCCATGTCTTCTTTTTCCCTTCCTACATGCTGGAGTACAGATGTAGTATTGAGTTAGATGTCACCATGCACAACACCCTAAGGCAGCGGTTCTCAACCTGTGGGTCACAACCCCGGTGGGGTCGCCTAAAGCCATCGGAAAATACATAATGCATATCAGGTATTTACATTCCGAATCATAACTGTAGCAAAATTACAGTTATGAAGTAGCCACCAAAATTAATTTTTGGTTTGGGGTCACCGCAACATGAGGAACTGTATTGCGGGGTCACGGCATTAGAAAGGTTGAGAACCACTGCCCTAAGGGATGGCAGAACAGCAAGACTGAAAGCACCCAAGGTCTTGGGATGATTTCTATGGAGTAGAGCCACCCGCAGCCTGGACCATGTACTTCCAGACTGTTACATGAGAGAGACAAACTTTTATTTTGCTTGTGTGCTTTATCTTGGAATCTCTTAGCTATGGTGCTTTCTAGCCTATATCTAGCATATCTATTAGACCCTCCAGAGAGAGAAACTGGATATTTGGAAACCCCAGCTTGAAAAATACTTCATATATTTTTTCAACTTTTGTGTCATGTACATGTGTTCCTAAATGTTAAGAATTCATTGGTCAAAATATTAATTTGTTAATACCTTTACATCCCACTTAAGTTATAAAAAAACCAATGTTATCTTGCTGAGAAGAAGAGCCCTGTGTGTGTTCCCAGACCTTCAATAACTTGGCTTCTACCACAACCTTAGCAGAGTCTGAGAGCAAGAACAATCATTAAGTGTAATGACAACTATAAGAACCACTTCCAACATGAATGTTAATGGTTTTATGGGAACACAAAACTTTCTGTGCTGTCATCTGCCCCAGTAAAGTGAGTCACATTAAGTTAGTCACTCCATGTGCTACTACTCCTACCCATCTCTGCACATTCAACAAACATTTATAACATATATTTTCAACCTGTGGTGGATACTAAAGATATAAAGGTGAATAAGAGGCTACCCACGTGGTGCCAGTAGCACCCACCTACCCCTGTCCCATGTGGGGCAAAATCATCTCCAACTGAGTATCCTTAGTAGATAAACTAAATATATAATGTATATTTTATGATCATAGTTATATAAAATATATGCACATGTAGACAAAGCTTGGTAGGAATTTGAAAAAAATTAAATGGCACTTTTAATGTATATGCGTTGACCAGGCAAGCCCGAGATTTCGAACTGCTGTTCTCAGCATTGCAGGCCAGTGCCTTATCCATTGTGCCACCGCAGGTCAGGCTCTTCTATGGAATTTTAATCATCAGATTATTATACATTTTATTATTATAGAGATAATGTTAATCTCACCACTGTAACATCAAAAGTAACTTTAGATGATTGCAAAATCATTTTTTAAAAACCCATCAAGTCAAATTGATATGTGATTCAGATGGGGAAGGACAGAATGACTCATTACTGCTGGATGTGATTCTCATTCTGCAGAATGCTTCTTGGAGGTAGCCTACATTCAGAATTGCCACTGATTTCAAAGGAAACTTTGTACAAATAAAAAAAATTCAGAATTATTTCATCATTGATCTCATCACTGGATTTAGGTAAGACCTTAATGTATGTTTGGCTTCAATAGGAAAGTAATTGAAAATATTTTGACAATGCCCAATTTATTATTATTATTATTATTTTCTTTTTTTGCATTTTTCCGAAGCTGGAAATGGGGAGGCAGTCAGACAGACTCCCTCATGTGCCCGACCGGGATCCACCCGGCATGCCCACCAGGGGGCAATGCTCTGCTCCTCTGGGGCATCGCTCTGTTGCATCCAGAGTCATTCTAGCGCCTGAGGCAGAGGCCACAGAGCCATCCTCAGCGCCCGGGCCATCTTTGCTCCAATGGAGCCTCGGCTGCGGGAGGGGAAGAGAGAGACAGAGAGGAAGGAGTGGGGGAGGGGTGGAGAAGCAGATGGCCGCTTCTCCTGTGTGCCCTGGCTGGGAATCGAACCCGGGACTCCTTCACGCCAGGCCGATACTCTACCACTGAGCCAACTGGCCAGGGCGACAATGCCCAATTTTATTTAAAAAACACATATTCAAGTATTACAGCATCTAACATTTGCAGAATACTTTACAGTGTTTCATTCTCTCTTTTAATCAATGTAAGTGTAAGACACAGAGGTCCAGTTATGAATATGTGCAGTGTATGGTGAATATAAAATGTAGAACAAAGATAGTTGAGGCTACTCAACACTGTAGAATTGGGAAAGAATAAAGCTATTGTCAAAATTTACATAGCTGTTCTGTTCCTTGCTACATTAGGAAATATGATTGAAAACTATTTTTGAAAGTCTCAATGACATTCTGAAAAACAGTTGATCTGGTGAACCTAAGACTTGGCAGAGAGGGGCATGTGGGTTGTTGACACACAGCCTGTCTTGTTCTGGGGCATATATTTGAATCTGTAAATAGACACAGGGCTATTTGATGCTTGACTTATGGTAGTTATGCCTGGAAGCTTGAAGAATTTGGAAACCCCACCCAACCCTCTTGGTTCTGTGGACTCATTAGATCCTTGTAAAAAGAAATGGGAAAGCAGAAGTTGAAGAAACTTTCTCAGGATACTTTGTCAGACGGGGTACATGCAGCACTGTTTTGGCCAGGTCATAAAGGACAGAGTGGGTTGGGGACATTGTCTTTATTTCTTTCTGAATGGATGGAGCAAAGCAAGTGGAGCAAGTGCTGTTCAGGATGGAGCGGCAGAAAAGCAGTATTTACATGGCGGTACCAGCAATAGGGGCAGTGCCTCCTTCAAACAAATTTGAACAAGGGACTTCCACCAGGAGACTGGATCACCACAGGCCCTGAGCAAGAAACCCACTCACAACTTCCCAATTAACTGGTGAACAATTTGTAAGAAGAAGTTATTGAAGTCTTTTAGGTAGCTATGTATTATTAATCTGACTTTTTTGGTTTCTACGGACTGACTAGACATCAGAGCATTCATACTATACCTGATTTATAAAAATATCCCACCAGTTCCCAGTTTTATATTCCACACGTATTCCTTACTTTATAAAATAAATATTTCAAAAACATTGACTATAAATAGAATGTAAAAGCAATCCTATCTTCTTATAAGTAGCCAGTTTAAGGTATAATTTACATTCACAGTGACCATCAAATTCTTTTCCAGTGGGGAAAATTTTTCAATAAATTGGATTAAAAACTTTTGATAATAAAAAACATTGAGATGAAGCTCTGGCTGAGTAGCTTAGTTGGTTAGAACATTGTCCCAATATGCCAAGATTGTAGGTTCAATTCCCAGTCAAGGCATATACAGTACAAGAATCAACCAATAAGCCTGGTCAGGTGGTGGTGCAGTGGATAGAGCATCGGACTGTGACATGGAGGACCCAGGTTTGAAACCGAGGTTGCTGGCTTGAGCATGGGCTCACCAACTTGAATTCTGGGTCACTGGCTTGAGCGTGGGGTCGCTGGCTTGAGCATGGGACCATAGACATGATCTCATGGTCACTGGCTTGAGCCCAAGGGTTGCTGGCTTGAACAAGGGGTCACTCGCTGGGCTGTAGCCTCCTAGTCAAGGCACATATGAGAATTTAATCAATGAACAACTAAGGAGAGACTAAGGAGCTGCAATGAAGAATTGATGCTTCTCATCTCTCTCCCTTTCTGTCTGTCAGTCCTTATTTGTCTCTCTCTCTGTCTCTGTCACACACACACACACACAAAAGAATCAGCCAATAAATAAGTGGAACAACAAATCAAGGTTCTTTCTCTCTAAAATCAATTTTAAAAAAATTTTTGAAGAAAGACATTGTGATGACAGATATGTCAGAAAAGCCAATTGGGGCACATCTCTTACTCAAAAACAAATCTTCCACTCTTAGATACTGCCATTGCCTTACTTTACATTTCTTACATTTGCCACTGTTAGATACTCACAGTGCCCAGATTTTTTAGCTGGTATTTGTGAAACCTAAAGAGTGGAGCTGTAATGGTATCATTTCTGCTAGTACTATGATCATCACACCAAATTAAAGTTTACTTAAAATTGTACGGAATAAACTAGTCCCATATTCATTCTAAAAGTTTAGAATGTTTTAGAGGCCCTGCTGGCCAGCACACAAGGATAAGGTTCTAATTCATCGGTGGTAAATGAATCTGTAATAGACATCTCTCATTTTTAACAGCCTAGTTCCTCTCCCTTAAACAGAACCCTTCTTTTCTGTGAGAAGACAAATCTAAGTGTCTTGTTGGGGTTCACCTCTAACTCAAGGCTGCACAGCCATCATCACAAGAATGTGCAAATGACAAGGCCAAGCAAACTAGAGTTTTCCAGTTCCCCAGTGTCATTGCTTGTTTCAGAGGTGTGTGTATGTGTGATGTAGCAGAATGTGTCAGAATCACCTCCAGGAGATTTTTGTCAGAGCTATTGGGAAAGACTGTTCTTTTTGCTGGATTTGCTGAACTAGGAGCATGGGCATCGGGAACTGAAGAAGCCCGGAATGAAACTGTGAGGGTTAGACAGCTGGGAGAGAGGGAAACAGTCCTGATGACATCATCTGAGTCCCTGGACCTAGTTATGTCTGAAGCTGGCTCTGTATTAACTCTCCTTTCTTCTCCTATCATCCCGCTCTGGAGCAGTAGGCTTAGTTGCTCTGATCTGAGAACAATTTACACAGCTCAGCATGAGTAAAAAATCTTACCATTTCCAAGACCTGAGTCCTGGAGTTTTCTTCCAGACAGTGGTGCCAATGAAAAAACTAGTGAGGCAATAAGAATATCTGAGCCCGTGATTCATTATTTTCATTAACGTTAACCAATCAGGGAGAAAGACAATGGGCTGGAATTACCTAGCTCTCTCAAGCCCACGGGGTTTTAGATTATCCTTGTTATGAGCAGGAATTATCTTCCTTATGATATTGTTCTTATCTGTGGCCAAATCATTTCTAAAGCTTCTCTGCAAATCACTTCCAAAACTCTCCTCCAGATAGTACCCCAAGGTTCAGTTAGCTAGACTACCTGTGGCTTTGCCTCTAATTGCTATTTACTTCATTTGCATGTAGTCTTTGTCATTATCATAGAGAGGGTGTTCCATTGCCAAGACAACCGTGAGGAGACAGCACCTCACGACTTGAGTGCACTTGAACCACACCTGCTTCACCCCCGCTGTGTTCTTGGGAAACCTTGCTTCTGTGTTCACAGAAACAGACGTTCTGCAGTTCCTGCTCATGTCTCTTCGTTTTGTTTCTCTATCCACAACTACTGACTCACTTATTTACTTCACCCTGAATTTGCTAATTTTATTTATTTTACTTCTATTAACTAATATAGGTAGCTTTTCTTCCCCCTACATAACAAATTATCTCTCTGAATTTCACTTGTAGACTAAAATTGTCCATTCACCCCTCTGAACCTACCAATTTTGATAAGAGAATAATTTCTTCTTTTTCTGTTAGCCTGTTTGAGCAGGGTTTCTTTCACCAAAAAAAAAAAAAAGTGATTCCATTTCCTACCACAATCTGCTGAACTATTAAACTGTTTCATTCTTTTATTCAGCCAATTATTGGAATGCTCACTACCATAATTCCTGGGATTCAAAATTGGATTAACTAGAAAAAGGAAGGAAAACATGGTAGAGTCACCATGCCCCTGTGTTCCCCAAACAGGAGTAAAATTACAGTAAAGAAATACAGTGGCTCTTGGTTCCTGGGATGATTAGCATGAGAGAGCAGAGAGAGCAGAGGGAACAGAGCAGAGAGCAGAAAGAGGCCATGTGGCCAGGGGAAGCAGGCAAGATGGCGGAGTGCTGAGTGAGATGCCAGTTTGTGCAGAGTTTGTATCTGGGCTAAGGAAGGAGATGGGGAACTGAGGAGAATAAGGTTGGTGAGCTAGAAACTTTTGATTCTAGGAAACTCAGATAAGTCAGTAGCTTTGTGAGCACTGAATGTGAGTGGGTTTTGGAGCCCAGTGTGTATTTTTACTTGCCTGCCGGGTGCAAGCTAGAATTAAAAAAAATGGCCCATCAAAAAAAAAAAAAAAAAAGAGAAATACAGTGGCTTGACCGGGCGGTGGCGCAGTGGATAGAGCATCAGACTGAGATGTGGAGGACCCAGGTTCGAGACCCCGAGGTTGCCAGCTTGAGCGCAAGCTCATCTGGTTTGAACAAAAGCTCACCAGCTTGGACCCAAGGTCGCTGGCTAGAACAAGAGGTTACTCGGTCTGCTGCAGCCCCACGGTCAAGGCACATATGAGAAGGCAATCAATGAACAACTAAGGTGTCGCAACGAAAAACTAATGATTGATGCTTCTCATCTCTCTCTGTTCCTGTCTGTCTGTCCCTATTTATCCCTCTCTCTGACTCTCTCTCTGTCACTGTAAAAAAAAAAGAAAGAAAGAAAGGAAAAACAGTGTGGAGTATTAACCTCCAACAAGATGGAGAGGACTAGAAACCAAGAATATTACTTATGGAGATGGAAAGTGAATGGAGAAGTTAGCACTAACGTAATAGAACAGAAGAAGCTGGAAATTAAAGAGAGGGGAATTCCAATGAATAGTGAACTGAAAACTAGCAGTCTCAGTATTTGGAGGCTGTAAGGTCCACAAACAGTGAAAGTAAAGACGTGACTCTAAAATTAGTGAGATTGGTAGATGATATGTGTGGAAAATGGTTGGACCTCTAGTTTTAGGTCCCCTTCCCAACTCTTAAAAAGCCAAACAAATATTTCCCTCTCTATCCACCTCTCCATGGGAGAATAGAGGTTCTTACTCTGGAGAAATTAACCCAAGAGGCTCTGGAGTTGGAGTCTAAGCCACATGCAGGCAAGTACAAATTATAGAGTTAAAAGCTGGTATATTATGTAAGAAGCTATATACTGAGTTATGGAAGCCTCAGGCACCTCCCTGTCCCGCTCTGAGAATGCCAGCACCCAGCATTTATGTATCCCTGCTTCCATCTAATCAGAGATCCTCCTCTGGAGAAACTGGACAGTTCCAGAGAAAAGACCTCCACACACTGACATTATAGGGTCCCTCAGTAGCGATAAGGCTAGTCCACTACCCAATAATCCTACAACAAAGCCCTTCAGACAACAACCCTTACCAATGTACCCAGAGCTTCCAAAAAACTTTCTCATGAGTCAGTCCTAAAAACTAATGGCCAGCCAATAAATCCTGATATTTGAGGAAAATCCGCACATGAAAGACATCCCAAAACAAACAGAAAAATAAAATTCAAGTGTTGGAAATCAGAAGTTATTGACCCTAGAAAGAGTGAGTATAATTATAATCACTGCTTGTGAGGACGTTTGGTCAGCAGAGTTGCCATTAGTATACCCTCAATGTGTCATGTCAGCTAGGGTTACATTCAGTTGCAAATAACAGAAAAATTACCACAGTGGCTTAAACAAATACAACCATGTGCCTCTTAATCATGGGGATACATCCTAAGAAATGTGCTGTTAGGCAATTTTGTCATCATGCGAACAAACTTTGATGGGGTAGCCTACCAGCATGTAGGTGGTACTACTTTTATATAACTGGTAGTGTAGTAGGTTTGTTTACACTAGCATCAGCACAAACATGTGAGCATGCATTGTGCTATGGCATTACAATGGCTACAACGTCACCAGGCAATAGGAATTTTTCAGTTCCAGTACAATCTTATAGGATCACTACATATATGATTTGTCATTGAACAAAATGATGCATGATTATAACAGTTTAGTTTTTCACATAACAAGAAGATGGAGGTAGCAGCTGCAGGCATTGGTTCAACATCTTAATTAAGTCAGAGATGGCACCTCTGTGATATTCTCACCCTTATCCTGATGGCCCAAGATGGCTGTTGCACTTTCAGTCATCACATCCTGTTCAAGGCAGGAGAAGGAAGGAAGGAGCTAAAGATAATGCCAGCTGTACCTGTCTCTGTGATATCATCTTTTGGCCAGTACCATGTCACATGCACCACTACCACCGCCACCTGGGAAAGCTTATGTCTATGCTTGGATGAGCCATCACTACCTTAACAAAATCAACAAGAAAGAGGAGGGAGATGTTCACTGGATAGAACCTAGCAGTGTCTACCACAGTTTTTAAATTGAAAAGTAACTCTCTGAAACGTCCTTGTTATCTAACATCTTACAAAATCATAAATGATTTTTAAGTAGCAACATATCAAAAGAAAGACCTGGAAAATGTTTATGGAGATTATGGTATCTTTCATCCAGACTAGAAGAGTTTAGCCTTTTCTTAGGATGACATCCCTTAATTGTCTTTCTTGTAGCAAAGTTTAGGGAAAATCCACAGTGCCACAGATACTTGAGGCTAAAACAATATATATGACATTTTCCAGCCTTATTTCTCACTTCTAACTTAAGTTTCGGATTTCTGCACACTTTCTATATGGTGAATGTTGGCTCACCAACAGCATCAAGAACAGCACTACCACAATTGCTTTCAGAACTCACATCGGTAAATGAATGTAACTAATATCTTCAAAAGTTTCAAATGTGGCAAAGGTATACTGTAGACCAAAATGTGAACTTGTCCTTGTGTATCAACAGCTCCCATATTCATGTTCAACATACATCGTGATGAAAACTTATTCAGCTCTACCCTGTGAGAACTCAAGCTCTAAATACAGGAATTTTTGTTTTGTTTCTATTAACTATGCCAAGATCAACACTTGGAATATAGTAAGGCTCAATAAATAGTTAATTGAATGAATAAATCTCCTGACTTTCTGTTTTCTTCTTGCTTCCTTATTACACATCCCACTGGTTTTGCAGAAGAAAACCCTTTGCACTGATGGTAGAATTGAAAATTGGTACAGTCACCGTGCAAAACAATTGGAGCTTACTCAAAATTTAAAAATAAAACTACCATGTGACCCAATAATCTCACTTCTGGGTATTCATCTGAAGAATAAAAAAACATGAATTTTAAAAGCTACATGTATCTATATGATCATTGCAACATTATTTACAATAGCCTTAATGTGGAAATAACCTAAGTGTTCATGGATGGATAAATGAATAAAGAATATGTGATATATACACAATGGAATATTACTCAGCCATAATCAGGATATCCTACCATTTGTGACAATATGGATGGACCTTGAAGGCACTGTGCTAAGTGAAATAAATCAGACAGAGAAAGACAAATATTTTATGATTTCACTTATACAGTATTTGTCTAAGGAAATTGTGGAATTTAGTGAAGCCAAACTCAAAGAAACAGAGAGTAGAATTGTGATTGCCAGAGACTGAGAGGAGGGGGAAATGGGGAGATATTGATCAAAGGGTACAAACTTCTAGTTACAAGATAAATAAGTTAAAACAAAACCAAAAAAAAGATGAGTAAATTCTGGAGATGTAATGTACAGCAACAGTGACTATAGCTAACAACACTGTAATACATCCTTGAAAGTTGCTAAGAAAGTAGATCTTAAATGTTCTCCTCTTACACACAGAAAAGGTAATTATGTGAAGTGATAATGGAGGTGTTGAGTAACCTTATTGTGGTAATCATTTTGCAATATATACGTGTATGAAATCATCACATTGTACACCCTAAGCTTACAATGTTATATGTCAATTATATGTCAATAAAGCTGGAGGTGGGGAATAAAAATGATGTGCTTGTAGAACTCGACTCTCAAGACCCATTTTACATCCTTTGATGATGGTGAAAACAGTCCTACATGGGCACACTGCTAGTTAGCTAGATAGAAGTCTTTGTCAGGGAAATAGGTGTCAGCAGCGAAACAATCTGCTATTTCACCAATGATCATTACCTGAATACCTGCATTTCACAATTACTAGTCTAAACCAGGAGTCCTCAAGTGGGAAGTGGGCTCTACTGAAACCAGGAAACATGCTACTGAGCCTTTGGGAGCCATCAGCCAGTCCTGTTAACACTTTACTTCCCTCACAACCTTCACCGACTTCCAGCTCCAACAAAGGGGTCAGCATCAGCCCCTTCTCTGCTGCAAGCCGTGTGGTCCTCTGGAGAGACAGTTCCTCCCATCGACACTCCACCACTGTACCCAGCCCCGACTCCATGCTCTCCTGTGACCTGAGGCTTTCAGAAAAGCATTTTGAAGGTATTGATCACTGCTTTAGATGATGATAAGACCAGAGTGTACTTGAATCTAGGTGGCAAGTCATGTTATAACGGCACGGTTTAATTCTTGGTGGCATCACAAGATGTCCTGTACTCAGCATAGTGGTGCTTCTGACTGGGGAAAAAAATCAGTAATAAAATAGCATCTAATTTATTGAGAACAGACCACATGCCAAGCACTCTGCTAAACACTTTACACGTACAAACTCATATATGTAACCTTCACAGCCACCCTGGCAAGTAAAACTTACTATTCCATTTTACTGATGAGGAAAATGAGGTGAAGAGGTTAAATAATTTCCTAAAGTTACACAGCTAGTAAATGATTGTTAGTATCACATTTTTTTTTTTACATTGCCGGCAATAAAAAGCCACTTGAACTAAATTAAGCTCCCCTCCTACACAAAAAGGAAATTTAAGAACAGCATTAACAGAAACCCAAGGGTCAGGAAGTAGCATCACACACCAACAGGGACTTGAATCAGGAAATGGAAATCTGTTAGGGACAGTGAGAATGCCCAGAACTCATGTAGGGTACCTTGTAGTTAGGCTTCACTTGTCTCTCCTTCTTCCTCTCTAATCCTCCTTCCTCAAGGTCTCTTGCTTAGTTCTCCATATATCTTCTTCATCATGTTTCATTCTTTCCTATGCTTCAAGCATATGTGCATGGCCAAATATAGTTGTCCCCAATCCCAGCTTACAAGTTTACTTGTTTTTAATCAAAGTGGCCACAATTCTAAATATTAGGAAAAATAACTTGATTAATCTACTTTATTATTAAAAATAATTTTTATATATATTTATTGGTTTGAGAGAGAGAGGAAGGAAGAGGTAGAGAGACAGGAACATTGATCTGTTCCTATAGGTGCCTTGACTGGGAATCAAACTAGCAACCTCTGTACTTCAGTGCAACGCTCTAACCAGCCAAGCTGTCTGGCCAAGGTATAACTTGATTGATCTTGTTTCCTCTTCTGACCCAATCAAACGTGTCCAGACAGGCAGTCACATAATATAAGCATGATTACAGGGCACAGGCCTAAGGGCAGTTTTCGGAGGAGGCTTGCAGTCTGGGTGGACTCTCCAAAATGTGTATTTTCCAGGGCTTGAGATTAGATTGGAGTCCAGGTTTTTCTGACTCCAGAACCAGAGTTCCTAACTATCATGTATTCTGAAAGAGGGACACTAAATACCTACTGGATTTTTACATTGTTGAAGTCATCACAAACAATGTATGTGTAATATTTTATTTATTAAACTGGATAAAGATTCATTATAATATTCCATACACTTTGTATATCTAAAATATTTCATAATTTGAAAGCCCAAGCATCATCAGACATTGAGATTTTAGGAAAAAAAATTCAAAAGGTGATCAAAGACTTAAAATTTTTAACAATATAGTGGCCTAACTGTCCAGAGTAACTCTCTCAGTGAAGTTGTTAGATAAAGTAAAAATGATGGATAAAGATTTTTTTGATATACATTCAAAAAATGGGTTTTTTACTATTGAATTTTTGAGAGAGAGGAAGGGAGAAAGAGAAACATTGATTTGTTGTTACACTCATGTATGCGTTCATTTTTTTATTTTTATTTTTTTTTAATTGATTGACTTTAGAGAGTAAGAGAGAGAGAGGGAGGGGAAAGCATTCATTTTGTTGTTCCACTTTTTACTTGGTTGTGCACTTATTGGTCACTTACTGTATGTGCCCTGACCAGGGATCGAACCCACAACCTTGATGCTGGATGATGTTCTAATTAACTGAGCTACCCAACCAGGGTAAAAAAAAAAAAGTTTTTAAAGGTATTGTTGAGCTGGCTGGAATATAAGGAATCTGTGGGGGTGAGAACCAACCAGAAAAGTCAGTGGTGTTTGCCCTGGGGCGTCTGCTTATCCCTGGTGACCTAGTACCTGGGCTTTAATAAACCTCTGGAATATGCAGGCATCAGGAGAAAAGTCTTTCACAAAATGAGAGACCAGAATAGAGACCCTCAATAGAGTGTTTTAAAGATAACTGACTAAGTAGATGATTTAAGGGGGGAAACACACCCAGCAAAGTGCAATGGGGAGATTCTTATCTGTCTTGACATTGAGATATCCTAACCACAAACTCCATACTTACATAAATCTTGAGCATTGACACTACCTATATGGCCTGAAACTCCCCAATCTGAGAACTCAGCTTAAATGGTTCTAGATTGTCAATGCTTCCAAGCACTAAACAGGTACAAAAAAATTTTCTCTTTGGTGAGACACACTTTAAACCCAGGCTTCAAATAATTCCCATAAAGTTTCAAGGAACATAACATCACAACCCAGAATCGTAAAATAGTATACATGAGAAGTCAAACCAGGGTGTTCAATTTATTACTAATCTTTCAACTGTACCAATATACTATATATACTCTTGTTTTAAGATCTTCATCTTTTTAATTTAAAAGGTAATCTGAATTCATTTGAAAAACTATTAAATTGAAAAGTTAAAAATGCAGCAATAATAGAGTTAAAATATCAATATTGTATACTGCCCACATAATTTGACCAGATAAATATTAAGACCATGTTGAAAATGGAACAGAAGTCAAGAATAGACAAAGTCAAACAGGAGAATATATATTCTTATATATAAGTAACAGTTAAATATAGGGATTAAAAAATTTAAAAATTCCATCAAACTAGTAGTAAAAATAAATTTAAATTTAGTATTTAAATACTATCCTTGTTCAAATTAAATATATTAGTTTTGGGCATTATACAATGGATTAGCAGGTAAAGGTCATACAAATTTGTGAAAAGCAATTTATCAACATCTATTGAGAGTCCTAAATTGCTTATAACCTTTGGTTAAAAAATACTTCCACAAAAATATTTACTGAATGTGAGATGCCATGTGCCAACTATGGTCCTAAACATATGAAGTAGGTAGTGTTATAATCAACATCTCATGAATAGAGACTTGGGTTAAGTTATTGCCCAAATTACTCAGCCTGGGGTACCATGGTCAGAATCCAAACCCAGGCAGTGTGATTGTAGAACCCATATTTTAACTGCCACACTATATTGGAACACTGCAGCATTATTTCTTCTAATTGTAAAAATAAAAAAACCCACTTTTTAGTAATTTGAAACAGTGTGAGACAATTATTCATGGGGGAAAAAAGAAAAAAGAAACTGTCAACAACCTAAATGCCCAATAAGAGCCAAATAAAGTATAGTATATTTATATGTGATTGGGGGGGATTATCATTTCAGAAACTAACATGTGGGAGAATATGCATCTTAGAATTGAAGAAATGTAGTAGCAGTGCAAATGTGTTACTGTTAAAATTCAATTAAAAGTGAAAGTCCTACTCATGACGAATCAATATCATCTTAGGAAGCAATGGACGGCATCTTTTTATTTCTAGTTTAATTTAATGCTAATGGGTAATATACTCACATTGTCCAAACATCAAACAGGCATAAAAATATACACAGTAGAAAGTCTCACTCCCACCCTGTCCCCGGTCCACTTGGTTCCCATCCTTAACCCCAACATATGTCATTAACATTAGCAGTTCCTTGGGTAGTCATCTAGTTTTCCAGCAACTTGATGTTTTTTCATTTAGTATATCTTGAAGATTTTTCTAAATCAATAGAAAGCACTTACTCACTTTTAATAATTGCATAGTATTCTAAAGTGTAGTTGTACCATAATTATTTAACAAGGCTTATATTGACACCTTTGTTGCTTCCAATTTTTTGCTATCACAAAAATAAAAATACTGCAATGAATAATATTTCTTAAATGTTATCTCTAGAAATAATTATTAAAAATATAACATTGGATTCAAATTTATATCTATTTGTAATATTGATGGAAACTGCTAATCCTTAATGAGCTAACATCTTTACGCCATTAGGTTTTCCTACCCCAAAACACAGTCTGCTTTTTCGTTAGTACCAGCCTTCTTTAGTAGTGGACAACACATTTTGCACCCAGTGCTTTTAAAAAAAAATAATACATATAGACAAAACTGTATATATCAAGGATTTCAGTTATGCAGAAAGAGGAATAAAAGGAAATAGTTCATTATGTTAACATTAAGTAATCTATTAGGGCAGGTGGATTATGGGTTAAATGAGTTACCTCTGTTTTTTGTTACCATATACTTTTCTGCATTTTCAAATTTCTTACTTTATTTTTTAAATTTTGTTTTGTTACAGTAATCATGATTACTTTTTAAATAAGAGCTTTTAATAAACGTCATCTGGTCCCGCCTTTTGCATCCATCTGCCAAAATAAGACAACTAAAGCAGACTTTAGATGATGGGCCAGCGGTCACATTTAACTATTCTTCATGGCTGGAGAATGGTTCAGGTCTCCTGCTTCCCAATGTGGGATCCCCCCCTCCCAAGTTCCCATATCTTGCTATTTTATTTGGCAACAATGGAGATTTTGATTACTTGCTAAAGTTTGGGAAAATGTGCTCCATACATTTCATTGTGTTATAATGGAGTTTTTTCCCCCAGCTTGATCTAGTGCTGAGTTTGGACACAACGTCAGGCTGTTGTTGTTTTTTTTGTTTTTTTTTTTTTTTTTTTGGTATTTTGGTATTTTTTTTTCGAAGCTGGAAACGGGGAGAGACAGTCAGACAGACTCCTGCATGCTCCCGACCGGGATCCACCCGGCACGCCCACCAGGGGCGATGCTCTGCCCCTCCGGGGCATCGCTCTGCCGTGACCAGAGCCACTCTAGCGCCTGGGGCAGAGGCCAAGGAGCCATCCCCAGTGCCCGGGCCATCTTTGCTCCAATGGAGCCTTGGCTGCGGGAGGGGAAGAGAGAGACAGAGAGGAAGGGGGGGGGGGGTGGAGAAGCAAATGGGCGCTTCTCCTATGTGCCCTGGCCGGGAATCGAACCCGGGTCCCCCGCACGCCTGGCCGACGCTCCACCGCTGAGCCAACCGGCCAGGGCCATGTCAGGCTGTTTTAAAGATGAGCTCACCCCATCCCCAGAATCAAGGTCTCCCAAGAAACCCCAGTCATCACCGCCACTTTCCTGAAGACTCAGTTACATGCAGTTTATCTGGCTGCTCCCGCTCTCAGCCTACATCTTCTCTGCCCAAATATCCAGTAGGGTCTTCAAAAGTGATGTCCCACCTGTATTACTGCTTTAAAAAATTGTTGTAACTTTTGCTTGCCAAATGTGGCCCAATTTACTGAATAATAACCCTGAGGCCTATACGTAGGAAATTCTACACTTCCAGGAAAGACATTGTTTGATGCAAAAGGTGAGGCAAGGTAATATACAGAAAGGAGGTAAAATCAGGGAGACGTAGGTTTTTCAGAAGTGTAGGAAGGACGCACAAGTCTGCAGTTATACAAAGAAAAAACATGTTACTCATTTAAAATCTCAGAAGAGCCGATAACTTTTCAAAGTAATAAGACAGCACCATTCATCAAGAAAAACAAAAACAATATAAACCCATAATAGACTGGCCAAGAGAATTAGGTACTTTGACATGAAACTGTGAATTGTCTAGATAAGGCAAATTCCCCATTTGTCCTTACTGTGTCTTATTTCAACTGACAAGTTACGGCAAGACCAGTAGAGAAAAGGCTATATACCCTTGTACTGAGTTTGACCTTTCTGAAAGCAGAATGTGGTTTTGCTAAAATAAGAAAAGACTCTATCAAGGTCTTGCTGAACTTGGTTGTTATATTACAAAATTTGACAGAAGTTTTGTCCCAATCTTATTTGCAGCACTGACAACTCCAGAAAAGCATCTGTTTAAATTGGTGCTACCACTACTGATGCAGAATCTCATTTTAGGAAACTTCATCATCTTGGGAAACCACAGTTTAGAGATACATAATTTGATTTTTTTATAGGACAATCAAAGTATTTCTAAAGGAAAAATGCTAATATAGAGACTTACTGAAGGAAAAATTTACTAAAAATTTCCTTTAGGGGAAATTTTCTGTGTGGCATAAATGACTTTTCTCTCTTTGGTCAATTCTTATAACTGTTTTTTATAGACCAAAATCTGTTGAACTTCATATTTTGGGAAGAAGGAAAGAAGGAAGGAAAGACTGGTGGAAATAAGACAGGACTACTCAATTACGCTAGGGGCTCAGCCTAGACTGAATTCCGAGCAAGTTCCCTCTCCTGCTACCCTACCTCCCACATCCTACGTTCATGTTCTTGTACTGTTTCAGACTCTTAGTCCCAGCTAGCTGTCAAACATGAAAAGTTCTTATAAACAAATCCTCCTTAAGACGGTTTACCTTTCTAAGGAAAATTTACATTTCAAAAAGGTTTTGAAAGAAAAAAAAATCAAAAGGCCAAAAGGAACATGGCTCTGACCTCAGTGCTTTAGGAAAAATAAGAGGCTGGTAAGAAAAAACAAGAGGCCCCAGGCCTGGGCCACTCCTGACTCAAGCACACAGGCTGGTCACATATGCCACCTACTTAAGATTAGTCCTTAATCCCCTAAATTCTGAAACATAAGAATCTTGATTGTTTCTTCCTTCAAATCAAATGAAAAGGAAAATATTTAAACTGATAGTATATAGGTCTGGGTTTAGGGGGGGGGGGGTTTGAAGCAAAATGTACCCTCAAGCCATAGCCCCAACTCATATTTTATTAGAGTTTCATTTAATGCATTCAAAATCTATTTAACTATTAGATATAAAAGATTCACAAAGTAATCATAAAAAATAATACATGAAAATATCTACCATACCTAATATGTACTTCAGTACAAGAAATAATTAATCCACCTAATAATGAATGTTCTTTTTCCGTTACTTGTCAGCTTACTGAGTATTCCTGGATCAGGAACAATGAAAGCTCCCACTCACCACAACAGCTTGTTAGATTTTTATCTGCTTACTTAAATAAATGTGGGGCATCTCAGAGGAATTCATACATACACTCTACAGGATAAAAAGTGTATAAAGGAGGAACTTTGGGACAGATGGTAAATGAAGTTTAGAAAATAAAGACATGATGTGCTCAATACATAAAAACCATGTCATGAAGATTTTTCCTGTTTATTCAGTTGTATGTTTGGTTCTGAGCTGCTAGCAGCCAAACCAGAGGAAAACTAGATCAGTTAGAAAGTCAAAGCCTAGTTAGGAATTCTAGTCACAGAGACACTGAAAAAAAGAGAGAGAGAAGAGAGATCAATATATGTCCACAGCCCTGGCCAGTTGGCTCAGTGGTAGAGCATTGGCCTAGAGTGTGGATGTCCAGGGTTCTATTCTTAGGGCACAGAGGAGAAGCGACCATCTGCTTCTCCACCTCTCCCCCTTCTTCCTCTCTCTCTCTCTCTCTTTTTCTCTCCTCCCGCAGCCATGGTTCCATTGGTTTGAGCACATCAGTCCTGGGAAATGAGGATGACTCCACGGAGCCTCCCTTAAGCAATAAAAATAGTTCGGTTTCGAGCATGGCCCCAGATAGGCAGAGCATTGGTGCCAGACAGGGGTTGCCTGGTGGATCCAGGTCGGGGCACATGCAGGAGTCTGTCTATCTCCCTTCCTCTCACTGGGAAAAGAAGAAAAATAAATAAATGAATAAAAGTAAAAAATTCATCTTAAAAAATACATGTCCAAGTAACTCACTTCTAGCATTATCATGCATTCTAGAAAAGAAAGAAAAACCAAGTAAGTCCACAATGGACGTCCCACAATATCATCTTAGAAAGTAAGAAGTTTTAGATTTTGAGGGACAAAGCAAAGCTTGCCCTAGAAGTATACATAGCAAGTCTCTAACCCTGTGATTAAAGAATACCTGGACGTTTTTTGACTCTGTTGGGTTGGCTGTTTTTATATGTATGTAGTTACAACAAAAATCCTCCACCTCATGGTCCAATACTATTTGTACTGATTCAAGTTTTTTTCTTTTTCAAATTTCAATTTTATGGCTCTTTACCATTTTTGCTTTATTTAAAAATGGCAAGCCTATTTTAAGATGATTGTTACTGTTTATACATTTTTTATTTGTTTTCTTTATTGAGGTATAGTTGACAAATATCAATTCAAGTTAATTCAAATTCTTGACATCATTTCAGTGTTAAAGTCCTTTTCTTTTTAAAGCCACTTCCTTATCATGATATCTTTGGGTACTACATATTAGCAGAGTAAGACAGAGGACACCTGGCAATAGATGTTGCTGTCACAGCTGCAGAATTCACTATGCTATAAGACAGCATTTAAATTTTGTCTTTTAGAGTTTGAATGAACTGTAATTCCATTATGATGCTATTAAGTGCATTTATAACATGAGCATTCACAAACACTCCCTCCATGATAAAACAGCTGAGTTGCCCTTTTTTCCTGAACGGTTGAAGACAGATCTGTTGCTCGGTTTAAAACAACCTATAATGTGAGGTCAGAGTCACATGCTTTAAGTCTTGAAGATCAAGAAAACATAAAACTATACTAACCATTTTCTCTGGGGGAAAAAAATGCATGTTTTCACTATGTGTACTGTATCTTAGTCCCTAATGAGGTATGTCTTTTCGAGAAAAAATTAAAATAGAAATTCTGATGCAGATAAAATGTTTAAATAAGGGGAAAAGTGAGAACACTGAAATCACTCTGAAACTAAATAATGATAAATTGTAACAGCTTCCAACAATTAGTTCTTTTTTTTTTTTTTTTTACAGAGACAGAGAGAGAGTCAGAGAGAGGGATAGATAGGGACAGACAGACAGGGACGGAGAGAGATGAGAAGCATCAATCATCAGTTTCTCGTTGCAACACCTCAGCTGTTCATCAATTGCCCTCTCATATGTGCCTTGACCACGGGCCTTCAGCAGACCGAGCAACCCCCTGCTCAAGCCAGCGACCCTGGGTCCAAGCTGATGAGCTTTGCTCAAACCAGATGAGCCCGCACTCAAGCCGGCGACCTCGGGGGTCTCGAACCTGGGTCCTCCGTATCGCAGTCTAATGCTCTATCCACTGCGCCACTGCCTGGTCAGGCAACAATTAGTTCTTATAACAAGTATTTGCCATGGCAACCATGGCATCAAATTGCTCTTAAATAGGTCCTGAGCCATGCACACACACACACACAAAAGTCCTAGACCCATATTTATGTGTGTGTAGAGGCAAGAAAGTAGCCTACAGTATCACAATACTACAAGATAACACATGAGCACCTCTTTATAGAACACGCCATACACACTATCTCGTAGATGTGCTCATGATGATGGGATCAGTTTAATTATATCGATCTCCTTCCTGACATTTCAGAAAGGACTCCCAGACTATTTAACAGTGATATAAGGAATTTTTGAAAATGGTGCGGGGGGATGCCTCCTTTCATGCAGTTACTAAAATAGCGTTAAATTCTGAAGTCCTCTCAGTACCACAAGGCATCTTCCATACATCAATTTCATATTATCAGTGAACATAGGCAAGAGTCTTAAGGAAGTAATCTGATATGTGGACACAGATATAAGAACAAAGATACATAGAGCAGCATAACAATAGCCAAGAAATTAGAACATGCTCTTACTCTTTTATTCTTATCAGGGCAACATGAGAATATTAATAATAGAGGAGTGAGAACATGGAACATGGAGCCAGACGGCCTGGTGCTAAATCCAGACTCTGCTACTGCCTAGATGAGTAACCTCTTCTTCCCTGTTTCTCACCTGTGAAATTGAGATAATTACAATACTTATGTATTAGATTATCATAAGGTTTGTTCAGATGAGTGCATGCATAGGACACATGAATAATGCAGCACACAGTAAGTACAATGTGGATGTTTGCTATTATTGCCATTATCATTTTCAGTAAGCACATTCTATGTACTTGGTCACAAGATCCTTTAAGTACACTGGCTCATTTCATCATTGCAAGAACCTTATATGGTAAGCACTATTAGTCTCATTTTATAACTAGAAATTCAGACTCAGAAAAATTACCTAATCTACCAAAATCAGACAACTAGTAATTGGTAAAACACACTATTGTATAGCTCATGAAATCAATAAATTTAAGATTCTGGACCAGTTTTTGCTAAATTTAGGTGGAATGTCTACAAAGAAAGACATGACTTAACATTTAGACTACATGTTTTACAGAAAAATCACTTTGGGGAGGACAGCAAAGCCGTTCCTGTCCAGAGCATCTGAGACTGAGTTCAACGTGAGGTCACTGCGAGTGCACACCGGCAGAGACGTGACGTGAAGCCTACTGAGCTGTGCACCATTTGTAATGGCAAACTGGTGCCACATGTCTTCCTGCTGTAGTGACAGCAGTTCATTAAAAGCTAAAGAAAAAAAATAGCTAAGAGGAAAAGAAACTTGGTAGTTTGATTGTACCTGAAACCAAATGAACAACATTCAAATACGCAGGGATAAGATCTGTAAGTGGAATATAGCCCAGTATCAAAGGTGACTCATTAAAATGTTCTCTCACCTCTGTTTGGGCACAGTTTTTCTTTTCTCAGTATTATCTGGCGCAAATTTTCTGTTTCTCTCCACAGCGCCTCCAACCTCTGATCAGAAAGCCATGGCCCTGGAACTCCTTGGTGACGGCCCTATGCCTGTGAAACACATGCTTCACTTCCTGTTTTCTCTTTCATCTTGATGCAACAGGTACAAGTAGAGCAGGATATGACAGTTAGAGGGAATGTTGCAAACAATAATGAAAGCAGTTGCTCTGAGTCTCAGACCCATTTGCTCATTTTAGCTTCAGCAGATAAGTGATATTATCTCTTATATAATGCTCCAAGTGGGACAGGGGTTGTCCCCATACAAGGGAAGAAGAAAAGGCACCTGGCTTCAGTATTCGCTGTCAATCAGCAGCCTGTTTGGCCTCTTCAGGTCTTAGGTAATTTTTTTTTTAATTAAAGCCTTTCCGGGGAGTGGCTGGAGGGTAAAGGGAACAAAATAATGGTGATGGAAGATGATTTGACTTTGAGTGATGGGCACACAATGTAATATACAGATCATGAACCATAGATGTTCCTATTAACCAATGTCACCAATAAATGTCATTAAATAAATAAATCTATAAATAAATAAATAAATAAATAAATAAAGCCTTTTTACTAATGAGCTTTTGAGTTTGAATTTAGAGTTTTGTAACTTTATAGTTACTTCATATCTTAAAAAATATCACTTACCTTAAAGAAAGGCTGAAATATAAGACAAAATTTAGAAAAACAGCATGATTCTTTAGGACTGAATGAGGAAAGGGATGAAGTGCTTTCTGCTTTCACTGAGTGCAATATGGAATCAGTTCTTCACAAAAACACTCTACCACAGCAGATGAATTACTTTTCATAATACAGTATATTTAAATCTAACTTTATTCCCTGATGCTCATTTTCACAGTGTTTTTGCTGGACTGTCCAGTAGAAAATCAGACTCTTTCAAACATTTGCTCTCAAACAAGAAGTGAATTAGCGGTTGTCTAGGCGGGGGGATGGGTCAGGGGTTCCTCTTCGGGATAATGGAAATGTTCTGAACGTAGACTTGGGTGGTAAGGGCACAACTCTGTGAATATACTAAAACCATTGAATTATACCCTTTAAATGAGTGAGTTTTGTGGTTTTTGAATTATGTCAATAATTTAATTAATAATCTGAAAGAGTGCAGAGTACCATAAAAAGAAGTTAGGCGTCTCTTGGATTTGAGTCATCTCTTAGCTAAAGCACTAAGGCCAGGACGGACCTGAGTATTTTATTTGCTATATCCTAGCATTTCACCATTCTTTCTCCCCACCACCTATCAGGGTACATTTTTGTCATCAATCTCATGAATATAACCTTGTAATAGACACTGGGAACTGGCAGTCCCAGAGCCATTCATACTGTCCTGTTCTCTTGTTCTCTTCTACTACTGAGGCTGGAAAGGAAAATACTTTCCCTTTGCTGCTAGCGGTGGCCATATGACTCAGTTCTGGCCAATACAATGTAGGCACAATTATCTTAGTCACAATTTCCATGAACTTTTACTTTCCAGATGAAAAAGGATAGGTGCAGATGCAAGAGCCCTCTCGCCCCTTTCATCCCTGTTGTCTTTCCCTCTTCTTCCTGCCTAGAAAGCAGACATGAGGCCTGAGGGGTGCAACCATCAGGGGATGGCATGAGGTGACAAGCATGAAGATTGAAGCTTATAAGCTAAGAATGGTGGAACAGGAAGATTGACAAAGCCTTGGTCCTCGTTAGCATTTCTTAGCAGCTATATTGGTGCTGGACTATTCAGTTCTGAGCTCTCATTATATCAGAAAAATAAAACTCTTTTTTTGTTAATCTACTGTTACTTGCTGTTACAAACAGGTCTTCTGTTACTTGCAACCAAAAGCACTCCTAACAAGCCAATTAGGAGACATTCATATTTTAAATTATTTAGGTATGTCAGTGTTAAAGTGGGTCAGGGGTTGCTTCTTGTGAAAAAGACCATTTTAAAATTAATTGGTGTTTAAATTATCATACTGTTTATTGAAGACATAAGTTTTCCTTAAGCCTTTAAGTTTAATTTAAAATATTTTATCTTTATTATAGCAAAGATGAGTGTCATACTAGCAATCTGTGCAAACATAAAGAAAAAGGAAAAAATTGTTTCATAGAGAAGCATTTTGAGTTAGGCCTTAGAGAATGAAAAGAAAATTCAAAACAGAAAGAATGCATACACTCAGAGACATAAAAGCACGTGGTGCGGTCGAGGGGCTGGAAAGCGATTTGAGGTAAAATTGTTCAGAGTCTTGTACATCAGACTCAGCAGTTTGAGTGTTACCTTATAAGGAAACAGGAAGCTTTTAGAGGTTTTGAAGAAAGGGAGCGACACAATCCTATGGGTGTTAAAGAAAGAAAAAGATTGGAGAAGTCCATCGGCAGGGAGGCCGTTTGACACCTATTGCAGAAGAACTAATGAGAGAGGGTAAGGGTCTGATCAGAGAGAAGACCCCACTGCAGATCCCACTGCAGATCCCACTGCAGAGACGGCAGTAGACCCCCAGGGCAGGAGCCAATGGAGGACAAAGCAGAGGCTCAGGGTCCACAGTCAGAGGGAGCTGAGGGGAGGCCAAGTCTGCGAGGCAGAGGGGGTCACTGTTCCCAGGAAACATTCCCGAGGTTGTTAGAGGCCACAGCTAACCGCTGCAGGCTGCAGTTCAGAAACCAGCGGAGCTCATAGCTAACAGATGGACATGGGAGCAGAGGGGGCAGAGAACCCTCCCTCTACCTGGGACTTTGACTCTTCCTGCTGTGACAATCACTCATAAGCCATACCCCTTCCTCTTCACCATTTCAGGAAAACAAGCAGGGAGAGCAGAGTTATCTGGGAGTTAAATTATTTTTATCTGAGAGAAACTGAACATACCTATTAAATTAATTGAACAAGGAAGCCATTAGATTAAGTGGGTCTAATGCCATGGGGGCTTACATAAGCAAACCAAAATCTAAGTTTATAAATGCCTCAGGGTGATAAAATTGAAACCTAAGACAACCAACCACAAACAGCCAACTAGGATTTACATGATAGCCAATCTGTAATTTCCTTACTTTGCTTCCGCCTTTTCTCTATAGAAGCTTCTCCCCAAGCTCCTGTTGGTAGATGCTCCCAGCTGCTTTTGGCTTGGTGATGCCCTAATTCCAATCAATTTTTGCTCAAGGAAACTTAAAAAATTTTAATATACCTAAAGGGTATCTTTTAACATACCTAAAGGGGTCATTTCCATTATCAGCATTACCATGCTTTAAACCAGATCAGACGTTTATAGATAATCACCACCAACAACTAACCAAGTAGGTGGAAGCTCAAGATGAGTCCATGTCAGTTATGAACAAAATAGAAGGAACACCCAGTTTCTCTGCACAAGGTTGGAGCACAAGTTACATTGTGCAAATCTGGTGTAGATGCACAGAAAAAGCAAAGTCGAAGTGCAGACACTGGCTGATTATGTTTACCATTGTCCAAAGGAGGCGCTGAACCCAGGGGGCATCAGTGGCCTAGTCATCGGAGATAACTCCCACTTGCAAAGCATGTATATTTTGGGGGGATTGGCTGTTGCTCGACCCACCAGCTCTTTGCTCCAATCCACGCCCATCAAATGGCCCTTGATTACTAATTTATCGTTGTCAGTTCTTCAAAACTATAGACTGGGAAAGGATAACCACCTTTTAAAGGAAAAAAGTGGGCATTTATTTTACACATCAGTCTCTTAAGAATGTGGTTGGGGCCCTGGCCAGGTGGCTCAGTGGATAAAGCATCAAGCCGGTGCACCAGAGGTCGTGGGTTTGACCCCCTTCTCAGGGCATGTACAGGAAGCAACCAATGAATACACAACTAAATGGAACAGCTAAGTAAAATGAGTTGATGCTTCTCTCTCTCTCTCTCTCTCTCTCTCTCTCTCTCTCTCTCATTCAAATCAATGGAAATATTTTTAAAAAGATAGAGACAATGTAGTTGGTATTAGTCTCTCTAATTGGGACACATTCTGGAGACCTGACAAGACTGAGTGAGTTTCTTGCCCAAAAGGCCGAGGACCAGACCCTGGACTCATTGGTGAATTCACACCCTACTGATCACTTAGCCAGTTTCTCTGATGATACCACTACTTTCCTGCTGCCCCTTCTGTCAGTGTCACGTCACACTGCCACCTCCATCCAAGATGGACAAAAATCTACATATAAGTAGAACACAAGCTAGCTAGGTGGGCGTATTTCCTGGACCTACCATATCACAATCTCTTGGTGTGTTGCCAAGCTGTCCACTCAATGACTCATCCCTGAACGCTTCCCGTGCCCCACTCCACTTCCCTCTAACCTGCTCTGAAAGTTCTGCCTGCTGGTATTTATTTTCCCACTCTCCCCATTGGATTTGACCTTGGCTGACTCAAAAAGCATTGGTTGATTCATTCTTATTTCTCCCTCTACCCCAGCCCTGAACAAAAGGCCTGCTCTCCTATCAGGCTTGCCCTGGCCTTACAGACAAGACATATACAATTCAGGGAATACTTGTCATGTCAGAAGAGGCACAAGTTGGCATCAACCACACTAGGTTCAGCATAAGATGTGTAGACCCCAACAATTTCCAGAACTGTTAGTTGGTCTCTGCCCCGGGGATTAGAGTTCAGCAAAAAAAAAAACAAAAAAATAACAGAGAAGCATTCATCCAGCAAGACTGGTGATTTCCCAGGGAGGCTCGGAGAAAGAAGCTGCTTCAGTGACCAGCATCTGTGGGCTGATGTTTTTCATACTTGGCATCCCAGAGCTGTCCATCAGCGCTGCCATTTCCAGAAGTGATGATGGAGTGATTGACACTCTGCACTGTGGCTGCAGTGACTCTGGCTCACAACCAAGTCACACCAGCTCAACACGCTCCCTTTTAATTATTTACCATTTTGAGGTAGGTATTGGAATACCAGCTGTGCCTCCTCAGCTGCAGTATTCTTTGAGTCTTCGTTTCTCAGCCATAAAATAATAATGGTTATACCTCTCCCACAGATAAACTACATAAAAACACCCAGCAGCCACACTGCCCAACACACAGCAAACACTGACCAATGTGAATCCTGACTCCTTTTCCTGAGATTCTGAGACAGAGTCTTCAGAATCTGAATAATCTGCATTACCTAAGGGTGCTCTGAACTCAATGTAATTTTTTGTCCTTGCATCAAAAGATTTTTTCAACCTGCAGCCAGACTTGGGCTCTTCCTTAAGGCATGATTAGATCTACTTTTGGAAAGGAGTGGTGTTGAGGGTGGGGAACACTCAAGGAAGTACTTATTCTCTTGTTCTCAAACTTCAGTGAGCATGGGGATAATTTAAGGGGGTGTATTAAAAATACAGATGCCCAGGTCCCTTCCTCAGAGTCACTGAGAGTCACTGAGTTATGAGACTCAGATACCGGAATCTATATTTTTAAGTTTCCCAGGCTATTCTAATGTGCACCAGAGTTTGAGAATCACTGCCCTTTCTGAAAGTTTCTCCCTTTCCCTCCTTAACCTAGTTACTGTGGTAGACAGAGTAGGTGGTGGGGCTCAGTTGGGGCTGTGGTGTAACTTAAAAAAGAAATCAGTCTTTGACTCGAGTTCCTGCCACAGAGCTCCCCAAATGCTTAAAATCTCTTGAGTGATAAGAGTGTGTGTTATGCTAACCAGCTCCCAGGTTGATGAATCCATTCTGGTGCTGGGAAGCTGGTCCACTAAGAGAGAACATGAAAGCCTGCACCAACCCCCCTCCCCCCATAACTTGCCTTGTGTGCGTTTCTCCCATTTGGCTGTTCCTGGGTTATCTCCTTTCTAACAAGCGCATAAAGGTAAGTAAAGTGTTTTCCTGAGTTCTGTGAGTCATTCTAGCAAATTATCAAACCTGAGAGGAGCTTGTGGGAACTCTCAGATTTGTAGTCAGCTGGGCAGACGTGTGGGTGGCCTGGGTACCCCATTAGCAGCTGGTGCCTGAAATAGAGACAGTCTTGTGAGGACTGGCCCTTCAACTGGTAAGATGTGGCCCTAACCTTGGGTAGATAGTATCAGAATTGAATTGAAATGTTGGGTACCCAATTGATGTCATAGAATTGGTTGGTGTGTATAAAAACAACACACATTTAGTGTCAGGAGTGGTATCTGAAAAAAAAAACATACCGGGACCCAGTCACAGTTTGTCTCCTTCTGACTGCACTTGGCACATTGTATAAACATGCTTCTTTATAGAATGTGGTTAAACCCAGCAGAAACGGCCAATTCTGCTGCAATTCTCTGACCTAAATTCAGAGGCATAGAAGTGGGGCTTAAACTTTCCCCATTTAAGCCTACCCAAGGGAGGGCAGAGTTTGCCTTCAGGCCTCTGACCTGCTGACAGTAACCCACACCATAGCCAGTAGGCAGTCTCCAACAGGCCAGGGAGCAAAGGACCTACTCTGGAATAGGGTACATGCTCATTTGCTGGGATCATCTTATGGATTCGCTGACCACCTGAGCTTGCTGACTCTGGCTGGACCCCACATGAGCTGCCTCCTAACCTTTTAAGCCTGTTTAGAGGTGTCTGCCAGTCCTCTTCCATCCAGCTAGATTCTTTGCCCTCGTTCCTCTTGGCTATTTGTCAGTAGTGAAGCCTTTCTTCATGCCTCAGCGGTGCTGCAATAAACTCACTCAGTCATTTCCACTAGAATGTGTCTCAGGAGTCCAGGCAGAAGCTTTGCTGATCAGCCTTCCTCTCCCGGCTTCACACGCTCCAGGTGTCTGCTGTGCTTGTCCCAGCATTTGTGGTTAAAATGCTGTCTCCTCCCTTCCTGCCTTCTGTTCCCTCTCCTCCTAGAGAAACCACACAGTTTTGTGAATCAGTGTTGCCCATCTTAGTATACCCACCAGCATACTTGAAACTATTCACAGGGGCCTCACTCTTAGTCTTATTATTATTTTTTTATGTGGTGATTTTTGACCGGAACTTCCTCTACTGGGACATTGTTCAAGACAAAGTTAATCTGGCCAAAGATCGTCTACCCCACCTGCAGGGAGAGAGACACAGTAAATTTGACAAAAGATTGCACCAAATTAAGGGACATGACTGAAGATCAATAGGCTGTAGAAGTCCAAGTGGAATAAACTGGCCAAATGCTTCTATTCTGAGCAGATTCTCAAGTCTTTCATAAAGGAGTTGCTTCCCTGGCCCCAGGGAGCCATTTTGCAGGCTCACCATTAACTAGTGGAGAGTTTGTTTGAGCTGCAAAGTCATCCCAAAGGACCTCATCTGGGCACAACTTGGCCCCAAGAAATTTCTTACTGTAACTATACTGGGCTAGCACTAACTCCTAGAAACCCCTGCCTCCAAGTCCCCTCTTGGAGACTCTTCTTCCAAGACACAAACAGCCCATGTCCTGTGCTGACTGACTTGGGATTCTCTGTGTCCTTCTTGGGAGCCAGTTATGTGAGGGTTGTGGGAAAGGGAGGGGGACTCTTGTGTGGATTGGGTTCTTCTTCCCTTGACAAAGCCATCACCATCAAGATGGTTCTTATCCTGTGCTCCCCACCCTCTGGGCATAATGAACTTCTCCCACTAGAAGTTTAGACCTTGACACAGTGATCCTTGGAGTCTAGCTCCACACTCACAAATTCACCATCATCTGGAGTAGAATCATGATCTTCTTCCAGATCCTTGGAAATCATCTGAATTCTTTGTGTTCTCATTTGGGCAGTGCCTGAAGTGTATCTGATACCTCTAGTCCTATCCCAGTCATGTGCTTGTAGATATCTGGCTTCGACCAGACACCCAAGACACGGGCTCAGATTCTCATTATGTACAAAGGATAGGAGGAACATAGTGGCTGTTTACAAGGTCCCTGTATAGTATTTATTGAAATACTATCTATGTTTAGTAAAGAATATGGTAGAGTACTACTTCGTTCCAATGTCTTCTCCTTTATACTACTTTAATAGAACCCCTTAGAATAATGATTATACATTTCTCCACCTATCTTGAAGTTTGATGTTATGTAAATAAGTTCTGGTCAATGGGGTATGAAAGGAAGTAATGTGTGTAACTTTCAGGATGTGTCTTTAAAAAAAGGGGACCTGCTTCTTCTTGAACATTCCTTCTCCACCCCTCCTCTCCTTCATTCTGCTGCTTTAAATCTGGACATCTTGGCATACCTCACTGGCCAAGTGGACCTCAGGACATAACCTACAGACAGTAAAACAACAAATTAAAGGGCATCTATGTTCCAGACTTCTATACTTACCTTGAACCACCTGTTGAGATAAGTAATCCACCATGGCCCTGAGCATCTCTGAACATTTTCTGGGGGTATGCCAAGAATGCATACTACTGACCATTTCTCAGAGTTGAGTTTGCAATGAGCAGACTCAAGGCATGAGGTAAAGTCATCTGTCAGAGAACATGCAGGCTTGCTTACCACTTATTATAAAAGTGGTAGAGTCCAGTTATAATGAAAACACACTGTGTATAGCATTCACCTTGGTCCTTCCATGTTGGCTTCCATAGGTCTTAGGGGCATGAAGATCCAGCACCAACATGATGTACATGCTACTTGTTATGCAGTAAATGATAAAAATTCTTTGTCTGAGACCTAAGAATCTTGTGTCTTCAGCCAGCATCTGTAAAACAGTAATTTATTAGCTTGCAAGTAGGATAAAATCCCAGAACATAACGTTACTATCTCTAGACTGTTCGTACGTGAAAAAAAAAATCAACTTGTATCTCTCTTAGCCACTGTTATTTTGTATTTCTGTTACTAGCATTCAAACCTAATCTGAACTTATCAATGAGTAACTTTTCAAAGTTTTGATTTGGACAAACAACAACAACAAAACACCACGTTTATTACATCTCATCAGAAATTTATTATTCAAGCTGAGCCAAAGAAGATCCATTCAAAATCCAGAAATTATACAAGTGAGAAGTGACTGCTATTTGGGACCTCTTGAACTAGTGTCATATAGGAATTAAGAAAATCATATTATGACTAGTTCTCATGGTTAGTAGATATCAAAGGTGTTGAATCAAAGGTTACTGAATCGTGCTGGCAGAATCATAACAGTAAATGCTTCACATTTATTTGAGTAAGATAATTAAAAAATACTCTTTAAATGTTACTTTCCGCCAAGAATTATCTTCACCTATACTTTTTGATAAAAGACTTCATATTATGAGGAATGGAGTCTAGATAAACAGGGACAGCAGTTTCCTTACCTGTCTTTAAACAAGAGAGGGATGAACCTGCTTCAGGTTAGCCTGAATCTGAGTTGATATTCTGTCTAGAATGTGGGCAGCTCTTGTCCTTCGAAAAACAGCAGGGTAGCCCTGGTTGGGTGGCTCAGTGGATAGAGCGTCTTCCTGGCATGCTGAGGTGTGGGTTTGATCCCCAGTCAGAGCACATATGAGAAGCAAGCAATAAGTGCACAACTAAAGGGAACTAAGTGGAACAATGAGTTGAAGCTTCTCATCTCTCTCCTTCCTGTTTCTCTCCCTTCCCCCCCCCATCTCTATCTCTGAAATCAATAATAATAATAATAATAAACAGCATGGTAAGCGAGAAAGTGTAGAAAGGTTTAGGCAAGGTTGTATCACTACCACCTCAGTCAGGAGACCAAGGCAGATAAAGATAAAACAGAAATAGAAGTGAGGATGTGGCAACACCTGCACCTGAACCACTGACAAGATGTCGAAAGCTCTTTTGAGACACAGATATTTTGATGTGTCAAAATAGTCTAAATGTTTGAACACTCTGAAGAAATTAACACCATTACTCTTTTTGGTGGGTGCATGCTGTTTCCACTTGATCAGCATCTATTCTCTCTTTGGGAACAGCATCTAGATTTTCTTTTGGGAAATTGCCTCTCCCCACTCTCTCAGCCCATATTGTTGAGTGGGGTTGACTACCATGTCAAGCACCAGATAATTGGTTCAGAAGGGGATATAACTGAGATTCAATGCTGGGACTTTGTCATTTCCATTGAGACCATTATTGTGAGTAACAGAAGCCTGGGAATGCTAGATATCATAAATATAAAGAGCAGTCCTGAGAATAGGACTATCACAGTGGAAAAGATAACCAGGAGGCAGAGAAGCACCAGGTGTTACTGACATAGTTTTAGCCCAGATCCAGCCATGCCTGAAGGCAAGTCTATCCCTAGAATTTCCACTATGTTAACCAATAAATTCTCTTTTTTGCCTAATCCAAGTTTGAGTTGGTCTATACCTTTTAGAAATAATAGAGTTCTGACTCTTAAAGGTATTGCTGTCACAGGGATACCTAAATGTGGTTATCTGGTTTGTATAAAAGCAAAGAATGTGCTCAGGCCAATTGTGGCTCCAAATTTCTATATATAGATGCTATATTCAAGTCAGAGGGGAACGGAAGAGGGATTTGTTTTAAAGCTGCTTTACATAAAATTGATTAAACATCTATTATTCATATCAAAGAAGAGGGAAAGAAAAGACAAACTCCCAGCCACTCCTTGGCACCGTCACTGACTCAAAGTAAGGAAAGATCAATCAACAGGGTTTCCAGGATCTAATACATACCTGATTGTCAATGTTTACCAGAGATAGATCAATGTAGCTCTGGGTTCAAATCCAAGCTCTGCAAGTTACCAAGCTAAATGGATTTAGATTAATGGTTTATATTCAGGGAGAACAAGCTGGTATTACAGTTTTTAATTTGATATATATGATATCTTTGAATCTTTCTGCCACAGCTTTTTTTCTCCCTTAACATGAACATTATGAAATTCACACCTGAGGACTGACTGATGGAGCCTAGTGCACTCATTTTCCTGTTATGTCATATTCTATTCATGAATTTACTGTAATTTTTAAATCCATTTTTTTATTAGAGACAGAGAGAGAGAGAGAGAAACAGAGAGAGACAGATAGGGACAGACAGACAGGCAGGGAGAAAGATGAGAAGCATCAATTCATTTCAGCACCTTAGTTGTTCATTGATTGCTTTCTTATATGTGCCTTGACTGGGAGGCTACAGCAGAGCAAATGACCCCTTGCTCAAGCCAGCAACCCCATGCTCAAGGTGGTGAGCTCATGCTCAAGCCAAACGAGTCCATGCTCAAGCCAGTGACCTTGGGGTTTCAAACCTGGGTCATCTGTATCCCAGACCAACCCTCTATCCACTGTGCCACTGCTTGGTCAGGCTAAATCCAGTTTTCAATGGATGGACCTTAGGTTGTTTCTAAATTTTTATTTGTGCACAGAATAGTACTATAAATATTCTTATGTTCGTATGCAAAACATCGTGTAGGGTCTATTCCAAGGAACGGAATTGCTAGGTTATGGCCATTCCTGAGTTATGGGCAATTTGACTTTATAGATACTGACTAGTTGTCATCTATAGTGGTTTTATCAACTGAGACTTTCACCAGCTTTGTATGAGAGATGCATCATATTCTTTCTAGCGTTCAAACATTCATTCAACCAATATATTTTAGTGACCTACTAACTATTCTAGGTACTAGACACAGCAGTGAAAGTTCCAGCTCTCTTGGAGCTTCCATTTTCTTGGCAGGAGACATGATAACAAATAAATGAATAAATATGTAATTAGTCCAGAAGCGATGAGTGTTTGTTTGCAGGTCCTGTGGGTGCCAAAGACTAGCTCTTCTCCTTGGGCCCTTCTTTACCTTTACTGTGTAAGTGAATGTAATACCCTCTTGAGCTCAATGTGACTTAGTTCCAGAAGTTGATTTTTTTAAATGTGTAATTATTTGTAATTACCATAAATATTAGAAGATGAACTTTTACATTAGTGTAATATGTTAGAATCTATAGGGTGTTTTGGAATCATGTTCTCAGTTGACCATAATACTAGACAACTTATAAGGAAGTGGTTAAATGCTCCTATCTCTGCAGTCAAGTTGCCTGGGATCAGATCTTGGTTTCCTGACTTACTAACCATGTGACCTTAAACAAGTTACTGAACCACTCTAAATCTCAATTTTTGTGTCAGATAATAGTGCCTGACTCATAGGGATGTTTATCATGTTGCCCATTAAATTTTTAGTACTTTATATTTACTAGCAATTAATTAATAATAATTGGATGGTCCAATCATGTGATATAATTTCCACTTTATAAATGAGGAAACTGAGGTTTAGAGTGGTTGAACAAGTTGCCAGTAAGTTCTAGTGCCTCTTAAACCAGGTCTTCTGACACCAGGGCCAATTCTGCACTGCAACTTTGTACTTATGAATGTATCATGTATTCATTCAATAATTATTTGTTGAGCATCTAAAATTGCCAGTCATTGTGCTTGGTGCTAGGAAATTCTGAAATAATCCCAAAATGACTGATCATCTTTGGGCAATCCTGAAATTATAACTACCTAGTACTTTGTTTTATCTAGCATAGATTAGTAATAAATTTTCAAGATTTGACTGAAGTTTTTATGGAGGACAAGGATGAGCATCTATCACATTAGACTGTTAACTCCTTGAAAAACAAGGATCATATTAGTTATCAATATACAACTGGCACTTAGCACAATGCCTGGTACATACTCATTGAATATTTGACAAATGAGCAAAGTGTCATACAGCTAAATTTAATTTCTCTCCCTCAATAACTTCTCACCTGCTCCCATAGTGTCTTCCCCAGAAGCTGCTCCAAAATTGTTGATGAAATAGATTTGAATAGCACTGGAAAGAAGTCCACTTCTCATGAACTTGATAGGATTCTCCCAGGTATTCTTGTTTTCCAGATACAAGTAGTTTCCATCTGAAACCAAGTATAGTGATGTTTGGGTTAGGAAATATATATATATGTCAAGATATTGACTCAGAAGGCCAACAGTTGAATAAACAACCTCAACAACAAAGTGTACTCATGGAAAGACCCTGATCTAAGACCATGCGTGTTGAGTGCCCAATGAAGAGAACTGGCAGTAAACACTACTGGAGTTCAAAGTGATGAGGAAGAAAACAGGAAGTTGATAACATATCAACCTGATTGAAAAGAATCTATTCTATTTCTCTTTGTAGACAAACTCTGAGGTATTGTGAGTTGTTTTCATTCTTATATCTCAGTGTTTTCTCTGCCAACAGCTAAAGGCTTTGGAATCAGTGGTCCTCCTGGGCCCCAAGTCTGATACATCCCAGGAACAGCATACTTGCAGTTTCTGCTTAGAATAAAGAGGTGGAGCCCAAGGTTCCAGGGCTCAGATTTTATTTCTGGCTCCCCAGCACTAAGTTTAGGGGACTAACCTCCCACTGAGAACAAGGACAGAACTTGTTCTTCACCTGTCTACTCATCCCCAGTTGAAAGAAAAGGTATCCATTCTAAGTAACTCCTCATTGACATAAATGTCACAATTCCTATTTCCTTGACCTCATAATCTTCGTCTCAACCCCTAGCCCCAGAATAAAAATCAATACCTCCTAGAATTTGACAATGCTTCTTTTTCAAGATTACTGCTTTGCATCTGATCTACTCCAACCTTGGAGACGAAGAATATTTTCTTAGATTTAGGCTTATTTCTCTAAGTGCATTAAATATTTTTTTAGAGCATGACAGTGGGACTAGAAAAATGGGATATTCTGATAAGAAAAATCAAGGTTTGTGCCTGACAGCTGCCTTAGCACAAAGTAGTCTGATTTGGCTCTATTTGTCAAACCCTTAAAAGTGAAATCAACAAGTAGAGTACTTACATCTTAAAGAGACATCATAACATGTTTCATTTTATACCAAGCCAAGCTACAAGACCTCCCCTAGTGACATTTGGATTTGGCCATTTGAATGCATTTATTTCTCTCCATGACAACATGAGCTTGGCAGAACATTGAGAACTGGCGCCTGAGAAAACAAAATGCCAACTTCCTGCTCACAGAAGAGCTTCTAAGACATCCTTGCTAACACAGCATAGCCAAAGGAGCTTGTATATGAATCAGCTATAAATGTTAAGTGGGCTCATGAGGGTTGCAGAATTCATGAGAATTTCTGATGAAGCAACATGAAAGAGTGCTTATTGGTTATTGTATGTGTGGTGCAGTCTGTAATTTGGCTTGTTTGGATCTTTTTGTTATCATATGCTATCCTTCACCACAGCCTGTTGCAAGTTCTCATTTTCCTTTTGCTATCAGAATTCCCCTGCTTCGTGAATGAGAATTGAGGCTTTATGGCAAGAATGCTAAACATTCCTTCCAACTACCCAGACAGAAGAGGCTGAAAGACAGTTATGTTTTATTAGCAGCTGATTCCAGAAACACGATCCCAATTCTCCTAATTTCCTAATCACAGATACTTTTGGCATTCACTGAAGTCTAGTTGGATTCCCTCTGAAGTACCTAGGAACCAAACCAAAAGCAGCATCAAGCAAAGATGAGACAAGTATGCAGATAGTCAAGTACAACATGATTTCTGGCTTTCAGCATCCTTTCTTCCTGGGCCCAGTACTGTCTAGCACTGCCAGATATATCAAAGAGATATGTAGGCTCCTGTATTTTAGCTGACAGTCCTTCTGGGGCTCTTAGTAGCTCTATTTTAGTCCTCTGCCATTAGAGCCTATTTTGGTGTTGGGGGGAGCCTTAAATTAGTCATCAAAAGTTAGGGCAATATTTCTTAAAGTTTGGTCCCAGATAATCTGCATTAGAATAACCTGGAAAACCTGTGAAAAAGGCAGATTCCTGAGTCTCAGCCTGAACTCAAAGAATCAGAAATTCCAGGGATGGGCCTAGTAATGTGCATTTAAAAAAATCTCTGCAAATAATTCTGAGGCATACTAGGCATGATCATTCTTTAACGACCTCGGTGTTTTTCCTCTCCCAGCAGTATATACTTAAAGCCTTTTTCTGCTTGTGGGAAGGAGATCATAAAAGTATCAGGTATTTATGATGATCCAGCTAGACTGTGGTGAATGTCAAAAGCATCTATGATTAAGAAATTAAAATAAATGTTTCCTTAATCCCTTCTTAAAGGGAATCTGGACCTCAGGAACAAGAGTGGGAAGATACCCTTTCCCAGTCCTCTGAAGAAAAGATGGTGAGAGCTGCCTCTGATCACCTCCACAAGCACCTGATCAACTATCTATGATTGACCCTGTTGAGGCTGCTACCCCAGTGGGCAGTCAGGAGAGCCTTTGGGCAGGGGAAACATGTGCAGGGCTTTGCCCTGTGGGACAAACAGAATGCATCTGCAGCCAGCGTGCAGTGTGCCAAGAAGCCTGCAACCACCCCTTCTCTAAACAACTGTACTTCTTTCCATTCTGAGTCAAAGAGTTAACTTAAAACCAGAATTCCCCCACCCCCCACCGACAAGATCTGTTTCACTGCCTCTAATTCTGCTCCCTGCATTTTCCAGCATTTAATCTGAAAGTTAGCCACCAACATTAACGAACAGCTCATTGAATGTTGAGAACCTTGGGCCAGAGACCCGGGTGGAATCCTACAGGTTCGGGATTGGGCTTAGAAAGACTACAGGCCCCAAAATGCAATTTTACCTTCCAAAGACTACCATTCCCAACATGCAGTGCAGCCTGGGTTAGCAAAGGAAAATTACAACAAGCATAGTTGGAAATTTTGCATTCAGGTCACCCTTAGGCAAGGAAATTACACTGCTCACAAAAATGAGGGGATCAGGGAACGTACAGATACTCTAGTACTTTCAGTCTTTTGCATAGTGCATTTTCACCAATGAAATAAAAGTTAGTTTTGCATCTCATTTCCATAATCGAACAACTTTCTTTGACTTGTCCTTTGCTTTTCTGATGTTCTTGTTTAATAATAATAAAAAAAAATCAAATGCTTCTTCTTTTTTACCACTCCATATTCATTTTGAAATATTCCCTAGTTTTTGTGAGCAGTATATTAGAAAGGCCCCCAGAGGATATTTTTTTTGCAGGAATAGTCACTTCCTAAATCCAAGCAAGGAAAGGGAGGAGCCTGAGTCGTGTCCCACCCCTTCTCCAGTAAACTTCTGTCTTTCCCAGTTTGGCGGCTGGAGTTGGAAGAGCCAGGAGTTAGCAGCACTTCCTGAGCTTTCCCCATGGTTTCGGTAACCAGTTCCGTGTTTGGAGAGTTGCCCTTGGGCGCAGGGACTGTGGAGAAGTTCCGGCTGCAGTCAGATCTGCTGAGAGTGGACATCATCTCCTGGGGTTGCACCATCACAGCCCTGGAAGTCAAAGACAGGCAGGGCAGAGCCTCAGATGTGGTGCTCGGTTTTGCCGAATTGGAAGGTGGGTTGAACTCCGTCCAGGGCCGCGGGCGGGCCTCAGGACCACCCCGCACACGACCCGGATCGTGCGGCTGGCGGATCAGGGACCGAGAGGAAAGATCCAAGCTTGGGACCGTCAGGAATGCTTGGATCCCGCTAACTCACTGTGTTGTGATCCAGTGCTTGAAAAAAGACAAAAATGAATGGAAACGGCTATAGGACTTGGCCTCTGGTTATCCTTTCAGGCTTTGCCTCAGTTGATTTAAAAAATAAGTCAGTTGAGAGTAGGGTAAAACTTCAGCAACCCAGGAGTGATCTTTGAACTGCCTGACCTTTGTGAGGGTTGGAGAGGAAAAAGCAGGCTGGAGTGGGTATGACTCCCGAGTTCCTTCCGCGTGCCCTTTCTCAAGAAGGAAAATCAAAGATGTGCATCTTCTACTTGCTTTTTCCGTGATCAGATTATCTTTGAGGCATGGTTGTCTCAGAAATGCTCAGGGGGTGCGGACAGCTTATCCACTTCAGTCTGGGTGGGGTTAGTGCCCAGCGCTCCCTGACTGCTCAGTAACCATGTGGAACACAGAAGACCTTACTCCTTGTCTAGAAATGAGGTCTCCTAACCAGGGTGGACTTTTATCCTGTTGGAACCCCTGGGCAATTAAGACCACGTATTAATAAATACACGCATTTAAAAACTGATAATTCAGTTATCTCACTCAGTGAAACAGACGAAGTCCCCACCCTCATAGAGCTTGCAGTTGTGTTGGGAACATAACTGTTAGCCAAATAATTGCATAAATAATTACAATTGCAGTTTGATCACAACAAAGGAAAGCATACATAGTGCCCTCTTGGCAATGAGGATGCAACTAGACAGAGAACAAAGTCTGAAATAAAGTTGGCAAAGGTACACTGCTGAGAAGGAATATCCTCTGCTCAGTGAGAGGTGTGGACAAAAATCTGCTGAGAGAGGAGGTTTGAGGTTTTCCTTTAGGTGTGTCTTTCCGTCTGTTTGGTTCTTTAGATATGTAGCGTGGCTCGTGGCTGCAGGCCACTGGTTTTCCCTTAGGAGACTGAAATTTGCTCCCCATATCCTTAACAAAATGTAGTTATCAAAATATTCCTGGCCAGACCTGTGGTGGCACAGTGGATAAAGTGTCGCCCTGGAGTGCTGAGGTCACCAGTTTGAAACCCTGGGCTTGCCCAATCAGAGCACATACTACAAGCAACTGGAGTTGATGCTTCCTGCTCCTCTCTCTAAAATCAATAAATTAAAAATCTTAAAAAAAAAAAAAAAGGAGTTCCTAAGGATCCTATTCCTGGCCCTGTTTATCTATCTGCCTTGGATATTCCACAGCCTGGCTTAGAGAGAAGCAAGGTAATCTTCAGCAGAATTTCCTTGGTAATTTAAGCAAATATTGTATAGGTGACTCAAGGGTGGGAAGGCACAGGGACATGGGAGAAATCAGCTTCATGTCCCTTTGAATTTCTGGGGGTGGGGATTCACATCTGTTTTCAAAGTCAAAAGGCAAGAAGATTGAGAAATGACAACAGAGGATTTCTCATTTTGCTGAGTCAACTCTCTTTGTTAGTAGCATCACCATTTTCTAGTCTGAAACAGCACCATAAAGAAATTATTTAACTGGTGCAGAACTGCCCGTGAAGTAAAAGAATTGGGTATTTGCTTGTAATTGCAGTACCAGTAAGGAATTGGAGATGATAAGCTAAGAGCACCTGATTTTATTATCTCATTTCCATCTCTGCCTTATCACCATTCGGGAGGCAACTAACTACTCCCCCCGACACACAAACACACACTCAAGTCGTAGCATTTTTAGTTCTGATGTGGGTTACATGGACCTTAAAGCACAAAGTGTCTTTCTCAAATTCATTTGAAACGTGGGTCACGATGACACAGCACCTGGGAAGCACCAGGCATAGAAGTGCCGATTTTGTGAGGGCATTTATGTAATTGTCTCAATGAATCTATGTCTTTTGTGGGAATCTGGGTGAAAGACAATATTATCTCCCCATATTCTTAAAATGGAGGGAAAAAACCTGATTCCCTCAGATCCCCTGGCTTGAATTGTATTACACTCCATATTATTAACATCTCTTCAGAAATTCAAATAGCATTTTCTTAACCATGCATCGCAGGCTTCACAGAAAGCATTGAGACAAGCATTTCCATTCCTATGCTATAATTTAGATAATTTATTTTATTTTAAAAGGAAATCGAGCTGTTTTCAAAAAAGAAGTTAAAGAAAAGCCCTCAGAATATCCAGTAATACTTTCTGATCTATCTAGCCATCTTTGAGGCTGCCACAGGTGATCCTTGTTCCCTTTTTAAGGCCTTGTCCTACAGGGTTTTTTTGTAGATTCTTTCAGTATTGCCCAAAATAAAAAAGACTTCCTAATAGGAAGCATAATTGTCTCCATCAGATACAGTCATGGCTGCATAACAACATTTCGGTCAAGGCCGGACCACCCATACTACAGGAGCACACCAACCATATAGCCTTGGTGTGTCGTAGGTTTGTGTAAGTATACTTTCTGATGTCGGCACGGTGATGAAATCGATCAGGGTGCCCCCATCATTAAGCGGTGCATAGCAGTAGTTTGGAATGAGTCTCTGCTACTATTTTGATCAAATCTAGTGTATTAAAACCCGTGTTAAGAAATTGGCAACACTGGTTGTCCTTAAACAAAGACTTTGGGTAGCTAAGGTACAGGGATAGGAAGGAGACTTAATTTTTATATGGAGTCTCTAAGAATGTCTGAGTATGTAAGTTTTATATAAATAAATTGAGGCAAATAATTTTTTTTTTTTTTTTTAGCAACAGAGAGAGACAGGAAGGGAGAGAGATGAGAAACATCAACTCGTAGTTACAGCACTTTAGTTGTTCATTGATTGCTCCTCATATGTGCCTTGACTAGGGATCTCTAGCCAAGCCAGTGACCCCCTGGCTCAAGCCAGAGACCTTGGGCTCAAGCCAGTGGCGTTGGGCTTCAAGCCAGTGACCTTTGAACTCAAGCCAGAGACCATGGGGTCATGTCTATGATCTCACACTCAGACTGGCATCCCTGTGCTCAAGCCTGATGACCTGCACTCAAGCCATCAACCTCAGGGTTTCAAACCTGGCTCCTCTGCATCCCAGTCTGATGCCCTATCCACTGCACCACCACCAGTCAAGCTTGAGGCAGATAACTTAAAGTGAAAGATGTGACAAAGTCAGGGATTATCTTCATTATCATGTTTCAAAAAATGTTTTGAGCCACAGGGAAGAGCTAAGCATGGACAATTCCATGAGACACAGTCCTTGTGTAACTGCCCGGTTAGATGTGAACTATCTCCAATTTCCCAGATAGATTGTATTAACTGCTTGGATGATGGCCATGACCTGAGGTCAGAATGGTTAAATTTCTCCCTGGGAAAATGAGATCTTTCTTCTGCAGAATTCTAAAGAGGTTAATCATATATGATCTTTTAGTTATAGGCTACGCAAATCAGACATGGCCTCCTGTGAGTTTTCTGCCATTTTTTGTATTTAAAATATTGTTAAATGTTTTTCATCTGCATGTCCCACCTGCAGTCATTATGATTTCTTTCAAAACCTGTGATGAGAATATTTGCTTCTCAGGGACAAACAACCTACCCATACAATCAGTGCAACTCCTCCTCCATCTTCCCCCCAGTTACCAACCAGACACCCAGCTATTACTGCCAAGAGGGCCATTATGGAATAACTGGAAAAAATAAACTTAGTGCTTTAAAAAAAAACCTGTATTCATAAAAGAGAGTATCCTGGAGGAAAAGGAACCAGTGTAGAGGCTGTAGTTTAGTATTACAGATCCCTTATAAGGAACATTGAGGACTCCTGGTTTAAATCAGCTTTGTCCCTTAAAGCTGTGTGACCTTGGACAAGTTACTTAATTTCTTCAGACCTATTTCCTTGCATGTAACACGTGACAGAAGATGCTTGAACGTGCTGTTGGCTGTGATAGTGTGTGGCTATGGTGAACAATTGATAATTTTTACTTTCTTTCCTTCCTTTGCCCCCAAATACCTTCCTTTACACCACTTGAACTTTTCATTTTACTTTGTTAACACTGAAAAAATAAATAATGGAGGTTCATCTGGAACAACCAGCAGCCATTTAAAATATATAAAATATTTGGGATGTTTAAAGTGTTTGTCCATTAAAGTAATGTTTGTTTTTCTCAAAAAGCCAAAGGAAAGTGGACCATGGTGTGAAGCAACTGTATTTGCAACTTTAGGGCACTCTGGCTAAGGTTTGGGCCGTCCGAGATGAATGTCATATCTGGGATCCTTGGCATGTTAGAGGAGCAGAATGGGCCATAGCCCATTGTTCAACATTTATTACTATATTCGGACCAGTTCCTTGACTCCCCCCCCAAAAAAAGAGGATACTTTTTCTTTATCCTTTATTCCACATTAGCAATTGGCTTGATAAAATCAGCTTTCCTGGCTTAACTAGAAACTTTGCCCTTTTTTGTAGAAAATAATATTTTCTACATTTCAAAACAAGCTTTTTAGTCATGTCCTTTTTATCATTTGGGGACTGTCACATTTTGTTATTCTGATTTGATATAAAAGCTTAGTAACATATGCGGATAATATAAAATTCATTTATTCTGAAGAGTTTTCCAGAGACAGTTGGAAGCAGTGGTGTCTGCTGTCCTTACAGTTTAATCCTGAAAAGCCCTCCATATAAACCAGCAACTGACAAGTGCTTCTCATCTCCCTGGGCTTACTACCCACTTCTAGGAAGCGGTCCCTTCTGAGGCAATCCTTGCAAGCCCTTGAAGCAGCAGCCTTGCTGTTGGATGTGTAGATGTTGCTAAGCATGTGACTGACAGAGAGAAAGGGCTCAGTGTGCACTTGTTGAATGAATCACAATAGCAGTTAAAAATAGATACAGCCAAACAGTTTCTGAACAGAAGTTCTGTTTTCTTCACATTTTTGAGCTCTTAAAAAACAAATGAGTGTTCCACATTATATATCGTCAGAGAAAAGCAAATTAAAACAAGACATATTAGAATGGCCAAAGTTCAGAACACTGACAACACCAGATACTAATGGGGATGGAGCAGCAGGAACTCTCATTCATTGTTGGTGGGTGTGCGGAATGGTGCAGCCATTTTGGAGACAGTTTAGTAGTTTCTCACCAAACTAAACATCCTCTAACCATACAATCCAGAAATCATGCTCCTTGGTAAATACCAAGGAGTTAAAAAAACTTATGCTCACACAAAAACATGCACATGGATGTTCATAGTAGCTTACTCATAATTGCCAAAACTTGGAAGTGGCCATGATGTCCTTCAGTAGGTGACTGGATAAATAAACTGGGGTATATCCAGACAATAGAATATTATTCAGTGCTAAGACATGAGCTATCAAGCTATGAAAAGATAGGGTGGACCCTTAAATGCATGTTACTAAATGAAAGAAGCCCATCTGAAAGGCTACATACTGTATGATTCCACCTATATGACGTTCTGTAAAAGGCTAAACTATGGAAACAATAAAAAGATCAGTGCTTGCCTGGGGCTTGGGGGATGGAAGGGATGAATAGGCAATGCACAGAAGATTTTTAAAACAGTAAAATGCTCTGTATGATAATGTAATGGAGGGCACATGTCATTATACATTTGTCCAAACCCAAAGAATGTACAACACTAAGAGTAAACTGTAATGTAAACTGCAGACTTCAGGTGATGGTGATGTGTCAGTGCAGATTCATGAGTTGTAATAAATGTACCATGCTGGTGGGGGTTGTTGATAGTGGGGAGGCTTTGCCTGTGGGAGGGAGATGGGATATGTGGGAAATTTCTGAACCTTCAGCTCAATTTTCCTGTGAACCCAAAACTGCTCTAAAGAAATGAAGTCTATTAAAAACCAAAACACGTGAAGCAAAATCAGGAAAAGATTGTTTGGCTTTTTGGAACTCCTTTTGGTTACCCAGTGTAAGGGGTTTTAAAGCTTCAGAAAGAAAGGGGTCCGGGGACATAGGTGGGAGCTGATAGATCAGTCTGGTTGCTGCTAAGATGGTGGTGATGTCAATTAACCAGAAAACCTTGTGCTTTCCAAGTACTCAGGAGCCAGACTGTCTGCATCCGACTCCAGGTTCTGCCATAACTAGCTGTGTATTTGGGGACAAGTTACTTAACCTTTCTGTTCTCAGTTTCCACACCTGTAAAATGAGGGTAGTAATAATGTCAACCATATAGAAACATTCTGATGATAAATGAATTCAATATAGAGCACTTAGAAAGCAGCTGAGACTTTGAAAGAGCTCAGTGTTAGCTGTATGATGGTCTCTGAGCAGGACTCTGAGGACCTGCAGTTTAGCAAAGAAGTGAACCAGGAAAGACCAGGATGGGAAGATTAATGTTTCACGTGGGCCTAACTAGTTGAGGAATGAGAACCTGTGACCTGTACCTGGCCTGATCTGTTCAGGGTCCATAGCCGAAGAACCCCTCCAGCCACGGTAAAAATAGTTCATACACTTAGATTGCATGCTCATCTGCTCTATAATAGATGTGATGGATACACAGGACCGCAGGAAAGGGAATGGGATTATGAGAGCATCTGAGTGAAAAATAGAGTAGAAACTAATCTTGGTGACAATACAAAAAGTAAACTACCTCCACACCTTTGTCTCTGCCAATGTAATCTAAACCAAAAGATCATAGCGAAAAGGAATTTAAAGAGAAGGGAAGTACTGTAATATGCCCAGGCACAAAGTTCTAAGTATAGGACACAAGCTGTATTTCTTTTAACTGCCCCCCAAAGCTGACAATAGTTTATGCTCATCAAGATGCCATGAACCCATCAAAAGAAATAGGGTAGGTGAGTATGCAGTCATTTGGAGAGACCTTAAGACATTTGATAACAGAAAATATTGCAAAACAATGTGTATAGTAAATTCTCTTTATATAGAATGTGCATTTATGTATTTGTATGTGCTTACATGTAGTTAAATTTTTTAAAAAATAAGAGTATATGCCTAACTGTTAGCAGTGGTTACCACTGGGAAGGGGAGGAGTCGAGAGGCAGAGGAGGGTTGCATGTTTTACTCTTTATTAAGGTTGCCAGATTTTGCAAATAAAAATACAGGATGCCCAATTAAAGTTGAATGTCAGATAAATAGCGAACATTTTAAAGTGTAAGTATGTGCCATGTTTAGCAATAATATGGACATACTTATACTAAAATATTAATATTTATCTGAAATTCAGATTTAACTGGGCATCCTGTATTTCCTCTGGCAAACCTACTCTATATACTGGTGCATTATTGAACACTCTTTACAGGACATTTTTATGTACTAATTGTACTTTTTTAAAAAACGAAAAGAGGAAAAAGATGATAGTTTTTTCTGAAGACTACACAAAAATATAATTTTTAGTTAAGAAAATTGATCAGCCTAGAAGAAAAAAAGCAGATTACAAAGTAGCATGGACACTCAGACCCCAGTTTATAAAAAAAGAGGAAAAGCACACGTGCGCATGGAATAGAAGAAGGATGTACGTGTTAACAGTGGCTTTCTGGTGAAGAGGTCGGGATGATTTAAATTTCTTCTCTGTGCTTTATAAAGTTCTCTAAAAATGTTCACTACCTTTGGAAAGGGCAAAGGTCATGTGTAGAGCACACCATCTTCCGGTGCTTCCAAGTGGGTACGCCCAGCTTGTTACTCTGCAGCGGCCCTCAGGAGAAAGTGGTGGGTAGCAGTGTGAGCCTCGCCATCGGCGTGAAGTTTTAAAAATCGCTGTCATCTCATGTCCTTGCAGGGTACCTCCAAAAGCAGCCCTACTTTGGAGCAGTGGTTGGCAGAGTGGCCAACCGAATCGCCAAAGGAACATTCACGTTGGACGGGAAGGAGTATAAGCTCGCCATTAACAAGGGGCCCAACAGTCTGCATGGAGGGGTCAGAGGGTTTGATAAGGTGAGTCAGGGCCATTGGGAAGAGGCCTTACCTGGCACGCTTCACAAAGCACCTTCGAGCGTACCTTCTGTTTGCCAGGCACAGTCTTGGGCCCTGGAGCGAATGCATGGAAAGTCGATTCAGGACAGAGGCCGAGGTTCCTCTTCCCAAGGTTCCTCCTGCCAAGGTTCTGAGGAGCAGATGCACTGGGCCCTGTCCCAGGACCCATCCTTGTCTAGTTCACCTGACTGTAACAGTCAGGGAGCCAGTGAAAGGACAATGGCCCTTGACTTAGGAAAGATAGGGAACGACTTTCTCAAAGTGTTGGGATCAGGGAGTCACATTGACCTCAGGCACAGCTGGAAAATGGATTGAAAATAATACCTCACCACTTACTGTATTTTTTGCTACATAAGACGCACCTGACCATAAGACGCAACTAGGGTTTTAAGGAGGAAAATAAGAAAAAAAATATTCTGAACCAAATGGTGTGTTAAAATACTTAATAAAACATACCACAATAATATTTCAACAATGTAAACTCAATAGCAGTATTAACAACCATTAGCACTGTTATTAACAAATGAGAAGAGACTTGAATGTTCAAATACTCTTCTAGCTGTCCGGGAACCTGCAGCAGCTATAAAAATATAACATTCGCTCCGTAAGATGCACGGGCATTTCCCCTCTCCACTTTTTTTGGGGAAAGTGTGTCTTATGGAGCGAAAAATACGGTACTTACTGCACAGGGCATTTGCATATATTATCTCTTACCCTTACTAGAACCCTGTGTTATTACCAGATGTGAAATCTGAGGCTCTGAAAGGCCACACCCTTCTAAGCCAGGCTGCCTGGTCTGACAGCCTCACTCCTGCACTACAGCTTCAGCTGTCCACTAGGGCCACCACTGTGGGTGCCTCCAACCCAACACCCCCCACCCCATATCTGTTCTTAACCCCTGCTGCATTCAGGCCTACCCTTCCACATCTCAGAATTACCTAATATTCTCCCCAGTTCCCCTTTTCCACATCAAAACTTTCATTCCCCAAGAGAATCTCTGGGAAAAAATAAGATTAGGAAAGCAAATTGACCAAATAGCTTCTCCCTGTGATAGGAATGCCTGGCCTCCTGCTTCCTGGCTGGGTGGTTAACCTCTTACTAGCGGACTCTCTCTTTTCTTTTTTCCTTTCTTTCTTTTTAAATTTTATTTATTCATGCAGGAGTCCCCAAACTTTTTACACAGGGAGCCAGTTCACTGTCCCTCAGACTGTTGGAGGGCCGCCACATACAGTGCTCCTCTCACTGACCACCAATGAAAGAGGTGCCCCTTCCGGAAGTGCGGCAGGGGGCCAGATAAATGGCCTCAGGGCGCCGCATGCGGCCCGCGGCCATAGTTTGGGGACGCCTGAGAGAGAGAGAGGGAGAATGGAGGAAGGAGCAAGAAGCATCAACTCCCATACGTGCTTTGACCAGGCAAGCCCAGAGTTTTGAACCAGCAACCTCAGTGTTCCAGGTCAATGCTTTATCCATTGCGCCACCACAGGTCAAGCACCAGCGAATTCTCTTACTCGTCTAATTTCAGTCTGTGAGGGAGATAATTTCAGTGGTTAACCTTCCTTTCAATTATACCACCCAGGTTATTTCTTAGAGGAGAGCCAGAGAAGACAGGCACATGTATGCAGTTAATGATAACAATTTTTTCTTTTCTGCCTCTGACCACCGTCTGTCCTATAGAAGGAAGTTGGTCACTCTCTGTCCCACCAAATTCCTCTGTCCCACCAACTTCCTTTCTGTGGCCCAGAACCACACTGCCCCATCAGTTCCCTTTTCCTTAATGATGGGACTTCTCACGCCAGGGAGGCACAAAACCAGAGGTTCTCTGGAATATACGAGGTCCATGGGCAAACCTCAATTAGAGGAAGTTTGGCCCAGCTCTGTTTGGACAAGAATCTTCAGAGAGGTCTCAGAACAGTACCTTGTACCAGCTCGTTTCTGTTCCCTCTATTCTACTGTGGTTTATCTGTGTGTGTTGCTTAACACGTATGCTCTAGCCCTGGCCGGGTAGCTCAGCTGGTTAGAACATGGTCTTGATATACCAGGGTTGTGGTTTTGACCCCTTGTTAGGGCACAGACAGGAATCAAACGGTGACAGCATAAATAAGTGGAACAACAAATCGATCTTTCTCTTCCTCCCTCTCTTTTTCTCTATGTCTTTCTCTTCTTCCTCCTCCTTCTCCCTCTTTCCCTATAAAGTAAATAAATAAAAAAAATATTTTTAAAACCATGTATGCCTTGCATGAACATAACAAATAGTAAGTATACATGTATACATATCCTTGCATGTAGTATGCCTACTGAACCCCTTCTGTGAACCAGGGCACATTATAGGACAGGGGTTTCTAAGGCTCACGTTATAGTGAGGGAGTGGGACCCTTCCATGAACAACTGTTATGTGTGGGCCACAACAAGCCCCTAATATAGACCCCAGTGGTGTGATAGAGGAACTGGGTATGAACAAATTAATAGCAAGTGGGGAGGTGGGATCTGAACTGTCCATGAAGAAAAGATACCATTTCACTCACTAGACTGATATTGGAGGGAATGGCTGTGCAACAGCCCAGAGAGAAGTGGGGCAAGACTTGCAATGTTATTATGGAGCCACTGAAAGTTTTAAACAGTAGGTTTGTATATAGTACCATGAGCAGTGTACCTGATGAACTTTGTTTTAAGGTATGTTTGATCTCACCAGTTACTGAATAATTGTTCTGTTGGAGGTATGTGTTGTCTATTTATATCAATGCATTTTTTTAAAGATGAAATTTGAATAACCTGACAGGATTAGAAATGGTATAAGTAGACCTAACAGTGAAAATTAGGAAAATTTCTGGAAATTTGGAAACTACTGGGTCAGAGAAATTATACTTCCCATAGTATCATATTATCCTTATCTGATAAGATTGGTTTACACAAAAATCTTTCCATTGTGTCCTTTCTCTAAAGGAGAAAACCTAGGTAGCAAGTTAAGAACATTTTATATCAAATATTTTATCCCTAAAATTTTCTGTTTGAGAGATTCTTTTTTCTTTCTTTACTCCTGTATGTAACATGCTTTTTATATGTCAAGTGTCTTGAAAGTTCAACATTTCTGGGGGGTAATTACAGTGTAAAATTAATTTTTTACTAAGGTCAGTAACTTTGTTTCAAATACCAGCTGCTTTCACCATAGGTGAAGGCAGAGGCCTCCGTTCCCGCTGGGTCCCCCTTCCTGGCAAAGGCAATGTCACCAGGAGACCCAGCGGGAGGTGGTGGGCGGAGCCTGGGCTCATACAGCGCTCCGCAGGCCAGAGGAGTTGCTATCTTTCAAGTCTGTTAAGAGTGACAGTTTGGCCTCAACTCAGGGAGATTTGAACAAAACATTCACTGAAACCAAAATAAGTTATAACGTAGACTACCAGACCCGAATTTGAGTCCTGGCTCTGTACAACTTTAATAATTTTTTTCTCTCTTTAAGCAGTGGGCATGTAATATGAAAAGTTTCTGCTCTACTCCCCTGGGTTTTAGGAGGTGGAAGTGAGCGAGTCAACTCCACTGAACTCAATTTGCTCATCTGTAAAATGGGGATAATAGTATTAATTAAAACCATGTGAAATTGCCACTGTTCAACTATTTTGACCTACAAAGATGGTGATTTTTTTGTTTGTTTGTTTGTTTCCACCAAATCCTTACCTTGTGAAAGAACTTATATAAATAAAGCACCATGTCAGTGACTGGTGAACACTCAACAGATGGCAGTCTCTTGTCTGCAAAAGGCCCCTTTACCCCAGGACTTCCCAAAGGGACTGAGGGTCTCTGGCTACTTTGTCCTCTGATAGTGTAAAATAAGGGGAGAAGGCCTGGCCTGTGGTGGTGCAGTGGATAAAGCGTCAACCTGGAGCACTGAAGTCGCCAGTTTGAAACCCTGGGCTTGCCTGGTCAAGGCACATATGGGAGTTGATGCTTCCTAGTCCTCCCCCCTCCTCTCTCTCTCTTCTCTCTGAAATGAATAAATAAAATCTTAAAACAATAACAATAATAAGACTTCTGAAAAATAAGGGGAGAGGATTAGACCACTTAGTTTAAATTCACTCTTACTAGCTGTGTGGCCTAGAACAAGTAATTTATCTTTTCTGAGCCTCAGCTTTGTCATCCCTAAATGAGGATAATGGTACTTATATTAAATCAGCTCTGTGAAGTTTCTAGCAAAGTGCCTTGGTTCATAACGGGCACTCAATAGATACTGGTGTTCCCTTCCCTGTAAGCGCCATCTCGGGCCTCTAAGGCAAAGTTGAGAGGAATCACTGTGTTAATTCAAATTTCCTATTTTTATTTTCAAAAGCAAGAAACTCTTTTAGAAAACTTTTCTTCATATTTTTCTTTCCATTCTTAGAATCATATTTTCCAGAATGAGAAAGAAATCTTTGAGATATTTTTTTCTGCCCCTTTATTTTATGGATGGGATTGATGTCCAAAATCATACAGTGAGCGTGAAACAAATTTGGCCTTTAAATCAGGACTCTTGACTTGTGGGCTAGAACTCTTCCTAATGGAACAAGTGCCTTCTTTTTTTGGAATGCCCAGGAAATATAAGAGAATATCACAGTGTTTTTTTTTAACAAATATTTATAAATAGTATCCCCAAGAGAGGGGCTGATTTATTAAAATTATTGTTAATGCTCTTAGCAGATAGCAGATATTGCAATATGGCACTCAGCATGTGGTGCTGAGATTTCAAAAAAAAGTCTCCAAGTAGGGGGGAAAAATGTGGTAGACACATACATATAAAGTTAGGGAAAGAGAGTATGGAAAATGTGACTAGGTAAAGAGAAAAACTTTTTCTCTCAAAATCTATTTCAGAGTTTTAGAATAATTAAAATCTAGGCTATTATTTTAAACCTTATCAACTATATCATTTCCCTTTCTGGAATCAGTTGTCTTTAATACTGAAATGTGGCATTTAGCTTGGGATTGCAGTGACTAAACAGCTTTGAAAACACTTTTTCCCCAGGTCCTCTGGAGCCCTCAGGTGCTGTCAAACGGCGTTCAGTTCTCACGGGTCAGTCCAGACGGTGAGGAAGGTTACCCTGGGGAGTTAAAAGTCTGGGTGACATACATGCTGGATGGTGGGGAGCTCGTGGTCAACTATCGAGCACAAGCCAGTCAGACCACACCAGTCAATCTGACCAACCATTCTTATTTCAACCTGGCAGGCCAGGTAAGTGCCCTTGCCTCCGCTCTCCTGCCTGCTCTAACCTGCCTCTTCTCTCCTGCGATGTACTTTGTAGAATGACCTGGGGGAGTGGCTGGAGAGACCAACCCAGCATGAAATTACTCTGGCAATCACCCCATGATGATGAAGAGTGCCCAGCAAAGCCATCTGACTCATAGTAGATGCTCAATAAATGGAAGTAATAGAGAAAGATAGGATGAGTACATTGTACTGCCAAGAGAAGTATCTGTGTCCCATATGCTCAGACAACTAACTAGCCATTTAAAGGATTTCCTTTCATCTAGAAGCATAAAATTACATTTGCTTCCCCTACTTCACTCCAAGCCCTCCCCCCCTAAATTATTTCCAAGTAAAGTGAATTCCACCCTTGGGCCTTTGGAAATGTGCGTGGTCCAACCCCTTTAGCTATGCTATCAATAGTTGTGTGTACTATGGTGCAGCCCACCCTAAGTGCAGGGTAGAGACGTTGACAACTCCCCTTAAGTAATCTCTAACCTACCACATTCACTCCTTATGCTAAAATTTTAGCTTGTTGGGGGTGAGGGGAGCTATTGCCTGAGACAGAATAAAAATAGCTTAAACTGTAGATTATATCTATTACTTCCTGTTCTTCTGAAGAACTCATCATCGTCTACTATACTTGAGTCATTTTGGCATGATTTTCTACCACAAGATGATGTTCACAGCCAACTAGTAACATCTTGCATTTTAACACTCTTTTACGAGTTTGCTAATGATCTGCCGGTTTTTTTCTAGGATTTTTTCAAATAGCATGAGTCAGTTGGTTCTTATAAAATTTCCAAAGTTTTCCCCTTTAAAAATAAGAAAGATGTGTCTGATTGGTGGTGTTGCAATGGATAGAGCATCGACCTAGGACACTGAGGACCCAGGTCTGAAACCCCGAGGCCACCAGCTTGAACGCAGGCTTGCCAGCTTGAACATGGGATCATAGACATGACCCCACAAGGTTGCTGACTTGAGCAATGGGTCACTGGCTCGACTGGAGTCCCTCAGTCAAGGCATGTGTGAGAAGCAATCATTGAACAACTAAGGTGCCGTAACTATGAGTTGATGCTTCTCATCTCTCTCCCTTCCTGTCTGTCTGTCCCTGTCTGTCGCTCTCTCTCAAAATAATAATAATAATAATAATAATAAAAGAAAGATGTTTCTTCACTTCCTTGTTTCTTATCTTCAGGAACTTTCACCCACTATCCTTCCTCAGATCTTTAAAGACAAACCAAAACACAGAAACAAGACAAACGTGCCCAGCCATAGGAGGCTCTGCACTAATATATATAAACTCTACTTTTGAAAATAAGTTCATGATATATTATGAATTAGGCAGAAATTTTGTTCACCTCTTGTTGAAAATGTCTCTAAAATATAAGATCATTTCTAAAATAAAGCTCCTACTTTAGTAAGTGAAAAAATAAAATAAGTTTGTAAAGAAACTTGACCAAAAAAAAATAATAACAAAATATTAATGGTTGTATGTAGGTAGTAGGTCCTGGTGATTTTTTAGTATTTATGTAGGTAGTAGGTCCTGGTGATTTTTTAGTATTTTCCACAATTTTATATGCTTAGGACATCCTCTATATCAGTGGTTCTCAACCTGTGGGTCGCGACCCCGGCGAGGGTCGAACAACCAAAACACAGGGGTCACCTGACCCCCGCCGGGGTAGCAACCCACAGGTTGAGAACCGCTGCTCTATATAATCAGGGGTGATCTAAAGTAATAGATTCAGAAACCGAGAAATTATGTGTGAACCATTACACCTCCGTGTGTTCCAATGGAGGAGATGTAATGGGAATGTAAGGTTTGTTCAGACTTTTCCATTTACCTGGCAGGAGAGCCCTCCTGACCAGAATTTTACACCCTCCCTCTCTTACAGGGACTTAAAGTGATAAGTATTTCTGAATTTCTTTCCAGAGGCAGAATAGTTTCCCAGATCACAGCCTAACCAGAAGGGTGGTCAGTGTCAGCTGCCTTCTGTATACTGTCTTAGTAAGTGCAGCTCCAGTCCACAAGCATTAGCTTCAGGGCTGGGCGTGGGCTGCAGTTGTTAGCCTTCTGGGGCGCGCAGGTAAGAGTGGAGGGTCAGTCACCAGGCCTGGGGTCAAGGTGCCTCTGCGGTTTCAGAGCATCTCTTACTCTTCCCATGGGCACATTAGCATATATCTTAAACCCTCCCTGGGGAAATAGGTCAAAACTTGGTATTTAAGGTAGTTGGCTCATCTTATATATATTCATCTTTGGGTTGTTGGGGTTTTTTTAATTTAATAGCTGTGAAGCCAGTAGCCAGGACCACCATCACAGCAGCCTGGCCCATGCAGGTTCTCATTGGATTCGGACAGTCGGTAAAAAAACAACGGAGCCAAAAGCTGATGGGCCATCATCTTTAATCCTAGCTTGCACACAGCGGGCAAGTAAAAACACACAATGGGCTCCAAAACCCACTCATTCAGTGCTCACAAAGCTACTGACTTATCCGAGTTTCCTAGAAGCAAAGGTTTCTAGCTCACCTGACTTATTCACCTCTGTTCCCCATCTCCTTCCTTCTCCCTGCACAAACTCTGCACAAACTGGCTTTTCCTTCAACACTCCGCCATCTTGGCTGCTTCTCCTGGCCTCCTCCACGTGGCCTTTCTCTGCTCTCCTCTCTAATGCTAATCTCAGGAACCAAGAGAGCAAGCTCCCAGTCTGCCCCCATTTTATAGTGTAGAAATCAAAACCTTTAATCCAATATACAAATAAGGAAGTCTCTGATAAAAGTCACTTATCTGAGGCCTAATTGGATTCCTCATGAGAGTGCACCACTCCAATCAAAAAGGGTGGGAAAGGCCCTGGCCAGTTGGCTCAGCGGTAGAGCGTCGGCCTGGCGTGCGGGGGACCCAGGTTCGGTTCCCGGCCAGGGCACATAGGAGAAGCACCCATTTGCTTCTCCACCCCCCCTCCTTCCTCTCTGTCTCTCTCTTCCCCTCCCACAGCCAAGGTTCCATTGGAGCAAAGATGGCCCCGGCGCTGGGGATGGCTCCTTGGCCTCTGCCCCAGGCACTAGAGTGGCTCTGGTCGCGGCAAAGCGACACCCCGGAGGGGCAGAGCATCGCCCCCTGGTGGGCAGAGCGTCGCCCCTGGTGGGCGTGCTGGGTGGATCCCGGTCGGGCACATGCGGGAGTCTGTCTGACTGTCTCTCCCCGTTTCCAGCTTCAGGAAAATAAAAAAAATAAAAAATAAATAAAAAATGGTGGGAAAGGCTTAGTCCCAAAACCAAGCCCCAGGCTACAAAGATCCCACCTGCCCACAGCCCACTCCCAACACACATTAATACAATCATGCCCATCCCAAACAATCACTGGGCAACGGGCTTCCATGTGGGCAACGCCATCTTTATTTATTTTTTTTTTTTTCCTCTTTTTCTGAAGTTGGAAACGGGGAGGCAGTCAGACAGACTCCTTACACGCCCGACCGGGATCCACCCGGCATGCCCACCAGGGGGCGATGCTCTGCCCATCTGGGGTGTTGCTCTGTTGCAACCAGAGCCATCCTAGCACCTGAGGCAGAGGCCACAGAGCCATCCTCAGCGCCCAGGCAATCACTGCTCCAATGGAGCCTTGGCTGCGGGAGGGGAAGAGAGAGACAGAGAGGAAGGAGAGGGGGAGGGGTGGAGAAGCAGATGGGCGCTTCTCCTGTGTGCCCTGGCCGGGAATCGAACCCAGGACTCCCGCACGCCAGGCTGATGCTCCACCACTGAGCCAACCGGCCAGGGCGGCAATGCCATCTTTAACAAAGTGAACATAGATATTTTATCTGCCCAACAATAGCAATTGTTTTTTTCCTACTTGGGGCCAAGCTTTCACTTATCACTTCTAAGTTTAAGTGTTGGAGGCCTGGCAGGGAGGAAGAACAGTGTTTTTCAAAGAATGGAAAAGTTATGTGGGTTGGTTGGTTGGGTTGGGTGTTTTTTCTTTTTTTCTTTCTCTCTCTCTCTCTCTTTTTTTTTTCCGGCTGTTCCTGCTTTTGCCTAACACAAAACTAGGAGAACATTTTTCTTATTGAAACTTTACCTAAAGAGCTATGCAAGCAGGCTGGTAGCTGTGGTTCTGGTATGACTGGGCAGGTACGTCATCAGGAACCAAGTCCTTCCATCTTTCCATTCTGCTTCCTCAGTGTTTTGGCTTTTGTCTTCAGGCTTTTCCCTTTATGCTCACAAGATGGTTACCACAGTGTGGGTCAAATAAGCTTGCAAATAGGATGTATATGTTTGCTCGCTTATAGTTTACGTTGGGTATGGGGGACAGGCTATAAGCAGGCAGGGTCCTTATAACCTAAGGCTTAGTTTTAAGACTAAGCCTTTCCCATCCTTTTAATACTAAGATCTTCTCAACACTAAGCTTTTCCCCACACCCTTGACTGTTGCATGATGTGGGGTGGTGCACTCTTGTGAGGAATCCCATTTATGCCTCAGATAAGTGGCTTTGTATCAGAAACTTCCTTATTTGTATATTGGCTTAAAGGTTTTGATTTCTACACTATAAAATGGGGCAGACCAGGAGCTCTCTCGCTCAGTTCATGAAATTAGCATTGCAGCAGAGAGGCAGCCAAGATGGCAGAGTGCTGAAGAAGCCAGTTTGTGCAGAGTTTGTGCAGAGAGAAGGAGATGGGGAACAAAGGGGAATAAGACTGGTGAGGTAGAGACCTTTGATTCCAAGAATATTCAAATAAGTCAGTGGCTTGGGAGCCCTGAATGGAAAGGAAAGTGTTTTCCCACTGTGTGTATTTCTCACCTGCCAGTTCTTGGCTCCGTTGTTTCATTACCGTCTGTGTGAATCAAATGCGAACCTGCATGGACCAGGTGGCTGTGATGGTGGCCGTGGCTACTGGCTTTACACACAGCTCCAGAAATTACATCCTCATATAGTCACATGTAGAGACAAAAAAGGACCTATTCCTTTTTTTCATATCTCTACTGTTCCATTTTTAAGAACAAGCTAAAATGCCTGACCAGGTGGTGGCACAGTGGATAGAGCATCGGACTGGGATGCGGAGGACCCAGGTTCGAGACCCCCGAGGTTGCCAGCTTGAGAGCGGGTTCATCTGGCTTGAGCAAAAAAGCTTACCAGCTTGGACCCAAGGTCACTGGCTCAAGCAAGGGGTTACTCAGTCTGCTGAAGGCCCACGGTCAAGGCACATATGAGAAAGCAATCAATGAACAACTAAGGTGTCGCAACGAAAAACTGATGATTGATGCTTCTAATCTCTCTCCGTTCCTGTCTGTCTGTCCCTATCTATCCCTCTCTCTGACTCTCTCTCTGTCCCTGAAAAAAAAAAAAAAAAAACAAGCAAAACTTTTCCCAGAAGCTCCCACCAGATTTTTCCCTCACATTTTGCGCAAACCAGATGAGCCCACGCTCAAGCTGGCGACCCCCACGAACCTGGGTCCTCTTGCATCCCAGTCCGATGCTCTATCCACTACGCCACCACCTGGTCAGGTGTCCCTCATATTTTGTTGCCTTATCTAACCCCTCACAAGCAAGGTAATTAGACCACTGTGATTGGCTTAGACCAATCAAGATTTGCCCTCTGGGGCCAGGGTGGGGGTCATTTCCTGATAAGTCAACAGGTCAAGGTTCTTCCAAGAGACAGGGAGGGCACTGGTAAAGGAGTTGCTAGGGCTTGGGTAGTTATCAGTAGTGTCATATCCTGCTGAGTTAAGGCAGTGGTAGTTGTAATGCAAAAAAAGTCTTTAAAGCCTTGTGCAGGCCACAATGAGTGCTATAAATGGTTAATGTTACAGACTAGTAACAGCCAAGTCAAGTTCATCAAAACAAACGCTGAGCTCAGAGATGGACCTCAAGTTCTGTTTGTGAATCAGCATTCCTTGCCAAGTTTTCATCAGCCTGGAAAGGAAATGAATCCAATAGTAATATTCCACCGGAGTAGGTCATTGCATTATTCCAGGTCAGAAGAGTCATAAAATGAAGGGTGCTTTCCTTCAGTGAGGGAATGTTAGTGCTGCTTAGTGACCCAATAACCATTAAGGGAGTGGGTGCCTAACAAGCGTTTTCTTCCTTCTCCTCCCAGGCTTCTTCCTAACATCTCAAGCTCATCAGTTTATTTGGGGTGTGGTTTTCATATTGAATCATTTTCTTCCTGCTTTAGTGCTAAAAAACAAAGAGAAAAAGGAAATTCCTAAGCATCTTTAATCATTAATGGTAAAAACAGAACAACCCAAAAGTCTGTCAACAGGAGAATGGATAAACACGTTGTGATATACTCATACAATGGAATGGTGCTCAAACTTGAACTGAACTTTGAACAGAGAGAGCCAAGAAAACAGTCTCAAGTTCTCTTCCCTCATCAGGGCAAAGACGCCCCTCAGTCCCCAAGGCCTCTTTGGGGCTGACAGTACCCCCGAGCGTAAGAGGGTGGCAGTAGGGAGAGCCACATGGAAGATGAGCCCTCTTGTCCAGGGCTGCCCTAGGCAGACCCCTTCCATTTTGGACCTACCTTCCCAGCTCAGAACAGGGACCAAACAAGTGGCTAATATAGTGTAAGCAAGGAAGAGACCTCTGCCTCCACTTTGCCTGCCACCCATTCTTACCTCTGCCCAGCATGTAACCTCTGGGAGAATAAGAGATGTTCTTCAGAAATATACCTTCTCAGTAGTGTAATTAAAACAGTTTCTATCACATTTAGAAATAGATTCTCAAGGTCTCTAAAATCTTGGCCTTCCTTCTTAGGACAACCCCATTTGACTATGTGGACCTGAGTCTTTCCGACCATACATTCTTGTTTTCCATTAACTTGCAGTGCTGTCTCTCTCTGCTGACTTCTCAGGGACCCAGCTGAACCTTCAATGTACCTTAGCTCCTGGTTTCTCAGTCTTGGTACTACTGACATTTTGAGCCAGATAATTCTTTGGGTAGGCTGTCCTGTACATTGTAGAGTGTTTAGTAGAATCCCTGGTCTCTTCCTACTAGATGCTATCAGCATTACTACCCCCAGTCATGACAATCAAACATGTCTCTGGACAATGTCCAATTTTTTCCTGGTGGGGCAAAATCAGCCCCAGTTGAGAACCACTGGTTTCGCTTATTTTTGAGTACTCACTAAGCAGAAGCTCTCACCTGATTTCCTTTTCATATCTTCTGCTGCGGAACTTTAAAATGAACTCCTATTAATAATAAAAAGAACCCCTTAAATTAGAATCGTATATGTGTATCTTCTACTTTACCAGCAATACAACATGTCTTTACTAGACTGTTCTTCACAAGAACCCTGGAAAAGGTGGGGTCATTATTAATCCAGTTTACACCAAAGGAAATGAGATTCTAGGCAGTCACGTGACTTCCCTGGGGCCTCTCACCATTAACCATACTTTGGCTCCCCCAGAAAAGCAGGGTGCATCTTGATGGAGGAGATGACAAACTCTCAAAAGCAGGGACCCCAGTTCTGACTCCCCAGCTTCTGTCATGTGACAGGGAGTGTCTGGGTGGGAATTGGGCCAGAGAAATGGTGACAGGCCCCACCTCTAGCAAGCCTGGAAGTGAGGCCCTGGTCGTCCAGCAGCTGTCTAGCACTTGTGTGTTACAGGTCACCGAGCCTTGCTCTTCTGTCTGCCTGGCAGGTGAGGAGGGTGGAGGAAACCCCAGGGCTGATAAAGCTGAAATGCAAAAGGCTCTCAAACTACTGGTGTCTCTCCAACTTTCATCTTTACAATTTCATTTAGAAAAGAGAATGCATGCTGGGGTCACGCTGAAAAGCTTCTTCCTGGTGTGTCAGCTGCTATTTTGAGGCCCTATCTCCTTAAATGAACATATCAGTCGTCAGCGTAGGTCAAATGAGATGTCTAAAGTCAATGCTTGAAAACATTTTTGCAAGAGAAGTTCTAAAGCAAATTTATGAAGTAAGACTATGCTTTAAATCTCCTTCTCTACCTTTTCCATCCCAGGGTTCCCCAAATATATATGACCACGAAGTCACCATAGAAGCTGATGCCTTTTTGCCTGTGGATGAAACCCTGATTCCTACAGGTTGGTGGTGCATTTTAACTTTTTATGGGAATGTAGAGCTGGGGTTGGACTTGAGAAACTTTGAAACTTTATTTGCCTAAATTTATTTTCCTTGTTGGCCTGCCAAAATGCCTATAATTACCAAAGCTAGTCATTTATTTTGGTTAAGGTTGGGTAACCACCTATTTAGACACCCAAACCAGGGCCTTTCGGAGGGGAAAGGTGATGCTATTATTAATGAAGCCAGGGCAACAGGCATAAACTAGGACAACCCCAAACACACTGGGTCCTCTGGTCACCCCAGCTGAGCTTTAGGTTCCAGGAGTTCTTTACTAAAAGGTAAATCTGTTACTTGTTAGCACCTTAGCAGAGATCGCTTTAACATAATATCACCTCACAAATGCAGGACATTGATAGAACACCATATGGTTTCTGATAGAAGATGGAAGGGTAGGATGAGTTGTACCCGGAGCAGGACGAATGCAGACAGGTCACCTCTGGGACACAGTTGGAGGGATGGGGTGAACAGGGAGTGCAGACCATCGAAAGAGAAGGTGAGGTGCTGCCAACATCTAACTTCCTGGGTGTGTGTGCACACGCACATGTGTGTATGTAGCTCCTAGGTTAACTAGATTGAGATGATCTTGGTTATTATATTTTGGAATCAAAAGTACCTTGGTTCAGATAGGCAAATCCGGAGACCTAGAAAGTAGAGGAGTGAGTTGCCAGGGACGAGGGGCAGAGGGAAATGGGGAGTGACGGTGGGCATGAAATCTCTTGTTGGGATGATGAAAATATTTTGGAATAGATAGCGGTAAGGGTTATATAACCTTGTAAATATACTAAACACCATTGAATTGTGCACTTTGAATTGTGTATGTGCATTATATCTCAATTTGAAAAAAGAAAGAACAAATGTTCTTTTTTTTTTTTTTTTTTTTTTTCCTGTTACTTGCTGGGTGAATGCCACCTCCGGAGTGAGTGGTGTGTGGTTTTGTACTAGATAGTGCGTACACCCTCTTCGGCCTCCAGGGGACAGATGGATGACCAGATCACTGGCAGGGAAGCTGTTGTTTGTGACAGCTTATGGAAAGTAACTTAAAGTAATTACCTCAAAGTAGCAGACAAATATTCTTACTGGGAACAGGTGAGTGTAGAAGGCATGGTCTCAGAAACCTAAAGTAAACAAAAGTAAAGAGCAAACTGAGGCAAGAGCAGACGTCCAGAAAAACACAGACATTTCCACATCTGCTCCTCCTCCCTGGGAGGAAGGGCTCCTCACGTGTGGCCCCTTGGCTGATCCAGGTCCCCTGCCGGTGTGTCTGACAGCGACTTCTCGGAGGCATTACCTCATGATCCCCTAGTCAGATGCTAATGTTCTGTGCTCCGGTCTCTCAGGCATCCCTTCAGGGCTGCAGCCCTCAGTAAGCCTGTCTGCTGGCAGCTAGGAGCAGAAGGCCAGCAAGGCCCTTGCCTTCTGTGCCCACCTCCCGTAAAGGGGCTGTTACTCCAGCTGTCGCATCTGCTCCAATGAAGAGCTTAGAATGACAGCATATAAGCAATGAGAAGTCAAGGGCACATCTTAACCAAGTAAACAAGGTTTATATCACCAGTAATAAGACATTTGGGCATTACACTTCCCCTCACGTGATGCAATAAAAAAGCATATCATTTGTGTGGTATTCTGTCAAAAATGCATGACCTCAATCCATTCGGGAGAAAATAGCCCATGAACCCAACTGAGAGACAGTCTACAAAATAATTGACCAGCACTCTACAATATTATCAAGATTATGAAAGTCAAAGAAAAACTGAAGAACAGTCGCAGGGGAGACCAAGGTGATAAGACAACAAATGCAACATGAGAGCCTCGATTGGGTTACCAGGCAGAGAAAGTAAAATTCTAGTGAAGCCTATAGCTGAGTAAATAGTATCATTCCCATGTTAAATTTTTTAGTTGTGATCATTGTACAGTTGTCATGTAAGATATTAACATTAGAAAAGGAGAAAAGGGTAAGGGAAGGATACACAAAGATATACTATTTTGCACCTTTCTGTAAGTCTAAAATGATTTCAAAATTAAAAAAAAAAAGTAGAAAGCCTGGCCCTCACTGGTTGGCTCAGTGATAGAGTGTCAGCCTGGTATGTGGATATCCCAGGTTCAATTCCTGGTCAGGGCACACAGGAGAGGCGCCCATCTGCTTCTCCAACCCTCTCCCTTCTTGCTTCTCTCTCTCTCTCTCTTCTCTTCCTGCAACCATAGCTTTGTTGGAGCAAGTTGGCCCTGGGTGCTGAGAATGGCTCCGCGGCCTCCACCTCAGGCGCTAAGAAGAGCTCGGTTGCTGAGCAATGGAGCAACACCTCAAATGAGCAGAGCATTGCCCCTTAGTGAGCTTGCTGGGTGAATACTGGTTGGGGCACATGCGGGAGTCTGTCTCTCTGCCTCCCCTCCTCTCACTGAATAATAATACTAATAATTATATTATATATAGAAAGCCCAGGGCACCAAGTAAGATGTTACTTTAAGTTTACTGGCACCTGCCTTACTTTAGGTAAGGGCTTTTGTTTTATTTTGGCCTCTTTCAAACAATGGGGTTGTACTTATGGCTGCTAGATCAAAATGTTTAGGAGGAAAAGGTAAGAAGGTAAGCCGGCATACTAAACAGCAACTTCAGTTAACAGCAGGGATTAGAAACTCACAGAAATATAGTGACTGTGAAACTAATTAGAGTAAGAATGAGAAATCAAGATAAATGGATTCAAATATTTGGCATCACAGTGTTGAATGTTTTGCTGGCTCCCGAGCTGGGTTTACAGGTTTTTATATTTGTCTTGATGACGTGTCATCTTTTGATATTGACATGGCTCAGTAGATGAGCATGAGTAAGCTGGCCCATCTTGTCCTGGGTACAGAATTAATGCATTTGAACCATGTGTTGTGAACAGCAAAGAGAAAATAGCAGTGGTGACTGTTTTGTTACTGATAAGGAAGAAAATGAACTAAATAGCTTATATTTGGAGGTGATGAACTAAGTGCCTATTTATTTGTGTATATTTATAAAATCTTAAGCTATCCTGTTGCATTTTGATCAGATGAAAAATCACAAAAAATTCATGCTATGTAAAGAATATTTGTTATGATTGTAAGAGGTAATTGTGGCAATGCACAGTGGAACTTAACCTACAATCTCACTGGTTGTATAAAATTATGTTCATCTCAGTTCTGCACTGTAAGTGGTTTAAGGATCAAATTCAATACTCCACTAGCATTGAACACCCATGAAGTCGAGTATGATATAAGAGCTCTGGACTTGGGGAGACAAGAGCCCTGGTTCCAGTCTTGGCTTTGCTGTTAGCTAGCTAGGGAAACTTTCACTGTATGTTTAATGCTTACCACATAACTTCTCTACACTCTCATTTTCTTTTCTGCAAATAGGAGGAATATTGAACTCAATCCAATTTTATGGACTAGTAAATTTTTAAAAAAATATTTTTAAGACTTTATTCATTTTAGAGAGAGAAAGCAAGACAGAGAAAGAGTGAAGGGGAGAGGGTCAGGAAGAATCAACTCCCATATGTGCCTTGACTAGGCAAGCCCAGGGTTTTGAACCTGCGACCTCAGCATTCCAGATTGACGCTTTATCCATTGCGCCACCACCGGGAAGGCTGGACTAGTAAATTTTCTTTAAAACACACTTTGGGAGATTTATCTGGCATAGCCCAACATTTTATTTTGCCAAGTTAGAAAGCTATCATATATGTATGACTATTAAAACTAATTGGAATGTATGTATGTGTATTTCAATAAAATTTTTAAATACTGATTGGAATAATAATGAGGAACAGAGATAGACTACATTTTTTTAATTCCAAAATGCCATTTATAATTGTTATCTTTTCATAAAAATTGAATTCATCTTTTTTCTTTTTTCTTTTTTAACAAATATAATAGATTATCCCCCAAAATCTCAGTTTTCTATGGACCAGTGAAAATTTTATCATAGACTCAAGACTGAGAACAAATAATTTGTAAGGTCACTTGCACCTCTTCTAGCCTGTGATTCTTTGAGGCCCTGCGCAGAGCACTTACTCCTGTTTACACCACCTTCAAGTCCATTGGAACTCCATCAATAAGTAGCCGAGGCTGGCAATAAACTTTCACCTCTCTGCCTATGAATAGCTTTTATTCCATAAATCAGTTACTTTGCTCCCCATCCCCATCCTCTGCTTTCAACCCCAAATCCTTGTTTGTGCGTTTGTTTTTTAAATGTCTTCCTAAGATCATGAACATTCACATTATTTTTACTTGGACCTCCTAGAAACCAAGAACTCCTTCACAGCACCCAGAGTACCACAAGAGCAGGTAACAAGGAAACACGTCTGCAGAAGCGGCTCATGCAGGAGCGTTGTGGTGGACCCGGAGGAAGCTCAGGGCCACATTTAACCCTGAGGACTTTTGTCAAATCAGTCCTTGAATTCTGTGTTCGCTTGTCCCAAATGCTTAATCTGACAAATGGCGATTTTTCAGCTTCCTTTGGTCAGCCTTCTGTGGACTTCCAGCCAAGTCACCTAGGCCAGCTTCTAAGCTTGTGTTACAAGATTGTTTAATGTGTAGTCCCAGGCCTCTGCCTTGTGACTATGAAATTGTATTCATACTAGTTTTTCAACTCCTTCTTTCTGCTTGCCCTTCATAAAAGCTGTAACCTGAGTAGTTCTTGAGGAAAATGCTGATGCAGATCTAAACTTTGGGGGTGTTTTTCACCTTGATTACAGACATTTGGTAAATAATTTTTCAGGTGCTGGGAAAACCCGTTGTCAGGTGAGAGCGACTCTCTGCCCCCTTTTTTATAGTAGTTGTCAGTCTGTGGCACTGGGTAAAAAGAGACCTTCCCCAGCGTGTGCCAGGGGAGGGGTGAAGTCCTGGCCCCTCTGTTGTTTGTCATCGGCTTATTGATTGGATGTCATCACAGAGAAAAGAAAGGGATTATGTCCTCAGTATTACACTTGCAGGAGCGTAAGCAAGCGCACAGGACGGAATCCCCTCGTCTTCACCTTGTAGTTCCATCTGGACCTTAACCCCAGGCGGGGCCCACAGACCCCTGGAGGCCTTGGGCACCTGCTTTGCTTTTGCCCTTTTCCTGTTTGCAGTTTTGGGGGGCATATAAAATATGGAGGTCAACAGCCTGTCTTCCATGGCTGCTTCTTTTGTCCCCTTTCTCTGCCCTGCTAATTATTAAAAGGCTGCCCTTTTCCCAAACCCAGTGGGAATGCCTTGGTCAGTGTAGGGGTATCAGAAGGCTTCAGAGGGGCCCACTGAAGTAACTTAAAGTCGCCCCATTTTTCCCATCAGAAATTTATGCCATTTTGTCAGCCCTGCTGGCTTCCTATCACAGGCAAACAATATCCCCTGGGTTTTGTTAGGCTGAAACACTCCAGCATCTTTGCTTTTCTTCTGGGGGGGAAAAAAACAGTTTGTGTAAAAGAGTAGATAGAAACCACGAGTTAGCTTCTGAGGATACCGCTCTGGATGAGATGCCGGCACTTTGAAGTCGGTAGCGGTGTTTTGAGCACAAGGTTCTCGCTCCCAGGTGACTCTTGGCTGTGCCACAGCCGCACCACCTGGAGGCCTCTGGAGGCCTCGAGCTCATTTTACCTGCGAACCTGGGTCAAAGGTGGCAGCTGAGCTGTCGGGCTGGCTTTGCGTGTCAGCAGTGAGTTTCACTTCGCTTCTTCCAAGTGATCCCCACCCCCTTACTTAAAAAAATAATTGCAGACCATAAAGCATTTGCTACTGCTAAGGATGGGCACACATTGTTACTGGGGCATCTTCAGGTTCTCTTGCGAGTGTGTGTGTGTGTGTGTGTGTGTGTGTGTGGTTGTCAGTGCTGTCCCCAGAGTTTCCCAGCAGAGGAACTCCTGGAGGCCATTTACCTGGAGGGTCAGGTATATAAGGGATGTCCGCAGACAGAGCACTCCAAGGCCAGATCTCTGTGTGACATGTCAGGATTTTAGCTATGGGACCCAGAGTCTCGTGTCCTGCCTGTGGCAATGGTGGAGGGGACAGGGGGACTGGACTGGTCCTTGGTGCCTTGCTTGGGTATGAAGCCAGCTACATGTGAGCAGGTGAGAAAATGCAATCCTCTGTTTCTCCAGGGACGAATTTGCTCCAAGGATTGTAAATATTACGTTTCACCCTTCCGCCTTCCACAGCTGTGAGACGTGGAGGCGATCTGGGCAACCTGCCCAGCAGGACGTGATGATGCAGGCCGCACGTTGTGTAACTAAGCAGGTGTCTCTGAGGCATTCACAGCACATAGCGTTTTTCTTCTCTTAATTTTACTGCTCTCCCCTTGCAGATAGCAATTAAGAAAGAAAAATAAGAGTGCTTTGACTAGGTCTTTTGCCTCTTAAAGTAACATCAGGAAAACCCCATCTTATTTATTCTTTTTCTTGAGAAAAGATACCTTTTATTCTTATAAAAATTAACCTCAACCCACTCTTTCCCACAGCCCATCCGTGTTCACTAGTTACACTTACTGCTCTCCGTTTCTGAAAGCTCATTCTAAAATTACATCAAAGCAACCCCATTTTGACAAAATTAGAATTCTGGTAGGAAAGGTTTACTTCAGGCTGTGAAGAGAGACCCAGCAAGATCTGTGCGTTTTATTTCAACCTCTCTGGGTTCAGCCCACCATTCAGTCTGTTTTATAATTACTTCTCTAGGGTAGGTGTAAGTCTCTGCCCTGGAGAAATAACAAATTCCAAAATTGTCTACTGGTTCAAAGAGGGTGCAAATGAGGACTCTTTGGATCTACATGTTTTCGTCTTTCTGGAGCTTCTTGCAGAACATTTCTTTAGACTTCGTGTAATTCTAAAGTAGCTGGGCGTATGGATTTCAAACCTCCCATCAGTATACTTCCTCTGTCCCTTTTTTTTTTTCCCTGAAGTTGGAAACGGGAAGGCAGTCAGACAGACTCCCACATGTGCCTGACCGTTATCCACCCGGCACACCCACCAGGGGGCGATGCTCTGCCCAGCTGGGGTGTTGCTCTGTTGCCACCAGAGCCATTCTAGCGCCTGAGGCAGAGGCCACAGAGCCATCCTCAGTGCCCGGGCCATCTTTGCTCCAATGGAGTCTTGGCTGCGGGAGGGAAAGAGAGAGACAGAGAGGAAGGAGGGGGGGAGGGAAGGAGAAGTAGATGGGCGCCTCCCCTGTGTGCCCTGGCCGGGAATCGAACCCAGGACTCCTGCACGCCAGGCCGATGCTCTACCGCTGAGCCAACTGACCAGGTCCTTCCTCTGTCCTTTTCATTCTCCCCCGTCCCTCACCTGATATTGTTAGTCATCCGGGTCCCACTGATATTTAACTCCTGAGTATTTCTCAAATCTGCTTCCTCAACATGTATTATTATGGCTTATGTGGCTTCATCTTCATCACTGTCCTGGTTTAGGCTCTTTTGGTCTTGATCAGTGCCTAGCTTATATTATGAGCTTCATAAATTAGGATCAGTGAAGGAACAAAATGAATCTGGACGACAGCTCTCTAATGGGGGCGAGGGGTTTCTTCAGAGCAATCCTCTAACAGTTGTTCAAGTCATCTATCTAAAATACAGATTTCACTTTGATACTCTTCACTTTAAAAAATCCCTTAGATAGCTCCCAGATCAGATGCCAGCTGCCTCCCAGACACCCCCCCCCCACCGTACCTCAGTCACACCCTACCCTGCCCCACCCTGGTTCAATACTCACAGGGACCACCCAGTACCCTCTTCTTTGATGCATCAACCCCTATTCTTTCTTCAAGACTCATACTTTCTCCTGAGAAATCTCTCCCCCACCTCCTGGACACAGTGGATTCTTTGTTGCTCTGGGGGTTTTATTTGTTCAGAGTTCATCTTGTGCCAAAGCTCCCTGTGTTTCCCTCCACAAGTCTGCCTCAGATGCTCTATCAGGATTTAGTTACAAAGTCAGAGTAGGGAGCCAGCAGGGAGCCACAGGCTTGGTCTTTTTGGCTTGAAGCTAGAAAACCGATCTTCGGTAAACACAAAAATGAAACCACATAATGGCCAGTCTGCACAGTCTAGTCCTCCCTTTCCCCTCACAGTGCATCTCTCTCCACTGTTTTGCCTTCTTTACATTGGTTTTCATACATTAAAGCAATACTGTGGGATAACTGGGACTCAGAAAACCTGGATGCCTGCAGGTCTCAGTTCTCTACCCACCAACCACGCCCTTGGTCAGCCAGGAAAATTCTTTGGGCCTCATAACCTCCTTTGTAAAATCTCATTAGGTGATGGTTACATGACATCCTCTGAGGTCCTGTCCATTTCTAACAATGATCCAAAGACCACACAAAACCTCAAACCCAGATCTTATCAACCAGGGGCCATACCTGGATGTCTGAGATGTCTGAAATTCTGTGTAAAACCCGTGTGAGTTGGTCATATCCTCTGAGTCCACAGAGGGGTTTTCCAGTCTTTTTCCCTCCCTTAAGGTATTGACAGTTTATGGTTTGTTCTCTTTTTCTACATAAAGGTCACATTGTTTTTGGGAAAAACAATAATTTCCCCCTTTTTTAGGAAACTATTAGGAAATAGTTTTCCTTTTTGTAACGAACGTGGTTTTTAAACTTCTGTGGTTGTTAGTGATTATCATTAGGTTTTCTCAAGGGAGCTGGAATGCTAGCTAGAGGGGCAAGACGGGCCACCAGGAAGAAAAGGAACTTCCTCAAGATTCTACTCAGGGGAGCAATAGCAGCCGGGGCTCTGGGTTGGAGGGCCAGCTTTTCTGTTTCTATTTGATCAGACGAGCGAAATTACTTTCCATTATTCACCAGCCGCTGGCGCGGTCCTGCATCCAGGCCTGGCCATCAGTCTGTAGAGGGGAGGAGTAGGCAGGCGTGCTGGGACCTCACTGGAAGTGGAAAGCCAGAGGGCATGGTGTTCTGGTTTCATCTTCGCTCTGCACTTCTGCAGACGAGCCCTTCCGGCTCCAGGTCCACTCCCCAAGTTCCATCCTTTTCCATTCTCCATCACCAACTGATACCAAATACTCTCCACGTGCCAGGTACTATGCCAGCCTTGGGGGAAAAGTGTTGAGTAAAATAGATCTGGAGAACATATAGCCATGGATAAGCCATTTGGTCTTGTCCTCAAAGAAATACAGCTGGAGTTAAGAAAATGCTTGAATAACACTAAAAAGGGGAAACTCGTGACATTGGATAGAAGAATGGACTAAAATGGGGAAACTCATAATATTGGATCTGATGGCATATTAATTACCCTAGTGCTGTTTCTCCTCTGACAGTTCCCTCCTAAATAGTGGTCAAGGAAGTTCAATACAGAACTTTCTTGTAACAGTAATATTCTCCAAGGGGATGTATTACTGAATCTCTCTATAAAATGATCCCAAGAAGAGTTTTCTGAGGCCCCAGAATAACTCCCAAAGCTCCTTGTGTTCCTTGCTGGAAAACACATCACTTGCTGGGAGATTGGCAGACATGCGCCTGCACGGTGGAAATTTGGCAGGTGGAAAGCTCAGAAATTAGCACTTGGCCGGGCATTGTGTAATTCCCATAAAAATTTCAGACTAATGTCAAGTAAATTTGTCAGGAGAGTTATTTGCTAGAGCTCTGACTTCCACCCTTGGAGAGGAGATGGTTTAATACCCTCCCTGCCCCACGCTAGGTCTCAACAGAGGCTGGCTCTAGCTTATATCTGGTACACAGCCATCCTTAGAGGTCACCCCATTGTGAAGGGCCTGAGAAGTAACTGTGGGCTTGCACCATGGGCCGGAAGGCTGACTCAAGCAAGTTCCCAAAGCACTTTTGCATACAGTTCAGCTAACATTTATATTGCCCCTACTGATTTCTATATGCTGCCTCAGGCACTGGTCACAGAAAGATGATTGAACACTATCTCTGCATTTGAGAAGCTTCTAATATGCCCGACCATGTTAGAAGACCATCTAATGTGAGGACAGGGATAGAAATAATGCCTAGGGGGCCTAGGGGACTAAGGAAGCACAGAAGCAAAGGTGGGGAAGAGCACCCTGAGCTATGAGAAGCTATTTAGTATATGTAAAGATCCAGCAACAAGGAGAGAGAACTAAAGCACAGTAGGGGTGGATTGTCAAGCCAAAAAGCTAGAGAGGCAGCTGGGTTGGGTGGGGGCTAAGGTGAGACAAGAGACAGGAAGCACCGAGGGTGTAAAATTTAAAGCAGCACTCACTCTCAGGGTTGTGCACCTGCTGGGACAGCACCTGCGTGTGAGTATGTCCTTAAATTTTGCACCCTATCCCTGGCCAGATAGCTTGGTTGGTTAAAGCATCCTGATATGCAGAGGTTGTGGGTTCAATCTCCAGTCAGGGCACATACAGGACCAGATTGATGTTTCTTTCTCTCTCTCTCTCTCTCTCTCTCTCTCTCTCTCTCTCCCTACTTCTCTCTCTAAAATCAATAAACAAAAAAAATTTTAATGACATTAAAAAAAAATTGCACCCCAGCTCCTTGTTTGCCTCAGCCTGGTCCTGCTGTTTGATGCAGTCATGATGGGCCTTTCATGCCATCCCAAGGAGCTGCGACTGATCTCTAGATCATGAAGTGTTTTGAAGATTGCCCTAGCAAGATTGGCATTTTAGAAATACCACCTAGCTACTGTTGGGGGTGGGGCTTGACTGGAGACCAGTGAAGAGGCTATCTTAGTAGACTAGCAAGAGGTAAGAACCTAAACTAGAGGGCAGATGGAAGAAATGTAGTTTTATAACAGTATTTAAGAGGTTAAATCAGGAAGCCTGAATTGAATGTAGTAGATGAAGAGAAAGGAAGGCTGTATGATGACTTCCAGGGCAGCGCCTGGGCAGTATAAATGGAGCTATTTAGCGAATAAATAGAGGAGGAGGTGCTGGCATGGAGGCAGATTGGGGGACAGAGAGGGACAGCTGGAGCTATGGATTTGGCTGGAAAATATTTGAGATTTTCCAGATGATGTCCAGCAAGTGGTTGGACACATGCGCACAATGTTAGGAGAGAAGTGAGAGCACGAGATATAAAGCAGTGTGTTCTTATAGATTAAGTCGTGTGGATTCTCCGGGGAGGAACCTTAGGTTGAAAATAGCAGTGGTCGGCCCTGGCCGGTTGGCTCAGCGGTACAGCGTCGGCCTGGCGTGCAGGAGTCCCGGGATCGATTCCCGGCCAGGGCACACAGGCAAAGCGCCCATCTGCTTCTCCACCCCTCCCCCTCTCCTTCCTCTCTGTCTCTCTCTTCCCCTCCCACAGCTGAGGCTCCATTGGAGCAAGGATGGCCTGGGCGCTGGGGATGGCTCTGTGGCCTCTGCCTCGGGCGCTAGAGTGGCTCTGGATGCGACAGAGCGACGCCCCAGAGGGGCGAAACATCGCCCCCTGGTGGGCATGCCAGGTGGATCCTGGTCGGGCGCATGCGGGAGTCTGTCTGACTGCCTCCCCATTTCCAGCTTCGGAAAAATGAAAAAAAAAAAAAAGAAAAAAAGAAAATAGCAGGGGTCTAAGGACTACACCTTGGGGAACCCACCAAAACCACCATCAATATTTAAGGTACAAGAAAAGTTCACATTTAAGGTGCCAAGGGAGATGGTCAGAGGAAGAGGCAAAGGAGGAGAAAGGGTGATCAGAAGTCTTAGAGTGACTAACAGTGTCAGCATTCCAGAGAGGTCAGGTCAGGGGGTACTTGGGCTGTCGTGGCTGTTCCTGCTGACCCCATTTCATAGAGTGGAGTGGGTTGTTGCCAGACTGTGACAATTGGAGGAGTTTAAGTGAAAGTAAGGAGAGAGAGAGCCAGTGTACAGGCCAATGAGCAGTTCCCAACTGAGGCAACTTCCTTGAATACAGAACCCTAGGCCCCACCCCAGAGGTCACTGCTGTTGAATAGGCTTTCAAAAATGTGTGAAAGGAAGAAGAGGCTTTGCCGGAAGAGCAAAGCTGATGAAGGGCGAGGAAAATGCTGGTCTGAGGGTGTGAGAATCCCGATGAGCATTGAAACCATGAAGCTGTGGTGGCCTCAGCTGGTGCTTCCGTGGGTTTTCCCCAGTCTCTCTCAGCAGCAGGGAGTGAGGGGCAGAGACGGTGGACTGTGGGATGACCCAAAGTTGGGGTCTGTCAGGTAGGAAGGGCAGCAGGACAGGGTGTCAGGTACGTCAATAAGAGTGTCGGGTCATAGACAGTGGGCCCAGACAGGTAGCAGAGGATGCGAGGGAACTGATGGACGGCACAGCAGGGCCCTGAGGGCCTGGAGAACATGGTAACACCCAGGAGGAGAGCAGGTCTATGGGAATGCCCCTGTGGGAAGGCTGCAGACAGACAGTGGACGACACCTTTTTTTTTCCGAAGTTAGAAGCAGGGAGGCAGTCAGACTCCCACATGCACCCGACCAGGATCCACCAGGCATGTCACCAGGGGGCAATGCTCTGCCCATCTGGGGCATTGCTCCGTTGTGGCCAGAGCCATTCTAACACCTGCGGTGAGGCCATGGAACCGTCCTTAGCACCTGGGCCAACTTTGCTCCAATGGAGCCTTGGCTGCGGGAGGGGAAGAGAGAGACAGAGAGGAAAGAGAGGATGGAGAAGCAGATGGGCGCTTCTCCTATGTGCCCTGACTGGGAATTGAACCCAGGACTTTCACCGCCAGGCCGATGCTCTACCACTGAGCCAACCAGCCAGGGCAACACTTTTTAAATGGCAGCAAATCCCTGGATGGGAGTCTAGGATGGAAAAATTCTCTGTATGAAAATTTCCTGCCCAACTGTGAAGTGTAAAATTGCCTTCTCACCTGAAAACACTGTGTAGCTGGGTTTAGCATTTTATGCTTCAGATGGCATGTAACATCCACAAGCAAAGCCCTCCCCCACTGCAAGTCAAAGTGAAATCAGAAAAGACTCAGTGGAAAGAAAAAAACAACACGGCAGTAAAATCAAGCGGCAAACCCAGAAAGCATTGGCAGAAGAAAGGGGGGAACTGCAGCGGAGACCAGCTCTGACTCTGTGTGATCCATGAACATTTATAGAAATGTTACCCTACCAAAAAATCCCAACGTGCTTTACTTGCCAACCACTGGAATGAAATCAAAATTCCCACCCGGGGTGTTACTTTTAATTATCCTTCTCTTTATGTTGTTTCCTAAAATAATAACAGGCATTCTAGAGATGATTTAACCAAGATGGCTTAATGAGTTGTCAGATGAGTACCTGTGCCCACGAGCCCCTTTACTTCTGGCTGCCTTATGCAAATTTGACTGACTATTCTGAACTTGAAGAAACAGTAATTGAAGCAGCTGGGCTGTCAGCACAGCTGGGCCATCCCCATGGAGACCAGACTCTAGCCTTCCTCCTATTGCCCCAGCATTCCTCCCCTCCCTTTTCTTACTGAGCTGAATGCATAGCACATCCGAGCCTGGGTCTGTCTCCCTTAGGTGATCTTCTATCAGTGCCTTTCACCTGTAATATACACATAAATCACCTGGGGAACTTGTTAATTTGAAGATTCTGACTCAGTTGACCTAGGGTGGAGCCTCAGGGCCTTCATTTCTAACAATCCCTAGGGATGTGGTGCTGGGTCCACCCTTTTTTTATATAAATAAATTATATATGTGTAAAAGAGTTTATTTGAGCCAAAACTGATGACATATGGATGACAGGGAGCAAGATCCCAAATGTTACCAGGGTCCAGCTTTGAGTAACTATTTAAAAGGCTTTACAATGCTCTATCTAGCCTTGAGAGGCCTTTGTTGCTTTTCCTTTGTGACATCTATTTGTCCCCACTTGCTCCCCTCCCCTAGAGCCCTGTGTCCTCCTGCTACCCCATTAGCTGCGCTTATTTCTCTCCCCTTCCACTTTGGCCCTCTCTTGTCAAAAGCCATTGTCTTAGGTCATTCTGCAAAAAGCTGCTCTCAGCCAATGGCCTCTGTAGACAAGACAAGCTAAAAAATTGACTTAAAAAAGAGGGAGGAAGGCCCTGGCCGGTTGGCTCAGTGGTAGAGTGTCGGCCTGGCATGCGGAAGTCCCGGGTTCGATTCCCGGAGAAGCACCCATCTGCTTCTCCATCCCCCCTCCTTCCTCTCTGTCTCTCTCTTCCCCTCCCGCAGCCAAGGCTCCATTGGAGCAAAGATGGCCCCGGGCACTGGGGATGGCTCCTTGGCCTCTGCCCCAGGCGCTAGAGTGGCTCTGGTCGCAACGAGCGACACCCCGGAGGGGCAGAGCATCGCCCCCTGGTGGGCAGAGCATCGCCCCCTGGTGGGCGAGCCGGGTGGATCCCAGTAGGGCGCATACGGGAGTCTGTCTGACTGTCTCTCCCGTTTCCAGCTTCAGAAAAAAAAAAAAGAGAGAAAGAGGAGAGAAATAACCGGATATCACCATGTGTCCCTGAAGGGAACAACCTGCTTTATTGTTTGTCATGTGAGCCAATGGTCTTACAGCCCCAGAATGTCACAATTGGAAAGGATCTTATCTTTTTCAACTACCACCCTCCTGTCCAGTATCTAATCCCAGAACTGTGGGCCCTGCCAGCACTCAGGTGTCTCCAGGACAGGAAGTTCACTGTCCATCTCCATCCTGGGTCAGTGCATCAGAAATGCCTTTATTATTATTATCATTATTATTATTATTATTAAGTGAGAGGAGGGGAGGCAAAGACAGACTCCTGCATGCGCCCCAACTGGGATCTATCCAGCAAGCCCCCTATGGGGCAATGCTCTGCCCATCTGGGGCTGCTGCTCTGTTGCTTGGCAACCTAGCTATTTTAGTGCCTGAGGTGAGACCATAGAGCCATCTTCAGCGCCCAAGGTCAACTTGCTCAAACTGTTTGAGCCATGGCTGTGGGAGGGGAAGAGAGAAAGAGGGAGTGAGAGAAGGGTGAGGGGTGGAGAAGCAGATGATTGCTTCTCCTTTGTGCTCTGGGAATCAAACCCGGGATTCCACACTCTGGCCTGATGCTCTACCACTAAGTCAACCAGTCAGGGCCAGAAATGCCTTCTTTTTTTTTTTTTTATAGGGGTAGAGAGAGAGTCAGAGAGAGGGATAGATAGGGACAGACAGGCAGGAATGGAGAGAGATGAGAAGCATCAATCATCAGTTTTTTGTTGCGACACCTTAGTTGTTCATTGATTGCATTCTTATATGTGCCTTGACCGTGGGCCTTCAGCAGACCAAGTAACCCCTTGCTCGAGCCAGCGACCTTGGGTTCAAGCTGGTGAGCTTTTGCTCAAACCAGATGAGCCCACGCTCAAGCTGGCGACCTCAGAGTCTCGAACCTGGGTCCTCCTCATCCCAGTTTGACACTCTATCCACTTTGCCACCGCCTGGTCAGGCCAGAAATGCCTTCTTGATATTGAGTTGAAATCTGTCTACTTAGAGCTGAACCCCAGTTGGGCTTATTCTTGGGTCCCTAAAGAGTATGCTCCAGGCCTGCGAAGGCAGTCATCTGTCACCCCAAGTCATTTCCTTTTCAGGCAGCACTTCCCCAGGTCCTCGGCTAGTCTTCTTATGCCGTGAATTGGCCTTCTGGTCATTCTCCTCTGCTTCTGCTTGTCTCTCTGCCTATGATACCTGTACTGAAAAAAGTAACCAAAAACTGTCTCCAGCTTATTATACCCTACATGACTCCTGATGAACTTGCTGCCAACCACAACTTGAAAGTCATTTTCATACATGTGGTTCAGCCATACCTCACTAGTCAGTAATAATTGTAGTAATTTGACTTAACATTTATGAGAGTTAGTATAACAGGAAGGTTAAGAGCGCAGGCTCTGGAACCAGATTGCCTGGGTGTGAAGCACTCTATGAAAAACCATATCTAATCATTGGCTATCACCATCATGATCGCCATCATGATCAACCCATGATCACCATAATGATCATTGTCTTCATCACCGTACTAAGTACTTGGCCTCCAATCACTATTTTAATCCTCACGACAACTTCATGCGGTCTGGGCTATCTTATCCCCATTTGATAAGTGAGGAATTGGGATCTCTAAAGATTATGTTTTGTGCCCAGGTTTAGATTTACAATGTAAACCTAGGCAGTGTCCTTTGTTTTTTTTTGTTTCTGTTTCTTTCTCTCTTTTTTTTTTAAAGATTTTATTTATTCATTTTAAAGAGGAGAGAGGGAGAGAGAAGGGGGGAGGAACAGGAAGCATCAACTCCCATATGTGCCTTGACCAGGCAAGCTCAGGGTTTCAAACCGGCGACCTCAGCGTTCTAAGTCAATGCTTTATCCACTGTACCACCACAGGTCAGGTCTTGTTTCTGTTTCTTTAGGGCACAAGTGCAGGACCTTTTCTGTGGCTATTATCCATGAATTTCATCTTGTTGTAATCAGTACATTATTCCCACTTTGCACTGTCTTTGGACTCCTGGTTCTGTCATCCCAAGTGACTGCCTCCTAGCTTCATCTCCGTGGTGTCTGTCCTAGTTTGAGAAGAATACCTTCTATATCTTCATCTAGATCATCCACAGTTCAGAAGGCCACTTGACAGCTCCTTACAGATTCTGCTCACTACAGCCCAGATGCCTGGTCTCCAGAGGTTTAGGAAGCTCGCTGAGCCACCAGTCCTGTCACCCACTGAGAGAAGCCGAGGGGTGCTTGGAAAGAATTGCATTTGACTCTATCTGTATATGGCTCCTAGAGAGCATGTCCTCCTCCCTTTTCAGGTCTCCACTCCAGAATTCTCCCCAAGACAGAGAGCAGCTACTAAATTTGTTGTGAAATTGACCCTCTGGGCAGGCAGATGCAGTGAACAAGTAGAATGCAGGGTCTACAAAACACACTTCCTGGAGAAGGTAATGACCATGTTGTGCAGATAGTGAGATGTAGACGGCTGGCCCTGCAGGGCAAGGCTCTAGCCTCCGAATGCACTTGTACAAACACGGGCCTTTTATGCTCCCCCTGAACCACAGGAGGCTAAGCAGCTGTGATGCGGCCAGTATTTCTGTGTAGAGGGACTTGGGGCAGCAGTCTTCTTAGAAGGGTGACTGAGGCATGCTCTGAAACTTAAATTGTATGTTTACTTGGGGCCATTTGCAAGAAAGAAAAGCACTGATGGAGATCAGGGGGGCCGAACTGCTCACGTAAAGCCATGTCATGGTGCTACCACCATGTCAACTGACCAGAAAGGCTGGACTGATTTTTCCCTCTCACCTTCACTGGCTTTTTTCTCTGACCCTGGGTCATTAACGCAATTTGGCTATGTTCAATTAATATCCTTTTCATGGTGTCAGGATGTCAGCCACCTGCCCCTGGTGTTCATCTAGTCTCCCTGTGAACTGTGACAGTGGGAGCCTTGTGACTTGGAGGAAAGCAGGAGGCCGTGGGTCTACCAGGAGCCTGAACTCCCTGACCATGCGTTGTCACTGGAGCCTGCCTGAGCCGCTATGAAGCAGCAAAACAAACATGCAGGGAAGTTCTGCCCAAACCTGTTCTCCTCTCAACACCATCAAGCAAACCCGGAACACTGCCTCTCTCTGTGGTCTTGCAGAGGGGCTGTCCCTCTCATGCTAGAGCTATTAGCTGTCCTTGGCTTACTGAGGCCTGTGGAGTCAAGGTGATTTGGGGAAGGTGGTCTTGGACTCAGAGAACCACATCTGGTCCTAGCAGTGCCTGCTTTGGGCTTTGGGCACCACCCACATGCCATGAAAACTGTTGGGGGCAGGCGAGGGTGCTCCAGCCAAAATTAGAAAGTGACTCTGACCTCAGCAAAGTGAGTCCTTGGTATGACCTTGAATGGCTATTGAAAAGGGCTGATTCAATACAGCATCATCAGGAAAACACAGTAGTTAAGGGCCTGGACTCAAACCCTGACTGCTTAAGTATAAGTCCTTACTGGTTCTGTGAACTTGGACAATTTACTTAAGCTCTGCAGACCATATGTATAAAGCAGGGATAATATTGGACCTACCTCATTGGTTGTAAAGATTAAATGAGGAGCCTGACCAGGCGGTGGCACAGTGGGTAGAGTACTGGCTCACCAGCTTCAGTGCAGGGTCTCTGGCTTGAGTGTGGGATCATAGACATGACCCCATGGTTGCTGGCTTGAGCTCAAGGTCACTGGCTTGAGCAATGGGTCACTCGCTCTGCTGTAGCCCCCTGGCCAAGGCACATATGAAAAAGCAATCAGTGAACAACTAGAGAGCCACAACAAAGAATTGATGCTTTGCATCTCTCTCTTTTCCTGTCTGTCCCTATCTGTCCCTCTCTCTCTCTCTCTCTCTGTCACACACACACACACAAAAAGATTACATGAGGATCTTACCTGTACCAAATATTGCTTGAAATAAGGAAACATATGGGCCAGACCTTGAAAAGTGCTGCCTGATCTAATGTAATTTGTTGTCTTGAACTCAAACTTTTAAAGAGGAACTGATTGTGCAAGAAAATACTTAAATACAGTAAAACCAAATTGTAAAAAATGCTCTTTCTCCCTGCCCCATTGTGATGGTTGATTTTGTGTCAACTTGACTGGGCTAAGGGATGCTCAGACAGCTGATAAAACATTATTTCTGGTGTGTGGGGGTAATACTTATAAAGTGCTTGGGATAGTTCCTGGCATTTAGTAAGAGCTTTGTAACTACTAACTATTATGTTTACCATTATCATCATCACCACCACCATTTACTCTGTGTTTAACATGTACTGGACACTAAGCACATGGTGCTACCTTTTGAAATAAATGTTATGCTTCAGTAATGCCTCAGTTGAACAAACAGACATTTGGAGAGATCAGGTAACCTGCACAGGGTTAAACAGGCGATTGGTGGAGCCAAGTATTCCTGTCCCAATCTGTGCTGTCATTGTTCTCAGTGGCAGTCCATACTCACAGCTATATTGCTAAGTACTGTGCTTCCCACAGACTGGGCAGGGTGCTGAGCATTTTACGTGCTTGATCCTGTTTAAGTTTCATAATTCCATGAGGTGGATACTCTTGTCATTCCCATTTGACAGATGAGAGAAGCTAAGCAACCTCTACAAATTTTGACAGTAAAGAAAGCTGGGATTTGAATTCAGGCCTGCCTGGCTCTAAAATCCATTCTAATATCTATTTAGTTTGATGGCGAAACAGGTGAGCCGGATGCTCCTGGGAGGCTGGTGACAGTAATTGGTAATCATGATTTCCTGATATCCACTGCAACGCAGGGGGACACAGTTTGCCTAGTCAGCCCTATTTTCAGAGCTGTTATTAAGGGCAATTTCCACTTTCTCTGATATTTCATTTTCCTGCAGCTTCTGAAAGCTGTAGATGTGCTCAGGTTGAGACAGGCTTCTGTGCCTTTCACAGGTCAGTCTGTTGTACCTGATGCAAGAATATGGAGGAATCATAAACGGGAGACCCTGTTATGATATGCAGAGTCTTCCCTGCATTGCAATAGGAGGAAAGAGCCAGTAGATACCCAGATTGCATTTTTTGACCAAACACCTAAGGTTATGTGACTGCATCATTCCAAATGTGCATTTCATTATCAGGTCACAAGGGGGCAACTTGTTTGGTGACAAGTAGCAGTATAGGCAGAACACAATCATCAGCCTGTAGATCAGCAATTCTGAACCAGGCATACACTGGCTGGGCATCAGAGGGCCCGGGAACATTCTGTGTGTGTGTCTGCATTTTCCTTTAGCCTGTAACTTTTGTAATATGCTCTAGGGAGTTCATGACACACACACAAAAAGTTTAAAATTCATTGTTCTAGATTTTACAATCACTAAAAAAGAAAGCTTCAAAAAACAAAATACCTAATTTCTTTTTTAATGAAAATGGCAATGCCCCCTAGAGGCAGCAATGCACCTTTCTTTTGGATGAATGATTTATGCTATAATGAGCGTTCTTTCTATTCTCTGTATTTCTAACGTGTGTGTGTGTGTGTGTGTGTGTGTGTGTGTGTGTGAGAGAGAGAGGTAGAGACAGAGAGAGAGGTAGAGAGAGAGAGAGAGAGAGAGAGAGAACTATGCCAGGTTCTAGCCTAGAGATAAGATTTCCTTCACAGCAATCTTTTGGGTAAAGCTTATAATATCTGTGTTAGGTAGATAATAATATTAACTCCATTATATAAATGGGGAAATTGAATCTTACAGAGACATACAAACTTACCCAGGGTCACTTAGTAAGTCAATCTAAATTCTGAGATGTCATAACTAGATTTGTAAATCAAAATACAGGATAAACCATAGAAAATAATTTTTAAATAATATATTTTAATATTTCTTTTTAAGGAAGAAAAAATTTGGAGAAAATTTCTTCCTACCCCCTCCCCCACAAATTTTTCTAGAAATCTTTGCCAGAAATCTTTTTTTCTTTTCTTCTTTGGCAAAATAATTTTTTTTTTTTTTTGTATTTTTCTGAAGCTGGAAATGGGGAGAGACAGTCAGACAGACTCCCGCATGCGCCTGACCGGGATCCACCCGGCACGCCCACCAGGGGCAATGCTCTGCCCACCAGGGGGGATGCTCTGCCCCTCCGGGGCGTCGCTCTGCCGCGACCAGAGCCACTCTAGCGCCTGGGGCAGAGGCCAAGGAGCCATCCCCAGCGCCTGGGCCATCCTTGCTCCAATGGAGCCTTGGCTGCGGGAGGGGAAGAGAGAGACCGAGAGGAAGGAGGGGGGGTGGAGAAGCAAATGGGCGCTTCTCCTATGTGCCCTGGCCGGGAATCGAACCCCGGTCCTCCCGCACGCCAGGCCGACGCTCTACCGCTGAGCCAACCGGCCAGGGCCGGCAAAATAATTTTTAATTGTTATTATAAACAGGACTACCTGTGCTGAGGATTTATTTCTGGCAGTGGTGTTACTGGGTTGTGAGAAGAGGAGACAGAAAGGGACCTGTCAAGAAGGAAGAGGCTAAAAATGAATGAATGTGTAGATTCAGTGGCTCTTACACAGTGACCATATGTTCATCTTCTCAGAGAGTCAGACACGAGGGCCACCAGGCAGAGAACAAAAAGCTATTTCAGATGATGGGAAATTAAATACTTTGAATTAAAATTCAGCCCAGGTGAATTTTTCTCAGACACTTTGAAAGTGTTCATGCCCAGATGTTACCAAAAGAACATTTCACCAAGTTAGTGTTTGATCAGGAGTCCACAAGAACTAATTCATCTTCTACTTCATTTCCTAAGTCTTTTGACCCCCAAATTAAATCAGAGCCCACAGAACATGTGTAACATAAATGTATCTTGCCAATGCCCCAAATCCAACTTTACAGGTGGCAGAGGGCAGTTCCTATGCTCGTGCCTTGTTCAGTTGGCCAATCCGACTTCTCTTTTAGGATTAGGTTCCTGCTCACACCTCCGGGAAACCTTTCCTGCCCTGATGGCTGCGTGAGGGGCAGCTTCTCTCTGCTCCACCAGAGCTTCTGAGTGCCACTCATTGCTTTTGTCACATTCTTCTGTTTTTATTTTTTGTGTGCCTCTTTAACCAGATTCTAGACTCCCTGGAGTTAGTTTAATGTCTGGGTACATAAAAGATGCTCAAAAATTAGTAACCTGACAATCTTGCACTTGTTTTTCCCCATCTAAAAGTAATGGCAAGCCCTGGCGGGTTGGCTCAGCGGTAGAGCGTTGGCCTGGCGTGCGGGGGACCCGGGTTCGATTCCCGGCCAGGGCACATAGGAGAAGCGCCCATTTGCTTCTCCACCCCCGCCCCCCCCCCTTCCTCTCTGTCTCTCTCTTCCCCTCCCGCAGCCAAGGCTCCATTGGAGCAAAGATGGCCCGGGCGCTGGGGATGGCTCCTTGGCCTCTGCCCCAGGCGCTAGAGTGGCTCTGGTCGCGGCAGAGCGATGCCCCGGAGGGGCAGAGCATCGCCCCCTGGTGGGCAGAGCGTTGCCCCTGGTGGGCGTGCCGGGTGGATCCCGGTCGGGCGCATGTGGGAGTCTGTCTGACTGTCTCTCCCCGTTTCCAGCTTCAGAAAAATACAAAAAAAAAAAAAAAATCAATAAATATTAAAAGTAATGGCAAGTCTTAGTGTCCTTAAAGTAGAATCATTTAAAAGCACTCTATGTTAAAAAGGGGTGGAGGGTGGGAGGGGCGCATTAACCTCATGCCAGGACTTGTAGAGTTAGTGCCAAGAAGGGAAGACATCCAAGGGCAGTATACTAGTTATCCGTTGCTGTACAAGAAGTTGTTTCAGCACCTCACTTATCATCGCTCTTTATTTCTGCTGGTCAGGGATTTAGACAGCCCATTTATCTTGCCTCTGCATATGGTGCCTCGGGTCTCTGCTGGAAGGGTAGAGCCGGGGGCTGGAATCATCAGAAGGCTCATGCACTCACAAGTCTGGCAGTTGACTTTGGCTATTGGAGACTTAGCTGGGGCTGTCAGTCAGAACACCCCCCACATGGCCTTATGATGTGACTTGAGCTTCCTTAGAACATGGCAGCTGGTGTCCAAGGACAGATGTCTTGACAGACAGAGAGCCAGGCCAAAGTCATTCTGTACATATAACTGGCCTCAGAAGTCACATGGCACCACTGTGCCACATTCTATTGGCTGAGGCCACTCTAAAGGTTCATTTAGGTTTAAGGGAGAGAACAAAGGCTCCACCCCTCAGTGAAGAAGCATCAACATCACATTGTAAGAATATCATGTAAGACAGGATATATGCCATGTGGCCATCTTTTAAAAATGCTATCTGAGCTCTGTCCAGGTAACTCAGTTGGTTAGAGAGTCGTCCCAATACACCAAGGTTGTGGCTTCAATCCCTGGTCAGGGCATATACAAGTAGCAACCAATGAGTCACAACTAAATGGAATAAGTTGATGCTTCTCTCTTTCTCTCTCTCTGCCCTTCTCGCTCTCCCTTCCTCTCTCTCAAAATCAATAAGTAAAAATTTTTTTTAAATGCTATCTGCCGTAAGCAGTCATAGGGAAAAGGCCAAATTCCCCATAATAGAATATGTGTAAGAATCCCTATCGGGGAGAGGGATATGAATCAAGGCAGAGGAGTTCATAGAGGCAGTGGGGTTTCCTTTACTTCCAGAAGACAGCTAATTACAAGGCTTCCAGGAATGCAATAGAAAAAAGAGATTTAATACCTTGTGACAGATATTTGAAATGTTAGAGAATTCTGTTTCTTATTATCAGGTCTACATCATCTTCTTGCAAGAATGAGGCAGCTTTACTTGCCAGAGTGACTCTCATGTGACCTCTCTTTGTTGAGGTCATTTATAGACCCCCTCCCCCCCAAGTTTCTTCTTAATTCCTTGCTCATGTCAATCTATCACTCTTGTCATAATACTTGGTTATTTCATTATCCTTACTGATGATACCCTGGCCTCTCACCATTATGACATCCTCTCTTCCAGTGATCTTCTCCTCCACCCTTCTCATCTACTCATTCCTATGGTCACTGGGTTATTCCCTTGACTTTGTCATTGCAGCCTTCCATGGTCACTGTTTAAGGTGTCTATCAGCTCCCATAAATCTTCGATGCTAAAAGAACCCATAACCTCTGATCTTTCTACCTTTGTACTGTCCCTCACTTTCTCCTGACCTCACTCCCCCCAAATTAGGTCAGAAGTCCAGGATTAGAACCCCTGACTTGCATATGCTCTCAAATTCCTTGCCTCCTCCCTCTTCTCTTCTTTGTAGTCTCCTGACAAAACTCAACTCTGATTAATTCCCCCCAGGCCCCACCTGGCTCCCCACAACTGCCAATAGGCAGCTACTGGTCTCACTCTAAATTCATGACAACAACCTCCAGTGAGTCTTTAGGGTGCTCACAGTCAGACTTTCCCTGAAATGGGAAAGCAGAAGTGCCACTTGAGGTTGCTGCTGTGCCCCAGAGCTATAACCCCACACCTTTGGGTCAGAGCTCACTACCTACTAGACACTGCTGCTCAAACTCAGGGCATACCCAGGCAACCTTCCGAAGAATAAATCCTCTTTAGAAAACAGCTTCTCTCTGCCAACACCCCAGCTTTCCGGTGGCTTCAAAACCAGTCTGGTGATGTGACATCCTCTCAGAGGACAACCTTTCCATTTCTGCTTTGTACATTCTGCATTGCTGAGAAAGCTGTGCTGACATCTCCTTCTACTACTGTTAGCACCAAAGCACAAAGTCAGAACTGCACGTTCATTTTTCAGTGAGAAAAACCAAAACACCTGGGGGTGAGGGTGAAGGGGCTGTAACCAAGTCACTGCTGGGTGAGGCGGAAAGCACCTGAGTAGGAGCCTAGAAGATCTGTCACCTTGGGCAAGTCCCTTCAGCTCTCTGGGTCCCAGCCTCCTCATCTGCAAAGCAAGGTTCTTTCTAGAGCTTTCATTCTGACTTTGCCACAGGATGCTACACCATTCACAGTTGCCCCTGTATTTTTCAGCCTCTACTTCATTCACTCATCAGCTTTTCCATCCAGAAAAGGCTCTGCTTTGTGCCAGGAGGGTACCAAGATAAACAGAACAGAACCCTGGCCCTCTAAGTGCTCATATTCCTTATAGACAGATAGCGTGATATGATCTTATAATTATGCCATAATGTGACGAATGTTTGGGGGAAAATATCTTTAAAGTGTGATGAGGACAAAAAAACAAAGAGGATTAGTTCTCACTGTGGAGGTCACAATCCTTTACAGAGAAAGCAGCACTAGAAAATTCTTAAATGACCTAGACTCTAGGTCCTAGAGGGTTTTGCCAGAGTGTGGTGGCCATAGGGGGCGCAGAAATGACATTCCAGTTATGCAAAAGGGCCCAAAGATTTGGTGAATCTGGAGGACTAATTCCAGGTTTTCCATATGTCTGACTCTCGGGCACATGGGGGAATGTGTCAGGGTACGAGGCTGGACAGGACAGATTGGAACCTTTGCTCTTGTTTTCCTCTCATTTAGCAAAAATCTCACTTTAGAATTATCCCAATTCCTCGTTCTTTAAGTCAGGACTTCCCTGCCAGTCTTCAAGTCTTGCCCACTGTAGCCTCTGCTCTCTGTGTTATGTATGAATTCTCCTGAAACCTGACCCCTCTGTGTATGCCATCCTCCCGTATGAATTCAAGCGAATCGCTGATCAAATATTTCCATGTAATGTATAAGGCAGCAGATAATAGCAGCTTCGTTTCACAGAGAGAAAAGCTAAAGTAAACACTGATTTACAGATGTCTCAGTATCAGGTAAACAGACTGGAAATATGTCCTGGGTCCTTATGTCATAAAAACTCCATGACTCTTGATGGAAGGAGACTTGACTTGGAGTGGCGAATGCACAATACAGTGTACAAAAGGTGTCTTGTAGAATTGTGCACCTGAAGCCTATTTAATCTTGTTAACTGGTGTCACCCAATAAATTTAATAAAAAGGAAAGAAACTTAAATTAAAAAGAATACCCTCCATGACTTTCTTTTTTTCCGAGTAAGGAGAAATAAGTAATCTTGACTGACCTAGGCAATCACATTGGAACTGTCATAAGGGTAAGATTTTGAGCAGAGTATAGCTTTAGGGAAGAGATAAATAAGGGAAGAAAGCATAACGAGTTACCACTCGGCATGTGGATGGTAAAATTAAAATCTTGAGCCCATGACAACCACTGCTTCTTTTTCCCAGTCTAATTGTTTCACAAGGAAAGAGAGTTGTTACCTTTTAAAAATTCACTGTGAGAGGTAATTGGTCACCCAAACTCCACAGGACAATAGCACTCAGATAGGTCACTATCCAAGATCTGGTCTTTGGCCTTAGAGATCCAAAAAGTTCAACTATTAATTTTCACAAAAGAGATCAGGGGTTCAAGGACTGAGTCTGAACTCAAATGAGGTTGATGTTTATTTTATAAAGCAAGCTCTTTATATTGTGTCACTAGCACCATCTGCTGGGAAACAAAAGTGACTTGTTAAGAATACTTAATGTTTGAAAGTCTCAGCAAAGAGGAAGGACAAACTAGGCAGATTCTGAGAAAAAAAATTTAAGTATGTTATATTGAAGTTACTTATATACAGAAGTAACCACTAAAACAAAAATACATACTTTATAAATGACCAGAAAGACACACAAACACAGATCATATGGTAAAAGATTTTTAAAAAGCAATAACTAGAATTAGTCAACACAGAAAGCGTGCCACCAAATATAAAGACAGAACAAAGAACACTTAGAACATATATATGTCACATTAATGCCATAGAATCCCCTATTAAACAAATTCTCTGAGATGGAATCACAAAGCAAAACCCAACGAATGTTGTGTACAATCCACGTGACTCAGAAAGGTTGAAAATAGGAGACTTCGCCCTGGCCGGTTGGCTCAGCAGTAGAGCGTCGGCCTAGCGTGCGGAGGACCCGGGTTCGATTCCCGGCCAGGGCACACAGGAGAAGCGCCCATCTGCTTCTCCACCCCTCCGCCACGCCTTCCTCTCTGTCTCTCTCTTCCCCTCCCGCAGCCAAGGCTCCATTGGAGCAAAGATGGCCCGGGCGCTGGGGATGGCTCTGTGGCCTCTGCCTCAGGTGCTAGAGTGGCTCTGGTCGCAACATGGCGATGCCCAGGATGGGCAGAGCATCGCCCCCTGGTGGGCAGAGCGTCGCCCCATGGTGGGTGTGCCGGGTAGATCCCGGTAGGGCACATGCGGGAGTCTGTCTGACTGTCTCTCCCTGTTTCCAGCTTCAGAAAAATGCCAAAAGAAATAAAAAAAAAAAGAAAATAGGAGACTTCAAAAGCACACCAAACAAATGAAAGCCAAAGCAGCACGGATCTCAGTCGGCAAAGGCTGATTTCATGACAGAAAGCATTAAGTTACATAAAAGAACACAGACACCTTGTAATGATAAAGGATGCAGTTCACAGTGAAGGCTCACAAAAAGAGATAAAAGGAAAGAAGGGAGAAAGGGAGGGAGGGAGGGAGTCCCATAACACCAGAAGGGATGTTCTTAACTGGTCGCTGGTTGTGTGATGACCACCAAGACAGGGCTCCTGTTCATGTTCCTTCTGAGCTTTGCGCTTTAAGAGTTGAGGGGCCCCACACTGCAGTGACCTCCCACCCAAATCATTGTAAAGAGGCATCAGGATGTCCTCTCTTGATGAGCTTGAGGAATCCAGCGTGCACATGCGCAGTGCTTGCTGACTTTAACTCCTTCAGGAATGCGTCCTGGAGACACAACGCTTTCATTCAGGGGGTTGACTCTAAAATAGGCAAATAGTAGAGTGGCCGTACCTCCCAGTTTGCCCTAGAGACTGTCCCTGTTAACTCATTTCTCCCAGTGTTATTAACAGCCCTACTACAGGCTGGAGTGTATCTACAAGGAAGTGACTGGGAAAGGGTCGCTGCCAGTGTTCCTTTGGCTAATAATGGCCCCAATTGGTTTGTGAATCATTCATGTCAGGGACATTTTTAGTGCCTGTTTAGCCACTTCCAGATGCTATAAGCCCTGGGATATTTCAGCACTAAAGCGAGAAATGTCAACAAAGTGATTTGACTCAATGGTTAGGACAACCATCGCCCTTTATCCAACTTAGCCCCTAATGGAAATTGTTTCCTTGATTTTTGTATTTTTTTTTCCACATATGAATGATTCTGAATATTATAACCACTGCATCTGACAACTTTTTAAAAATTTAATAATTCATTCTCCTTCTTAGGATCGGAGCTCCTATCTCCTTTACAAATCAAAATGAAGGCCGAGTGAGTCTTTAGAACACCACACACAAAGATGTGAGTTGGGCATTTATCACCCTTTTTTCTGCCTCTTGCCAACAGGGGAAGTTGCTCCAGTGCAAGGAACTGCATTTGACCTGAGGAAACCAGTGGAGCTTGGGAAACACCTGCAAGAGTTCCACATCAATGGTTTTGACCACAATTTCTGTCTGAAGAGATCTAAGGAAAAGCATTTTTGTGCCCGGTAGGTACTTTTCAATTCCTGCCTCTGTACAGAAGACGAAATAGCCACCCCTATTGGAGGAGCTCTATTTTTCTTTTTAATTGATTTTAATTTATTGTGCTTACATAGATTCAAGTGTCCCAATGAATATATCTCCTTGCCCTCCACCCCCTGTGTTCCCGTTGATACCCTCTTTGCCCCCTCCCCCCAACACCTTCCCCCTTCCCTCCAGGATTTGCTGTCCTGCTGTCTATAACTCTGTTATTTTTTTTTTCAACTTGTTAATCTTTTTTTTTTATATAAATTTTTATTAATGTTAATGGGATGACATTAATAATTCAGGGTACATATATTCAAAGAAAACATGTCTAGGTTATCTTGTCATTAAATTATGTTGCATACCCCTCACCCAGAGTCAGATTGTCCTCCGTCACCCTCTGTCTAGTTTTCTCTGTGCCCCTCCCCCTCCCCCTAACTCTCTCCCTCCCTCCCTCCTGCATCCTCCCTCCCCCTACCCCTGGTAACCACCACTCTCTTGTCCATGTCTCTTAGTCTCGTTTTTATGTTCCACCAATGTATGGAATCATGTAGTTCTTGTTTTTTTCTGATTTACTTATTTCACTCCGTATAATGTTATCAAGATCCCACCATTTTGCTGTAAATGATCTGATGTCATCATTTCTTATGGCTGAGTAGTATTCCATAGTGTATATGTGCCACATCTTCTTTATCCAGTCTTCTATTGAAGGGTTTTTTGGTTGTTTCCATGTCCTGGCCACTGTGAACAGTGCTGCAATGAACATGGGGTTACATGTGTCTTTACGTATCAATGATTCTGAGGTTTTGGGGTATATACCCAGTAGAGGGATTGCTGGGTCATAAGGTATAACTCTGTTATGAATATATAATTTCACTAATCTTTCTCTTCTCTGATCCCATCCTCTCGTCTCCTTTCCCTCTGACCGCTTCCCCTCTGGTCCCTTTGATCCCACGCCTCTACCTCTATTCCATTCCTCCATGATTAGATTACGCATATGAGTGAGGTCATATGATATTTTTCTTCCACTGCCTGGCTTATTTCACTTAGCATAATAGTCTCCAGGTCCATCCATGTTGTTGCAAAAGATAAGATTTTCTTCTTTTTCACAGTCATGTAGTATTCCATTGTGTACATGTACCACTGCCTTTTTAATTCACTCGTCCACTGATGAACACTTGGGTGTTTCCAGATCTTGGTTATTGTAAACAATGCTGCAATAAACATGGGGATCCATTTCTTCTTTTGAATCCGTGATTTGCTATTCTTAGGATATATTCCTAAAAGTGGGATAGCTGGGTCAAAAGGCAGTTCCACTTTTAATTTTTTGAGAAATCTCCATACTGTTTTCCACAGTGGCTGCACAAGTCTGCATACCCACCAGCAGTGCAGGAGGGTTCTCTTTTCTCCACACCCTCGCCAGCACTTACTATGTGTTGTTTTGTTAATGAGCGCCATTCTGAAAAGTGTGAGGTGGTACCTCATTGTGGTTTTAATTTGCATTTCTCTAATGATTGGTGATGTCGAACATTTTTTCATATGACTATTGGCTATCTGTATGTCTTCTTTAGAGAAGTGTCTATTCAGTTATTTTTCCCATTTTTTGATCGGATTGTTTACCTTCCAGGTGTTGAGTTTTACAAGTTCCTTATATATTTTGATTATTAACGCCTATCAAACATGTTCTCCCATTGTGTGGTTTGTCTTTTTATTCTGTTCATATCATCTTTAGCTGTGCAAAAGCTTTTTAGTTTGATATAGTCCTATTTGTTCATTCTGTCCTTTATTTCACTTGCCCGTGGAGATAAATCAGCAAATATATTGCTGCAAGAGATGTTGGAGAGCTTACTGCCTATGTTTTCTTCCAAGATGATTATGGTGTTGACTTACATTTAAGTCTTTTATCCATTTTGAGTTTATTTTTGTGAATGGTTAAGTGGGTGGTCTAGTTTTATTTTTTTGCAAGTACCTGTCCAATTTTCCCAACAATATTTGTTAAAGAGACTGTCTTAACTCCACTGTATACTCTTACTTTGTCAAATATCAATTGTCCATATAGGTGTGGGTTTATTTCTGGGTTCTCTGTTCTGTTCCACTGATCTGTATGCCTGTTCTTATGCCAGTATCAAGCTGTTTTGAGTACAATGGCCTTGTCGTATAATTTGGTATCAGGAAATGTGATACCATCCACGTTATTCTTCTTTTTCAATATGCTGAGGACATTCGTGTTCTTTTTTGCTTCCATATAAATTTTTGGAATATTTGTTCTATATTTTGAAGTATGCAACTGGTATTTTAATAAAAATTGCATTGAATTTATAGATTGCTTTGGGTAAAATAGACATTTTAATGATGTTTATTCTTCCTATCCATGAACACGGTATATGCTTCCACTTGTTTGTATCTTACTTGATTTCTTTTATCAATGTTTTATAATTTTCCAAGTATAAGTCTTTAACCTCCTTGGTTAAATTTACTCCTAGGTTACTTTCTTTTTTATTGTTGGAATAGTGAAGGGGATTGTTTCCTTAATTTCTCTTTTAGACAGTTCATTGTTGGTGTATAAAAATGCTACTGATTTCTGAATATTAGTTTTATATCCTGCCACCTTGCTGAATTCATTTATCAGGTCCAGTAGTTTTTTGACTGAGACCTTAGGGTTTTCTATGTACAGTATCATGTCATCAGCAAATAATGATAGTTTTACTTCTACTTTTCCAATTTGGATGTCTGATTGCTGTGGCAAGGACTTCCAGAACTATGTTGAATAAGAGTGGTGAAAGGTGGCACCCCTGCCTTGTTTCTGATCTTAAGGGGATTGCTTTTAATTTTAGCCCATTGAGTATGATGTTGGCTGTGGGTTTGTCATAGATGGCCTTTATCATGTTGAGGTATGTTCCCTGTATTCCCACTTTGCTGAGAGTTTTGATCATAAATGGGTGCTGGATTTTATCAAATGCTTTTTCTACATTTATTGATATTATCATGTGATTTTTCTCCTTCCTTTTGTTTATCTGATGAATCACATTGATTGATACGCAAATATTGTACCAGCCTTGCCTCCCCAGAATAAATCCCACTTGATCATGATGTATGATTTTTTTCATGTGTTGCTGGGTCGAGTTTGCTAATATTTTGTTGAGAATTTTAGCAACTAAGCTCATCAGGGATATTGGCCTAGAGTTTTCTTTCTTTGTAGTGTCATCACCTGGTTTTGGAATGAGGAATATGCCTGCCTCATTAAAGGAGCTTGGAATTCTTACTTCTTCTTGAATTTTTTGAAATAGTTTGAGAAGAATAGGAGTTAGTTCTTCTCTGAATATTTGGTAGAATTAGCCTGTGAAGCCATCTGGCCCAGGACTTTTGTTTGTTGGGAGTTTTTTGATAACTGTTTCAATCTCTTTTGTTGTAATTGGTCTGTTTAGGTTTTCTGATTCTTACAGATTGATTTTTTAAAATTAATTTTAATGAGGTGACATTGATAAATCAGGGTACATATGTTCAGAGAAAACATCTCCAGATTATTTTGACATTTGATTATGTTGTATACCCCTCACCCAAAGTCAAATTGTCTTCCGTCACCTGCTAACTGGTTTTCTTTGTGCCCCTCACCTCCTCTATCCCCTCCCTCTCCTTCCTCCTCCCCTTCCCCTCTGCCCCCCCCCATCACCATCACATTCTTGTCCATGTCTCTGAGTCTCATTTTTATGTCCCATCTATGTATGGATTCATATATTTCTTGTTTTTTTCTGATTTACTTTTTTCACTCAGTATAATGATATTAAGTGGGATTTATTCTGGGGAGTCAGGCTGGTACAATATTTGCAAATCAATCAATGTGATTCATCACATAAACAAAAAGAAAGAGAAAAACCACATGATAATTTCAATACATGCAGAAAAAGCATTTGATAAAATCCAGCACCCATTCATGACCAAAACTCTCAGCGAAGTGGGAATATAGGGAACATACCTCAACATGATAAAGGCCTTCTATGACAAACCCACAACCAACATCATACTCAATGGGCAAAAATTAAAAGCAATCCCCTTAAGATCAGGAACAAGGCAGGGGTGCCCCCTTTCACCACTCTTATTCAACATAGTCCTGGAAGTCCTAGCCACAGCAATCATACAAGAAGAAGAAATAAAAGGCATACAAATTGGAAAAGAAAAGTAAAACTATCATTATTTGCAGATGATATGATATTGTATATAGAAAACCCTAAAGTCCCAGATTGATTTTTTAAAGATTATATGTTTCAAGGAATTTGTCCATTTCTCCTAGGTTGTCTAATTATTTGGCATACAGTTCTTCATAGTATTTTCTTACAATCCCTTGTACTTCTGCTGTGTCAGTTTTTACTTTCCATCTTCATTTCTAATTTTATTTATTTGAGTCGTCTCTCTTTTTTGCTTGGTGTGTCTGGTTAAATGTTCATCAATCTTGTTTATTTTTTCATAGAACCTGCTCTTGGTTTCATTGATCTTCTTTTTTTTTTTTTAGCCTCTATCATTTTTTTCTGCTCTGATCTTTATTATTTCCTTCCTTCTACTTCCTCTGGGTTTTACTTGCTGATCTTTTTATAGTTCTTTTAGATGCAGGGTTATGTTGTTTATTTGAGCTTTTTCTTGCTTTTTAAGGTATGCCTGTATGCTATGAACTTCCCTCTCAGGACTGTTTTTGCTGTGTTCCATAATTTTTGAGTTGTTGTATGTTCATTTTCACTTGTTTCAAGGAAATTTTTTATTTCTTCCTTGATCTCATTGTTAACCCAGTCGTTATTTAATAACATGCTATTTAGTCTCCAAGTGTTTGAATGTTTTTCAGTTTTTCTATTGTAGTTGATTTCTAATTTCATGACATTTGATCACAGAAGATGCTTGATATGATTTCAATTTTCTTAAATTTGAGACTCATTTTGTGTCCTAACATGTGGTTTATCCTAGAGAATATACCATGAGTGCTTGAAAGGAATGTATATTCTGCTGCTTTAGGGTGAAAGGTTCTGAAGATATCTATTAAATCCAGTTGATCTAGTGTGTCCTTTAAAGCTGGTGGGGTTTTTTGTTTATTTTCTTTCTTGAGGATCTATCCATTGATGCTAGTGGGTTATTAAAATCCCCTACTATTATAGTATTGCTGTTGATCTCTCCCTTTATGTCTGTCAAAATCTGCTTTATATATTTAGGTGCTCCTATTTTAGCAGCATAGATATTTATAATGATTATATCTTTCTGTTGGATTGCTTCCTTTATCATTATGTAGTGACCTTCTTTATCCCTTACTATAGCTTTTGTTTTAAAGTCTATTTTGTCAGATATAAGTATTGCTACCCCAGCTTTTTATTCCTTTCCATTTGCATGAAATACTTTTTTCCATTCCTTCACTTTCAGTCTATCTGTATCTTTTGTTCTGAGGTGAGTCTCTTGTAGGCAACATATGAACGGGTCCTGTTTTCTTATCCATTCAGCTACCCTATGTCTTTTGATTGGAGCATTTAATCCATTTACATTTAAGGTTATTATTGATATGTAGTTGTTTATTACCATTTTGTTCTTTAAATCTACAATCCTCATTTTCTAGATTTTTATTCCTTTGCTCTGTTTACAGCAGGCCCCTTAACATTTCTTGCAGAATTGGTCTAGTTGTAATGAGTTCTTTCAGTTTTGTTTTTTTGTCTTTGTTTTGGGGTGGGTTTTTTTTTTTGTCTGGGAAGCTTTTTATTTCTCCTTCAATTTTAAACAATAACCTTGCTGGATAAAGAAGTTTTGAGTATAGTCTCCTGTTTTGCATTACTTTGAATATTTCTTGCCATTCTAACTGGCCTCAAGGGTTTCTGTTGAAAAATCAGATGTCATCCTTTTCTGGGCTACTCTGTAGGTAATAGACTTCTTTTCTCTTGCAGCTTTTAGTATTCTTCCTTTATCTCTTAACTTTGGTATTTTAATTTTGATGTGTCTTGGTGTAGGCCTCCTTGGGTTACTCTTTAATGGGACTCTGTGCTTTTTCAACTTGTGTGACTCTTTCCTTCATAAATTTAGGGAAGTTTTCAGGTATGATTTCTTCAGTCAGGTTCTCTATCCCTTGTTCTTTCTCTTCTCCTTCAGGAACCCCTATGATACAGATGTTGTTTCTATTCATGTTGTCACAGAGCTCTCTTAGAGTTTCCTCAGATTTTTTTTTTTTTAAAGACTTTATTTATTCATTATAGAGAGGGGAGAGAGAGAGAGGGAGAGAAGGGGGGAGGAGCAGGTAGCATCAACTCTCATATGTGCCTTGACCAGGCAAGCCCAGGGTTTTGAACTGGCAACCTCAGTGTTTCCAGGTTGATGCTTTATCCACTGCGCTACCACAGGTCAGGCAAGTTTCCTCAGATTTTTTGAGCCTCTTTTCTCTTTGCTGCTCTGCTTCCATGCTTTTGTTTATCTGTCCTCTAAATTGCTGATTTGATCCTCTGCTTCATCCAGCCGCTGTTAATTCTTTCTAGTATAGTCTTCATTTCTGATATTGTATTGTATATTTGTCATTTCTGACTGATTCTTCTTTATGATTTCAATGTCCTTTTTGATGCTTGCTATCTCTTTATTTAGGTGCTCATTATGTCCATCCATTGTTGCTCTAAGATCCTTGAGCATCCTAACAATCATTATTTTAAACTCAGCATCTGGTAATTTGGTTACTTCCATCTCATTCTGTTCTTTTTCTTTTTTTTTTTTTTTTTTTCTTTTCTGTATTTTTCCGAAGCCGGAAATGGAGAGAGACAGTCAGACAGACTCCTGCATGCACCCGACCAGGATCCACCCAGCACGCCCACCAGGGGGCGACGCTCTGCCCACCAGGGGGCGATGCTCTGCCCCTCCGGGGCATCGCTCTGTTGCGACCAGAGCCACTCTAGCGCCTAGGGCAGAGGCCAAGGAGCCGTCCCCAGCGCCTGGGACATCTTTGCTCCAGGGGAGCCTCGGCTGCGGGAGGGGAAGAGAGAGACAGAGAGGAAGGAGAGGGGGAGGGGTGGAGAAGCAGATGGGCGCTTCTCCTGTGTGCCCTGGCCAGGAATCAAACCCAGGACTTCTGCACGCCAGGCCGACGCTCTACCACTGAGCCAACCGGCCAGGGCCTCATTCTGTTCTTTTTCTATGAATTTCTCTTGTTGATTCATTTGGATTGCATTTCTCTGTCTTCCCATTTTTTCTGTGTATAGAGTCCTCCTTTGGGTGTGTTCTTTGAATAGCTAGCTGAGTCTAGGGTTTAAGTTGTCTGCCTTCTGCTATCAGGTGTGTTGGTTCTAGATCTTATTGGATTGTCTTCATCTGTTGTTTATAATCTGCTGTGGGCTACTTGTCAGCAGCTACTGCTACTGCTCTTTTTGCTGTATGTGTAGGTGATTTCTCTGCCTGGGTAGTGTGGGAGAGGTCAACCTGTCTATACAGATCAGCTTCCTCCTGTTTAGGGCTGTCAGCAGCTCCATAAAAGCTGCAAGCTCTGAAAGATATGCCTCTACTTTTCAGTTTTGCCACCACCTCTTGCAGCTGCCTTGTCTTTTCAGAGTCTTCAGTCTTGGTGTGGCTTCTTCAGTGATCCTTGGTTTTAGTTTCCTCTTAATTTAGTCCAAAGTTGGTTTTTCATGATGATTGTTCCTAATTTGAGTTGTAGTCCAATTTGGTCCTGAGAGGCGGCAGCTGGCACATCTGCCTACTCCATTGCCATCTTGGAATATTTGAGGAGCTCTTCCTCTGGCCATATAAACATGTACTATGCTACAGGGACCAAACGCCACATGCCATGTCTTTTCAAAGCTGATGTTGCACAGGTGAGCTCTGCAGAATTTCACATCCTGAACCCTCATGCCATTATCCCTGTGCCCCTGCCTGGTATCTCATCCCTTTGCTCCCACACACCATGTCTGTCTGCTCCTTAAGGCCCCTTTTTTGTTAGAAGCCCTAATTCCTCCTTCCAGACCCTTTGTACTTCTTTACCTTGGGTTTCACCCTTCCCACTCCTGTCAGCCCTCCCACCTCCAGCCTGGTGTGACAGGCATTGTGTGCACACTCCCTCCTCACTGAATTCCCAGCCCCTCCTGCCAGCTCACCTTTGTGAATCCCTGCCTCTCCCTATCCCCTAATACCATGGTAGCACTAGCAAAACAACCATAAGTATTTGTAGAATTAATGGATTATCAGTAACACCTAGAAAATGATTCAAACTCTATGAGAGAACTTAAACAGCCTTCTTTCCCTTGGAGCCGCAGACCTCCTGCCTTCTTTCTATTCCACTACTCAAGTTCTGGCCCTCAAACCTCTTTCCCTGAACCACTTGGTTAACTACATGCTGTGCGATGTTTTACTTCTCAGAGAGACTGTGAGACCCAGGCTCTTTATCAATAGCCCTTAGACACCAAGTACAGGACCGGGAAGGTACTTACCTCTGTAGAGGCCTGGTTTGAGGGAAAAAAAAAAAAAAAAGGAAACTGGTTGTTGCAGAAACCCCAGCAGATGATGTAGGGGCTAAAGAGCACACATGCGCCAGTCCCAGAGATATGGACATTTAATTAAGGAGAGTGTCTCTTTTTTCAAAAACCAGCTGGTTGTTTTGCCAGGCTGAGCAGAGAGCTCCAGCTCTTTATGAAGAGGAATCCCAGCAAATCCCAGCCCCTCCAGGACCCTAAAACTGCCATTTTCCAACCTGGCTGCCCCAAACACACACACACACACACACACACACACACACACACACACACACACACACACACACACACCGTCTGTTTAGTCCTTCCCCAAAAAAACTAAAATCAGAGTGAGACATTGCTACAGAGGATCTTCAAAACCACCTGCGAATGCCTTACCTAGGAGGCTGCCAGAATTTCCCATGATGCTCTTCTTACATTTGTCTCCTCCATATATCTAGTCCTGGCTCTGTGACTGGGTTTGATTTCTGTCTCCAAGCTGCTTCTGAGCTCTGCTTTTCTCTGGCTATTTTTTCTGCCCTGAACCTATATATGGTTTGGCTTTTTCCCCAGGGTTCGTCATGCTGGAAGTGGGCGGGTACTGGAAGTACACACCACCCAGCCTGGGGTCCAATTTTACACGGGCAACTTCCTGGATGGAACCCTGAAGGGCAAGAATGGAGCAGTCTATCCCAAGCATTCTGGTTTCTGCCTCGAGACCCAGCACTGGCCTGATGCAGTCAATCAGGTAAAGTGACAGGTTGGCCTGTTAGAGTGGTGGTGTGTCCAAGGTCACACTGTATGACAGAGGTTATCACTCTCAAGTCTGGTTTGTATGATTCAAAAGTCCAAGTGTGTTCTCTTCTCCAAGTCATGATACACACAGGAAACACTTAGCCAAGTTACTAACATAGCACTGAGACATTTTTTAAAATATCTTGTTTTGGGCCTGACCTGTGGTGGCGCAGTGGATAAAGCGTTGACCTGGAAATGCTGAGGTCGCCGGTTCGAAACCCTGGACTTGCCTGGTCAAGGCACATATGGGAGTTGATGCTTCCTGCTCCTCCCCTCTTTCTCTCTCTCCTCTAAAATGAATAAATAAATTTAAAAAAAAATTAAAAATATCTTGTTTTGTACCTTCAAAGCTTTTATTCCGTTTGTTTCTCATCAATACCTACTCATTTTCTGCAACCACACATTTAAGATAAGCCTTCATATCTTCTCTTCCTATTTGCTTCCTAGTAACTTTCTTTTCTAGCTGTTCCCTAGAGTAATGTTCTGAAAAGCACCCTCCAAGGATAAGACACTTGCAGCTTGCACCAGAATATGTCAACACACTGCTTCCTTCGTGATAGTCTGGCTATGACCAACTGTGCTTAGTGATGTAGTTGATTTTCATTCTGGCTCAAATTCAAAACAGGGCCTCCATTGCCATCTGGTTCACAGAGCTGATCTAAAGACCAGACTAGAAGCCATCCTGGGTATGGGTGCAACCTGGCTGGCAAGGTGTAACCTGTGTTTTTCCCCCTTCACAGTCCCACTTCCCTCCTGTGCTGCTGAGGCCTGGTGAGGAGTATGACCACACCACTTGGTTCAAGTTTTCTGTGGCTTAAGGAAGTGTACGACACAACCTGCTCTGGGGCCAGGCTGTGAGCCCCTTCAGAAGCTGGTCTACTCAGTGGTGAGATAAAGATTTAGAAGCTTTAAAAGTGATCCTGTGAATTAAAACCATACAAATAATAGCTGTCATTATAACGAGTCTGAATATTCATTTCCTTTCCAATGACTGGCTCCAGGTCTCTGTGTAGTCAGGAGGACCCAAGTACCACTCATCATCCAATCACTAACCCTAGCCCAGAAATGGCACATGGACCCCCATGCTCTGTTGGCTTCATCTCTCCACCCCGCCACTTTCTTTTCTACTTTTCACCCCCTCTTTGAGCTTACTCTCTCATTCCTTTACTTCTTCCTTTTCCTCAAACCACCTTGAGCATCACTTTGGAGTTTTCAGAGATCACATTAGTTCTTTCCACATGCTGGCAGATGGACCTTTCCCCTTGATAAGGCAGTATATAATTAAGTGAGGAAGTTGAGTTTTAAGGAAGGTAAAATGATGGTCGTGGCTGGTTGGCTGTGGTAGAGCATCTGCCCAGCATGTGGATGGCCTGTTCTCAACTCCCGGCCCAGGCACAAAGGAGAAGTGCCCATCTCTCTCTCTGTCTATCTCTCTGTGTCTGTCTGTCTCTCTCTCTCTCTCTCTCATCCTCCTCTCCTCCTGCAGCCATGTCTCAATTGGAGCAAACTAGTCCTGGGCACTGAGGATGGCTCCATGGCTTCCGGTGCTAAAAAATGGCTCTGGTTGCAACAGAGTAAGGGCCTCACATGGGCAGAGCATCACCCCCCCTAGTGAGTTTGTAGGGTGGATCATGGTAGAGCTTATGCAGGAGTGTCTCTGCCTCCCCTCCTCTCACTAAAAAAAAAGGAAGGTAAATGGCCCACTTAAAGGCACACAGCCCAGGAGTGTCAGCCAGGACTTGAGGTAAGGCCATGTGAATTCAAGTCCCTTCTTTACTTCCCCTTCCATCTGCCAGAGCATTTCCAGGGTCCACTCATGGGCAAAGCAGGGTCTGACCCTTATCTGTTAGAGCTAGCCTTTCTTCCCATATTCACTTTTATGAAAAGCATTAGCATGAGTTTAATTAACTATCTCTGAGCCTTAGAAGTGGTGTGACTTAAAGTACAAGAATCAAAGCTTTCTTAGGACAGCGGTGCATTAGACTTAAATAAATAAAAGTACAAGAATCTGGAATTATGATTCTGTGCCTTTGAAGTTAACTTGGAAAGCCCTAGCCCAACCAAGGTTTGGAAGAAAGGAAGCCACTGGAGTCAGGACCTGTGTGTGCAGAGAGGACCTTACCTGGGGGTCGCACATTGCACCTGGAACAGATGTTGTGTTGTGTATATGAGGCTGGGGCTCCCTCTTTTCCTGAAGAGTTGAATCATCAGTGATGGGTTTGGGTTAGTGTTTTTTTAAACAAATGTTATCTTTCATATATTAGCAATCAGTTGAAATAAAAAAAAAAGAAAAAAATACCTTCCCAAAACTCCCAGTTTCTTCACTTTAAATCTGTGAAGCATGGGTCTTTAGTAAAATTTTTGAGAAACTGATCATTTGTAGTGGTGACTAGTCCATTCTTTTTCATGAAACACACATAAAAGAGAACTTTGATGTTCTTGAGAAATGACACTACATAGTTATGAGACATGTGAGCATAATTGTAGAATTTTATGGTAAAATCACTGAAGGTGTCAGCAAGAAACAATTTTACAGTCTAACCCAGGGGTCTCAAACTCGCGGCCCGCGGGCCGCATGCGGCCCGCCAAACAATTTTGTGCGGCCCGCAGACTAATCCACGAAGTTCAAAATATTTTGGATAAAATTAAGTAAGCCTAGGGGCCTACTTGTATTTTTCATTTCTCTAGCATCCTAGCTAGATATTAGCTTAGTTAACAGCAATTGTGAAGTGAACTACAGTTTCTGGTCATTTTGTGACACTGAGTAAACTGCATGTACGATTGTGCTTGTTGTACTGATTTTTTTTGTTTTCAACTGCAGTGAGAAAAGTGTTGCATAACAGTTGCCTTTTGTAGACCTAGTGCGGCCCGCCGAACGGCTGTGATCTTGCTCTGCGGCCCACATGCTGAGTTGAGTTTGAGACTCCTGGTCTAACCGGACACTTCATTCACATGAGGTGGTGAAAAAAAACATGGAATTTAATATGAAAACATACTACAGTATTAAAATCTTATTGAAAATGCAAATATCTAGTGCTTATAATATTACAAGCATGCCCTACAACGAGTCTTGATTCAAATAACAATGTCCTAAGTAAGCAAAGCTAATGAAGAGTATTTTAAAGAAATACTTTGTAAATGAGATATCAGTAGTGTTCAAAGTAGTACTTTTAAAAGATAAATATTCCTTTTTTATACCTAAACAATAAATGCAATTATCCACTAAAATGAAACATACACTTCCCTCCAAGAATAAGTCTCCAGGCTCCTAGGAGTCCAAGCCTTACTTACTACACAGCCCTACCCACAACCAGATTAGTGCTTTATTATTCTGAGTTCTAATCCTGCACAGGTGAACATATCATTGATTAAGCTCAATGATCTGTATAATCCTTGATCTGTATAATCTGAATTGTTTCTAATTCATTGGACATTAAGTTCTTATCATTTCATTACCAGTAGGATATTAATTTTTTACAGTTTCCACTCATTTTGCCTAACAAGGTAAGATGCAATATTAAATAACTGCACAAACATTGCTGTAAAGACTAAACTAAGATGGCATGAAGGTTGATGGAGGTTGAATTCTTGACTGTTAGGTGACCAATGACAGTGCAACCTCAGCAGACAAAAAGGAAGTTGGTGTCAATGCATAAATGAATAGTTTGTGAAAAGTAGAACATGAAATAATACAAGACTACCAGAAGACAGGAGGAATGTACACCATATACCCAGTTCCTTAGACAAGTTCCAATATTAGTCATAACCATTTTAAACAATTGGATCACCAGTTCGCAATGGGCTATTTGGACAGTTGTGACAGGCATGCACCCCTTTTTCAGTCAAGGTATTTATATTCTCCCCCTAAGTTCCAACTTCTCCAATCCAATTACCCAAATCATAATTAAAGTCTCAGGTGCTTTGGGTAGCATTTCAGCTATAAGTAAGTAAAATGCTCAGCAAATCCCCTCTTCAATAACGCAACTATAATGCTGGGGAAAAATCTGACAAAACAATTTTGGTGCTCTGGAAACTGACCATAATCACACAACAATATGAGACGTGTTTGTGTTTGAAAAATTACTGACCTTTGGGTAGGAACAATGGGACACTGTGGTGTCCTGCCTGCGACTGCTCCCATTCTCCTTACTTTCCCAGCTCGGTCACTGTGGAGCTTCTCCCAGGGCAAAACAGAACATGAGGACCAGCAGGTTCTGCGGCTGATGGGGAGGGGGAATGGCTCACTCAGTTTGGTGGGTGATACTTATATCCAAAAACTTTATCAATACAATGGAAGTAATGATCTCAGTGCTATGCAAACACAACGGGCCAATGCCTCTAGTAAGTAGCCTGAGGTTGCAGTCATGATTGGAGCAAACATATTCGGGGTAATCAGGGGCTGTGCACATGCATAGAAGAGACCAGAGTGGATACAAGCTATTCACACATTCCTGGCCAACTCTGAGGCCACATGTATGAGCAGAGAAAATTAAGAGGGGCTCAGCAAAAAATAAAAGCCAAGACAGATGAAAACAGCCTGAACACTGAGTTCACTCTCTAACTACACACATATCCATGATCAGATGGAAAAAACCTGACCAGGTTGAGGTGTTTCTGTCCAGTTAATGGCTGACCACTGAACCATGCAGACACAGGGCAAACCCCCAGAATGCTGAGCTTACAAATAAACACAAGAGCCCTGGGTGGCTCAGTAGGTTAGAGCACCATCCCAATATGCAAAGGTTGGTTCGACCCCTGGTCAGGCAACGTACAGGAACAGATCAATGTCTCTCTCTCCCATTCTCTAAAATCAGTAAGTAAATAGTTTTTTAAATTCACAAGATTTAAATAAATAATAACCAAAACACTAAATCGAGATTATTTTTAAAAAAAGTGAAATTCTGAGGTTGAAATGTACAACAAAAAATGAAAAGTTCACTTCTTCACTTGTTTCTGAGAAGCTCAGAAACAGGTTTAAGATGGCAGAAGAAAGAATAAGAACTTGAAGGCAGCCCTGGCAGGATAGCTTAATTGGTTAGAAACTCAATCCAAAAGACAAAGGCTGTGGGTTCAATCCCAGGTAAAAACACATACACAAACAGATTGATGTTTCTGTCTGTTTCTCTCTAAAATCAATAAATACATTTTTTTAAACACTTGAAGACTGAATAAAAGAAATTCTTCAATTTAAAAAAGCAAGAAAAGAGACTGAAGAAAATGGAAAAGAGCCTCTAAGATGTGTGGACATCAGCATACGTATATAGGGAGTCTAAAAAGTGTGGAGAAAAAGGGACAGAAAAATATTTCAAAACATAATTTGGGCCTGACCAGGTGATGGCACAGTGGATAGAGTGTCGGACTGGAATGCAGAGGACCCAGTTTGAAATCCAAAGGTCGCTGGTTTGAGTGCGGGTTCACCAGTTTGAGCACAGGGTCATTGGCTTGAGTGTGGGAACATAGACATGACTGCATGGTCGCTGGCTTGAGCCCAAAGGTCGCTGGCTTGAAGCCCAAGGTTGCTGGCTTGAGCAAGGGGTCACATGCTCTGCTGTAGCCCCAGTCAAGGCACATATGAGAAAGCAATCAATGAACAACTAAGTGCTACAAGAAAGAGTTGATGGTTCTCAATCTCTCTCCTGTCTCTATCTTCCCCTCTCCCCATGCCTCTATCACACACACATACACAAAGATATATTACTAGACAGATATTTTATAATGATGAAAATATCAACACATCCAATGATACAACAATTATATGATACACGCATCTAATACAGCCTTGGATGCTTTGACGCATTAACTGTGAGCAGAGGCCATGCCTGGAGTCATTGGTGTTGGGCATAACACAATAGCTCTGGTCAATATTGCTTCAAATTTCCTGAACAGAACAATTTTTTTTTTAGATGAATACTTCTCTGTGCTAGTGAACTCTACTGGTACTAATTGAAAGTAAAATGCAGTTTGTGCCTTTTTTATAGAAAGGTTCCATTCCAGGATAAGGTCATTTGGTTAAAGAAAGGATCAGAAAAACCTAAAGAATACTTAACAGAACCCTGCTTTGATTAATATATGTGTGCTGCCACCTTATAATAATAGCAATAAGCCAGGCTAATCCATCCAATGACCAGTGAACGAGGCTACCCTGCCTAACATTATCTCCTACAGCAGTTTTCAATTCTGGTTGCATGTTAGAATCACCAAGGGAGTTTTCTGGATTTTAATACCGGGCTTTAAGTTCAATTTTGGTTTCATTAGGTTTTAAAGCTCCTTGGATCCTAATATATAACTACGAATGAGAACTAATGCCCCAGAGTAAAAGCTTTCCTCGTTATTATCTCATAACATTCACCAATATTACATAAATGTGTTCAGCTAGAATTTGCTCCCTAGCTTCCTGAAGCATTTCAAGAATGAGTCACACAGAAACAATCTTCCCAGACCAAAAATACATCTTGGTAAGGCCCTGCAAAACCCCATCAATAATCCTGGCACCAAATATCTTCCTAGATAATTATTTTGAAGATGGTAAACAGTTCAAGGTATAATGTCTAAACCAGGAGTTGGCAAACATTTTCTGTAAAGATGCCAGAATGTTTTAAGCTCTGTGAGACTCAGTAGTTCATGATTGTTCAACTCTTGTCATTGTATCAGAAAATCAGACAATAGGTCACTGAGCATGACTGTGTTCCCATAAAACTTTATGGACGCTGAAATTTGAATTTCTCTTAATTCTCATGTCTTGAAGTATTATCATGTTTTCAACCACTTAAAAATGTAAAAATCATCTTTGCTCATAAGCTGTAAGAAACAGCAGTAGGCGACATTTGACGTGGAGGCCCTAATTTCCTGCATCCTGGTCTAACAAATAGCCAGCACTCGGAAAGAATGGAAACATAAGGTGCAACATATTCACCCTTAGGCAAGGGAAGCAGTACTTCTTGTTACAGGCACCCAAGAACTCTGGTGATTGTCCTCCTGATAAACTGGCCCATCTGCCTTGACCTCTGCCATACATACTTTCCTTATAGCCAGTTTTATCCTTGGCAGTGAAAGGATTCATCTTCTAGAATTCAGATTTCCTGAAGATATGTTACAATCCAAAATAAAAATTAAGTCTTTGTATTGGATCACATCCAGCCACCTTCAAGCTTTAGTCACTAAAATTCCCTTCAGTCAGGGAATCTAGAGGTGGACAATGTAACCTTAGGCAGCTGATAAGACATAAGAAATGGACCCTGTTAGTTCAATGACTTGACCTTCTTTACATAGGTTAGGCTGACTCACCTGGGCTAAACAGCTTTGCATAGTAAGTCTGCACCCTTTTCTGCAGAGAACTTTCTGCACAGAAATCTTCCACACCCTTTCTGAGAACTCTCTAATTTAACCCAGACATGGAGAGAAACACTTTGCACTCAACTTGGAGGAGAGATGGGCATTGCAAATTGCAGCCAAAGGATCCCAATTATCTGCAGGTAGATTCTGACAGAAATCAGTCTTATAAGGGACTAAAAGGAAAATGTGAAATGTGGGATTTGAATTGAAATGGTGATTATAAAGTTCTCACATAAGAGGTTAAAATTTTATGTGCTTGGTTTAATAGATTCAAATTCATTCATTCATCCATCCATTAACTCACTTATTATTCACCAAATATTTAAGTACTAATTAAGTGCTAGGCACTGAGGAACTGAAACAAGGCTGGGTACCTGCTGTCACAGTGTGTCTTGGGGTGGCATACCTACAGAGTAAACAGGCGATTACAGTATCAATAGGTGTCCCACCATTGAAGAAGTTCAGTGTGTTGAGAGCAAAATACCTAAACCAGATTTTTGAACACTTGGAAATTTTCCAGAGTAGGCAAGAAATATGTATTTTACAGTTTAATAAATAAGAAAAAAAAAACCCACACCTATGCTGTGACACCATTTTCAACACAAGATTGATAAAATTCAACGAGCTTGATAGCCCTGTACCACATGGGCAATGGTACAGGAAAACAGGCACTCCTACACATTGCCACCAGGGAAAACTAACATTACCGAGCAAAAATATATATAAACGCACATACTCTTAGACCAAACAATTCTTTCTGGGGATTTTCCTACATATGCAGATTCATATGTGCAATGTATTGTACAAGGATACTCACTGCAGCATTGAGATAGTAATTAGAAACAACCCTCGTATCTATCAATAAGGAACTAATTCAATTCCTATTTGCTCAAAACTCTAAAGGAAGACTCCTTTCTAGGACATACCAAGTCCTACATGATCCCCCTGCCTTCCTGTGCCACTCTCTGTTCACTTCCTAATGGCCTCCTTACACTCCAACAACGCAAACTACTTTAGGGCCTTTGCACTTACTGCGCCCTCTGCCTAGAAAGCTCTTTCCCCAAAAGTAAATGTGGCTTACTCCCTCACTAGCTCAAATGTCACTTTCAGAGGCCTCCTTAGATCCTTTACATGATAACAGCCAGCTCCCAACACCTCTTACCCTCCCTGTGCCTCATTCTTTTACGTTATCAGTTATTACCCACCCGATGTTTGTTCGCCTCTTCAGAATTTAAGCTCCGTAAGGATAGACTGTTCACTGCTGTACTCCAAGGCTAGCAGTACCTGGCACATTGAAGGGGCACAAAATTTTACTGCCTGGATTATGCAACATCCAGGCAACTAAATAGTAAGCAACATTAAAATAAAAAAGGAAGAGCCATGTTTACTTATATGAAAGATACTAAATGAGAAAAGCTAGGTGTATTATATTGTTAAAAGAAAAAATATCTATGTATATATGCCTAGTCTACATAACTGGTTTCAATGGCTGGAGTCAACTGGGTGGCTGAGTCTGGCTAGGAAACCTAACTGTATATATATCGAGTGTATTATCAAGGCTAAAATGAAACGAAAATAGGTTGAGCCAGTGGCTTGTGGAAAAACACAAAAGCAAAGTTTGAGAGTGACCTTAAATTTAATGGCTACTACATTCCGTGTGCTCCAGAATAATCCTTATAATCAGCATCTTTCCCCAACAGGTATGGAAGGAAAATTGCCAAATTATAAACAATGGTATAACCTACAATGGGAGGAGCATTGGTTGTCTATTTTCTCATATTTTGACTTTTCCATGTGCTTTTGTTTTAAAGGAGCAATAAAGTATGTACTTTATGATTAAAGAGTAAGGGCTTTAAAACCATCAGCAGGATTCAAACTTTTCTTATCAGCAGATTAATAGTAGAGGATTAAATTATCAATCACTCTGAGGCAAGTTACAAACCTCTTCTGTGAAGGGGGTTAACTGTACTATTTTGTTGTGGGGATTAAGTGACAATGTGGCTTTGAAATTGTTTATTGGTGCTTTCTCCCTCTTTATTAAAAGTCAAGTCTGAATATAACAACTTAATATTATCATACCACTGCCTAGGCCTCTTTGCCCCATTTTGACTTGTCACCAGTTCTCCCCACTCCAAATGCTCTGACAGCCAGGCCTCTGGTATTTCTGGTAACTATGTTTCACCTTCTTTGCTTTGTGTCTTCCCAACTATTCAATTATGTATACATCTTCTAGGTTATATAGCGCAGCCCTAAAAAGGTCTCTAAGCAAGAGTTGCTCTTTAAGCCCAATCTAATGAATTCATTACTATTTATTCTTTACTTTCTGCCAACTTGTCCTTTTAGAGCTTCCTATTCCTACTAGTTTTATGTATCTTGGAAATCACTGGGCTCCTTCAGAATTCAAGATAGGCTACACAAAGATGACAACCACAATCCTACATGACCATTCATTTAACAAGTCTCAAGTTAACAGCATTTCAGGCCCCCTATTTTCTGTCCTCAGAAGAGACAGTGCCAAGAAGTAGGATCACACTTTCACTTGTTACTTAGCCTAGTTCAAAGCCTAAGGGAGAACTACCACTGTGAAGTCAAGGGTATGCATACTTCCCTCTCTATCCCTGGGAGAGGATCAGGTAAGGCTCTATGTCTAAAGCATGTCTGACATATTGTAAGCTACTAACTGGAGCCATGTTTAAAATTTAGAATGATTTGAGTCTGGACCAACCCTTTTCAACTCAGTCACAAAACCTAGTAGCAGTCTTAACCTCTAAAAGCAGACAAGTGCACTACAAACTGTTACCACTTTTAGACTACTGAACACAGGGGTACTGAGTTATAGTCAATGGTATGAAAGGTATTTGCCTATATAACCTTCCCATAAGGGTAGAATTTCCTGTGCTTGTTTCTTAAAATCATTTTTGCTCCTACTCCTCCCCCTCTATATCTTTTATCCTTTTCTCTTTAGCAACTGCTAGTAATCCGTCCCAAAGCTACCAAAGTTATTTCTACACTTATCTCAGAAATCCGACTTCCAAAAATTGAGTATCAGGATTGTTTGTTCTCTACAGATTTATTGAGTAAACTTAGCTTTATATAATACAAATTAATTAAAACTGACCAAGTGCAACAAATAAGCTTGCCAATTAGTTTGAAACCAACCAGAATTCAGCCAGATTTCAAAATGCCAAGAACAAAGTATCCAAACTTCCAACATACTAATCATTCACACCAAATACTTTGAGGCAGACCAGCATTCCCAAATTGCAGTGCTATCCAGTAACTTTGTTAAGCCTAAGGAAATGGACACGACGGACACCTGTGCCCCACAGGCAACGGTCATTTCCTTTGCTTCATCTTTTTTTTTGCACCAAGGCTAGAAAATTAGCAGGCAAAGCTTGATCAGCAAACAAAATGAACTGTTACTGCCCTACTAAAGATAAAGTCTAAATAAAGAATCTACTGGCTATATTCTAGGGTCTACCAGATGCGACCAAAAACTACATAAGGTATAGCTAAATATATGAGCTTTACAAAACTGCATCTCATTAACATTTCTGATTGACATCTTTAATGACTGCACCAGCCTGGCAAAATAAGATAAAGTATGTTGGGGGTTGGGAAAGAACTAAAAAAAAATCTAACTTGGGAATTAACAGATCTCTGCTCAGAATAAGGCAATCATTAATTTGAAGAGATAGAGGAGTTTCTGGGTTGGACAATTTTGCAAAGCTGGTTTACAAGATGTTTTGTCCCAAATTTAGACAATTCCTCAAACATGCAAAAATGTAGGTATAAAATTGGCTAATCTTGAAAACAAAATGACACCGAGAACTTCCTAAAATGGGAGTTCTGATTTGACACCATCTCATCTAATAACCTGAATACCTCAGTCACTATATCTAGTGTTCAGAAAATTCAGTGCCTTGAGCATCAAGCTCAATTACTTCTTTTATCATTTATTAATAAGCTGTGTTTAGTTCTTGTCAGGCTATTTCCAGGCAAGTCAGTGGTTCTTCTACCTTGACAGATGGGGAATAAGCCTGACAACATATAACAACTCCAATTAATAAAATCAGGGGCTTGTCAGGAAGCGTTCATCCTTTGGGAGTATTTATCTAAAAGCTCTAGGGTGAAAGGAAATTTTCCAAGTGTATGTATACTAAAGGTAATGATGCTGAGGATTTAAAACACCATTAAAACATTGATGTAGGTCTGTATGAATATGGTTGCTATCAAGCTTGACTACTGAAGCTTACCAATTGAGTATTAATATTGAACACAGATCAAAAATCTAGAGAGAAACATTTTATTTAAATGTGCCAAATAAAAACCCACATTTTCAAACCATAAGATGTTAATACATTCAACATTTATATTATCTTACTGCTGTGAATTTACAGAGTAATAATCCAGATCCATTTTGATTAGATGGTTGAAAACCCTTCTTCTAGGTTACATTTTACAAACATCACAAATCCCTTATAATAATGTAAACAAAATAACATTTCCCTAAAAGGTGAACTTGAGAACTTCAGTCCACTCTTTCAGGACTTGCGCTTCTTCGCGGACTTCCTGATGGGGAACGACTAAAAAGAAAAACATTAAGTTTGGAACCATTAGTGTCTACTGAAACTTACTCTTCTTGTTCTGAACATGTCAGGGCAAAACTCAGTTTCCATCAATTCAAAGGTGGCCAAAGAAACTAAGTTTCTATGACAGGGACCTAAAAATTACATAAAAGACCTATTATATATAAATCCTCTGTCCCTGCTTAAGATGAGGCTTTTAATTTTAACCCTGCTAAAATTGCAAGATTGGCCCTGGTCAGGTAGTTCAGCTGGTTCGAACATTACCACAATGGACCAAGGTTGCAGGTCTCATCCGGTCAGGGCACATACAAGAATCAACCAATAAATGCATAAATAGGTGGAACAACAAATTAATGTTTCTCTCTAAAATTATTAAATAAATTAAAAAGAAATTGCAACATTTAATTAAAGAAACTAAATTTGGGGCTTTCTGGGATTATTAAGTAGCAACTAGAAGAGGTTTACAAGACTAAATGCAGCATCATCATTCTAACATTTTATGACTGAATTATTTCCAACAAAAGTGTAGTGATATTGAAGCAGGAAAAGCAATCCTCTAAGAAACTTATTAGCTAGTTGTTGTTTTTTTAAATTTTATTTTATTTATTCATTTTTAGAGAGGAGAGAGGGAGGGAGAGAGAGAGACAGAGAGGGAGAGAGAGGAGAGATAGACAGAGAGAGAGAGAAGGGGGGAGGAGCTGGAAGCATCAACTCCCATATGTGCCTTGACCAGGCAAGCCCAGGGTTTCAAACCGGCGACCTCAGCATTTCCAGGTCGACGCTTTATCCACTGTGCCACCACAGGTCAGGCAATAGCTAGTATTTTTTACATATTTGTGTATATAGCACCAATTCTCCAAAGAGCTCAAAATCAAAGCCTACAAAGTAGGCAGTAAGCAAACAAATTAGGCAGAGGCCATATTTAACAGTTAAAATTTGGCAAATTATTTAGCTTACCTTCTTTTTGGAGATGGAGATCTGGACTTTGATCGGCTGTTAAAACATGAGAAATTCTATTAAGAAAAAATACTAAACAATCCCTCTCAAAGACACATATCATGAAATGAACCCCCATACTGTCCCAAAATTAAAATGTCAGACTGCAGTTACACTGGAGAAAAAGAAAATAAAAGCCTACCACACGCTTTTGCTGACAAAGCAAATCTTCCAACTGTTCTTCATAAAATTAACTACTTTTATCATGCTTAATCTGCCACAAACACAACTATCTTAGAATGCTTTCCCACACACCTAGCAGTTCCAACAAGGGCCTCCAAATAGAACCCTTAAGTTCTAAACCAGGGGTCGGGAACCTTTTTGGCTGAGACAGCTATGAACGCCAAATATTTTAAAATGTAATTCCATGAGAACCATACAGTATGTTTAGCAGTAAATACATGTAAACGTGTGCTTTTTATGTAAGGCCAACATTTTTAAAGTACAATAAGTCTCTGAATTCTTTTTAATAACGTTGTTATGCTGTTGCTAACCAATGATGAATACAGTACTTCTTACCATTAATGCGACTTCTGGTGCTGCATGGTTTTGCTGATGGCTTTGTAGTCTGGTTGATACGTGGTGAGGTTAAGCTTCATGCAGGCATTGAGACTTCCATCCGTTAAATGTGATCGTAGGTTGGTCTTAACGTTATTTAGATGTGAGAAAGACTGCTCACATGCATACGTAGAGCCAAACATTGTCAGTAGATTAATACACGCTGCAGTGTGTGGTATGACTGGAAGAGCGTTCCAAGTTTTGACAATCAGCTTGCCCACGGGTTGAAGTTTTTTCTTTTCTCCCCACTTGTGTTTGCTCACCAACTCTGCTTGCTGTCGTGCAAGTCTTTCCAGATCTTCATTCAGTGACTTGATCTTATTCAGCCATGTCCAGACTGCGCTCACGAAATTCTCCAAAGCACGCTTTGAATGACTGCAGAAGATTAGATGTGAAGCCTGCTAGCTGCTGATCAGGATGTCGAGCAGGGTCACTCGCTGTGCATGCACCTTTAAACTCTCCCAGTTGTTCAAAGTGTAGTAAATGACCTGTTTCAATGTCGGTGAAAAGTTCCAGTTTGTTTTCAAATGCAAACACATCTTGTTGAAGGGATAAGACTGTATTTCCAACGCCTTGCATTTTCACATTGACCTGGTTCACATGTTCATTCATGCCCACGAGATAGTACTTCAGGAGCCACTCAGTGTTAGCTAACTAGAAATGAATGCTTGGCGTATTTCATTTCAAGAAAAGTCCGGATTTCGCTCAGACAAGCCGAAAACAGCTGAGCACTTTCACTCTTGACAACCAACTCACATTGCTGTGCAGATGCAGACCAGGATAATCATTCCCAACTTCATCCAGCAGTGTTTTAAACTGGCAATCATTTAAAGCTTGGGCAACATTAAAGTTGACCACCCGAATGACCAGCAACATCACCTCACCAAGCTGCTCGTCACACATCTGAGCACAAAGCACCTCCTGATGTAGAATGCAGTGAAAACTTAGGATGGGTCTCTTTTCATGTTCACAAAGAAGCCCTACGAATCCTGTTTTTCCCCACCATGCACGGAGCATCATCAGTACACACCAAAATAAATTTATCCACCAGTAATTTTTTTCTTTAGCGAACTCAGTGATAGACTTGAATAAATCCTCCCCTCTTGTTGTCTCTTTCATAGGCCAAATGGCAAGACTTTCCTCACGTAGTGTGTCACCGACAGCATACCTTGCAATCTCGCTGAACTGGGATAAATGGCTTATGTCTGTTGACTGATCCAAAGTGAGAAAAAATGGTGCTGCATTTATGTCCTTCACTTGTGTTGCCTCAATTTGATTTGCCATCAAGATGGTATGATCGTGAACAGTTCTTGCCGACAGAGGCATGTCTTTTATTCGTTTGATTATCTTGTCTTTATCCGAAAAGTCGTTCAAAAGTTCATTGACAACATCAAGCATGAATGTTTTGGCATACTCCCCATCTGTGAATGGCTTTCCATTTCTCACAACTGCTAAAGAACCAGCAAAGCTAGCCGAATTCCAGTCACCTTGTTGGGTCCAAACACGGAGTTGCTGCTGACTAGCTTGCACTCTGCACAGTAGCTCTTGACATGCTTTCTTCCTGCTGTCCCCGCTGGATATTTCAATGCAAATGTAGTATGGTGTGTGCGCTTTATATTTGACCGTTTCATCAATGCAATTTTATCATTGCGTATTAGACACACTGCACAACCTACTCTATCCACACAAAGGCAAATTCCTCTGTCCATTCCTGCTGAACAGTACAATACTCATCTTTTTTTCTTTTTGCCATCTTCTTCATCAAAAGGGTTTGTGCAATTAGCTGACTACTTGATTAAAAGGAGGAAGTTTACTTCCTGATCTCACAATGACCCATGTATGTTAAGTATTATCCAATAAAAATTTAGTGTTGTCCTGGAGGACAGCTTTGATTGGCACCAGCCACCCGCAACCATGAGCGTTAGGAAATGAATGGATTGTAATACATGAGAAATGTTTTATTTTTTAACATTACTTTTTTTATTAAAGATTTGTCTGTGAGCCAGATGCAGCCATCAAAAGAGCCACATCTGGCTCGCAAGCCATAGGTTCCCAATCCCTGTTCTAAACTTTTCCACTATAGCCTGGCATTCTCTTGTCCAGAAAGTCAGCCAGAGTAGGTCAGGTACAAAAGAAATTCTTAAGTTTACCTTATTCATGAGATAATATGCTCTCACCTAACACCTAGGCTTAGAGTTAACACTCAAAACTTCAAAGAATTCGAAACACTTTGAACTCTTTGGATATTGGTGCCATATAACTATAAGAGCAGTAATCACATTTTTACCCTTACCTGCTTCTCGGTCGTGAAAGAGACCTGGATCTTGATCTTGACCTCGACCGGGATCTAAAAAACAGAAATTACACCCCTTAGTGCATACTAGCCATTTTCTAAAACATCTCCTGAGCACCTTATTAGGTAGGTTCAGAACAGAGAGGCTGAAAATACACAAGAGGCAACTCTCGCCTTATATCAAGAATTGGACAGAGTCACATTTTCAACAAGCTGATATTAAATAAATAAGAAAACAATTTCCGATATCTGCTTTGCTCATCCATAATGAGCTGGATTGTCACAATTACAGAGGTGTAATATTCTTAAAATGTATAGTAATCCAAAAGAAAGTAGTTTGCTTTCGTTTAAGGATAATATGATTTGCTTTTACCTTAAAAGAATCAAATCAATGTCACGTAGATCCCTGAATTGAGATTTTTTTTTACTTATTTTAGAGGGGGGAAGACAGTGTTCGAGAGAGAGAGAAGGGAGGAAGAAGCCAAAAGCATCAACTCCCATATGTGCCTTAACCAGGCAAGCCTGGGGTTTTGAAATGGCAACTCGGCCCTGGCCGGTTGGCTCAGCGGTAGAGAGTCGGCCTGGCATGCGGGGGACCTGGGTTCGATTTCCGGCCAGGGCACATAGGAGAAGCGCCCATTTGCTTCTCCACCCCCCCTCCTTCCTCTCTGTCTCTCTCTTCCCCTCCCGCAGCCAAGGCTCCATTGGAGCAAAGATGGCCCGGGCGCTGGGGATGGCTCCTTGGCCTCTGCCCCAGGCGCTAGAGTGGCTCTGGTCTCGGCAGAGCGAAGCCCCGGAGGGGCAGAGCATCGCCCCCTGGTGGGCAGAGCAGCGTCGCCCCTGGTGGGCGTGCCGGGTGGATCCCGGTCGGGCGCATGCGGGAGTCTGTCTGACTGTCCCCGTTTCCGGCTTCAGAAAAATACAAAAAAAATAAAAAATAAAAAAGAAATGGCAACTCCAGCATTCCAAGTTGACGCTTTACCCACTGCACTACCAAGGTCAGGCCTGAACTGAGATTTGAATTACTCAAGTGATTAGAGCTCAGTAAGAAGGATGTCAAAACTGAGTAAGGGTTTATTCTTGAATCAGAAAATCATGGTTCAAGACCATCAATATATCAGCGAGAAACCAAATCAGTATGACATATACATCTTGGGGTCTTGCAATCAAATTAAATTCATTTACCTAGAGAGAGGGTCCAGAACTTTTACAGATGGACATCTCTGCATTTAAAGACTCACAGAACAATGTTATTTCCCAGTTGCATTCCCTACTACTGACTCATCTGTGGAATTATCAACTCCAAATTTTCTAGACTTTATTAAGACATTCTAGTACTGTCATTAAGACATGACAATCCAAATACAAATAAGGGGGGGAAAAATGTTACATACTGGAAATACGTCGATCCTTTTATAGAACCAGATCTAGAGCGTCTGAGGGAGGCTGATCGTGATCTACGGAGAGATACAGATCTGGATCGTCGAGGAGATGCTGATCTTGACCTAAAAATTAATTCAAAGAGGTTTAGGTCCATTTGCAATTAGTTTTTTACTGCTTGTTAAAACTTGAATTAAAGATCTCTCACCTCCTTCCCCTGCTCCTGCTTCGTGAGCGAGAGTATCGCCTACCTCTGGATCTCGAATGTGATCTAGAGCGTGACCTATTTTTCAGGTTAGAAAAAAACAAAATGTTAGATAATCACTCATTTTTATAGTTTTTGTGCCTCTGCTGAAATCGAATCTCAAAACTATTTAAATTTAGTGTCTCATTTGGAAACAAACTCTGGGCCTATTATAATTATCATTATTATTATTTTTACTACCTAAAAAAGGATTTGTTAAAAGCTGAATTACATCTTAGAATTACACAATAAAAAATACCGTAATTTGTATTTAAAATAAACCTTGCAAGTTTGCAGGTCGACCCTCTTTGGCCCATGGTCTAGTAGATCTAGACGATCTAGAAGTATCTATAGCCGATCGCTGCATCTAGATGTTTTCTTCAATCTAACGACGATCAAACTGACAGCCAAATGAGCCAGGTGAGGCTTGATTGACGCAAGAAGATTTTTCTAGTTGGGAATGTGGTCAATCTGGTGTTCCTCTTTCTAAACCGGAGGGGGCCCCAATTGTAAGCCAATTTTACTGTTACGGCGATCACCGACTCAAATTTTCTGCCCTTTAAAGAATAAGGTGAAGCTAGGTGTAGATGACTCGAGGGGATCTGGTCTCTTATGCTGATCACCTCAAGGTCTAGGAGGATCTTAATTGTCGGATTTGCAAGGCGCCTCAGCATATCATAAGGCTCGTGACATTCTGAATCAAGGCGACTGACTCAAACGAAGAAACCTGAAAGGTTTTGACCAGGTTGATTATTAATATATTAACATTGGTTTAATTAAACAATAATTGTAAAATACACCTGTACAATTAACAGTCAAATTTATACAAACATAATAGTTTCTGCCTTGCTAATAAAGGATTTACTTGATTAACTAGTATACCAACCATTCTTTTAAAATAAATACCTGCTGCTTCTTCTTCGCCGACTATAGCGATGACAATCATAAGCATAATGTCCCTTTTCTCCACACTCATAACATCTATCATTGGGATCAAAGGGACGTCGGGCAGGTGGTCTATCAAAACGAGATCTCCGAGGCATGCCTGTTGATAGTTCAACCCTTACTCGGGAACCACAAATCACCCTATAAAAAAGAACAAAAATTCTAATGCTAAAAAAACATGCACCTTCCTAGTTTTAAAACTTTTCTTTCTTTCTTTCATTTTTTTTTTTTTGTATTTTTCTGAAGTTGGAAACGGAGAGGCAGTCAGACAGACTCCCGCATACGCCTGACCGGGATCCACCGGGCACGCCCACCAGGGGCGTCACTCTGCTGCAACCAGAGCCATTCGAGTGCCTGAAGCAGAGGTCAGAGCCATCCTCAGCGCCTGGGCCAACTTTGCTCCAATGGAGCCTTGGCTGCGAGAGGGGAAGAGAGAGACAGAGAGGGGAGGGAGAGGGGTGGAGAAGCAGATGGGCGCTTCTCTTGTGTGCCCTGGCCGGGAATCGAACCCGGGACTCCTACAAGCCAGTCCAACGCTCTACCACTGAGCCAACAGGCCAGGGCTAGAACTTTTCAACCATTCTGCTTTTACAAACATTAGCTGTCTTTGTAAGTCCTTCCAACGCACCTTTGCTCCCTTTCTGAAGTAAAATGATGAGCTAATTATAATCTCTAAACTACAGAATCAGAGCTTAGCACCTAGCTCATTAACCAACCCGCTGGACTATATTCTAAGTTTCCACACGGACATCTTACTTACTTGCCATCCAGGCCTCGCACTGCATCTTCTGCATCTCTAGGGTCTTCAAATTCCACAAAGGCAAATCCTGGAGGATTTCTCGCAATCCACACAGTTCTTAATGGACCATAATAACTGAAAGCCCTTTCTAACTCTCCTTTGCCAGCACCAGTTCCCAGGTTACCAACATACACCTTGGTTTCTGTTTAAAAATGCAAAAAGAAAGATGAATGTTATGCAACATTTGACCCAAGTTTGAATAATACTTTACCTTAAAACTGTGCAAAGCACGTTTAGTGCTCTGTCAAGGATTAAGTTTGGCCTCAACATCAGCAAAGTCTGAAAATTTCGAAAAGCTAGGCGTATGACAAGAATTCTAATAAAGTGGGGGGAACCTCCAATACACGTGTAACGATGAATGGTAGGATATTCCCAGGCGTACGGCGGGCTCCGCCCCGGCCACGCCCCCGACGTCCTGGGAGCGCGCGGACCCGTGGCGGCAGCGGCGTCGGGCGCCCCACCGAAGGCCGGACCGGGAGAGCAGGGCTGCGCCGGCTCTCGTCCTCCGCGGCAACCGCCCCGGGCGCAGGCTCATCTAAGACTCCAGCTCCCGCCCCAGTAATAAACCGCGCTCGAAAGAGCTAAAAGAAAAGAAACCAGCCGCCGGACGACAAGACTACGTCTCCGTACCCACTCCGCAATTCGACCGAGTGTATGACGAAAAACCGCAGCTCGAAGCTGGGGCCAGTTTTGTTCAGGCTCAAAGTCATCCTTGATTTTATAGCTGCCAGCAGGCCTGTCCCCTAAAGTGGCGGGAAAGTGCCAAGGAAATGCGCCACCACGCTCGTCAATGTGCGCAAAATGGCAGCCGAGGGCAGGAGGGGGGTGTGGGGGGCGACGAGCGGATTGAGGAAGGGGGACACGAAAACAGTGACCGTGGGCATGACCTGGGCTGGTGCGCCAGACGAAAACGCCCGAGCAGCAGCACGGCCCTCGACACAGACCTACACCCGCCATCCCCCGTCTCTTTTAATATCCCGCCCCTGCTGCCTCCGGCTTCGGACGCCATGCGCCGAGGCCGCCATTACGCACGCGGAATAACCGTCTCCCAACCGCCGCGCCAGCCCCCCGGCCTCGCAACACTCGCTACGCCCACAACAACGTCCCTCACTGGGCCCTAGCCGCTCACCTCCTCCGTACCGCCCATAACGCGACATAGTGACTGTCCCGCGAGCTCTGCTCTCTCAGCTCGCAGTGACCAGGAATCGAGGAATACAAAACCCACAATCCCTAACACGCCAACGGTCCAGCGACACTACGAGGAAGAGCGTGAGTTCCGGTTTATATATGCGACGGACCGGTTTCTTTGCGCATGCGTTATCTTAGCGTTCTGCGCGGCACAAAGGAGACGGGTAGAAACAGCGGAGAAGCGACGCGGAAGGAAACCGAAGAAACTAAAACACCAATCACAGGCGGAGGGATACGTTTCCATGGGAACGTCAGAATCCCGCCTGTAAACCCTTGGTCTACCCCGCGGTGTCCCGCCCCTATCCTCCCCGTTTTTCTGATCCCTTCTCCTTTCCGTTCCCTCCTCCCTTCCCCGTCTCATTTCCCCACTCTAGGGACCGCAGCTCTAGTACTTATTACAGGTGCATTAAACTGGCCTTATGAAAGGCTGTAAAATATAACTGCTGATGTTGCAGCCGTCGCCACCGTTCTGTTGTCAGACTGGCCCAGACCACTACTCTGATCTTTGGGGCTCATCAGAGCCAGGCTGAGAACTCCAGGAACTCCGCCACCTGAGTAGTGGGCTCTGTAGTGGGCTCTGCATTATACGCCTCAGAAGAAGTGACACCTCGAGGGATCGCCATTCCTGTACCGACCCGCCTATCCCTTAAGAACCAGCCACCAATTTTCACCAACACGTTCAGAGTTCTTGGAGGCAGGGAGCAGGGCGGGGGTGGGTAGGTGGCGGGGGGGGGGGGGGGCAACAAAGGTGTAGAGTTTCTTCTTTCGTCTTATGTTGAAATTGTGACAAAACTAAATCCTTAAAGCATTTTGTCTAGTGGCAATTCTGAAATTATTTGCATTTGAAGCACACTCGATTTGTGCGTCCCTTCTAGTTCTTTTTGCTTTGTATTGTAGTAACACATCTCAGCCACTAAACACTCAGATCCTTAAGTCTGGGACTTAAGTCTTTTAGTAGCTGCTGCTTGCTGCTTAGCCACTCTATATTGCAAATATATGGAAACATTCTTTTTCGTTACAATCACTTAAAATCCAGTATTGATTTTACACATTGCATTTTCCAGACACCGATTATACAAATTCAGATTTAACTTTTTTTTTTTTTTTTTTTTACCATGACCCATAAATACTTGGGATACACGAATTGGAAATGTTTCACATAAAAGAATTCCTTAGGTATCTGTACTTTTTTCACCTGCTGTATCTTCACCCAGTGTGTATAGGTGTGGGATACACAGTATAGAAGAAAAGAGGATTAGCTGAAGAAGCCTTTATTCAGGAGAGAATATGGATTCTCCCCAGGTAATGCTATGAATTTATATATTTTTTCAGATTTATCAAATTATGAAAAGAATTACTGTGTCAAGGAACTCTAGCAACAAAATAGAAGTTCTATATAGTATATTTGTTTTCCATTAGTCTTAATGATTTTTGTCTTCATCTACTTTACACAATTCTTCTCAAAAGGATAAAACCATAAAGATATTTTTATTTTAAGTCTCTGAAAAGTAGACTACAGTATTAATTCTATAGAATCTCACTATTTATATTTTCTCCTCTTAAGAATTTATGAAAATTGCTGTTGGACAAAACAGAGAATTTATTCAAAAGATAATCAGTCAACGGCCATACCACCCTGAATGCCCGAGATCTGGTCTATCTCTGGCACCAAGTTGGGTTGGTTCTGGTTAGAACTTGGGAGAAATAGTACTTATTATACTGCATAGCTCCTAATAGGCCTCAATAAATAGTTTTTGGCTCTGAACACAGAATCTAGTGTACAGAAGGGAATTCTAAGCCAGTAATAATGCTAACAATATAAAAAGAAGCAATTTTTCAACTTAAAACAAACTGCTTTCAAGCACATTAAAGGAGAGAGGTTAACCCTGACTGACTTGCCTGCCTCTAGGAGACAGGCACTTTGATAAATTAATTACATCTATTTATTTCTATTAAAAGAGCCGATTCTAGGCTGGGCTTTGCTAACATGGTTGCCATGAAAAAAATAGCAGTACTGTGTACTATTTCTGTACACTATTATAGTGAACACTCTTTCTCTAAGAACATGTAACCCAGGGGTCCCCAAACTACGGCCGCGGGCAGCATGCGGCCCCCTGAGGCCATTTATCCGGCCCCACCGCGCTTCTGGAAGGGGCACCTCTTTCATTGGTGGTCAGTGAGAGGAGCATAGTTCCCATTGAAATATTGGTCAGTTTGTTGTTTTAAATTTACAGGTTCTTTATTTTAAATATTGTATTTGTTTCTGTTTTGTCTTTTTACTTTAAAATAAGATATGTGCAGTATGCATAGGGATTTGTTCATAGTTTTTTTTATAGTCGAGCCCTCCAATGGTCTGAGGGACAGTGAACTGGCCCCCTGTGTGAAAAGTTTGGGGACCCCTGATGTAACCATTTCTTTTCACTAAATGACAATCTAAATTTGGGAGATTCTATTGTAAGGAGTACTTTTATTCTGCTGATTCTTTTGAAATAAGTTTCACTGACATTTTTGCCTCTAGGATTCTGTGTTAAATTAAGATTACATTCTCAGATTCAGTTTGAATGTTAAAGCTACTTAATTCAGTTCAACAAATATTCTATTTACTAATATGAAATATTGAGTAATTCTTAACACATTGTTGTTAACATTGAGAATGTTTTTAGTGTTTTAGGGGGTAATTCTTAATCTTTTTACAGCAGCTTTCAAAATTTATCTACATTTCCTAGATCACTATTTCCAGGGAAGCATTAAAGAAAAAGTTCACTTTTTATCTTATTTTCTTCTTCATTTTAGTTTCACTTTTAAGTCATTTTTACCATCTTAGCTTGGATATGAAAACATTAAAACAAGAAAATCAAGTTTAGACTTTTGCACATGTATTGATTTTTTTAACCCAACAAAATAGTCTGTAGTTACAAAGACTAGTCTTTTAATATCTATTTATGTATGTGCTGTTGTATGTATGGTCAATCGAAACAACTACAACTTTCTTTTTTCAACATTTCATAATCTTATGTTTCATCTGGAATGCATGTTAGAAGCATATTTATAATTTTTTCATAGTATAAAAAATTTGACTTTTCATTACCCAAGTGTTGGACGACAGTCAGTACTTAAGTCTGGGGTAGGTTGGGACAACAGTTAAAGAAAGCCAGTGCTTTGACCATCTTCATAGAGCGAAACTAGGAAGAAGAAAAATGTGATGCAGGAGTGCCCTGCTAATATAAATATTACCATAATGGGTGACTGCAGAGTAAAAGAACCTAGGAAGAATGAGGCTTTTGGAGGAATGCCTGATTGTATTAAAAAGTGTGAAACTGTAACCATCAATTGTTAAACTAATCAATTGTGTTGTTCTTTCTCTAAAGAAAGAATATTCATGAAAGGAATTCAGTAAGCTTGGTTGGTGTCTTAACTAGAGGGCTAGATTAGTTAGACTTTAGAGTTTAGCAGTTTATCCATCACCATTTTAGAAGAAGAGAACCTATGTTATTTAGAGAAATACTGCTCAAGACCTTTGACTTTCCTTTGTCTGATGTTTTGGCACTCATTTTCTAGTCTCTGGAAAAGCATATGTTCTACTCTAAGTTAATAAAAGTGATTTTAGTTCATACATCCTTTTCTTAGGAGAGGTGGTGCAGTGTAATAATTAAGAACGTAAGCATGTGGAGTGTGACAGTAACGGGCTTGAAGCGTGGCCCCACCCTGGTCAAGTTTTTCATCTACCAGTACTTCCATTACCTCATCTGAAAAGCGGGGTTTTGCCTGACAGTGTGATGTCGCAGCAGATAAAGCCTCAACCTGTAATGCTGAGGTCGCCTGGTCAGAAACCCTGACTTGCCTGCCCGGTCAAGGCACGTGGGAGAAGCAACTGCTGCGAGCTGATGCTTCCTATTCCCCCACACACTTTCTCTCTCTCTCTCTCTCTCCTCTCTCTCCTCTCTCTGAAAGTCAATAAGTAAAATGTTAAAAAAAAAAAAAAAAGAACCCCCAAAACAAAACTAAAACAATTCTATTAAAAAAAAGTGGGGTTTCATAATAGTAACTATCTCAGAGAGTTGTTTTTCGGAGTCAATGAGGTAAAACAAGTAAATAACATTGCAAAACGTCTAGCATTATTCAATAAATGTTAGTAGAAGGTGGAGGAGGAAGAGCAGTAGTAGTAGCAGTAGTCTGACTAACCTTTGTAAGCTTCTAAAAGTTTGATGTGATCTGGGTGCATTGACAAAATTGAAATTTGTTTCTGCAAAGCTAGAGACTAGACCTCTGGAATGTGGTGACCAGCCTTAAGTGGCCACTCCTAAGACGTCTTTGTCTGATCACTCATTGACTTCAGTAAGGGAAATTGTCACTTTTCTTCTTCAACCCAATCCACAGAGAGAAAAACAATCTGACATATAAGAAGCAACAACTCAGAAAAGGAAATTTTGTTCTTGGAAAGTAAATTCTGCCCTGGCTGGATAGCTTGACTGGTTACTAGTCGTAGTCAACCTGGTCCCTACTGCCCTCTAGTGGGCATTCCAGCTTTCTTGGTGGGCGGTAGCGGAGCAACCAAAGTATAAATAAAAAGATAGATTTAATTATAGTAAGTTGTTTTATAAAGATTTATTCTGCTGAACTTAGCAAAAATCCGACATAAAGTACTTGGTAAGTAATTATTATTTTATGCTTTAACCTGCTGTAACTCTGCTTTATAAATTTATAGAGTAATTTCCCTACTTTATAAATCACCATTACTGTGGAACCCATGGGTGGTTAGAAAATTTTACTACTAACAAAGATGAAAAGGGGGCAGTAGGTATAAAAAGGTTGATTACCCCTGGGTTAGACTGTTAGAGCATCATCTGGATACACCAAGGTTGTGGGTTTGATCCCCAGTCAGGGCGTATACAGGAACAAATCTATCTTTCTCTATCTCCCTCTCCAGATAAAATCAATAAATAATATTTAAAAAAAGAAAAGTAAAGTAAATCCCCAGGAATTCCAAAATGAAATGCTGAAACCTTGTTAAGGGTTATATGCAAAAGTATTTGCCTGGGGAATGGGGAGATACGTGTTCATGAGCAGTGGAGAAATTGTCTCTTTTTATACAAAGTTTAGTCTTTGAAGCTAATTCTTGTGAGATTAAGCACATATTTTTTTATTTTTAATATGATTGATTGATTTTAGAGAGAGAGAGAAATATCAATCCATTATGCCACCTATCCATGCCTGCAATGATTTAGTCTTTATGTGCCCCGACCAGGGATTGAACCTGCAACCTTGGTATATTGGGATGATGCTCTAACCAACTGAGCTACCCAGCACCACCTGTAGGCACTTCTTTAAAAAACAAAAACAAAAAAATGTATTTTAAAACCAATAAGACACTACAACACTTAAATAGATAATTAAGTTTAGACTACATGTGAAAGAAATGGCTTGAAATTCAGAGATAGAAGGATCTCTGAATTAGATCATTAGTCTAATCACTTTGTTTTCCAGATGAGACTAAGATATAGAATTACAGAATGGTGAACTTGACTTGGAGTGGTGAACACTCAATACAGGGTACTGATGATGTGTTGTTGAATTGTGCACCTGAACCTGTATAATTTTTTTAACCATGTCACCCCAATAAATAAGTAAAAAGAAAAAAAATAATTGCAGAATAGTGAGAGCATTGATTCCCAAATGCTGCTGCAAGGACTGTCACTGTGAACCGTGATGAAAATTTCTCAAATCCAAAAAAATAGGGACTGTTGGCAACTAGTCTCCCTTAGGAAAGAGCCATCCTTTGTTCTGTGAATATGTCTTTCTTATTTTTTTATTAAAATGCTCCTCCAGTTTTAGAGTTTTTTTAGTTTTTATTTCAGAGATAGAAAGTCAGAGAGAGGTATAGATAGGGACAGACAGACAGGAACGGAGAGAGATGAGAAGCATCAATCATTAGTTTTTCGTTGCGACACCTTAGTTGTTCATTGATTGCTTTCTCATATGTGCCTTGACCGTGGGCCTTCAGCAGAACCAGTAACCCCTTGCTCAAGCCACCGACCTTGGGTCCAAGCTGGTGAGCTTTGCTCAAACCAGATGAGCCCGTGCTCTAGCTGGCGACCTCGGCCTCTCAAACCTGGGTCCCCCACATCCCAGTCCGATGCTCTATCCACTGCGCCACCGCCTGGTCAGGCGCTCCTCTAGTTTTTTAATGAAAGGAACAGATTGTTGTTCCTCTCTCTCTCCTTTCCTCTCTCTGTAAAATCAATAAAGTAAAAAATATATATATTTAGAAAAAGAACAAAGCATGAATTTACCCAATTAAAAATAGAAAAAAAATCAGAAACAGTTCAGAAAAGCAAAGAAAGAATAAAATGAAAAAAAAGTTTATCGTAGTAAAAATGCAAATTAAAACAGCGTACTTTTTTTTGTCAGGAGTGCAGTGAAATCGGCACTTATACCCACTAATGGAAATGTGAAATAATATGATATTCTTGAGGGTCAGTTTGGCAGTGTTTTATTTCTTAAATTTTTATTGATTTTTTTTAAGTGAGAGTAAATAGACTCCTGCATGCACCCCCACACCCAGCAAAGAGGGAAAGAGAGAGAGAAGGAGTAATGGGAAAGGAAGCAAATGGTTGCTTCTCATGTGTGTCCTGACCAGGAATCGAACCCAGGACATCTACACGCTGGGCTGAGACTCTGTCCACTGAGCTAACCAGCCAGGGCCCAGCAGTAGGTTTTAAATTTCAATTATATGTAGAGTAGGTCCCTCCTTACCTGTAGTTTTGTTTTCCATGGTGTCAGTTACCAATAAGCTGGAGCCAATAAATATTAAATAGAAAATTCTAAAAATAATTTACAAGTTTAAAATTTTTTTTATTGATTTTAAAGTGAGAAGAGAGGGAAGTGGGGGAGGAGATAGAGAGACAGAAACATATGTTTCTGTATGTGCCCTGACCAGGGATTGAACCGGCAGCCTTTGGCTCCCAGGCTGACACTCAAACCAACAGAACTATCCAGCCAGGGCACAATTTACAAGTTATAAATACGTACCATTCTAATAGTGTGATGACCTATTGGGCCATTCTGCTCCATCCCACCCAGGACGTGAATCCCCCTTTGTCCAACATATCCATGCTGTATATACTACCTGCACTTTAATCACTTAGTAACTGTCTGGATTAGCACATCATTTGTCAGACAGACCACATTCACATAACTTTTATTATAATTGGTGTATTTTACTACTAGTTACTATGTACCTAATTTATAAATTACTGTGCCTGGAATTGCCAGGGCTTGGATATCAATCACTGATGAGTATGGGGGAAGAAAAAGGGAGACAGTGTAGAGTAGATGATGGGTTCGACCATCTAGACAGGAAATACAAGAGTAGATTGAGGAGGAGATGGGTTTAGGGTTTCATAAATAGCATCCCTTTTCCTCCCCTGAGTTCAGGAAAAGAAGACTGAAACATGACCTTTTTAAAGTAGAGCATTCCTATAGCAGAAAAGTTCCCTTAGGGAACAATAAGAATAAGGAATACAGTGGATGGGGTAATCAGAGATGTTTTCTAATGAGTATAAACTCTCAGTTCTGAGATTAATAAGGTCTGAGGATCTAATATATAGCAAGGTGACTATAGTTGACAACACTATTGTATGTACAATTAAAATTTGCTAAGAGTAGAACTTAAATGTTCTCACCACTCCCAGAATCATCATGTTGTATACTTTAATTAATCTTACGATTTTATTTGCCAATTTAATTTAATGAAACTGAGGGAGGAAATAATTGGAAATAGGAACCCCCTCACCATCTCTGAAAATGTATATTATTGACTGAACAAGTATTAGTCCTTGAGGTAGGTAAAAATAGAATCTCAATCCCAAAAATATTAGAACAATATACAAGTAAACCTTGGTACAAGGACCTCATTATGGTTATATCTTTATGTACTCTTTGGGAATAGCAAACTTAGCAATTCTATGGCAGAAAGATGAGTTCACAACTTGCTTTCAAGAAATTCCTAGAAATATGTTGTGGGTACCTGAATCATTTAGCAACCATTTATTAATCCCTACTTTGTTCAAAAAAGTGAGCTAGGACTGGGGTGTGATGCTGAATAAAACACAGATTATACCTCAGAGTTCCCAGGCTGGTAGTGAAAGCAGGTGACTAAATAATTACAGTGCAGTGAGCTAGAAGCTAATAGGGATATACGCACAATGCCATTAGAGTGGTTGTGCTGACAGACTCAGGTCAGGTTCTGGGAAAAGTAAGATTTAGATTATGTTGGAAGGAGAATAGGGATTTTACGGAATATCATTTGAAAGCATTAGGCCAAAGAAGGGGAAGTTTGTCCTTGGGTGGAATCTGGCCCTCATCTAGGTTTCTCCAGCGAACCTTCATCTAGCCATTACTACTGCAGCTCCAGGAAGAATTTCCCTCCTCATGAACTGCATGGCTTTTCCTCTCAGAACTTAACCTTTAGGGAAATATGTAATTAACAGCTTTCTTCTTTATTTTTAATATTTTTAAATTTATGTGAGAGAGAGAGCGGAAGGACGGGAGGAGCAGGAAGCATTAACTCATAGTTGCTTCTTGTATGTGCCTTGACCAGGCAAGCCCAGGGTTTTGAACAGGGACCTCAGCGTTCCAGGTCAACGCTTTATCCACTGCACCACCAGGGCCAGGTAACTTAGCTTTTTAATGGATAGTGATTATCGTTGCTGATATCCTGAAGCATAACTAAGCCTTAAGGTGTAAAAACAAGCAATTTAACTAAAATAATACCTCTGAGGTTGTCCTCCTTCCCCTCATTTTTTCCCTCTGATATTTTCCCTGTTTCAAAATACAGAATTAAAGTACATTTTAAAGTATACTTGTAATTGTTGTAAAGCATGGTAATTAATATTAAAGTGCTATATTTGCTGTTTCAACTTTTTAAAATAGATTAATTGAACCTACTGTGTTGTTATGAATCGATTTCTACATGTAATTGGTTTTCCATTATACAGACCCTCCACCCTACCTTCCTACCACAATACCACAGTAATGCTGTGATAGCAACTGTTATATTTGAATATTTTTTCGAATTGCAGCAATGCTAGGAAGTCTTTCTAGTTTATACAGCCTTTCCATGTCCAAAATTCCATACAAATAACCATAATATTTCACAAAGATCTATTTTTTTAATGAAAATATACACAAATGTAGTGGTGTTACTAAGAATAATAGAATGGATTTTTGATTCCTATAATCTTTTGGTCTGGACAATTTACTCCTTCCTTAGTTTTAAGCTTCCTTAGTTTTAAGGGGATACAGTCCCCTTTCAAGCCTGAATCTTGTCCCCAAAATTTTCCTAGAGAGAAGTTCAATTCTACAACATAAATTCGCAAAAGCATGATCTTAAGAAAATAATGAATTGGAGGGATGGTTACAAAAGAACTCTTCACACAATATATTAAAAGAATGTTTTTTATTTTTAGAGAAAGGGAGAGAGAGAGACAGGAAGGGAGAAAGATAAGATGCATCAGCTCATAGTTGCATCATGTTAGTTGTTCATTGATGGCTTTATATGTGCTTTGACCTGGGAGCTCAAGCAGAGCCAGCGACCTTGGGCTCAAGTCAGCTTTCTTAGGCTTCAAGCCAGTGATCATGGGATATCGATCTCGTGCTCAAGCCTGTGTCCCCATGCTCAAGCTGGGTGAGCCTGGGCTCAAGCTGTAGAGCTCGGGGTTTTGAACCTGGGACCTTAGCGTCCCGGGTCAATGCTCCTTCCACTGAGTCACCACTGGTCAGGCAACGAATGTGCTTTCTTTGGTACATTTCAAATGATTTGAGGTTTTCAGAACTACATCTTCTAGGTAAATAAAATGATCTTTTTTCCCATTTTGTCTGATCTAGATGACACTATCCTAATGCTGCACCTCAGAGCTCTTAGTTTGCTTGCCTCCATTATAATAGCAACACTTCAGGTTGTAGGACTGACCCCAGTCAGGAGAACAGGAGCTACCCTCACTGCAGACACATCACTACACTGCAGATCTTTCCCATCTCTAAAACGAAAAAGTGAATATGTCGCTTATTCTAAGTAAAAGAGAACATAATAAGGAAGATGACTTTACATCATTTACTTTATGAAAGGAAGACAATGATGAGGCCAATGATGAGTTTGAAGACGCCTATGAAATTATTCCAGCAGCCACAATAATGAATCTAACATCTTCCCTGGAAGAATGCACAACTGGGTTGTATTTATTTCTAAATAACAGATTCTCCGATGCAATAAATTTCATGGTCGAAAAACAGCATATACCATGCTCTAATTTATGGTATCCTTATGGTTGTCCAAGCCATCTTGACTTTCGAGCCACAGGATATAGAGATTAGGATGACTGCTGTAAAGGAAGCTTCGAAAACCTGTAACAGTTTCCGAACAAAAGAGAAGAAGACGAGTTTTCTCATTTAGTGAGTAAACAGGCAATGAAGGCTGTCAAAGAAGAGGAGTTGCATGCAGAAGTCTGCTATGCTGAGTGTTTGATCTTAAAATCCACTATAACATTTATACAAGAGGAGACTGTACTTGGTTTTCTTAAAAGTGGGGTCAACATTGGGTTAAGTTACCAAATATTCAAAGACTATCAATATATATTAGCACGAATACCTAACAACCAAAGCAAAACCTACAAACACCTGGTTGGAGGAATAAAATTTGGACTTGGAGCATTCAATTTGATGTTATCACTTGTGCCATCAAACATACCTAAATTCCACAATATTCTTGACTATTATGGTGATAGAGAGGTAGGCTTAACTTTACTTCACGAGAGTGCATCTGGATCACATATAAACAATGTTTTAAGTATTGATATTTTGACACTACTCTTCCATTACAATTATATCTGTATTACTTTTGGTATTGAAAATGGTCATCATTCTTCTATAGAAGACCTCTTCCTAATCTATCTCCAGAAATTTCCAAAGTGTGTCATACTTAAATTTTTTCAAGCACGTTTTAGTATGCTGAAAGGAAAGTTTGAAATTGCACAGTTACCATTAGAGGAGTGCATTTTTATTCAGAATGAATGGAAGCAGCTTAATCACCTCTGTTACTGGGAGCTCATGTGGTGCTACATTTTTGTGCATTGGAAGCAGGCTTACCACTATGCCGATCTGCTGTTTCAAAACAGCAGGTGGTCCAACGCAACGTATTTATACAGTAAAGCTATTCTGTTGGCCTTGCTTCCTTCTGGATTTGCTAAATCAGCAAGTGAGGACGTGAACTCTCTCTTCTTAAAAGTGGATAACCTGAGAATCAGAATTTTAGGAAATTTTGTGCCAGTAGAAAAGTTTGTTGCTGAGAAGGGTCAGCGCTATGGTTCTCCTACAGGCTGCTTTACAGCACAGCCCATTCTGGAATTCGTTTATGCCTGGAGTGGTTTCCAAGTCATGAGCAAAATACTACATCTTATTTCATACTGGCTTTCAATAATTGACAAAGGAGAAGACATTTTGTGAGAAAATCCAAATTAAGAGTATGGCACAGATGACTTAAATTTGCTAAATTTACTGAAAGGTCTATGTCTGAGATACTTAGGCAAATATTCAACAGCTGAGCAGTACTTTTTTTTTTATAAATAAATTTTTATTTTAATGGGGTGACATCAATAAATCAGGGTACATATATTCAAAGAAAACATGTCCAGGTTAACTTGTCATTCCATTCTGTTGCATACCCATCACCCAAAGTCAGATCATCCTCCTTCACCTTCTATCTAGTTTTCTTTGTGCCCCTCCCCACCTCCTGCCCCTCTCCCCCCTTCCCTCCCCTGCCCCCCCCTAAACCACCACACTCTTGTCCATGTCTCTTAGTCTAGTTTTTATGTCCCACCAATGTATGGAATCCTGCAGTTCTTGTTTTTTTCTGATTTACTTATTTCACTCCGTATAATGTTATCAGGATCCCACCATTTTGTTGTAAGTGGTCCGATGTCATCATTTCTTATGGCTGAGTAGTATACCATAGTGTATATTGCCACATCTTCTTTATCCAGTCCCCTATTTTATTTTTACAGTGATTAAAGCTTTTAAGCAAACTCTTGGCCAATACAGGAAGAATCCATAAAAGAGTAGTATCCTTAACATGTTCACCAAGTCCAAGTTGGCCCCAACACCATGCCAAATCCCTGAAAAATGCAACCCAACCCCTGAGCAGTACTTTAATTGTGTCATTCAAAAGGAGAAATTGTTAAAATATGACCACTATTTGGTGCCATACACTTACTATGAACTGGGAATTCTATACTATCTGAAAGGAGATTATGCCAATGCAATGAAAAACTTTGACAACATAAAAATCTACAGAGACTATTCCATGGAAGCCCGATTACAGTTTAGGGCTCACATAACTCTTGAACGAATAGCTAAAGAAAAGTAATTTAGACACAAAATATGCTTTTGTTTACTATGAGTAAAGTGTCTCCAGTCAGCAAGGTTAATTAACAGGTAGAAAAAATCATTTCTTTGTGGAAGAAATCTAAGAAGAGGCAGCTGCTAAGAATCTGGTAACAAGAAAGAAATTACCTTTCTCTCTTTCCTTCTCTATAAGTATAAAATTAAATGTCAGACTAGCAAATGGAATGATGTACATTTTTGAAAACGAAAAGGTAAATGATGCACATTATAAAAGATACTTTCATATAGTTATGAATTTATCCATCATGTTAGAGAACATTTTCAAAAACTCAAAAGATATTTTTAACATCTCATTATATATAATATATACTTCTTAAATAAAATAGGGAAAGTAGCTACACTAGGAATCCCAGTGCCCTGTAAATGTTTTTATTTAATTAGTAAAAGAAAGAAAAAAGAGTTTAAGGTCTTCCTGACATTTCAAAACAATGATGAGCTGAGAGCCTAGACTCAATGGTTTCCAATGATGCTCAGTAATTGTTATTGGCGTTTTATACCAGAGAAGATTATTTTCCTCCTGTGTGCTTAGAAGTATATTTTACCTTTTTCATTAGGAAGTCCAAATATGTGGCTATAATTTACAGCAGGATAGAATAGAAAGATGCGGCTCCTCCACACACGCACACGCACACACGCACTAACCCTTTGAAGATAATTGAGGAGGCCAGGAGGATAAATGCACTGGGTAAAAAAAAAAAGTCAAGATTGAGGCCCTTAAAGGGAGAGTTTAGTTACCACCAGCCCTCCCTTTAGCTGCTGTCCCTAGGTATAATTCCTATTAAGACCAGCTCTTCAATATAATTAAACCCTTGCATCTATCCTGTGTTATGGTAAACGGGCTAATCTGAGAGTCAATTGCATGGGCTCGGTATTGTTTTACCCTCTTCGGGATAAAATTAGTCCCTGGTTTTCAGACCATTAAGTCTGGCTGAGTGTATCTTCTGTGCTGTCACCTGTGAAAAAAGACACTGCCAGGAAAGCTTGCTTTGCTAAAACACATGAGTGAAACACATTATCTTAGTGCTTTGGGTGTCCAAACAACCCACTGGAGCCCATCCTGGGGCTACTAGTTCAGATATAGAAATGCTTAGGTTGAAAAACATGTTCCTTATTAGTTAAAAATAGACTTTTAGGTGCACAGATATACTTTAGTTATAATATATTCACCATTATTTAATAATGCTGGTACTGTATAGTAGTTAGGAGGGCAGGTTCTGGCCTGATTGCCTGGATTTACATCCTAGCTCTGTCACTAAATAGCTGTGTGGTCCTGGGCCTCTGTACCTCAGTTTCCTTAGCTATCAGTTGAGATAATTAATAATAGTTCTTATCTCATGGTTTTCCTGTGATTAAGACTGAGTTTATATAGATTTATTATCCCTATTACTAGTAAGAATAACACATTGTTGTTCAGTGAAGAGGACTTAAATTACTTTCTTGGAAAAAGCAAAGGTTCCTTTGTTACCACTTTGCCAATCTAAAACTTGATTGATACTGTAACTTGCTTTTTCTGTTCTTAGCTTATCTTGGTAACTTATGAAATAAGTAACTCTCTGTTTAATTTATGACTTTGTGCTTTGCCCCAGTTTCTAACAATGAAGAGTGAAGTTATTAATTAAACAAGTATCTGTTGAGTGCCTACTATATGCAGGCGCTGAGCTGTGTACTGAGGATATAAAAAGAAAGCATGGTCTCTCTTCTGAGGACTTTATTAGGGAGAAAAGTTAGAAAAAGGTTTTGTTATGGGTTTAAACACTTAAAGAAATTGCTTAAACAGAAAGTCATTTATTTGTCCCAAACAAAAAAGTATCTGAACGTAGGTAGTTCAGGTCTGGTCTGGCTCTTTTTATCTCATATTTTTCTGCTTGGCATACAGGCCTTCCATGCGTGTTTCCTCACGGTGGAAAAGGCTGCGGCACCTCCAGGCCTCATGCTCAAGCCAGGCAGGCTGGGACAGAAATGGTTAAGGCACCAAAAAGGCCTTCTCTTTATTAGGAGGCATTGCTTTTTTATTTCAGAAAACACAGCCTTCCTAGGAATGTCCATTATATCTCATTGGTCAGAAATATTTGTGTGGCCACTTCTGCCCACAAAGGAAGCTGAGACTGTGTTTTAGCTGTCATCCCTCATTAATTAGGAGGTTATGGGAAAGGACTGTTAAATGAACCAACCTGAAGTTACTGCCCCCTAAACCCATATGTAAGTAACAATAAGCTACAAAAGAGTATCAGAGGGGCACAGTTGAAAAGGAGGCAAGGCAACAGTGAGATCAAGGGACACCTGGGAAAGACTCTATGGGGATCTAACAGGACATCTTGTGATTACATTTCCTTTGTGAAGGTGCTTCTCACAGTCCAGGTTCTGGCCTTTAATGGGCCCAAGAGTTGACTAGACACATTGAAGCTGTTTTTCACCAGTCAAAGTCACAAGAGATTAAGGTATAATTTACTCTGCTAACTTATTTATTTATAGCAGGAATTATTCCAGAGTTGCAAATTCAACTTCCTATAGGGATCAGGCAAGCAATATAAACATTAAAGAACCAAGTATAAAACAATAGTGCCTGACCTGTGGTGGCGCAGTGGATAAAGCATCAACCTGGAGCACTGAGGTTGCCAGTTTGAAACCCTGGGCTTGCCTGGTCAAGGCACATATGGGAGTTGATGCTTCCTGCTCCTCCCCCTTATCTCTCTCTCTCTCTCTCTCTCTCTCTCTCTCTCTCTCTCTCTTCTCTCACCTCTAAAAATCAGTAAATAAAATATATTTTAAAAAAAACAATAAAAGTGGTGAAAACTAGTTGTGAAGAAAAGAGAGCAAATCTATCTAAAGACTTACAAATTATAAAGAAATTTAACAATATACAGATATTAAATCTACCTGCAAGTACTGATATCACCTTTGGCCCCTAGTTTGTGACTTCTGATCGATTCCTTTGTATTGACTGGGAAATGCACATGTTTCTGTCTTGAGAACCATCTCTCTTGATAAACAGTGTTCCTAGAAAACCAGGGCAGAGTCACAGGCAGCACGGTGAGCATGGAATCAGAATATAAAGAGACAGATAGTTTAAGGAATATCTATTCCTGGCCAGGGTGAGACACAATGAAGCATTCATTCCTCACAATGTGGGAACCTCTCTGCAAAGTCCCCGTCTTCCAGATTCAGGATCTCTGAGAAATATCTCCCAAACATCTGCTTGCTTACCTTTCTTCTTTTGTGCCTTCTGCTGCCAACCCTGGGCTACTGAATGTCGTAGGGGTCAATATAACTAAGTTTTCATCTACTAAGCTTTTATCCCATTCCAGCCCCGCTTCGAGAAACTGCAACCTGATCACTTAGTTTAGAACTTTCAGTCATCCCCATATTCTTTGGTTACCCATAGTATAGATGGTCTCTTTGTGCAAATGAATCACAGATCCAATCCCATCCATTTTATTTAATGTTTCGGGTTAGTTTAGGGTTATTTAGAAGAGTTGGGTTTAGGGTTAGTTTATAAGAGCTTGGAGGTGGTACCTCAGTGTTGTTTCCTGTGCCATAAACACAGATAAAGTGCTATTGAAACTTTTTATTCTATGGAGAAATTTTTTATTTATTTCATTTTTATGGGAGACAGAGTGACAGAGAGAGGGACAGATAGGGACAGACAGACAGGAAGAGAGAGAGATGAGAAACATCAGTTCTTCGTAACAGAACCTTAGTTATTCATTGACTGCTTTTTCATATGTGCCTTGATTGAGCCAGTGACCCCTTGCTCAAACTAGCAACCTTGGGCTTCAATCCAGCAACCTTTGGGCTGAAATCAGCAACCTTTGGGCTCAAGCCAGCAACCATAGGGTCATGTCTATGATCCATGTTCAACTCAGCAACCCCTGTGCTAAATCTAGATGAGCCTGCGCTCAAGCGGGCGACTTAAGGGTTTCAAAATTGGGTTCTCTGCCTGCCAGGCCAATGCTCTATCCACTATGCCACTGTCTGGTCAGGCTATGGAGAAATGGTCTTATTTAAAATAGTAAATATAATAACTATTTGAAGGCCCAACATCCTGGAAAAATGAAAAGGAAAACAGGGTGTTATGAATAAAGAAAAGAACAAAAAGATTTCTAGGCCTGACATGCGGTGGCACAGTGGATAAAGTGTCAACCTGGAATGCTGAGTTCACTGGTTCGAAACCCTGGACTTGCAGGGTCAAGACACACATGGGAGTTGTTGCTTCCTGTCCCTCCTTCTCCTCTCTCTCTCCTTTCTAAAAATGAATAAATAAAGTCTTTAAAAAGAAAAAAGATTTCTAGCCCTGGCCAGTTAATTCATTTGGTTAGAGCAGTGGTTCTCAAAGTGTGCGCCAGGGCACACAGTTGCGCCCTAGAAGATTTCCAGGTGCGCCCTATGGTATTCTAGAGAAATATGTGCCTGTTGGGGACTAAAAAACCAACAGGGTTTTTGGAGTTTAGATTTTTGGGGGACAGAGGTGTGGGGAATTGGATGTAAGCTGACAGTCTGCCCAACCCCCCACCTCACTTGCCTGATTAGGTTGCAAAAGGCTGTTAAGCTATGGTGCTTAATTGTTTACACTACCCCCCATGTTCCCCGGAAAGACTGTAGGCAAGTTCCTTCTATCCTTTGTTTGGTGTAAAGTTAAGATGATATGTATGGTGAGGGTTTTCTGCACTCAACACAATTAAGAGTAAAAAGAGAGGAATTCTTCAATGTATTGATGAGGAAATGAGAGTTTGCCTTTCAAATATATGCCCAAACATTGAAGAAATCGCTAGGACACATCAGGCTCATGTTCTCATAAACACAAGAATAAACTTAACACATTCGCACCTGGACAGGCCAAATTAACAAAATCTTACTAAGAATGTGTCTATATATATATATAAATAGATAACTTTTTGTCATTCTTTTTTTTTTAATCCCTCTTTTTTACAAATTCTAAAAAGTATAACTCTAAAAATGTAACATAAAAATGTTTTTTAATGTCAGAATAAATTTAATTTTGTCATAGTATTTATTTTGTTTAATTACCATAAAAGCACACTTGGACTTTATATTTTTTTCTTTAATATTTGACTTAATTATTATAACATATTTCTCAGCAATTTGTATATACTGTGCCTACAATTATTTGTAGGATTTTAAATGTGCCCCTACTTCAAGAAGTTTGAGAATCACTCGGTTAGAGCATGGTCCCAAAACACCAAGATTCGACCCCTGGTCAGGGCACATATGGAAAATGACCAGTGAATGCACAACTTATTGGAACAACAAGTGAATGCTCTCTCTCCGCCCCACTTTATTCTACCAATAAATAAAAATTTTAAAAAAATTTCTGTGAAGACCTAGTGTCAAAGTTCTTCTCAACATGCCCTTTCCCCAATCAATCATTAAATCATGTTGATTTCTACTCTAATATATTTGTTGAATCTACTTCATTATTTCTTTTTCATTTCCACTGCTACCAACTTAGGCTAGGACTTTATTATTTCCTGTCTGGACTACTGCAGTAGTTTTTAGGAAATCAATAGCAGACATAATTTTGTGTTCCAAGACAATTCCAGGGGAAAATAAAAATAGTTAACCTCACTTTATTATATTTTCAGATCAAAATAAAATTATGTAAAATCTATATTCTTTTTTTAAGTTGACTTTTTGAGAGGGAAAGAGAGAGAGAAACATCAATTTGTTATTACATTTATTTTTGAAAGGTTTTTGTCAGGATCATTACAAACTCAGGAGAGTACACAGAAGGTCTTACAATGTGTTTCTCTCCTTTTTTAAAATTAACCAGGTAATAAGGAAATAGGAATCTTAGTTAAGACCAAAGAGGAAAGAAAAATTATTGGACCTTGCTGGAAGTGAAGGATTGAGACTGCTCTCAGGATCTGAAAGCAAGTTCACCCAGAGCCAGAGCAGCTCCAGCACTGCAGCAGGTGCTAAGAATATTCCCTCCAATGCCCCACCTTAACGAGACTCACCACTCAGGACCTCAGTATTCCTTCTCTTTGTACCTCATCCTCATTGCTGACTAGTATTCTACTGTAGGAATACATGAGTTTGTTTATTCATCCACCAGCTGACAATGACCAAGGCTGCTTCTAGTTTTGGCGATAGTGAATAAAGCTGCTATGAATTTTACAAATTTTTTGTTAAAATATGTTTTCTTTTCCCTTGGGTAAATATCTAGGAGTAAGATTGCTGGTCATACGTAAATTTCTTTTTACTTTCACTTTTTATGTTTATTTTTAAAAATTGAATTTAGAGGGAGAGGAAGAGAGAAAGTGAGAGAGAGAGACAGAAAATCAATCCATTCCGCAATGTGCCCTGACTAGGGATAAAAAAGGTCAGGTTCAAGGTCATGGTATAATGTTCACATTCATGTTCAGATTGCAGCTACAGCTGTGGCTGCAGCTCAGACATTGGTTCTTACATTTATGTGATATCTAATTAAGGGTCAGTCAGTTTTACTTTGTGGGGGAGGATTTTTTAGGAGTGTTATTTCTAACTGAAATCAATGTAGAACTACTGTCCCTTTATTCTCTCCTTTAATAACCTAATACTCCTGCTAAGGAAACTGTTCTTCACAGATTCATTGACCCTCTTATTTCTTTTTTTCCACTTCTATTTGAACTCCAAAGCTGTCTTTGATGTTCATTTTAATGTTTCCAGAAAACTAACGGTTCAGAGTCAGTTAAAGTTCATGGTCACATCAGGTTTACGGTCAGGATCAGGTCACAGTCACGTTCCCAGTCACGTTCCATTCACGGTCAGGTTAATGTTCATTGCATTTCCGGCTGCAGCTCAGGTTTTGTAAACCTTCCTTAGTGTTCACATTTGCAGGAACTCAAAATTTACCACCTTGTACCATTTTTCAGGATCATAGCTCAGAAAAAATTCTGGACCTGCCAGGAGCCAACAAAGTACCAGAAACCTGTGGTGGGAACGAGTCTTTTGCACTTTTTCACTTAGGGGTGGGGTGTTTATAGCGAGTATTTGACTAGGTGGAATTTATCCAAACCCGGTGCTTTTCTTCCCAGCTTCTGCACCTCCCCTATGGCTGTACCGAGAGCACATCCCAAAGGGGCCGGCACCCTAATGGCCTTACACAGGCCAAACAATATCTTTGTTCTGTTGCTCTTCTCCAAGGTACTTTCAACTCACATTTCCAGAGCTTTAAGGTTTACTAGGGTTCATGTGGTTTGAATCCGTGGCAAAAGTGAAATTCCACTTCCATCAAGCACCTGGCACGGGTATTTTCCCCTTAAATATATATTTTTTTCGTTTTAGCCTGGCCCATGGTGGTGCAGTGGAGGATTGGACCTGTAACACCGGGGTCACTGGTTCAAAACTCTGGACTTGCCAGGTAAAGACACACAGCACAGGCGAGTAATGAACAACTAAAGTGAAGCAACTCTTGAGTTGATACTTCTCGTTCCTCCCTCTCCTCTCTATAAAATCAATACAATATTTAAAAATAAATTTTCTTGTAAATGTCCTCTGTGGCAGTGGAGAGAAGTGGCTTCAGAGAACAAGAAGGCTTATTGTTATTACACAAAAATCTCAGCCTGACCAGGCGGTGGCGCAGTGGATGGAGTGCCAGGATTGGGATGTGGAGGACCCACGTTCCAGATGCCCAAGTCTCCAGATTGAGCGCGGGCTCATCTGGTTTAAGCAAAAAGCTCACCAGCTTGGACCCAAGGTCGCTGGCTTGAGCAAAGAGTCACTCGGTCTGCGGTAACCCCCCCCTCCTCCCATCAACGCACATATGAGAAATCAATCAATGAACAACTAAGGAACCACTAGGAAGAATTGATGTTTCTCATCTCTCTCCCTTCCAGTATGTCTGTCCCTATGTATTCCTCTCTCTAACTCTGTCTCTGCCACACACACACACACACACACAGAGAGAGAGAGAGAGAGAGAGAGAGAGAGAGAGAGAGAGAGAGAGAGAGAGAGAGAGAGAGAGAGAGAGAAAAGAAAAGAAAAAGTCTCAGCCCCTGCCCACAACCTGCAGCCCGCCTTTAACTCTCCAGAACCCGCCATTCTCTAGGTTTTGCTAAGCCCAGGACTACAAAACAGTGACTTCTGGGGTGAGGAAGTGACGTCACGACGCAAAGCATGCTGGACCCAGTCCGCTCCGCTCAAGAAAAGACGCCTTCCTTCCCAACGTAGTTCCTGGGAGCTGCTTGCTGTTTTAACTGGTGTTTTGCTCGTTTATAAGGATTAAACGTTAAGTTCCATCTTGTTTGATTACGACCCAAAAAGTACGATGCTCCTGCAGGCTAGATCAAGAAATGTGAGCTCTAGATCCTTAGCTGCTACCTCGTTATGCGTCATCCAGAGGAGATTGTGACAAATCCGGAGGTCGGGCCCCTTTCTGGAGGATGCCTCGGAAACCGCCAAAGAGCGGGACGGTGGATATCCGAGTTAACCTTTTCAGTTTGGGGCTAAAAGTGCTGTGGAGTGAGGTCATTTGGTCGAAGGAGAGCAGAGTTTAAGGGTTTGAGCATCTGCAGACCGGAGTTCAAAGCCAGCGTGACGGCTATCGGGAACGGGATTGGGGGTGGAGGAGGAGTGCCGGATGAGTTACCGCAGACGGGGCCCCGCGGGAATGCGGTGGGCCCTTCCTATTCCTCCTTTCAGAAGGAATAGGAAATACTGTATTAACTAGTTTTCCGATATGGAACTTGAGGCAAGTCACAGATATTCTTTACCTCTAGGGTGGAGATTAGGGGTAAGACATTTGCTTGGGTGCAACGTATATAATTAACCCGAACTGGTGGTGGTCTTAGATCTAGCCAGATGGCAGCTATGAATGAATGGATGAAGAAAGGTCCTTTAGAATGGCAAGATTACACTTACAAGGAGGTCAGAGTGACAGCGAGTGAGAAGGAGTATAAAGGATGGGTTTTAACCACGGACCCAGTCTCTGCCAGGTGAGTATGGATCCTGCTTCCCTGAAATCATGACACCCTATTGTGCTGCCTGTATATTATAGCCAAACTCAGAAAGCGATAACGAAAGGCTAATTATTCCTTTGTAAGAATTTTATTGCCTTTGAATGTATGTACGGCTTTAACTATGGATTGCCTCGTCAAACCAGCCAGGTTGGTAGACATGAGATATTTCCTACTATATTTTGTTGGGAAATTTCAAACATATACAAGTGAAAAGAGAATGGTATAACACACACTAACCTTACGCCCCCACATATTTTAAAGCCATACGCAGGCATATAATTTTGTTCATAAATACTTCACTATATCTCTTAGTAGATAGGGACTCTAAATTAATGTAAGCTCAATATTATAACACCTAAAAACAGTAATAATAATTTTAATATTAGCTAAATCCTAGTCTGAGTTCAGATTCACCTGGCTGTCTCTTTTTATATTGATTCATCCATTTGGTTGATATGTCTCTTAAGTATCTTAATCTATAATTCTGCATTTTCCCTTTTTAATTTTCTGTGTTCCTCATTTATTCAAAGAACAGCAATTTGATAGAATTGAATACGTTCTGGATTGAGCTTCTTGCAGTTTCATGTAGCTTAACATGTTCTTTTATCCTATATTTCCTATAAACTAGTTTTCAGATGTCAAGGTTTAATTGGGGTCAGACTTACCTTTTGCAAGACTACTTTTAAGGTGGTAATACATATACACACACACTTTTTATTTTGGGATGGTTTTGGATTACAGAAAAATTGTAAACAAGGTACAGAGAATACCCATGTACCCAGTTCCCCCTAATGTTAGCATCTTACATAGGCATAGTGCATTTGTGAAAACTAAAATTTATGTTAACTAAACTGTAATCATTTCTATTTTACTAGTTTTTCCATTAATGAACTTGTTTTGTTTTGGGGGGTTTTTTTGGTTCCAGGATCCAATCTGGGATGCCACATTACATTCAATCATGTCTCCTTAAGTCTCCTCCAATCTTTGACAGTTTTTTAATCTTATCTTGTTTTTCATGACCTTGACTTATTTGAAGAGAACTGGTGAGGAATTTTATAGACCGTCTCTCAATTTGTGTGTGTGTGTGTGTGTGTGATCTCATTAGTAGACTTGGTTTTGGGGAAGAGTACTATAGAAGTGAAATTCCCTTCACATCACATCATATATCATATTTTATTTAGAATTTTTACATTTGTGTTTGTGTGTGAGATTCATTTATAGTTTTATTTTTTAATTCTGACCTCTGCTTTTGGTATCAAGGTTATATCAGCCTCATTAAACATGTTAAGGCATAGTCCCCTTTAATAGTCTCTAGAAGAATTTGGTTAGATTAGAAATGTTTGATGCTTGAAAGTTTTATAGAATTTTCTGGTAAGGTTGCTTAGGTCTTTTTTCTCCCTTCCATGGGAAGTTTTTAAACTAGTTATTAAGTTTTTATGTAAAGATCATAGGATTATTTATACTCTTTCTTTTTTTTTTTTCGTCATTAGAAGAAACATTTTCCAGGGTTTTCTAAGTTCAAAATTATTTGCATAAATTTGTTCTTAATATTTTATACTTCCTTATTTCTAATTTTATTTGTATGTGTCTTGGGTTACTTTTTTCAAAAGTAATCTTGCTGAGTTTTGTGAATTTTTTTCAAAGAATCAACTTTTGGCTTTGATCCTTTTATTGACTCTTTTTTCTATTTTATTAATTTTGTTCTTTGTAATTTTTCTTTGGTCCAGTTTGAAGGGGAGTTAATTGGGTTGTTTTTTTAACTCTGAAATTAAAATGTGTACCCTCTTTTCCTTTTTTTCAAATTTTTATTTATTGATTTTAGAGAGAGGAAAGAGAGAGAGAGAGATAGAAACGCCAACTTGTCGTTTCACTTATTTATTCATTCATTGGTTAATTCTTTTATATACCCTGACTGGGGATCAAGCCAGACTTTAGTATATCAGGATGATAGTCGAGCCAGCTGAGAAACACAGCCAGGACCTTTCTTCTTTTCTTTTTATTTATTTTTTATTTTTTTAATTTTATTTATTCATTTTTAGAGAGGAGAGAGACAGAGAGGGAGAGAGAGGAGAGAGAGACAGAGAGAGAAGGGGGGGAGGAGCTGGAAGCATCAACTCTCATATGTGCCTTGACCAGGCAAGCCCAGGGTTTCGAACCGGCGACCTCAGCATTTCCAGGTCAACGCTTTATCCACTGCGCCACCACAGGTCAGAGCCCTTTCTTCTTTTCAATACACATTTAAGTCACTCATAACTCTTTAATCCTTTTACTGACTCCCACAATGACTCCCTCATTTCATTGCTTCATCCATAGTTTTATGGACCTTCTTACATAGATTTATGGACCTTTAAGTTTTTCTTTTGCAAATATGCTCTGAACTTACTTTTTCTCCAAAGTATTGTCCTTGTGAACTTCCTTGAAGATGGCAGCATGCATGTGACCGGAATTATGGGACATGCTGTGCAGACGGTTGAAATTGTGAATGAAGAGGACCATAGGGTGAAAGAGAAGCTGATGCATTTGTTCACATCTGGAGACTGCAAGGCATACAACCTTGAGGACTTGGAAAAGAAAAAGAACAGCCCAAAGAAATGGCTCGAGAAGAACTACATCCCTGTCACTGAACAGGGAGATTCACCAAGGACACTCTGTGTGGCAGGGGTCCTGACTATAGAGCCACCATATGGTCCAGAAGATTGCAGTAGTTCTAATGAAATTATTCTATCCCGTGTTCAGGATCTTATTCAAGGACATCTTGCGGCTTCCCAATGAGAGGCTAAGAACCATGGATGCACTGAAATAAGACTTACTTTTTTGTCCTTCATAAAATGTTTTGAATGTTAATGTCATCATATTTTAGGATTATAAAGGCACACAGATGTGTGTGTGTGAGTTTTAATTCGTTGTTTTGGTAAAATCAAAGTTGTGGATTATGAGTGCTAATCACTAAGTGAACTCTGGCAAGGATAGCATCACATGCAACCAGATTAGCACAGGGACATCAGAATTCTAAGTCTTTTTTTGATGGGGCCATGGCTCTGTTTCTGTTAGGCAGAAAATGTGTTTGTTAAAAAATACATGTTACATTTGATATAAAATGTATTAAGTCCCTGGCACTAAAATTGTGTGTGTGTGTGTGTGTGTGTGTGTGTGTGTGTGTGTGTGTGTGTGTGTTTAATAATGAAACTTGGTTGAAAGTTGAAAGTTTTGATTATTGGTAAAAATCTTTTTTTTTCTTGGTGACAGAGACAGAGTCAGAAAGTGGGACAGATAGGGACAGACAGACAGGAAGGGAGATGAGAATCATCAATTCTTTGTTGCGGCACCTTAGTTTCTCATTGCTTTCTCATCTGTGCCTTGACTGGAGGGCTATAGCAGACTGAGTGACCCTTGCTTGAGCCAGCGTCCTTGGGCTCAAGCTGATGAGCGTTGCTCAAACCAGGTTGCTTGTGCTCAAGCTAGTGACCTCGGGGTCTCAAACCTGAGTCCTCCACATCCCAGTCTAATGCTCTATCCACTGCACCACTGCCTGGTTAGGCGGTAAAAATCTTAACATGTAAGGCTTATAATTCACAACGCCTTTAAAGTGAGAATGAGGTGATATTTCTGAGGAGAAAGGTAAATGTGACAGGCATTCTGCCCCTGAACTTACTTCAGTTTCTTTGCCTGGTGCTGTCAGCCCAGGCTTCTGACTGAGGTGCTCTCTGCCTGTAGTCCCTATTCCCAGGTTAGGCTTCACAGGGGGTGCAGGAATTGTGCTTCGCTGCACCTGTCCCGTGGAAGCCAGTCAGGCCCAGCACTCCATAAGGAGGTTTCTGGCCTAGAAAGGCTCCTCAGGCTGTTAGTTGGGATTACTTTTCATGGGCATGCCTAGAATGACCACATAGTCATACTAGATTAGAACTCCCAAGGCCCTGACTCCCTAGGATAGGGGTTAACAAAATTTAGTCCCTTGGAGACAAATGTAGTCTGCTACCTGTGTTAAAGTTTTTATGGAATACACCTACCAGTTTACATTTTATGTGCCATAATGGCAGAGTTGAGTGTTACAACAGAAATTATACGGCTTATATTTAAGAAGAATAGGACCCTTTACAGGAAGTCCTTCCCTCACAACTTTAAAATTCCATGATACTATAAATGAAATTTAGTGCACATCCTTTCTCCCCGTGACCCTGGATGTCTTCTGAAAGTAAATAGGGGAAGGGAAATAAAACTAAATTTAGCATGGAAAAGACGGTGACATTCTGAGGAGGCCTCGAGAGTGAACTGTGTAGGAAACTGCTCAGCCTCAGTGGGGCTCAGTCCCTCAGTGGGGCTCAGTCCTTGGCCCAGGCACAGTGTAAGTGTATTTGCTGTCTGGCTAATGAGCTGGAGACAGATTGAACAATGTGCGTGCTGAAGAGGCTAAGTGGTCTGGCTCTGCCGTAGAATCCTGCCTGCTTAGGGAGTTGTCCCGCTCCTTCCTCAGCTAAGATTCTCCCCCAGGAGTTAGCTCAACTGTTTCAGATCCCTCCTCTGGTTCCAGATGCCCAGGGAAGATTCCTCCCAGAGCTGCCTCTGCTCCCTGCCAGCTGGAGGCAGTAGCTGGGCAGTCTTTGAACACATTGGGTATCAAGGATACCTTTTTCTAAAGTTTTAAAATTTATTATGTTAACATGGTTTCAAGTGTCCCACGCAATGTAACACCCCCACCCAACCCCTACACGCATACACATTGAGCCCCCATGCCCCATTCAGAGTCTCTATTGCCGTTTCACCTCCTTTGCCCCAAGGATACCTTTCAAAACAAAGGTTGTTAGATTTTCACTGAGTTCTTTTTGGTCCCTTTGGAGCAAAGTTTCCAACCTTTGCCCTGATTTCTCGCTATCTCATTGTCTGATTTCCTAAATCTCTCCACCTGTCCCTAGACGTTATAGCAAAATAGGTTTTTCTATGAATTAAGTTTTTAAAAAGCTATTATTTTTATTTATTTTGGTGAGCAAGCAAGAGAGAGACAGGAAGTGGGGGAGAGAGAGACAGGAAGAGAGAAGCATCAGCTCGTAGTTACAGCACGTTATTGTTCATTGATTGCTTCTCATACATGCTTTGACGCAGGGGCTCCAGCCGAACCAGTGACTTGGACTCAAGCCAGGAACCTTGGGTTTCAAGCTAACCTTTGGGCTTATGCTGGTGAGCCTGTGCTCAAGCTGGATGAGCCCACATTCAAGCTGGCAACCTTGGGTTTCGAACCTGAGACCTCAGTGTCCCATGTCGATGCTCTATCCACTGCACCACCACTGGTCAGACAAGTTTAAAAAAATATATTAATGAAAGATTTAAAACGGCCCTGGCCAGTTGGCTCAGCAGTAAAGCGTTGGCTGGGCGTGTGGAAGTCTCAGGTTCAATTTCAGGTTAGGGCACACAGGAGAAGCGACCATCTGCTTCTCCCCCACCCCATCTCTCTCTCTCCCTCCTGCAGCCATGGCTCGAATGGTTCAAGCAAAGTTGGCACCGGGCACTGAGGATGGTGCCATGGCCTTGCTTCAGGTGCTAATATAGCTCAGTTGCTGAGCAACAGAGCAGCAGCCCAGATAGGCAGAGCATCGCCTGGTAGTGGGCGTGTTCGATGGATCCCAGTTGGTCGGTGCACATACCGGAGTCTGTCTGTGCCTCCCTGCCTCTCAATTAAAAAAAAAAAGATTTAAAACATTCACATTCATTTTATTTGATGAGAGCTGGTGGAAATTTCATGATGCCTTGAAGCAGACTCTAGAATGCTAGAGTCAGGAGTAAGGATTACTATAATTCATGCTTACATTTTAGAATAAATCAGCAGTCAAGGACTATGGTTTAATATACTTAATTGCTTCTACTACCAAATACAATGCATTTTTTAAAACCACTTATTTTGTGGTATAAAAAACTGTACATATTAAATGTATACAATTTAATAGGTTGGAGATACATCTGTGAAACCATCACCACAATTTATGCCATAGCAATCCTTCATCTCCGTAAGTTTTCTTCTGCCTCTTTTATTATTATTATAAAGTTGGATTTTATTGTTCAAACGAAATTAAATCTTTTTTAAAATCTTTTCTTTATTTTTAATATTTTATTTATTGTCCTTTGTGATGTTGACATTTTTGAATACAGGCCAGTTATTTTGTGGAGTCACCCTCAGTTTGGCTTGTCTGGTTTGTTTTGTTTGTTTTATGATTCAGTTCAGTATGCATTGGAGATGATAGTGTGCTCCTCTTGTATATCATCTCAGGGGCACATGATATTAATTGTCCCATTTCTGGTGATGTTAACTGTGATCACTTAGTTAAGGTGGTGTCTCAGGTTTCTCCAGTGTGAAGTTACTATTTTTCTTTTAGTAATTAAAGGTATCTTCATACATATTTTAAAAATGAGCTTTATTGAGGTATTATTCACATATAAAGTTTATCCACTTTAGACATATATAACTCAGTGATTTTAGTAAATTTAGAGTTTTGCAGCCATCACGACTTTTCATCATCCTATAATATCCCTTATCCCATTTGTAGTCAATTCCCATTCCCACCCTTAGTCCCAGGCTAATCTACTTTCTGTATCTATGGATTTGATTTTTCTGTACATTTCATGTAAGTAGAATCATACAGATGTGTCTGGCTTCTTTCACTTAGTATAATGTTTTTGAAGTTCATGTTGTAGCATGTATCAGCGGTTCCTACTTCTCTCCCCTTCTCTTTCTCTCCCCCTTCTCTAAGAGTGACTGAAAATTAATAAAAAAATTAAAAAATGAATTTATTGATTTTAGAGAGAGGCAGGGAGAGAGAAACATTGATTTACTGTTCCACCTATGCATTTATCATTGGTTGATTCTTGTATGTGTCCTGACCAGGGATGGAACCTGCAACTTTGGTGTATTAGAATGATGCTCTAACTACCTGAGCTACCCGGCAAGGGCCACCTTTTATTTTATTTTTATTTATTTATTTTTCTTAAAGGTCACATATTATATGATTCCCTTTATTTATATTTTTATGTTTTTTGTTTTTTTTTACACAGAAGAGAGAGGGATAGATAGGGACAGACAGACAGGAATGAAAAGAGATGAGAAGCATCAATCATCAGTTTTTCGTTGTGACACCTTAGTTGTTCATTGATTGCTTTCTCATACATACCTTGACCATGGGCCTTCAGCAGACTAAGTAACCCCTTGCTCAAGCCAGAGACTTCGGGTTCAAGCTGGTGGGCTTTTGCTCAAACCAGATGAGCCTGCGCTCAAACTGGCGACCTTGGGGTCTCGAACCTGGGTCCTTGGCATCCCAGTCCTACGCTCTATCCACTGCACCACCACCTGGTCAGTCGCCTTTTATTTTCTTAATTATGTTTTTAAAAAATTTATTTATTGATAAACATTGATCTGTTCCTGTATGTGCCCTGACTGGGAATTAAACCCACAATCTTTTCATATTGGGACAGTGCTAACCAACTGAGCATCTCTCTGTCTAGGGCTTAATTATGTTTTTGAACTATGTAAGTTTAAAAAATGGGCATATTACAATTTACCAAAAACATTTTTTTATAGCTCATATGTTCAGTGCCATAGCTAAGAACTCATTGCCCAACCCTAGGTCACAAAGATTTTTTTTTTTTTTTTTTTTTTTTTTAACAGGAAGAAGGAGAGAGTCAGAGGGATAGATAGGGACAGACAGGAACGGAGAGAGATGAGAAGCATCAATCATCAGTTTTTCGTTGCAATACCTCAGTTGTTCATTGATTGCTTTCTCATATGTGCCTTGACTGCGGGCCTTCAGCAGACCCAGTAACCCCTTGCTCAAGCCAGCAACCTTGGGTCCAAGCTGGTTGTTGAAATCCATGGGAGTCCGAAAAGACCAGAGTAACAGGCTTTATTGAAAGGAACAAAGGAACCCTGCTGGGCACTTCTCAGGGGGAGAAGGGTGCCAGTTACAGACTAGAGGTGAGTTATATAGTGTTTGGGAGAGCCTGAGGGGATACTGAGGCAAAAGTCCTGGTATGTCCGGAATGCTCCTCCTTGGGGGGCTTCGAGCATGTGGGTGTTGAATCAAAAGTCCTGGTATGTTCGGCTTGTCAGGTTTTTGGAATTCCTCTGTCTCAGGGGCAATACTCCAGTAAGGGTGAAGTCTGACAGATAAGCCGAACATCAAGAGGGCAGTTTGGAATACACATATCTATCACTGGTGAGCTTTTTGCTCAAGCCAGATGAGCCCGCACTCAAGCTGGCAACCTGGGTCCTCCATATCCCAGTCTGATGCTCCATCCACTGCGCCACCGCCTGGTCAGGCAAAGATTTTGTTTTCTTTTAAAAGTTTTAATTAACCCTTAATGGCTTGGCCTTTGGTGGCGCAGTGGATGGAGTGTTGACTTGGAATGCTGAGGTCACCTGTTTGAAACCCTGGGCTTGCCTGGTCAAGGCACATATGAGATTGATGCTTCCTGCTCCTCCCCCCTCTCGTCTCTCTAAAATGAATAAATAAGAAAAAATTTAACTTTTAAACTTAGGTTTATGTTCTATTTTGAGGTAATTTTTGTGTATGGTATGAAGTAAGGGCCTTAATTCATCTTTTTGCATGAGGATATGGAATTAATCCAGTACCATTTGTTGAAAAGACTTTCTTCATTGAACTGTCTGGCACTTTTGTTTAATGTCAGTTGATAATAATTTAAGAGTCTCTTTCTGGGCTTATAGTTGTGTTCTATTGCTCTATATATCTGTCCTTGTGTTAGCAACAAGTTGTATTGATTACTATAGCTTTAAACTGCAGGGGTCTCAAACTCGCTGCCCGCGGGCCACATGCGGCCTGCCCACCAATTTTGTGCGGCCCACAGACTGGCCTGCAGACTAATCAAACTTCGTGGATTAGTCTGCGGGCCGCACAAAATTGGTGGGCAGGCCGCATGTGGCCCGCGGGCCGCGAGTTTGAGACCCCTGCTTTAAAGTAAAATTTTATATCTATGCATGTAAGACTTCCAACTTTGATCTTTTAAAAGATTGTTTGATATTCTGGCTCCTTGGCAGTTTTATATAGATTTTGGATGAGGTTGTCAATTTCTGGAAAAAAATGCCTGTGGGATTTTGATAGGGATTGTGTTGAATCTGATCAACTGCAAGAAAGGTGTCACCTTAATATTGAGTCTTCCATGAACTAGGATGTCTCTTCATTTATTTATATCTTTAATTTTCTTAAAACAATGTTTTATAGTTTTTAATGTATAAGTCTTATATATCTTTTGTTCTTTTGTTAAATTTATTCCTAGGCATTTTTTGTGCCATTGTGAGTGGAATTGTCTTCTTAATTTTATCTTTGAATTACTGATTGGTAGTATACAGAAATAGTTGATATTTATATATTGATCTTGTGTCCCACAGCCATGCTGAACTCATTTCTCATAAACAGTTTTGAGTTCCTCTTCCTTTACTTTACATTGCCCAAGTACTTTTTTTTTTTTTTTTTTTTTTGTATTTTTCTGAAGCTGGAAATGGGGAGAGACAGTCAGACAGACTCCCGCATGCGCCCGACCGGGATCCACCCGGCACGCCCACCAGGGGCGACACTCTGCCCACCAGGGGGACCAGAGCCACTCTAGCGCCTGGGGCAGAGCCAAGGAGCCATCCCCAGCGCCTGGGCCATCTTTGCTCCAATGGAGCCTTGGCTGCGGGAGGGGAAGAGAGAGACAGAGAGGAAGGGGGGGTGGAGAAGCAAAAGGGCGCTTCTCCTATATGCCCTGGCTGGGAATCGAACCCGGGTCCGCCACACGCCAGGCCAACGCTCTACCGCTAAGCCTACCGGCCAGGGCTGCCCAAGTACATTTTGAAGAGGGAGTAGGTCATACATTTATTCCTTACAGCCTCTTCTTCAGTGATATGCAAAAGTTACTCACAGGTTTATGGAAGCCCTTCTAATTGTGGAACAAGATGAGAGTCTTAAAAAGCAGAATTAAAAGACTTGATCAAAACCATCAACACCTTTTCTTTTAATTTCAACATATAGTCATCCAGCCTTTTTAGAGCCTTCACAGGCTCCTGAAAGGGGATATTATTTTCCTGAATGATTAAATAAAGTAAACTTTTTCTATTATCATCTTTTTCTTGTGTCCCTATTTATCTTTGTATCTTGAGTTCATAACACAACTGGCACATAGAACTTGTTTAAAGTAAGTTGTTTATATTGATATTATTGCATAAATGTGAAAGGAATTTCTGCAGTCCCAATATAGGTCTCAAACTGGACATGTAGCACACATTAGTTATAAACTGGACAAATGGCCTCCTGTTAACTAATCAGATTGCATGCTTCAATTAATCCAGCCTTAGCCATTCTTTTTTTTTTCTGAAGCTGGAAACGGGGAGAGACAGTCAGACAGACTCCCGCATGCGCCCGACCAGGATCCACCTGGCACGCCCACCAGGGGCAAGGCTCTGCCCACCAGGGGGCGATGCTCTGCCCCTCCTGGGCGTCGCTCTGCCGCGACCAGAGCCACTCTAGTGCCCGGGGCAGAGGCCAAGGAGCCATCCCCAGAGCCCGGGCCATCCTTGCTCCAATGGAGCCTTGGCTGTGGGAGGGGAAAGAGAGACAGAGAGGAAGGAGGAGGGGGGGTGGAGAAGCAAATGGGCGCCTTTCCTATGTGCCCTGGCCGGGAATTGAACCCGGGTCCCCCGCATGCCAGGCCGACGTTCTACCGCTGAGCCAACCGGCCACCTTAGCCATTCTTACTGTAGATAAGGATGGTATAAAGATTTGTGGGCTAGAAATAATGGGGACAGCTGGAGCTTAAATAGGACAGTGCACAGGAGAATTTCAGACACAGAAGGGTGTTTTGTGCTGGGTCGATATCAGTGGATTAGTTTCCTCTTTAAATGGGATAGTCCCTTGGTGACAATTGTATAGCACAGCCCCTGATTTGTAGACACCTGTCTTCTAAAGAACATAACACGTCTTTGATATTCAATCTGGTAATCTTACTAATAATGAAATCTTAAAACAGATTTTTTTGCAGTTCAAACTATAGGGTTAATAAGCCTAGAAATTATAGTTCCTAATGAGGCTTCATGTTTATTTTTCAACATTTTATAGTCATATACCCTTAGAATTATATACTTCCAACCACCCCCTTTTAACCTTATTTGTGTTTTAGTATATTGGCCAAAGTCTTCTAGGTTGGACTCTGTTAAGATAACACAAAGATAAGGTAAGGGTGTATGTGTTTTTTAAACATATTAATGTGGACCTAAGTGTGAGAACTTGAGTTTTAAACTGGAAGTGTTAGCAATATTAGTGTCACATGTAAGTCACATCTTCAAAAGGCATGTTTTAACTTATTTTCACATTTTCAGAATAAGTGCTTTAAAAAAATGAAACCAAATTTAATGGTGGGATATTTTTATTTTTTTATTTTTCCAAAGTGAGAAGAGGGGAGGCAGACAGACTTCCACATGCGCCTGATTGGTATCCACCCAGCATGCCCACTACGGGGTAATGCTCTGCCCATGTGGGGCATTACTCCATTGCAACCAGAGCCATTCTAGCACATGAGGCAGAGGCCATGGAGCCATCCTCAGTGCCCAGGCCAACTTTACTCCAATGGAGCCTTGGTTGTGGGAGGGGAAGAGAGAGATAGAGAGAAAGGAGAGGGGGAAGGGTGGAGAAGCAGATGGGCACTTCTCCTGTGTACCCTGGCCAGGAATTGAACCGAGGACTTCCACATGCTGGGCCGACACTCTACCACTGAGCCAACTGGCCAGGGTGGTAGGACATCTTTTAAAGAAAAGATATCTCTACCCATCTGTGCATGGCTTTTCCAGTTCATACATATTATTTTCTCAATTTCTTAAGTACTCTGTATTTCTGATAACATTCATATAGGACATGCTTATTAGAGTTGATTTGGCAAAAAAATATTTTGCCTTCATTAATGGAAATATCTTTCCATTTTCAGAGACAACCATGGGCATAATTTATATTTGAATAATAAGTAGTAGCTAGACTTTACATGCTCACCTATCATTTTGTTTATATAGGTTTTCTCTGCCTTGGCACTAGTGACATTTGGACTGCATACTCTCTTGTTGGGGGTTACCTTGTGCAGTTGCAGGATATTTACAGCATCCCTGGTCTCTAACCTCTGGATGCCAGGAATACTCTCTCTCCTCAGTCATGACAACGACATCTCCAGACATTATGACATGTCCATGGGAGGGTAAAATTGCCCCCAGTTGAGAACTACTAGTTTAAAACAAACAAAAAGTATAAATGATAAAGAAGGAAATGTCTTTATAGTCTTTGTACATGATAAGGTCCTGTACTTATTATAGTTAATCAAGTTCTCTGGACAAATAAAGTCTTATTTGAAAGGCTAACAGTCACTTTTGTTTTAATACATTTGAAACCCAAAGATGGAATAAGGTGAAACTTGCTAAAAGTGGACTCTTAGGACTACATGAGTCTTTTTGGCTAAGTTATTTTGTCTTTCATTTTTGTAGGAAAAAAAGTAGCCATGGATCATTTGTTCTTTGTCAACTAAATTCATTCAACATGAAAGGAAATTAAGTCCTTTGGGCCATTTTCAGTAAAAACTATGTTGAAGGAGTAGCAGTAACTGCATATTCTGCATAGGAAATAATAATAAAACGCCTCGCTGTTTGAATACGTCTGTTGAAAAGTTTATTATTATGTTAGTATATTATATTTAGCCATATTGAAATATGTCGATTCATTATCCTAAACACTGATTCTCATTGTAGTCCCCACACAGCCAGCCAGGGCTCAGTGGGAAAAACGCACTCTCAGTCCTGATATGCTGGCATTTACTGTACTGTAATTTTACAAAGTACTTCACAAGATCTTATTTTAGGAACATTTTATAAACAATGGCTAGAAAGAAAAAAGAAAGTTTACCATATGCCTACAGATTCACAGGCTGTGTGCTTTGATATACGAAACTTCTCAGATCAGATGACAGAATGGGAGGACAGAGACCAAAGTTCAGTGCCTGCCAGGAAGGCTGAGCTGCAATACTCAGATATAAACTCAGGCAGGAAGAAGACAGAGCTAACACTGTCAACCTATTATCGCCTCTATAAGAATGTTTAGACCTTCTAATTTTCTGAGAACTTCTCAATTAGACATACTACAAAACAGTGTGCAGACTAATTTCATAGCAAGTACTTTATTAATATTGTTCCCTAACTAGAATCCAGTAAAACAAACATTTAAGAAAACATTTACAGAGTTCTCCATAAAATTAACATTAAATGCTGACCATCTTGTTGGGGCTTAGAAATCTAGTTTCACATTGAAATACTCTACTGCATTTTGACCTTTAATCACAAAGAAATAATCTTACTTCATATTTCATAATGTTAATAGTTTTGGGGGTGGCCCTGGCCAGTTTGCTCAGCGGTAGAGCATCGGCCTGGTGTGAAGGAGTCCCGGGTTCGATTTCCGGCTAAGGCACACAGGAGAGGCGCCCATCTGCTTCTCCACCCCTCCCCCTCTCCTTCCTCTCTGTCTCTCTCTTCCCCTCCGGCAGCCGAGGCTCCATTGGAGCAAAGATTGCCCGGGCGCTGAGGAGGGCTTTGTGGCCTCTGCCTCAGGTGCTAGAATGGCTCTGGATGCAACAGAGTGACGCCCCAGAGGGGCAGAGCATCGCCCCCTGGTGGGCATGCCGGGTGGATCCCGGTTGGGCGCATACGAGAGTCTGTCTGACTGCCTCCCCGTTTCCAGCTTCGGAAAAATGGGAAAAAAAATAGTTTAGGGGGTGACGATTTTCTTATTCTGTGCCTTCAGTCAAGGGTCCCAACCTTCTTAACACACTGGCACATCTCTAACGATGACAGGATTTGTGCATCTGTTATGTGGCCGCAAGAAACCAGCTCAGGAAGGGCTCCTCCCACCCTGCATTGGGCTGCAAACTGGGTTCAGTCCCCCCGGCTCCAGGTAGGACAGCATGAGCTCCACTATAGCACCAAGAGTCAAAACGGGTTTAAAAACCCTTTTTAGAGGTTTAGTGCAGCTTTCTCCTCATTTCTCCTACATGTCCCAGCCCAATCACTTCTGTAATCAGCCTTGTTTCAATAGCAAAGTCAGGACTTGCATATTTTATATGCTATGCATATGTATGTCTTTTACTTAAAGTAATACGCATTAATGCCTTGAAAATACACTGCTTACAGTCTAAGCTCCAAGTGCACTGAAGCTTAACCACACCTGATAATGATCATCTTGGGCAGTCTAAGAGGTTTCCCGGAAACAACTAAAATAGTATCTTAAGAAGTGCACACCCTTCACTGAGATGGATTTTCTCAATTAGTTTGAATTCCATCTACAGTATGAAACCTGTAGTGACTCTACCTGGGGGCTAGACAAACACAAGCATCTTTCCCACTCAGTTCTTCGGGATTCTTGCTGACCACACTGATAAAGGTCCATGAAAAATGTAAGTGTACTCGTTCTTCTTCAAAATGCTAGTGCTCCATTAGCCTAAGCAGTCTCATGGAAGGTATTTTTATGGCTGTAAATCTGACACTAGCATGGCAACTTCTACCTCAGCCATGCCAACTCTGCTCTGAGAACACCATTAAAATTCCCCTTTGGGTAATGTGAAATGTGGCCATTAGATGCGGGTGAGTTCATGAGAGAGCACAGATTTCTAAATGGAAAACCTAAAGGAAAATAAAGACATCCAGACTGTTCTGCTTTTAAGAATCAGAGAGTTATAGATAAGACCAGCTTGCATTTTAATAATAAATGAGAGGTCATTAAGTTTGTTTTTTAAGGCTTACCTTGAATGAGTAAAAAGAAAAATCCCTCACAAATCAAGTTTACTCTGTCGCCAACAACCTAAAATGGAATTTTAATTTTTCTTGCTCACATGACTATTTTTTCTTCTCTGTTCTGACTTCTCTCAGTTGAGCCCAAATGAACAGAAAAAACAATTAGTGCTTCTCCTCATGCCCCCATCTCACTTCAGTAAAATGCAGGAGAAAAATAATACATAGATTAAAATAATCGTACTGTATTAAACATTCACTTTTGTGTCATAAGGCATATTTCATTCATTCCAGGACGGTCATAGGGAAAGACAGGTAAGGCGGTTTTTAGACTGTCTTACCACGGCACTCCAAATTGTGCTGGGAGTGCCCACTGCTTCGTTGGAACTACTGAACCTAGGAAACGTCCCTACGGGCATGGGGCACCCCAGCGGACAGAGCAGTGCGCGCCCTGGCTCCTTCAGGGCCAGTCCAGCGCAGGGCTTTAGTTCGAGGCAGAGCTGCTGCTGTCTCCCAGGTGAACAAGAAGCAGGCGAGGGCAGTGCTCTCCTAAGACTAGTCTTATTGCGTGGTGACAAGTTTCACAATCATGCTGATGATCCGGGACCCTCGAGGACAGGTACACAGATCCATGCTCGGGTTTTTTATCTTATCCTGCAGGAGCTGGTCAAGTTCACAGCGCAGTTCCTTGACTAGTTCGGCGACCTGAAATGAAAGTTTGCAATGTGAGCAGTGCTCAGACCAACAGGGGAGGGAAGGTTATTAAAGGAAGTGCCCCAATTATGATGATCAGTATTCTAGATGTCTGGTATTAATTTTAACTTCATTAGTGGGTGGGGAGGGGTAGAAACTAAATGCATTTTCATTCTAAAAGTGCTTCTAAAATTTCTTGATGCAACAATAAGAAAATTCAATGTGAACTCTGGACTACTAAATGGGGATCAACACACAAAGGCTTTTCTATCACATCTCATGTAAAGATTGAATTTGGAAGGTTTAATTTGCTCTTGTGTGTGTGTGTATGTGAGAGAGAAAGACAGAGAGAGGGACAGACAGGCAGGAAGGAAGAGATATGAGAAGCATCAATTCTTTATTGAGGCTCCTTAGCTGTTCATTGATTGCTTTCTCATATGTGCCTTGATGGGGGGGGGGGGCTACAGCAGAGCGAGTGGTCCTTTGATCAAGCCAATGACCTTGTGCTCAAACCAATGGCCTTGCCTGTAACCTTTGGCCTCATGCCAGTGACCATGGATCATGTTATGATCCAATGCTCAAACCAGTGACCCCAGCCTGACCAGGCGGTGGCGCAGTGGATAGAGATGCGGAAGGACCCAGTTTCAAGACCTTGAGGTTGCCAGCTTGAGCGTGGGCTCATCTGGTGTGAGTAAAGTTCACCAGCTTGGACCCAAAGTCGCTGGTTACTCGGTCTGCTGAAGGCCCACGGTCAAGGCACATATGAGAAAGCAATCAATGAACAACTAAGGTGTCGCAATGAAAAACTGATGATTGATGCTTCTCATCTCTCTCCATTCCTGTCTGTCTGTCCCTATCTATCCCTCTCTCTCTCTCTCTCACTCTCTCTCTCTCTGTCTCTAAAAAAAACCAAAAAAAAAAACCAAACAAACCAGTGACCCCACGCTCAAGCTGGCAACCTCGGGGTTTCAAACCTGGATCCTCTGAGTCTCAGTCTGTGCCACTGCCTGGTCACACTTTCTTTTTTTTTTTTTAAGATTCATTCATTTTAGAGAAAGGAAGAGATGGAGGGAGGAACAGGAAGCATCAATTCCCATATGTGCCTTGACCAGGCAAGCCCAGTGTTTCAAACCATCAACCTCAGTGTTTCAGGTAGACGCTTTATTCCCTGTGCCACCACTAGTCAGGCCGGAATTTTTTTTCTTATAGATATACTCCCCCGTAAATGTCTCCTTCAGACTCCACAGAGAACGTAGCTGAGACCTAAGAAAAGAATTCTGATCTATTCCCTATTTTTTTGAAATGGTAGTAGTAGAATCAGGGTGATTTTTATTTATTTCTACTCATCTATATTTTCCGATTTTTCTTTGGTGAATACATTGTTCACATAACAATTAGGAAGGTCCAACATCTACCCACAGCTTCTGTCCTGACTCTTTCATGCCAGGCAATCCTGGGCTTCCCCTCCCACCATGCTGCGGGAAGTCTTACTCAGTCCCCAGGCTTGGCCTCTCCCTTCAGCCTCAGTCTTTCATGGTGTCTCACTGCAGACCCATCATTCTCTCTTAATGAGCTTTGTTGTCCTTGGTCCCTGAAGGAATGCCCAATACTTCATAACATGAAAGCCCTTCATATCTGAGGCTCACAGGACAGATCCCTTTATACTGTACCTGATGGGAAGCAGCTACAAAACGAATCCAACCATCATCCAAGGAGACAACAAACTCTCCCCTTTGAAGCTGCACATTCACTTGGCCTCCTCCGAACAAGACCAGCGGGTACACAGACACCATGCTGCAGTTGCGGATGAACACCCGACTGGTTTTGATCTTCTCGTGGTATAGTAGGTAGGGGCTGTCAAAGTGTCTGACCTGGAGCAAAAACCTGAGATGATGACAGTGATGTCACTGTCCCACGGATTTAAATTCCACCTGTCTGATGACTTACAAAATTATCTCCATCCTTTCCCTTTCCTTGGAGCTCCAGACTTGTACATGCAACTTCCTAGCTGACATCTCCACTGGGATACCTAATAAGCACGTCAAACTTCTGATGTTTAAAAGGAATTCTTTTTATTTTTTACACCAAGGCTTTGAGGGTTTTTCAGTTTTTTGTTTTGTTTTGTTTTGTTTTTTTTCATTTTTCTGAAGCTGGAAATGGGGAGAGACAGTCAGACAGACTCCCGCATGCGCCCGACCGGGATCCACCCGGCACGCCCACCAGGGGCGACGCTCTGCCCACCAGGGGGCGATGCTCTGCCCATCCTGGGCGTCGCCATGTTGCGACCAGAGCCACTCCAGCGCCTGGGGCAGAGGCCACAGAGCCATCCCCAGCGCCCGGGCCATCTTTGCTCCAATGGAGCCTTGGCTGCGGGAGGGGAAGAGAGAGACAGAGAGGAAGGAGAGGGGGAGGGGTGGAGAAGCAAATGGGCGCTTCTCCTGTGTGCCCTGGCCGGGAATCGAACCCGGGTCCTCCGCACGCTAGGCCGACGCTCTACCGCTGAGCCAACCGGCCAGGGCCGAGGGTTTTTTTTTTTTAATTTTTTATTTATTCATTTTAGAGAGGAGAGACTTTTTTTCTTCCTTTGTAAGATTTATTCATTTTAAAGAGAAGAGAGAAAGAGAAAGAAGGGGGGAGGAGCAAGGGGCATCAACTCCCATATGTGCTTTGACTAGGCACACCTGGGGTTTTGAACCAGCGACCTCAGTGTTCCAGGTTGACGCCTTATACACTGCGCCACCACAGGTCAGGCCAGGAGTCTTGATCTCCTGCATGTAATGTTCACCCTCTTAGTAAATGACATTCTCTTCAGCCGGCTGCTCAAGCCCGGATTTAGGAGCCACCCTTGGTAATTCTTTCCCTCCCTCTCCATCTACATCATCACTGAGTCCCGTCAACTCTATTTTCAATACACGTGACAAACTGACAGGTTCTCACCACTTCTACAGCCACCCCTGCACAAGCCAGCGTCATGTCACACAGACCACTGCAAAGGCTCCCTAAGTACTCGCCCTGCTTCTCTTTTTGCATCTTTAGTTTCTTCTCCACACAGCAACCACAGAGATCCTTCAAAAACATACATCCAGGCCTGACCTGTGGTGGCGCAGTGGATAAAGTGTCAACCTGGAAATGCTGAGGTCGCCAGTTCGAAACCCTGAGCTTGCCTGGGTCAAGGCACATATGGGAGTTGATGCTTCTTGCTCCTCCCACCTTCTCTCTCCTCTCTCTTTCTCTCTCTCTCTCTCTCTCTCTCTCTCTCTCTCTCCCTCTCTCTCTCCTTTCTAAAAAAATAAATAAAATTAAATTTAAAAAAAATCATACATCCAGCTAGGGCTCAAAATCCTCCAGTGATCTCCCAGGGACAGAATCTCAAATCCTCAGCATGGCTTACCAGGTCCTGCGTGGCCTGACCGCTGCCTGCTCGTCCCAGTCACCTCCGCCCTGGCTGTCATCATCCCACAGCACTCGCACCGACCGCCTGCCTGCGTTTCCTGGAACACGCCAAGTATGCTCCCCTCTTGTGGTCTTTGCACTTCCTTTCCTGGAATGTCCTCTCTAGATACCCGCATGGCTCACCCTTCACTGCATTGAGGATTTGCTCAAATGTTTGCTCCACGGAGTTCTTGCCTGACCACTCCACGTAAAACAGATGCCCTCCTGTCACTCTCAATCTCTGTTTTATTTTTCTTTATAACATTTGCTGCCTCACTGAGATTGGTTCCTTACTTCTTGCTGGTCTTCCTGACTGGAACACGTGTGCCCTGAGGTCAGAGACCTTGTCTGTCTAGCACATTTGCTGTCCCCCGTGGCCGACAACAGCGCCTGGCTCAGAGGAGGGAAGCTCGAAGGCACCGAGTGCACCTAATGCTTGCACAGGTGACGTGCATTCATTGCACGAGGGCCACACCAGGCTTTGGTTCCTAAGTACACGTGCAGCTGAGAGGACAGATGACCTCAGACCCTCAGACTCTCCTGAGCTTATTTGAGGTGACCCTTTTCAAACTTTGCTGACTCTGCTCAGCAGTTCCTGCGGGCTCAAAGCCCTGACACTTCATACTCTCTCTCTAGTCTCCTTCCCACTTTTTCTTCTTCATTTCTCCTAAGAGCTTTATCAAGAGTCTGCTTTCAGTGAGGCACCATGCTAGACATCAAGAACGTCAAATAATTACAGTTTTCCTGTCTTCAGGAATCTCAGTAACATAAAGGAGGCACACCATAAACCAGAAAACAATGTGATGAGCACAACAGTGAACAAATGCACACTATATATTGGTGGAACAGAAGTAAAGAACAACTTAGAGAGAGAAGGGCCCTGGAGAAGTGGTATTTAATGGAAGCTTGAGGATAAGTTAGAACCTGCCGGGGAATAATAATGTCATGCCAGGCACAGAGAACAATGTCCTTTGTCACAGTGTCGGGGACACTGTTGGATATCTCGTGTTGCTGGAGCATAAAGAATGACAGAGGGAGAGCTGAGGGGAACATGGTATAAGAAGGGGCCAGATGTGAAAGGTCATATTGAAGTTTGCAGCAGATGCCGGATGTGAAGAGTTTCAAGCAAGGGAACGACATGATCGAATGCATGTTGCATAAAGGCAGTCTGGCAGCAGTTGTGTGAAAGGCTGGAGAGGGAGCATCAGAAGAGCACTTCATGCAAACGATGGAAGTCTGGTGTTTGAACTGAGGAAATGGCAGTGGGGCTGAGAAGAGCCGGTGAATCGGAGACATGCCAGAAGGAGGGCTTGTTGGGACCTGGTGACCAGCTGGGCTGGAGCAAGGGTCTGAAAGAAGCAGGGTCTGTGTCACTCCAGGGTCTGATTTAGAGGGTGCTTTTCAACAAGACAGGGAACACAGAAAGGAAGAGTGAACTGGGAGATAATGAGTTTGATTGTGCAGCTTTTGAGTGTGAGGTGCCTAGAAGGCATATAGCTCAGAGAAAACCCCAGGACTGGAGTGAGAGGCCTGGGGGTCTGTATCAGCATGGAGGTTGTCGTTAAAAGCATGATGTCGTGGTCTGGAGCTTCAGGAAGAGTATGTATGCTGCATGAGAAAACAAGGACTAAGGACCAAACCAGCGTTTAGTGTTTCAAAGCAGAGGAAGAGAAACTAGCAACGGGGATAGAGGAAGATCAGAGAGATAGAAGTAATGTTTTAGAAGCAAAAAAACCCAAAAAAACCATCAAAGATAGCTTTAAAAGGAAGGGAGGGGTCAGCAATATCAAATACTATGTGGGAGTCAAGTAGGATGAGGACCAGGACATTTCACTGGGTCTGACAACTTGGAGGTCACTCGTGACTTCTGATGAGTTTGGTGGAGTGGCAAGGGCAGGCGCCTCACAGCAGCAGCTGGAGGAAGGGAGTTGAGGATGTGGGATCAGCAAATGTAGGTCACTGCCTGGCAAGCACAGACTCAGTGATGCAAAGAAACAATTTCATCGAAGGGATCAAGGAGTTCAAAGTGGTCGTTACAAAACAATCACAGGGATGTAAAGTACAGCATAGAGAACAGAGTCAATAATATTGTAGTAACTATGGATGGTGCCGGGTGGGGCCTAGAAATATCGGGGAACACTTTGTGAAGTACATGACTGTCTAACCCCTATGCAGAATACCTGAAACTAATAAAAAATAATATTGACTGTCAACTGTAATTTTTAAAATGTTTAAAAATTAAAGAAATAATTTTACATAGGAAAGAAGTCTTGAACAGTTGTGTTTTTTTTTTGCATCCGAGAGACTTTTCTTGAAAATGGAAAACCTTTCCAGAAACGGACCAATTTCTAGTCTGTTTATACTCACTCAACCTTCCCCCTGCCAGTGGGGACGCTGGGGCAGCAAGTGACAGAACAAGGTATGGCTGAGTTTAAGGGCTATGTTTCTCACCCCAGACCTGCCACATGTAGCTAGAAGTGCACCCCGCCATTCTGACCTGATAGTTCACTGATGAAGGGTGAATGTGTACATAGCCATCGTTCTTGGTGACAAACTTCAGCTCCTCTGATTTTGGCTGCATTCTGACAGCTCCAGTACTGGTCTTCTGAAATTTCCCTTCTGGGCTTTTCACCTAAATGATAGGTATTTGTAAAAATAGATATATAATATGTATATTTCCACTGTAGGATGGGATCCTTCATACAAAATCAGTCTTGTTTGAATGAATGCCTTTTCTGCGTCTTCTCTCTCTTAATTTCCTTTTGAAAGTCGTATAAGTGTATTTTTTTTCTTTTCTTTTCACACCATCAAGAGGTGTGAATGTAGGTGCAGAAGCACTGGGTGACTAAACTGCACGCCAGCCACACGGATGCGAAACTATGTCGGTATTTCCGCTCTGCAGTTATGATTAGATGCAGAGACCCAGCTGGCAACACTGGACCAGGAATCTGTTGACTATCAACCCCAGTCCCAATCCCGATCCCACATTCCAAATAATTTTATTTCACAACAGCAAAAACAATTCTATGACTGGAAAAAATATTCTATGAATAAACAGATTATTTCATTTGAAAAAGTACTGAAAAACTTATGTAAACACATATATGAGTTATACATATATTGCAAAAATAATACATGTTTATTTTACAAATAACATGTTAGGAAATGAGAAAATAAAGACTTCCTGTAATCACATAATTAAAATAACTAGCATTAATATTTGATAAATATCTGTTTTCTCTGCCAGATTTATGTTCATATATATAGAAAAGCATAACAATATAATTAAAAATATACATAGATATTGGAACTAATATAGAATTGTTTTCTATAAATATACCTTTGAAACTAAATATATTAAGAAATTTATCCCTGCTTTAAAATGTTTTCCTAAAACATAATTCTTTTTTTTTTTTTTGTATTTTTCTGAAGCTAGAAACGGGGAGAGACAGTCAGACAGACTCCCGCATGCGCCCGACCGGGATCCACCCGGCATGCCCACCAGGGGGCGATGCTCTGCCCATCCGGGGCGTCGTTCTGCCGCGACCAGAGCCACTCCAGCGCCTGGGGCAGAGGCCAAGGAGCCATCCCCAGCGCCCAGGCCATCTTGGCTCCAATGGAGCCTCAGCTGCGGGAGGGGAAGAGAGAGACAGAGAGGAAGGAGAGGGGGAGGGGTGGAGAAGCAGATGGGCGCTTCTCCTGTGTGCCCTGGCCGGGAATCGAACCCAGGACTTCCGCATGCCAGGCCGACGCTCTACCACTGAGCCAACCGGCCAGGGCCTAAAACATAATTCTTAATGGCAATTAGTACCTTGTTGTAATGATCAATAATAATTTAACCAATAAACTCCCTATTATTTGAATTTTAGATATTCATAGTAACAGATTATAATTGCAAATATTCTCCCAGATGTATCATTATGCATATATACAATTACTTTCTAATAATGAATCCTTAAAAATGAAACTGCTATCTAGAAAGGGTATATCAATTTTATTCCTACCAAGAGTGAGAGTGCTCATTTTGGGAGGCTTATAACAGTATTATAATTAAAAAAAAATTTTTTATCACATCATAATCACCCAAAATTCATAGTTTACCTTAGGGTTCACTCTCGAGGGTGTGTGTTCTATGGATTTGGGTATATGTAAGGTGATATGTATCCATCATTATAAAACCATGCAGAGTATTTTCACTGCCCTAAAAATCTACTGTGCTCTGCCTGTTCACCCCCAACCCCTGATTTTATTTTTATTGTCTCCATAGTTTTGCTCCAAATGATTTTTGAAGTAAATTTCAAATGATTGAAAAGCATGCACATACTGACCAGAAAATGAACCATGATTAATCAGTGGCTGTTAACTGAGCATTTAACAAAAAGTTAAAAGAGTAATGATTCAGTACTCTGACAAATTCAAATCTAAGTTTCACAAGGACCAGATGCCAAAACCCAAAGGGCCCCACAAAGAGGTTTCCGGAAGGAGGGCCACAGGTGGTTGTAGGTCAAAGCACTGACCTGTTTGATTTTGTTCTTATCTAATTTTAGTCCAGAGTAGAGGGCATAAGAGAAAATGTGGTAGAAACCAAGTTTCTAACTATCACAGAAAGTCAGTTATACACAGGTTGCTGAGAAAGTGACCTACATATCTATTTTAATTCCTTGAATGTCAATAATACATTAGGATTAAAAAGCAACCCATTTTATACAGTAAATGTTTTTGAACAATGCATCTAAACAGATTAAGGAATTGAAGGATTAGAAATGTATATGAAATTTAAAAGGCTCTGTGTGTTTGAGTGAGTGTCTTTAAGATGATTAATGTGTAGACTTAACTTATATCTCTTGGCTATAAAGAAAACAAGTAGTGGGAGAATGCAAGAAAAATGTTTTCTTACCTGCACTACATTTGGATACAGAGCAGCACACAGCATTGCTGATATCAGCTTGGGGTTCTCAGCATTTGAATTTGCCTATGAGAGAAATGTGGTATTAATTTTGTAAGTTATGTGGCTACTTCTGTCTGTGTCCTGCAATTTACATAATTTTTCATTTGATTTCTACCTTAAAACAAAACAAAAGCAGCATATAACTTCTATACATGTGCTAGAAAAATTATTTTTTTCTAAGTAAACAATAGGTCTATTGGAACACATTCACACAGGACCCACTCTAAGAAGCCCACAGTAGCTCTTTTGATTTCTGTAAAGCAGTTACAAAGTGTTCCTGAGAATCAGTGAACAGAAAGATTCTGGTTCATGAGATCTTCATAAGTTCTAGAAAGTATTAACTTCACTTAAAACAGAGTGGCATCAGGTTCATCTTGAGGGAGTGTTCTTCCTATAGTAATACAAAAACCTGTCCCTTTGGGCAAAAGCTGGTCTGATTTAAGAAGACATTATTAGAAAGTCTATTCTACCTCTTATGGACTTATCAAGAAACCAGTGTGAACATTAAAAAACAAAAACAGTAACAACAATTAACAGAGAAACCCTTGTGTGAGTGTTAGCTGACATTTATTTGTGGAAAGAAGAAAAGCAAGAACCCACAGCTCACAGGGCTGAAGTGAAGGATGCCTACAAGAGGTCCTGAGTAAAATACTATTCATGGGCTAATCAGAGAAAAATAAGAACTCATTACACATTCTTTACCTCTTCTCTTGCGGCTTCCAGGATGCCATCTCCTCCTAGAGCCCTCTTCTCAATCTCCCTGGCTCTGAGCCCCTCCTTTACAAAGCCTATGTCTGATAACAGCTCTGTGAACTGTCGTTTGAGGCTGGCCATTTCCTGAAAGAAGTGGGCAGTCTTTAAGCAGGGGCTTCAACACAGAAAAGATAAGTGGAGATGAATGAGACAAAAATGCATTACTTCAGTAGACAGTAACGAGGCTCTTATGGGCCCATCAAACAGGTTGTTTCCAAAAAGGCAGTTTACATGTATGCAAACTGGCAAATACAGTGAAATAGTCACACAGAAATTCACAAATTACCAAAACCCTGGTTATTGGTTATTTATCTCTAGACTACATTTTTAAGATCATGTTCACTGGATTTTGAGTAGGTCTGATTTTCCTGGAAATTCTTGGAACAGCAAAAAATGTTTACTTTGGTTGGAACCCCAACTCAAGGTGCTGTGATGCTGTCTAGTTTTTCCTACTTGCATTTCTGCACGGGGCCTCTCAGTTCCTTACCTGAGCCCAGAGCGGTTATTTCTGCATCCCTAGTGCTGAACAGCCACCTCAGAACTTTCCCTCTTTCTCTTACCTTGAAGTCTCAGTGGCTCACATCTTTTCCTAGGAATAGGGACACGATTAAGCGGTCTAGATTTAGACACTCCTTTTTGTAGCTAAGCACAAGTATGAGAAAGGAAAGCCCAAACCTCTTTGTTCTCTGGCTTCTGTTCAAATATAGGCCATTTTTCAGGCACCAGAGAAGGAGACAAATCAAAGGAACTGAAACTAAGCAACACTATCCTGTCTCCTGATGACGATTGAAGTGTTTTCTTGGAATGTCTCAAGTACATATAAATAATGTGGCAAAATATAAGTAGGAGTTAAATATACCATAAATTAAGGGTCGGAAACCTTTTTGACTGAGAGAGCCATGAATGCCACATATTTTAAAATATAATTCCAGAGAGCCATACAATATGTTTAACACTAAATACAAGTAAATGTGTGCATTATATTGAAGACCAACACTTTTAAAGTACAATAAGTCTCTGAATTCTTTTTAATAACGTTGTTATGCTGTTGCTAACCAATGATGAATAAAGTACTTCTTACCATTAATGCGACTTCTGGTGTGCATGGTTTTAGCTGATGGCTTTGTAGTCTGGTTGATACGTAGTGAGGTTAAGCCTCATGCAGGCGTTGAGACTTCCATCTGTTAAACGTGATCGTAGGTTGGTCTTAATGTTCTTTAGATGTGAGAAAGACTGCTCACATGCATATATAGAGCCAAACATTGTCAGTACAGCAATACTCACATGCTGCAATGTGTTGTATGTGACTGGAAGCGCATTCCAAGTTTTGACAATCAGCTGGTCCACGGTTTGAAGTTTTTTTCTTTTCTCCCCACTTGTGTTTGCTCGCCAACTCTGTTTGCTGTCGTGCAAGTCTTTCCAAATCCTCATTCAGTGACTTGAACTTATTCACCAAAATGTCTGAGGCCTTCAGGTCAGCAGCTTGTAGCTCAAAATCTCTGACAGAGACACTGGGGGGTGTAACTCAGGTCGGTGCTATCCCCTGCACACTTGTGTGGACGAGTGATGAACTTAAAAAGACGAGTGCGCTCACGAAATTCTCCAAAGTACGCTTTGAATGACTGCAGGATATTAGATGTGAAGCCCGCTAGCTACTGGAGATCAAGATGTTGAGTAGGGTCACTTGCTGTGCATGCATCTTTAAACTCTCCCAGTTTTTCAAAGTGTAGTAAACAACCAGTTTCAATGTTGGCAATGAAGAGTTCCAGATTGTTTTCAAATGCAAACACTGCTTGTTGAAGACTGTATTTCCAACGCCTTGCATTTTCACATTGAGCTGGTTCAGATGTTCAGTCACATCCACGAGGTAGTAGAACTTCAAGAGCCACTCAGTGTTAGCTAACTCAGGATGCTCGATGTTTTTCTTTTCAAGGGAAGTCCGGATTTCGCTCAGACAAGCCGCAAAATGGCTGAGCACTTTCCTTCTTGACAACCAACGCACATTGCTGTGCTGAAGCAGACCAGGATAATTATTCCCAACCTCATCCAGCAGTGTTTTAAACTGGCAATCAATTAAAGCTCGGGCAACAATAAAGTTGACCACCCGAATGACCAGCGACATCACCTCACCGAGCTGCTCAGCACACATCTGAGCACAAAGCACCTCCTGATGTAGGATGCAGTGAAAACTTGGGATGGGTCTCTTTTCATGTTCACAAAGAAGCACTACGAATCCTCTGTTTTTCCCCACCATGCACGGAGCATCATCAGTACACACCGAAATAAGTTTATCCATCGGTAGATTTTTTTCTTTAGCGAACTCAGTGAAAGGTTTGAATAAATCCTCCCCTCTTGTTGTCTCTTTCATAGGCAAAACAGTAAGATTTTCCTCATGTATGTGTCATCAACAGCATACCTTGCAATCACGTTGAACTGGGATAAATGGCTTACGTCAGTTAATTCATCCAAAGAGAGAGAAAAAAAATGGTGCTGCATTTATGACCTTCACTTGTGTTGCCTCAATTTGATTTGCCATCATGATGGTATGATCATGAACAGTTCTTGCTGACAGAGGCATGTCTTTTATTCATTTGATTATCTTGTCTTTATCCAAAAAGTCGTCAAAAAGTTCATTGGCAAGTTCATTCATCAAGCATGAATGTTTTCGCATACTCCCCATCTGTGAATGGCTTTCTGTTTCTCACAATTGCTAAAGCACCAGCAAAGATAGCTGAATTTCAGTCACCTTGTTGGGTCCAAACACGGAGTTGCTGCTGACTAGCTTGCACTCTGCACAGTAGCTCTTGACATACTTTCTTTCTGCTGTCCCCGGCTTGATATTTTGATGCAAATGTAGTATGGCATGTGTCATAGTGCCACTTTATATTTGACCGTTTCATCGATGCAATTTTATCATTGCATATTAGACACACTGCAGAACCTGCTCTCTCCACAAAGGCGAATTCCTCTGTCCATTCCTGACCCCTATGTGTATGCCATCCCGTATGTATTCAAGCGAATCACTGATCAAATATTTCCATGTAATGTATAATGCAGCAAGTAATAGCAGCTTTGTTTCACAGAGAGAAAAGCTAAAGTAAACACTGATTTACAGATGTCTCAGTATCAGGTAAACAGACTGGAAATATGTCCTGGGTCCTTATGTCATGAAAACTCCATAACTCTTTTTTTTTTTGTATTTTTTTGTATTTTTATTTTTTTACAGAGACAGCGAGAGTCAGAGAGAGGGATAGATAGGGACAGACAGACAGGAACGGAGAGAGATGAGAAGCATCAATCTTCAGTTTTTCGTTGTGACACCTTAGTTGTTCATTGATTGCTTTCTCATATGTGCCTTGACCATGGGCCTTCAGCAGACTGAGTAACCCCTTGCTCAAGCCCGTGAGCTTGAGTCCAAGTTGGTGAGCTTTGCTCAAACCAGATGAGTCCGTGCTCAAACTGGCGAACTCAGGGTCTTGAACCTGGTTCCTTCTGCATCCCAGTCCAATGCTCTATCCACTGTGCCACCCTTGATCAGGCTTCATGATTCTTGATGGAAGGAGACTTGACTTGGAATGATGAATGCACAATACAGTGTACAGAAGGTGTCTTGTAGAATTGTGCACCTGAAGCCTATTTAATCTTGTTAACCAGTCACCCCAATAAATTTAATAAAAAGGAAAGAAAATTAAATTAAAAAGAATACCCTCCATGACTTTCTTTTTTTCCAAGTAAGGAGAAATAAGTAATCTTGACTGACCTAGGCAATCACATTGGAACTGTCATAAGGGTAAGATTTTGAGCAGAGTATAGCTTTAGGGAAGAGCTAAATAAGGGAAGAAAGCATAACGAGTTACCACTCGGCATGTGGATGGTAAAATTAAAATCTTGAGCCCATGACAACCACTGCTTCTTTTTCCCAGTCTAATTGTTTCATAAGGAAAGAGAGTTGTTACCTTTTAAAAGTTCACTGTGGGAGGTAATTGGTCACCCAGACTCCACAGGACAATAGCACCCAGGTGGGTCACTATCCAAGATCTGGTCTTTGGCCTTAGAGATCCAAAAAGTTCAACTATTAATTTTCCCAGAAGAGATCAGAGGTTCGAAGACTGAGTGTGAACTCAGATGAGGTTGATGTTTATTTTATAAAGTAAGCTCTTTATATTGTGTCTCTAGCACCATCTACTGGGAAACAAAAGTGACTTGTTAAGAATACTTAACATTTGAAAGTCTCAGCAAAGTGGAAGGACAAACTAGGCATATTCTGAGAAAAAAAAAACATTAAGTATGTAATATTGAAGTTACTTATATACAGAAGTAACCACTAAAACAAAAATACAAACTTTATAAATGACCAGAAAGACACACAAACACAGATCATATGGTAAAAGATTTTTAAAAAGCAATAACTACAATTAGTCAACACAGAAAGCGTGCCACCAAATATAAAGACAGAACAAAGAACACTTAGAACATATATATGTCACATTAATGCCATAGAATAGAATCCCTCTATTAAACAAATTCTCTGAGATGGAATCACAAAGCAAAACCCAACGAATGTTGTGTACAATCCACGTGACTCAGAAAGGTTGAAAATAGGAGACTTCAAAAGCACACCAAACAAATGAAAGCCAAAGCAGCACGGATCTCAGTCGGCAAAGGCTGATTTCATGACAGAAAGCATTAAGTTACATAAAAGAACACAGACACCTTGTAATGATAAAGGATGCAGTTCACAGTGAAGGCTCACAAAAAGAGATAAAAGGAAAGAAGGGAGAAAGGGAGGGAGGGAGGGAGTCCCATAACACCAGAAGGGATGTTCTTAACTGGTCGCTGGTTGTGTGATGACCACCAAGACAGGGCTCCTGTTCATGTTCCTTCTGAGCTTTGCGCTTTAAGAGTTGAGGGGCCCCACACTGCAGTGACCTCCCACCCAAATCATTGTAAAGAGGCATCAGGATGTCCTCTCTTGATGAGCTTGAGGAATCCAGCTTGCACATGCGCAGTGCTTGCTGACTTGAACTCCTTCAGGAATGCGTCCTGGAGACACAACGCTTTCATTCAGGGGGTTGACTCTAAAATAGGCAAATAGTAGAGTGGCCGTACCTCCCAGTTTGCCCTAGAGACTGTCCCTGTTAACTCATTTCTCCCAGTGTTATTAACAGCCCTACTACAGGCTGGAGTGTATCTACAAGGAAGTGACTGGGAAAGGGTCGCTGCCAGTGTTCCTTTGGCTAATAATGGCCCCAGTTGGTTTGTGAATCATTCATATCAGGGACATTTTTAGTGCCTGTTTAGCCACCTCCAGGTGCTATAAACCTTGGGATATTTCAGCACTAAAGCGAGAAATGTCAACAAAGTGATTTGACTCAATGGTTAGGACAACCATCGCCCTTTATCCAACTTAGCCCCTAATGGAAATTGTTTCCTTGATTTTTGTATATATTTTCCACATATGAATGATTCTGAATGTTATAACCACTGCATCTGACAACTTTATTTTTTGTATTTTTCTGAAGCTGGAAATGGGGAGGCAATCAGACAGACTCCTGCATGCGCCCGACCGGGATCCACCCGGCACGCCCACCAGGGGGTGATGCTCTGCCCCTCCAGGGCATCGCTCTGTTGCGACCAGAGCCACTCTAGCATCTGGGGCAGAGGCCATGGAGCCATCCCCAGCACCCGGGCCATCTTTTGCTCCAATGGAGCCTTGGCTTCGGGAGGGGAAGAGAGAGACAGAGAGGAAGGAGAGGGGGAGGGGTGGAGAAGCAGATGGGCGCTTCTCCTGTGTGCCCTGGCCGGGAATCAAACCCGGGACTTCCGCACGCCAGGCCGATGCTCTACCACTGTGCCAACCGGCCAGGGCCGCATCTGACAACTTTTTAAAAATCTAGTAATTCATTCTCCTTCTTAGTATCTGGGCTTCCATAGCCTTTACAAATCAAAATGAAGGCTGAGTGAGTCTTTAGAACACCACACACAAAGATGTGAGTTGGGCATTTATCACCCTTTTTTCTGCCTCTTGCCAACACGGGAAGTTGCTCCAGTGCAAGGAACTGCATTTGACCTGAGGAAACCGGTGGAGCTTGGGAAACACCTGCAAGAGTTCCACATCAATGGCTTTGACCACAATTTCTGTCTGAAAAGATCTAAGGAAAAACATGTTTGTGCCCGGTAGGTACTTTTCACTTCCTGCCTCCGTACGGAAGACGAAATAGCCACCCCTATTGGAGAAGCTCTTTTTTTTTTTAATTGATTTTATATCATTTAGTGTGCTTACATAGATTCAAGTGTCCCACTGAATACATCTCCCTGCCCCCCACCTCCATGTTCCCCTTGATACCCCCTTTGCCCCCCCAACACCCTTCCCCCTTCCCTCCAAGATTTGCTGTCCTGCTCTCTATAACACTGTTATGAATATATAATTTCACTAATCTTTCTCTTCTCTGATCCTATCCTCTTGTCTCCTTCCCCTCTGACCGCTTCCCCTCTGGCCCCTCAGTTCACATTGTTCCTTAGATTACGCATATGAGTGAGGTCATATGATATTTTTCTTTCACTGCCTGGCTTATTTCACTTAGCATAATAGTCTCCATGTCCATCCATGTTGTCGCTAAAGGTAAGATTTCCTTCTTTTTCACAGCCACATAGTATTCCATTGTGTACATGTACCACTGCCTTTTTTTTTTTTTTACAGAGACAGAGAGTCAGAGAGGGATAGATAGGGACAGACAGACAGACAGGAGCGAAAAGAGATGAGAAGCCTCAGTCATCAGGTTTTTTTGTTGTTGTGGCACTTTAGTTGTTCATTGATTGCTTTCTCATATGTGCCTTGACGATGGGGCTACAGCTGACCGAGTAAGCCCTTGCTCAAGCCACTGACCTTGGATCCAAGCTGGTGAGCTTTTTGCTCAAACCAGATGAGCCCACACTCAAGCTAGTGACCTCGGGGTCTCGAACCTGGGTCCTCCGCATCCCAGTCAGATGCTCTATCCACTGCGCCACCGCCTGGTTAGGCTGTACCACTGCTTTTTAATCCACTCGTCCACTGATGGACACTTGGGTTGATTCCAGATCTTGGCTATTGTAAACAATGCTGCAATAAACATGGGGGTGCATTTCTTCTTTTGAATCCGTGATTTGCTATTCTTAGGATATATTCTAAAAGTGGGATAGCTGGGTCAAAATGCAGTTTCATTTTTAATTTTTTGAGGAATCTCCCTACTGTTTTCCACAGTGGCTACACCAGTCTGCATACCCACCAGCACTGCAGGAGGGTTCCCTTTTCTCCACATCCTCGCCAGCACTTATTATGTGTTGTTTCGTTAATGAGCACCATTCCAACAGGTGTGAGGTGGTACATCATTGTGGTTTTGATTTGCATTTCTCTATTGATTAGTGATGTTGAACATTTTTTCATGAGCCTATTGGCCATCTGTATGTCCTCTTTGAAGAAGTATCAATTCAGTTCTTTTGCCCATTTTTTGATCGAATTGTTTACTTTTTGGTGTTGAGTTTTACAAGTTCCTTATACATTTTGGTTATTAATGCCTTATCAGACATTTTGTCGAATATGTTCTCCCATTGTGTGGTTTGTGGTTTGTCTTTTTATTTTGTTCATATTGTCTTTACTTGTGCAAAAGCTTTTTAGTTTGATATAGTCCTATTTGTTCATACTGTCCTTTATTTCACTTGCCCGTGGAGATAAATCAGCAAATATACTGCTGCGAGAGATGTCGGAGAGCTTACTGCCTGTTTTCTTCCAAGATGAGTATGGTGTCATGACTTACATTTAAGTCTTTTATCCATTTTCAGTTTATTTTTGTGAATGGTTAAGTGAGTGGTCTTGTTTTATTTTATTTTTATTTTATTATTATTATTATTATTTTGTATTTTTCTGAAGCTGGAAACGGGAGGCAGTCAGACAGACTCCCGCATGCGCCCGACCGGGATCCACCCGGCATGCCCACCACGGGGCGATGCTCTGCCCATCCGGGGCATCGCTCTGTCACGACCAGAGCCACTCTAGCGCCTGGGGAAGAGGCCAAGGAGCCATCCCCAGCGACCGGGCCATATTTTGCTGCAATGGAGCCTTGGCTGCGGGAGGGGAAGAGAGAGACAGAGAGGAAGGAGAGGGGGAGGGGTGGAGAAGCAGATGGGCGCCTCTCCTGTGTGCCCTGGCCGGGAATCGAACCCAGGACTTCCGCACGCCAGGCCGACGCTCTACCACTGAGCCAACCAGCCAGGGCTTAATTTTATTTTTTTGCAAGTACCAGTCCAATTTTCCGAACAACATTTGTTAAAGAGACTGTCTTTACTCCACTGTATGCTCTTACTTTGTCAAATATCAATTGTCCATATAGGTGTGGGTTTATTTCTGGGTTCTCTGTTCTATTCCATTCATATGTATGCCTGTTCTTATGCCAGTACCAAGCTGTTTTGAGTACAATGGCCTTGTCGTATAACTTGATATTAGGAAATGTGATACCACCCATGTTATTCTTCTTTTTTCAAGATTGCTGAGGCTATTTGTGTTCTTTTTTTAGTTCCATATAAATTTTTGGAATATTTGTTCTATATCTTTGAAGTATGCCATTGGTATTTTAATAAAAATTGCATTGAATTTATAGATTGCTTTGGGTAATATAGACATTTTAATGATGTTTATTCTTCCTATCCATGAACACGGTATATGCTTCCACTTGTTTGTATCTTCCTTGATTTCTTTCATCAATGTTTTATAATTTTCCGAGTACAAGTCTTTAACCTCCTTGGTTAAATTTACCCCTAGGTACTTTCTTTTTTGTTGTTGGAATAGTGAAGGGGATTGTTTCCTTAATTTCTCTTTTAGACAGTTCATTGTTGGTGTATAAAAATGCCACTGATTTCTGAATATTAATTTTATACTCTGCCACCTTGCTGAATTCATTTATCAGGTCCAGTAGTTTTTTGACTGAGACCTTAGGGTTTTCTATGTACAATATCATGTCATCAGCAAATAATGATAGTTTTACTTCTTCTTTTCCAGTTTGAATGCTTTTATTTCTTCTTCTTGTCTGATTGCTGTGGCAAGTACTTCCAGAACTATATTGAATAAGAGTGAAAGGGGGCACCCCTGCTTTGTTTCTGATATAAGGGGATTGCTTTTAATTTTTGCCTGTTGAGTATGATGTTGGTTGTGGGTTTGTCATAAAAGGCCTTTATCATGTTGAGGTATGTTCCCTGTATTTCCACTTTGCTGAGAGTTTTGATCATAAATGGGTGCTGGATTTTATCAAATGCTTTTTCTGCATCTATTGATATTAACATGTGATTTTTCTCCTTCCTTTTGTTTATTTGATGAATCACATTGATTGATTTGCAAATATTGTACCAGTCTTGCCTCCCCAGAATAAATCCCACTTGATCATGATGTATGATTTTTTTTCATGTATTTCTGGATCTGGTTTGCTAATATTTTGTTGAGAATTTTAGCATCTAAGTTCATTAATCTATAGTTTTCTTTCTTTGTAGTGTCATTGCCTGGTTTTGGAATGAGGAATATGCTTGCCTTATAAAAGAAGCTTGGAAGTCTTCCCTCCTCTTGAATTTTTTTTTTTTTTTTTTTTGTATTTTTCTGAAGCTGGAAACGGGGAGAGACAGTCAGACAGACTCCCGCATGCGCCCAACAGGGATCCACCTGGCACGCCCACCAGGGGGCGACGCTCTGCCCACCAGGGGGCGATGCTCTGCCCCTCCGGGGCGTCGCTGTTGCGACCAGAGCCACTCTATAGCCTGGGGCAGAGGCCAAGGAGCCATCCCCAGTGCCCGGGCCATTTTTGCTCCAATGGAGCCTCGCTGCATGAGGGGAAGAGAGAGACAGAGAGGAAGGAGAGGGGGAGGGGTGGAGAAGCAGATGGGCGCTTCTCCTGTGTGCCCTGGCATCGAACCCGGGACTTCTGCACACCAGGCCGATGCTCTACCAGTGAGCCAGCCGGCCAGGGCGAATTTTGTGAATTAGCTTGAGAAGGATAGGAGTTAGTTCTTTTTTTCTCTGAATATTTGGTAGAATTTGCCTGTGAAGCCATCTGGTCCAGGACTTTTGTTTGTTGGAAGTTTTTTGATAACTGCTTCGATCTCTTTTGTTGTATAATTGGTCTGTTTAGGTTTTCTGATTCTTCCAGATTGATTTTTGAAAGATTATATGTTTCAAGGAATTTGTCCATTTCACCAAGGTTGTCAATTTTTTTTTCTTTTTTTTGTGAAACCATGTGTATGTCTATGGGGTCACTGGTCTGGTTTCATTCACCTTTTTTTTTTTAATTTTAATTTTTATTTATTCATTTTAGAGAGGAGGAGAGACAGAGAGAGAGAGAGAGAGAGAGAGGAGAGACAGAGAGAGAGAAGGGGGAGGAGCTGGAAGCATCAACTCCCATATGTGCCTTGACTAGGCAAGCCCAGGGTTTTGAACCGGCGACCTCAGCATTTCCAGGTTGACGCTTTATCCACAGCGCCACCACAGGTCAGGCAAATTTTTTGCCATACAGTTCTTCATAGTATTTTCTTACAATCCTTTGTATTTCTGCTGTGTCAGTTTTTACTTCTCCACCTTCATTTCTAATTTTATTTATTTGAGTCCTCTCTCTTTTTTGCTTGGTGTGTCTGGTTAAACGTTCATCGATTTTGTTTACCTTTTCAAAGAACTTGCTCTTGGTTTCATTAATCTTCAGTATTTTATTTTTAGCCTCTGTCATTTATTTCTGCTCTGATCTTTATTATATTTCCTTCCTTCTACTTCCTCTGGGTTTTACTTGCTGTTCTTTTTCTAGTTCTTTTATATGCATGGTTATGTTGTTTATTTGAGCTTTTTCTTGCTTCTTAAGGTATGCCTGTAATGCTATGAACTTCTCTCACACGACTGCTTTTGCTGTGTTCCATAAATTTTGAATTGTTGTATGTTCATTTTCATTTGTTTCAAGGAAATTTTTTATTTCTCCTTTGATCTTATTGTTAATCCAATTGTTATTTAATAACATGCTATTTAGTCTCCAAGTGTTTGAATGTTTTTCAGTTTTTCTATTGTAGTTGATTTCTAATTTCATGGCATTGTGATCAGAGAAGATGCTTGTTATGATTTCAATCTTTGTAAATTTGAGACTCATTTTGTGTCCTAACATGTAGTCTATCCTAGAGAATGTACCATGAGTGCTTGAAAAGAATGTATATGCTGCTGCTTTAGGGTGAAAGATTCTGAAGATATCTATTAAATCCAGTTGATCTAGTGTATCCTTAAAGCTGGTGTCTTTTGTTTATTTTCTTTCTTGAGGATCTATCCATTGATGTTAGTGGGGTATTAAAATCCTCTACTATTATAGTATTGCTGTTGATCTCTCCCTTTATGTCCATCAAAATCTGATTTATATATTGAGGTGCTCCTATATAAGTAGTATAGATATTTATAATGGTTATATCTTACTGTTGGAATGCTCCCGTTATCATTATGTAGTGACTTTCTTTATTCCTTACTGTAGCTTTTGTTTTAAAGTTTATTTTGTCAGATATAAGTATTCCTACCACAGCTTTTTTTTCCTTTCCATTTGCATGAAATACTTTTTTTCATCCCTTCACTTTCAGTCTATGTGTATCTTTTGTTCTGAGGTGAGTCTCTTGTAGGCAGCATATGAACAGGTCTTGTTTTCTTATCCTTTCAGCTACCCTATGTCTTTTGATAGGAGCATTTATTCCATTTACATTTAAGATTATTATTGATATGTAGTTGTTTATTGCCATTTTGTTCTTTAAATCTACAATCCTGTTTTTTCTAGATTTTTTTCCCTTTGCTCTGTTTACAGCAGGCCCCTTAACATTTCTTGCAGAATTGGTTTATTTGTAATGAGTTCCTTTAGTTTTGTTTTTTTATTTTGTTTTTTTGTCTGGGAAGCTTTTTATTTCTTCAATTTTAAACAATAACCTTGCTGGATAAAGAAGTCTTGGTTTTAGGCTCCTGTTTTGCATTACTTTGAATATTTCTTGCCATTCTCTTCTGACCTCAAGTGTTTCTGTTGAAAAATTAGATGTTGGCCCTGGCCAGTTGGCTCAGCAGTAGAGCGTCAGCCTGGCGTGCAGGATTCCTGGGTTCAATTCCCGGCCAGGACACACAGGAGAAGCGCCCATCTGCTTCTCCACCCCTCCCCCTCTCCTTCCTCTCTGTCTCCCTCTTCCCCTACTGCAGTGAGGCTCCATTGGAGCAAAGATGGCCTGGGCACTGAGGATGGCTCTGTGGCTTCTGCCTCAGGTGCTAGAATGGCTCTGGATGCAACAAAGCAACACCCCATAGGGGCAGAGCATCGCCCCCCTGGTAGGCATGCTGGGTGGATCCCAGTCAGGTGCATACAGGAGTCTGTCTGACTGCCTCCCCATTTCCAGCTTCGAAAAAATGAAAAAAAATAAAAAATAAAAATTAGATGTCATCCTTTCATGGGCTCCTCTGTAGGTAATAGACTTCTTTTCTCTTGCAGCTTTTAGTATTCTTTATCTCTTAACTTTGGTATTTTAATTATGATGTGTCTTGATGTAGTCCTCCTTGGGTTACTCTTTAATGCTTTTTGAACTTGTGTGACTCTCTGTGCTTTTTGAACTTATGTGACTCTTTCCTTCATCAATTTAGGGAAGTTTCAGCTATGATTTCTTCAGTCAGGTTCTCTATCCATTGTTCTTTCTCTTCTACTTCAGGAAACCCTATGATGCAGATGTTGTTTCTCTTCATGTTGTCACAGAACTCTCTTAGAGTTTCCTCAGTTTTTTTTTTTCTTTTTTTTTCCAAAGCTGGAAACGGGGAGGCAGTCAGAAAGACTCCCGCATGTTCCCGACCGGGATCCACCCGACATGCCCACCAGGAGGTGATGCTCTGCCCCTCTGGGGCGTCGCTCTGTTGTATCCAGAGCCATTCTAGCGCCTGAGGCAGAGGCCACAGAGCCATCCCCAGCGCCTGGGCCATCTTTGCTCCAATGGAGCCTCGGCTGCAGGAGGGGAAGAGAGAGACAGAGAGGAAGGAGAGGGGGAGGGGTGGAGAAGCAGATGGGCGCTTCTCCTGTGTGCCCTGGCCGGAAATCGAACCCGGGACTCCCGCACGCCAGGCTGACGCTCTACCACTGAGCCAACCGGCCAGGGCCTCCTCAGTTTTTTTTGAGCCTCTTTTCTCTTTGCTGCTCTGCTTCCATGCTTTTGTTTATCTGTCCTCTAAATTGCTGATTTGATCCTCTGCTTCATCCAGCCTGCTGTTAATTCTTTCTAGTATAGTCTTCATTTCTGATACTGTATTTGTCATTTCTGACTGTTTCTTTTTTTATGATTTCAATGTCCTTTTTGATGCTTGCTATCTCTTTATTTAGGTGCTCATTATGTCCGTCCATTGTTGCTCTAAGATCCTAGAGCATCCTAACAATCATTATTTTAAACTCAGCATCTGGTTAATTTAGTTACTTCCATCTCATTCAGTTCTTTTTCTAGGGATTTCTCTTGTTGATTCATTTGGATTGCATTTCTCTGTCTTCCCATTTTTTCTGTGTATAGGCTCCTCCTTTTAGTGTGTTGTTTAAATAGCTAACTGGGTCTAGGGTTTAAGTTATCTGCCTTTTGCTATCAGTTGTGTTGGTTCTAGATCTTCTTGGGTTGGCTTCATTTGTTGTTTGTAATCTGCTGTGGGCTACTTGTCAGCAGCTACTGCTCTTTTTGCTGTATGTGTAGGTGATTTCTCTGCCTGGGTAATGTGGAAGGGGTCAACCTGTCTATACAGATCAGCTTCCTCCCGCTTAGGACTGTCAGCAGCTCCGTAAAAGCTGCAAGTTCTGAAAGGTTTGCATCTGCTTTTCAGTTTTTCTACCGCCTCTTGCAGCTGCCTTGTCTTTCCAGAATCTTCAGTCTTGGTGTGGCTTCTTCAGTGATCCTTGGTTTTAGTTTCCTCTTAGTTCAGTCCAAAGTTGGTTTTTCATGATGATTGTTCTTAATTTGAGTTGTAGTCCAATTTGGTTCTGGGAGGTGGCAGCTGGAACGTCTGCCTACTCCATTGCCATCTTGGAATCTTTCAGGAGCTCTTCCTCTGGCCATATAAACACGTACTATGCTACAGGGACCAAACGCCACATGCCATGTCTTTTCAAAGCTGATATTGCACACCTGAGCTCTGCAGAATTTCTCCTCCTGCATCCTCATGCCATTATCCCTGTGCCCCTGCCTGGCATCTCATCCCTCTGCTCCCACTCTTTTTTTTTTTTTTTAAATTCATTTTTTTTTTTTTTTTAGAGAGGAAAGAGAGAGGGAGAGAAGGGAGGAGGAGCTGGAAGCATCAACTCCCATATATGCCTTGACCAGGCAAGCCCAGGGTTTCGAACCGGCGACCTCAGCATTTCCAGGTCGACGCTTTATCCCCTGCGCCACCACAAGTCAGGCTGCTCCCACTCTCCATCTCTGTCCTTTAAGGCCCCTTTTTTTGTTAGAAGCCCTAATTCCTCCTTCCAGACCCTTTGTACTTCTTTACCTTGGATTTCGCCCTTCCCACTCCTGTCAGCCCTCCCACCTCCAGCCTGGTGTGACAGGCATTGTGTGCACACTCCCTCCTCACTGAATTCCCAGCCCCTCCTGCCAGCTCATCTTTGTGAATGCCTGCCTGTCATTAACTCCTAATACCATGCTAGCACTAGCAAATGGACCATAAGTGTTTGTAGAATGAATGGATTGTCAGTAACACCTAAAAAATGATTCAAACTCTATGAGAGAACTTAAACAGCCTTCTTTCCCTTAGAGCCCCAGACCTCCTGCCTTCTCTCCACTACTCAAGTCCTGGCCCTCAAACCTCTTTTCCTGAACCACTTGGTTAACTACATGCTGTGGGATGTTTTACTTCTCAGAGAGACTGTGTGACCCAGGCTCTTTATCAATAGCCCTTAGACACCAAGTACAGGACCAGAAAGATACTTACCTCTGTAGAGGCCTGGTTTGAGAGAAAAAAAAAAAAGGAAACTGGTTACAGCAGAAACCCGAGCAGATGATGTAAGGGCTAAAAAGCACACATGCTCTAGTCCCAGGGATATGGACATTTAATTAAGGAGAGTGTCTTTTTTCAAAAACCAGCTGGTTGTTTTGCCAGGCTGAGCAGAGAGCTCCAGCTCTTTATGAAGAGGAATCCCAGCAAATCCCAGCCCCTCCAGGACCCTAAAACTGCCATTTTCCAACCTGGCTGCCCCAAACACACACACACACACACACTCTCTCTCTCTCTCTCTCTCTCTCTCTCTGTTTAGTCCTTCCCCAAAGAAACTAAAATCAGAGTGAGATGTTGTTACTGAAGATCTTCAAAACCACCTGCTAATGCCTTACCTAGGAGGCTGCCAGAATTTCCCAGGTTGCTCTTCTTACATTTGTCTCCTCTAGATACCTACTCTTGGCTCTGACTGGGTTTGATTACTGTCTGCAAGCTACTTCTTAGCTCTGATTTTCTCTGGCTACTTTTCTGTCCTGAACCTATATATGGTTTGGCTTTTCCCCCAGGGTCCATCATGCTGGAAGCAGGCGGGTACTGGAAGTATACACCTCCCAGCCTGGGGTCCAGTTTTACACGGGCAACTTCCTGGATGGAACCCTGAAGGGCAAGAATGGAGCAGTCTATCCCAAGCATTCTGGTTTCTGCTCCCGACCCAGCACTGGCCTGATGCAGTCAATCAGGTAAAGTGACAGGTTGGTCTGTTAGAGTGGTGGTGTGTCCGTATGACAGATTTTCACTCTCAAGTCTGGTTTGTATGATTCAAAAGTCCATGTGTGTTCTCTTCTCCAAGTCATGATACACACAGGAAACACTTAGCCAAGTTACTAACATAGCACTGAGACATTTTTTAAAGTATCTTGTTTTGTACCTTCAAAGCTTTTATTCAGTTTGTTTCTCATCAATACCTACTCATTTTCTGCAACCACACATTTAAGATAAGCCTTCATATCTTCTCTTCCTATTTGCTTCCTAGTAACTTTGTTTTCTAGCTGTTCCCTAGAGTAATGTTCTGAAAAGCACCCTCCAAGGATAAAACACTTGCAGCTTGCACCAGAATATGTCAACACTGCTTCCTTCGTGATAGTATGGCTACGACCAAGTGTGCTTAGTGATGTAGTTGATTTTCATTCTGGCTCAAATTCAAAACAGTGCCTCCATTGCCATCTGGTTCACAGAGCTGATCTAAAGACCAGACTAGAAGCCATCCTGGGTATAGGTGCAACCTGGCTGGCAAGGTGTGACCTGTGTTTTTCCCCCTTCACAGTCCCACTTCCCTCCTGTGCTGCTGAGGCCTAGTGAGGAGTATGACCACACCACTTGGTTCAAGTTTTCTGTGGCTTAAGAAAATGTACGATACAACCTGCTCTAGGGCCAGGCTGTGAGCCCCTTCAGAAGCTGGTGTACTCAGTGGTGAGTTAAAGATTCAGAAGCTTTAAAAGTGATCCTGTGAATTAAAACCATACAAATAGTAGCTGTCATTATAACGAGTCTGAATATTCATTTCCTTTCCAATGACTGGCTCCAGGTCTCTGTGTAGTCAGGAGGACCCAAGTACCACTCATCATCCAATCACTAACCCTAGCCCAGAAATGGCACATGGACCCCCATGCTCTGTTGGCTTCATCTCTCCACCCCACCACTTTCTTTTCTCCTTTTCACCCCCTCTTTGAGCTTACTCTCTCATTCCTTTACTTCTTCCTTTTCCTCAAACCACCTTGAGTATCACTTTGGAGTTTTCAGAGATCACATTAGTTCTTTCCACATGCTGGCAGATGGACCTCTCCGCCTTGATAAGGCAGTATATAATAGAGGAAGTTGAGCTTTAAGGAAGGTAAATGATGGTCGTGACGGGTTGGCTGTGGTAGAGCATCTGCCCAGCATGTGGATGGCCTGTTCTCAACTCCCGGCCCAGGCACACAGGGGAAGTGCCCATCTCTCTTCTCTGTTTGTCTCTGTTTCTCTCTCTCTCTCTCTCATCCTCCTCTCCTCCTGCAGCCATGTCTCAATTGGAGCAAACTAGTCCTGGGCACTGAGGATGGCTCCATGGCCTCCGGTGCTAAAAAATGGCTCTGGTTGCAACAGAGCAAGGGCCCCACATGGGCAGAGCATCACCCCCCTAGTGAGTTTGTAGGGTGGGTCATGGTAGAGCTTATGCAGGAGTGTCTCTGCCTCCCCTCCTCTCACTAAAAAAAAAGGAAGGTAAATGACCCACTTAAAGGCACACAGCCCAGGAGTTTCAGCCAGGTCTTGAGGTAAGGCCATGTGAATTCAAGTCCCTTCTTTACTTCCCCTTCCATCTGCCAGAGCATTTCCAGGGTCCACTCATGGGCAAAGCAGGGTCTGACCCTTATCTGTTAGAGCTAGCCTTTCTTCCCATATTCACTTTTATGAAAAGCATTAGCCTGAGTTTAATTAACTATCTCTGAGCCTTAGAAGTGGTGTGACTTAAAGTACAAGAATCAAAGCTTTCTTAGGACAGCAGTGCATTAGACTTAAATAAATAAAAGTACAAGAATCTGGAATTATGATTCTGTGCCTTTGAAGTTAACTTGGAAAGCCCAAGCCCAACCAAGGTTTAGAAGAAAGGAAGCCACTGGAGTCAGGACCTGTGTGTGCGGAGACGACCTTACCTGGGGGTCGCACATTGCACCTGGAACAGATGTTGTGTTGTGTATATGAGGCTGGGGCTCCCTCTTTTCCTGAAGAGTTGAATCATCAGTTATGGGTTTGGGTTAGTGTTTTTTTAAACAAATGTTATCTTTCATATATTAGCAATCAGTTGAAATAAAAAAAAAAGAAAAAAATACCTTCCCAAAACTCCCAGTTTCTTCACTTTAAATCTGTGAAGCATGGGTCTTTAGTAAAATTTTTGAGAAACTGATCATCTGTAGTGGCGACCAGTCTATTCTTTTTCATGAAACACACATAAAAGAGAACTTTGATGTTCTTGAGAAATGACACTACATAGTTATGAGACATGTGAGCATAATTGTAGTATTTTATGATAAAATCACTGAAGGAGTCAGCAAGAAACAATTTTACAGTCTAACCGGACACTTCATTCACATGAGGTGGTGAAAACAAACATGGAATTTAATATGAAAACATACTACAGTATTAAAATCTTATTGAAAATGCAAATATCTAGTGCTTATAATATCACAAGCATGCCCTACAACGAGTCTTGATTCAAATAATAATGTCCTAAGTAAGCAAAGCTAATGAAGAGTATTTTAAAGAAACACTTTGTAAATGAGATATCAGTGGTGTTCAAAGAAGTACTTTTAAAAGATAAATATTCCTTTTTTATACCTAAACAATAAATGCAATTATCCACTAAAATGAAACATACACTCCCCTCCAAGAATAAGTCTCCAGGCTCCTAGGAGTCCAAGCCTTACTTACTACACAGCCCTACCCACAACCATATGAAAGATTTAGAAAAGTTAGGTGTATCATTTTGTTTAAAAAAAAAGTATCTATGTATATTTGCTTAGTCTACATAATTGGTTTTAATGGTTGGAGTCAACTGGGTGGCCGAGTCTGGCTAGGAAACCTCACATGTCGAGTGTATTATCAAGGCTAAAATGAAATGAAAATAGGTTGAGCCAGTGGCCTGTGGGAAAACAAAAAAGCAAAGTTTGAGAGTGACCTTAAATTTAATGACTACTACATTCCTTGTGCTCCAGAATAATCCTTAGATTCAGCATCTTTCCCCAACAGGTCTGGAAGGAAAACTGCCAAATTATAAAAAATGGTATAACCTACAATGGGAGGAGCATTGGTTGTCTATTTTCTCATATTTTGACTTTTCCATGTGCTTTTGTTTTAAAGGAGCAATAAAGTATGTACTTTATGATTAAAGACTAAGGGCTTTAAAACCATCAGCAGGATTCAAACTTTTCTTATCAGCAGATTAATAGTAGAGGATTAAATTATCAATCACTCTGAGGCAAGTTACAAACCTCTTCTGTGAAGGGGGTTAACTGTACTATTTTGTTGTGGGGATTAAGTGACAATGTCCTTTAATATTCTTAATAGAACGGGAATAAACCTGTGAGGAAAAGAACTACTGGGCTTTGAAATTGTTTATTGGTGCTTTCCCCCTCTTTATTAAAGTCAAGTCTGAATATAACAACTTAATATTATCATACCACTGCCTAGGCCTCTTTGCCCCATTTCGACTTGTCACCAGTTCTCCCCACTCCAAATGCTCTGACAGCCAGGCCTCTGGTATTTCTGGTAACTATGTTTCACCTTCTTTGCTTTGTGTCTTCCCAACTATTCAATTATGTATCCATCTTCTAGGTTATACAGCGCAGCCCTAAAAAGGTCTCTAAGCAAGAGTTGCTCTTTAAGCCCAATCTAATGAATTCATTGCTATTTATTCTTTACTTACTGCCAACTTGTCCTTTTAGAGCTTCCTATTCCTACTAGTTTTATGTATCTTGGAAATCACTGGGCTCCTTCAGAATTCAAGATAGGCTACACAAAGATGACAACCACAATCCTACATCACCATTCATTTAACAAGTCTCAAGTTAAAAGCATTTCAAGGCCTCCTATTTTCTGTCCTCAGAAGAGACACTGCCAAGAAGTAGGATCACACTTTCACTTGTTACTTAGCCTAGTTCAAAGCCTAAGGGAGAACTACCACTGTGAAGTCAAGGGTATGCATACTTCCCTCTCTATCCCTGGGAGAGGATCAGGTAAGGTTCTATGTCCAAAGCATGTCTGACACGTTATAAGCTACTAACTGGAGCCATGTTTAAAATTTAGAATGATTTGAGTCTGGACCAACCCTTTTCAACTGTCACAAAACCTAGTGGCAGTCTTAACCTCTAAAAGCAGACAAGTGCACTACAAACTGTTACCACTTTTAGACTACTGAACACAGGGGTACTGAGTCAATGGTATGAAAGGTGTTTGCCTATATAACCTTCCCATAAGGGTAAAATTTCCTTTGCTTCTTTTCTTTTTGTATTTTTCTGAAGTTGGAAATGGAGAAGGCAGTCAGACTCCCGCATGCACCTGACCGGGATCCACCCTGCATACCCACGAAGGGGCGATGCTCCGCCCATCTGGGGCGCAGCTCTCTTGCAACCTGAGCCATTCTAGCGCCTGAGGCAGAGGCCATAGAGCCATCCTCAGTGCCCGGGCCAACTTTGCTCCAATAGAGCCCTGGCTGCGGGAAGGGAAGAGAGAGAGTGGAAGGAGAGGGGGAGGGGTGGAGAAGCAGATGGGCGCCTCTCCTGTATGCCCTGGCTGGGAATCGAACCCGGGACTCCTGCATGCCAGGCTGACACTCTACCACTGAGCCAACCGGCCAGGGCCCTGTGCTTGTTTCTTAAAATCATTTTTGTTCCTACTCCTCCCCCTCTGTATCTTTATCCTTTCCTCTTTAGGAACTGCTAGTAATCCATCCCAAAGCTACCAAAGTTATTCCTACTCTTAATCTCAGAAATCCCAGTTCCAAAAATTGAGTATCAGAACTGTTTGTTCTCTACAGATTTGTTAACTGAGCTCTATATAATAAATAAGCTTGCCAATTAGTTTTAGACCAACCAGAATTCAGCCAGATTTCAAAATGCCAAAAACAAAGTATCCAAACTTCCAACATAGTAATCATTCACACCAAATACTTTGAGGCAGACCAGCATTCCCAAATTGCAGTGCTATCCAGTAACTTTGTTAAGCCTAAGGAAATGGACATGACGGACACCTGTGCCACAGGCAATGGTCATTTCCTTTGCTTCATCTTTTTTTTTTTTGCACCAAGGCTGGAAAATTGGCAGGCAAAGCTTGATCAGCAAACAAAATGAACTGTTACTGCCCTACTAAAGATAAAGTCTAAATAAAGAATCTACTGGCTATATTCTAGGGTCTACCAGATGCAACTAAAAACTACCTAAGGTGTAGCTAAATATATGAGCTTTACAAAACTGCATCTCATTAACATTTCTGATAGACATCTTTAATGACTTTGCACCAGCCTGGCAAAATAAGATAAAGTATGTTGGCGGTTGGGAACTAAAAAAAAATCTAGCTTGGGAATTAACAGATCTCTGCTCAGAATAAGGAAATCCATTTGAAGAGATAGAGAACAGTTTCTGGGTTGGACAATTTTGCAAAGCTGGTTTACAAGATGTTTTGTCCCAAATTTAGACAATTCCTCAAACATGCAAAAATGTAGGTATAAAATTGGCTAATCTTGAAAACAAAATGACACCGAGAACTTCCTAAAATGGGAGTTCTGATTTGACACCATCTCATCTAATAACCTGAATACCTCAGTCACTATATCTAGTGTTCAGAAAATTCAGTGCCTTGAGCATCAAGCTCAATTACTTCTTTTATCATTTATTAATAAGCTGTGTTTAGTTCTTGTCAGGCTATTTCCAGGCAAGTCAGTGGTTCTTCTACCTTGACAGATGGAGAATTAGCCTGACAACATATAACAACTCCAATTAATAAAATCAGGGGCTTGTCAGGAAGCGTTCATGCTTATGGGAGTATTTATCTAAAAGCTCTAGGGTGAAAGGAAATTTTCCAAGTGTATGTATACTAAAGGTAATGATGCTGAGGATTTAAAACACCATTAAAACATTGATGTAGGTCTGTATGAATATGGTTGCTATCAAGCTTGACTACTGAAGCTTACCAATTGAGTATTAATATTGAACACAGATCAAAAATCTAGTTAGAAACATTTTATTTAAATGTGCCAAATAAAAACCCACATTTTCAAACCATAAGATGTTAATACATTCAACATTTATATTATCTTACTGCTGTGAATTTACAGAGTAATAATCCAGATCCATTTTGATTAGATGGTTGAAAACCCCTCTTCTAGGTTACATTTTACAAACATCATAAATCCCTTATAATAATGTAAACAAAATAACATTTCCCTAAAAGGTGAACTTGAGAACTTCAGTCCACTCTTTCAGGACTTGCGCTTCTTCGCGGACTTCCTGATGGGGAACGACTAAAAAGAGAAACATTAGGTTTGGAACCATTAGTGTCTACTGAAACTTACTCTTCTTGTTCTGAACATGTCAGGGCAAAACTCAGTTTCCATCAATTCAAAGGTGGCCAAAGAAACTAAGTTTCTATGACAGGGACCTAAAAATTACATAAAAGACCTATTATATATAAATCCTCTGTCCCTGCTTAAGATGAGGCTTTTAATTTTAACCCTGCTAAAATTGCAAGATTGGCCCTGGTCGGGTAGTTCAGCTGGTTCGAACATCACCACAATGAACCAAGGTTGCAGGTCTCATCCGGTCAGGGCACATACAAGAATCAACCAATAAATGCATAAATAGGTGAAACAACAAATTAATGTTTCTCTCTAAAATTATTCAATAAATTAAAAAGAAATTGCAACATTAAGTTAAAGAAACTAAATTTGGGGCTTTCTGGGGTTATTAAGTAGCAACTAGAAGAGGTTTACAAGACTAAATGCAGCATCATCATTCTAACATTTTATGACTGAATTATTTCCAACAAAAGTGTAGTGATATTGAAGCAGGAAAAGCAATCCTCTAAGAAACTTAATAGCTAGTATTTTTTACATATTTGTGTATATAGCACCAATTCCCCAAAGAGCTCAAAATCAAATCATGCAAAGTAGCCAAAAAGCAAACAAATTAGGCGGAGGCCGCACTTAAGTGAAAATCTGGCAACAAATTATTTAGCTTACCTTCTTTTTGGAGATGGAGATCTGGACTTTGATCGGCTGTCAAAACATGAGAAATTTTATTAAGAAAAAGTACTAACCAATCCCTCTCATAGACATATATCATGAAATGAACCCCCAAACTGTCCCAAAATTAAAATGTCAGACTGCAGCTAGACTGGAGAAAAAAAAAAAAGGCCTACCACACGCTTTTGCTGACCAAGCAAATCTTCCAACAACTGTTCTTCATAAAATTCACTTTTATCATGCTTCATCTGCCATAAACACAACTATTTCAGAATGCTTTTCCATACACCTAGTACTTCCAACAAGGGCCTCCAAATACAACCATGAAGTTCTAAACCAGGGGTTGGGAACATTTTAGGCTGAGACAGCTATGAACACCACATACTTTAAAATGCAATTCCGTGAGAGCCATACAATATCCTTAGCAGTAAATGTGTGCATTTTATGTAAGACCAACACTTTTAAAGTACAATTAAGTCTGAATTCTTTTTTAATAACGTTGTTATGCTGTTGCCAACTAATGATGAATATAGTACTTCTTACCATTAATGCGACTTCTGGTGCTACATGGTTTAGCTGATTGATTTGTAGTCTGTCTGTACGTAGTGAGGTTAAGCCTAATGCAGGCATTGAGACTTCCATCCATTAAACGTGATCACAGGTTGATCTTAACATTCTTTAGATGTGGAAAGACTGCTCACATGCATACGTAGAGCCAAACATTGTTGGTACAGCAATACTCACACACTGCAGTGTGTGGTATGTGATGGGAGGCGCGTTTCAAGTTTTGACAATCAGCTGGTCTGGGGGTTGAAGTTTTTCCATTTCTCCCCACTTGTGTTTGCTCACCAACTCTGCTTGCTGTCATGTAGTCTTCCCAAATTCTCATTCAGTGACTTGAGCTTATTCACCCACATGTCTGGGGCCTTCAGGTCAGCAGCTTGTAGCTCAAAATCTCTGACGGAGGCACCAGGGATGTAACTCAGGTCAGCGCTGTCCACTGCACTCTTGTGAATGGGTGATGAACTTAAAAAGACAAGTGCGCTCACGAAATTCTCCAAAGCGTGCTTTGAATGACTGCAGGAGATTAGATGTGAAGCCCGCTAGCTGCTGGAGATCAAGATGTTGAGCAGGGTCACTTGCTGTGCATGCATCTTTAAACTCTCCCAATTTTTCAAAGGGTAGTAAACAACCAGTTTCAATGTTGGCAATGAAGAGTTCCAGCTTGTTTTCAAATGCAAACACTGCTTGTTGAAGGGGTAAGACTATATTTCCAACGACTTGCATTTTCACATTGAGATGGTCCAGATGTTCAGTCATGTCCATGAGGTAGAACTTCAGGAGCCACTCAGTTTGCTAACTCAGGATGCTTGACGCTTTTCATTTCAAAAGAAAAGTCCAGATTTCGCTCAAACCATGACACGACTGAGCACCTTCCCTCTTGACAAGCAACGCACATTGAAGGGCCGAAGCAGACCAGGATAATTATTCCCAACTTCATCCAGCAGTGTTTCATTCCAACAATAAAGTTGACCACCCGAATGACCAGCGACATCACTTCACCGAGCTGCTCGCCACACATCTGAGCACAAAGCACCTCCTGATGTAGGATGTAGTGAAAACTTAAGATGGGTCTCTTTTCATGCTCACAAAGTGCTACAAATCCTGTTTTTCCCCACCATGCACGGAGCACCATCAGTACACAAGATAACTTTATCCATCGGTAGATTTTTTTCTTTAGCAAACTCAGTGAAAGACTTGAATAAATCCTCCCCTCTTGTTGTCTCTTTCATAGGCAAAACAGCAAGACTTTCCTCACATAGTGTCACCGACAGCATATCTTGCAATCACGCTGAACTGGGATAAATAAATGGCTTACGTCTGTTGACTCATCCAAAGCGAGAATAAAGAATGGTACTGCATTATGTCTTCATTTGTGTTGCCTCAATTTGATTTGCCATCATGAAGGTACAATCGTGAACAGTTCTCGCCGACAGAGGCATGTCTTTTATTCGTTTGATTATCTTGTCTTTATCCTAAAAGTCATCAAAAAGTTCATTGGCAACATCAAGCATGAATGTTTGGGCATAAAACCGCATCTGTGAATGGCTGTCCATTTCTCACAATTGCTAAACCACCAGCAAAGCTAGCAGAATTCGTCACCTTATTGGGTCCAAACATGAAGTTGCAGCTGACTAGCTTGCACTCTGCACAGTAGCTCTTTACAAGCTTTCTTCCTGCTGTCTTCTGCTGGATATTTCAATACAAATATAGTATGGCGTGTGTGGAAGTGCCGCTTTATATTTGACTGTTACATCGATGCAATTTTATCATTGCATATTAGACACACTGCAGAACCTGCTCTCTCCACAAAGGCGAATTCCTCTGTCCATTCCCGCTGAAAAGTACAGTACTCCTCATCTTTTTTGTTTTAGCCATCTTCATCAAAGCAGGGGTCGAGAACCTATGGCTCGCGAGCCAGATGTGGCTCTTTTGATGGCTGCATCTGGCTTGCAGACAAATCTTTAATAAAAAAAGTAATGTTAAAAATATAAAACATTCTCATGTATTATAACCCATTAATTTCCTACTGCTCATGTTCATGGTTGTTGGTGGCTGGAGGCAATCACAGTTGTCCTCTGGGAGAACACCAAATTTTTATTGGATAATGTGTAACACACACAGATCATTTGTGAGGTTAGGAAGTAAACTTCCCTCCTTTTATCAAGTAGTCAGCTAGCTAATTGCAGAAACCCTTTTAACAAAGAAGATGGCTAAAAGAAAAAATGATGAGTATTGTACTTTTCAGCAGGGATGGACAGAGGAATTCACCTTTGTGGAGAGAGCAGGTTCTGCAGTGTGTCTAATATACAATGATAAGTTCCATCGATGAAACGGTTAAATATAAGGCGGCACTTCGACACACGCCATACTACATTTGAATTGAAATATCCAACGGGGGACAGCAGGAAGAAAGCTTGTAAAGAGCTACTACTGTGCAGAGTGCAAGCTAGTCAGCAGCAACTCCGTGTTTGGACCAAACAAGGTGACTGGAATTTGGCTAGCTTTGCTGGTGCTTTAGCAGTTGTGAGAAATGGACAGCCATTCACAGGTGGGGTTTATGCCAAAACATTCATACTTGATGTTGCCAATGAACTTTTTGACGACTTTTCGGATAAAGACAAGATAATCAAACGAATAAAAGACATGCCTCTGTCGGCAAGAACTGTTCACGATCGTACCATCATGATGGCAAATCAAATTGAGGCAACACAAGTGAAGGACATAAATGCAGCACCATTCTTTATTCTCGCTTTGGATGAGTCAACAAATGTAAGCCATTTATCCCAGTTCAGCATGATTGCAAGGTGTGCTGTCAGTGACACACTATGTGAGGAAAGTCTTGCTGTTTTGCCTATAAAAGAGACAAGAGGGGAGAATTTATTCAAGTCTTTCACTGAGTTCGCTAAAGAATAAAATCTACTGATAAATAAACTTATTTTGTTGTGTACTGATGATGCTCCGTGCATGGTGGGGCAAAACAGAGGATTCGTTTCGCTTCTTTGTGAACATGAAGAGACCCATCCTAAATTTTCACTGCATCCTACATCAGGAGGCGCTTTGTGCTCAGATGTGCACACGCCGAGCAGCTCGGTGAGGTGATGTCACTGGTCATTTGGGTGGTCAACATTATTGTTGCCCAAGCTTTAAATGATCGCCAGTTTACAACACTGCTGAATGAAGTTGGGAATAATTATCCTGGTCTGCTTCGGCCCAGAAATGTGTGTTGGTTGTCAACAGGGAAGGTGCTCAGTAGTTTTGTGGCTTGTCTGAGCAAAATCCGGACTTTTCTTGAAATGAAAAACGTAGAACATCTTGAATGAGCTAACACTAAGTGGCTCCTGAAGTTCTACTATCTCGTGGACATGACTGAACATCTGGACCAGCTCAATGTGAAATGCAAGGTGTTGGAAATAGTCTTATCCCTTCAAAAAGCAGTGTTTGCATTTGAAAATAAGCTGGAACTCTTCATCGCCGCCGACATTGAAAGAAGTCGTTTACTACACTTTGAAAAACTGGGAGTTTAAAGGTGCACGCACAAGTAACCCTGACTCAACATCTTGATCTCCAACAGCTCACGGGCTTCACATCTAATCTCCTGCAGTCACTCAAAATGCACTTCGTGAAATTTTGTGCGTGTACTCGTGTTTTTAAGGTTATCGGCCATCCACACGAATGTGCAGTGGACAGCTCCGACCTCAGTTACATCCCCAGTGTCTCCGTCAGAGATTCTGAGCTACAAGCTGCTGGCCTGAAGGCCCCAGACACGTGGGTGAATAAGCTCAAGTCACTGAATGAGGATTTGGAAAGACTTGCACACAACAAGCAGAGTTGGCAAGCAAACACAAGTTGGGAGAAATGAAAAAACTTCCAATCGCGGACCAGCTGATTGTTAAAACTTGCAAAGCGCTTCCCATCACATACCACACACTGCAGCGAGTGAGTATTGGTGTACTGACAATGTTTGGCTTTAAATATGCATATGAGCAGTCTTTGTCACATCCAAAGAATGTTAAGACCAACCTACGATCACGTTTAACGGATGGAAGTCTCAATGCCTGCATAAAGCTTCATCTTACCACGTATCAACCAGACTACAAAGCCATCAGCAAAACCATGCAGCAGAAGTCGCATTAATGGTAAGAAGTACTTTATTCATCATTGGTTAGCAATAGCGTAACAACGTTATTAAAAAGAATTCAGAGACTTATTGTACTTTTAAAGTGTTGGTCTTACATAAAATGCACAAATTTACTTGTATTTAGCGTTAAACATATTATATGGCTCTCACATTTTAAAATATGTGGCTTTCATGACTCTCTCAGCCAAAAAGGTTCCCGACCCCTGCCTTATTGGATCCAAACACAGAGTTGCTGCTTTCTAGTTTGCACTCTAAACAATAGCTCTTGACATGCTTTCTGCTGTCCCCCAGTGGCTATTTCGATGCAAATGTAGTATGGCGTGTGTTGAAGTTACACTTTTTATTTGACCGTTTTGTCGATGCAATTTTATCATTGCATATTAGACACACTGCAGAACTTGCTCTCTCCACAAAGGCAAATTCCTCTGTCCATTCCTGCTGAAAAGTACAATACTCCTCATCTTTTTTTCTTTTAGCCATCTTCTTCGTCAAAGGGGTTTCTGCAATTAGCTGACTACTTGATTAAAAGTAGGGAAATTTACTTCCTGACCTCACAATGACCCATGTACATTACACATTATCCAATAAAAGTTTGGTGTTGTCCTGGAGTAGAGCAGTGATTACCTCTAGCCACCAGCACCCATGAACGTGAGCGGTAGGAAATGAATGGATTGTAATAAATGAGAATATTTTATATTTTTAACGTTATTTTTTTTTAACAAAGATCTGTCTGCGAACCAGATGCAGCCATTAAAAGAGCCATTTCTGGCTCGCGAGCCATAGGTTCCCGACCCCTGAAATACAGCATCATCATATGACTGAATATTTCTCCAACGAAAGTGTAAAGTGATACTGAAGCAGGAAAAGCAATCCTCTAAGAAACTTAATAGCTAGTATTTTTTACATATTTGTGTATATAGCACCAATTCTCCAAAGAGCTCAAAATCAAAGCCTGCAAAGTAGGCAGTAAGCAAACAAATTCGGCGGAGGCCGCATTTAACAGTTAAAATTTGGCAACAAATTATTTAGCCTACCTTCTTTTTGGAGATGGAGATCTGGACTTTGATCGGCTGTCAAAACACGAGAAATTCTGTTAAGAAAAGTACTAACCAATCCCTTTCATAAACACATATCACGAAATGAACCTCCAAACTGTCCCAAAATTAAAGTGTCAGAGTGCAGCTACTCGAGAAAAAAAAAAAGGCCTACCACTCACATTTGCTGACAAAGCAAATATTTCAACAACTGTTCTTCATAATATTAAATACTTTTATCATGCTTAATCTGCCACAAATACAACTATCTCAGAATGCTTTTCCACACACCTAGCAGTTCCAACAAGGGCCTCTAAATACAACTCTGAAGTTCTAAACTTTTCCACTATAGCTTGGCATTCTCTTGTCCAGAAAGTCAGCCAGAATAGGTCAGGTACAAATGAAATTCTTAAGTTTACTTTATTAATAAGATACTATGTTCTCACTTAACACCTAGGCTTAGAGTTAACAGTCAAAACTTCAAACAATTTGGAACACTTTGAACTCTTTGAATATTGGTGCCATATAACTATAAGAGCAGTAATCAAATTTTTACCCTTACCTGCTTCTCGGTCGTGAAAGAGACCTGGATCTTGATCTTGACCTCGATCGGGATCTACAAAACAGAAATTGCACCCTAGTCCATACTAGTAATTTTCTTAAACATCTCCTGAGCACCTTATCAGGTAGGTTCAGAATAGAGGCTGAAAATACACAAGAGGCAACTCTCGCCTTACACCAAGGATTGGACAAATTATCACATTTTCAACAAGCTAATATTAAATAAGGAAACAATTTCCAATATCTGCTTTGCTCATCCTTAATGAGCTGGATTGTCACAATTACAGAGGTGTAATATTCTTAAAGTGTATAGTAATCCAAGAGAAAGTAGTTTCCTTTCATTTAAGGATAATATAATTTGCCTGCCAGGTGGTGGCGCAGTGGATAAAGTGTCGACCTGGAATGCTCTAGGTCACAAGTTCAAAAGCCTGGGCTTGCTCGGTCAAAAAGCACTTATAAGGAGGATATGATTTGCTTTTATCTTAAAAGAATCAAATCAATGTCATGTAGACCCCTGAATGGAGATTTTTTTTACTTATTTTAGAGGGGGAGACAGTGTTAGAGAGAGAAGGGAGGAAGAAGCCAAAAGCATCAACTCCCATATGTGCCTTAACGAGGCAAGCCTGGGGTTTTAAAATGGCAACTCCAGCATTCCAAGTTGACGCTTTACCCACTGCACTACCAAGGTCAGGCCTGAACTGAGATTTGAATTACTCAAGTGATAAGAGCTCAGTAAGAAGGATGTCAAAACTGAATAAGGGTTTATTCTTGAATCAGAAGATCATGGTTCAAGACCATCAATATATCAGCGAGAAACCAAATCAGTATGACATACACATCTTGGGGTCTTGCAATCAAATTAAATTCATTTACCTAGAGAGAGGGTCCAGAACTTTTACAGATGGACATCTCTGCATTTAAAGACTCACAGAAAAATGATATCTCCCAGTGGCATTTCCTACTACTGACTCATCTGTGGAATTATCAACTCCAAATTTTCTAGACTTTATTAAGACATTCTAGTACTGTCATTAAGACATGACAATCCAAATACAAATGGGGGGGGGGGAATGTTACATACTGGAAATAGCTCGATCCTTTTATAGAACCAGATCTAGAGCGTCTGAGGGAGGCTGATCGTGATCTACGGAGAGAAACAGATCTGGATCGTCGAGGAGATGCTGATCTTGACCTAAAAATTAATTCAAAGAGGTTTAGGTCCATTTGCAATTAGTTTTTTACTGCTTGTTAAAACTTGAATTAAAGATCTCTCACCTCCTTCCCCTGCTCCTGCTTCGTGAGCGAGAGTATCGCCTACCTCTGGATCTCGAATGTGATCTAGAGCGTGACCTATTTTTCAGGTTAGAAGAAAACAAAATATTAGATAATCACTCATTTTTATAGTTTTTGTGCCTCTGCTGAAATCGAATCTCAAAACTATTTAAATTTAGTGTCTCATTTGGAAACAAACTCTGGGCCTATTATAATTATCATTATTATTATTTTTACTACCTAAAAAAGGATTTGTTAAAAGCTGAATTACATCTTAGAATTACATAATAAAAAACACTGTAATTTGTATTTAAAATAAACCTTGCAAGTTTGCAGGTCGACCCTCTTTGGCCCATGGTCTAGTAGATCTAGACGATCTAGAAGTATCTATAGCCGATCGCTGCATCTAGATGTTTTCTTCAATCTAACGACGATCAAACTGACAGCCAAATGAGCCAGGTGAGGCTTGATTGACGCAAGAAGATTTTTCTAGTTGGGAATGTGGTCAATCTGGTGTTCCTCTTTCTAAACCGGAGGGGGCCCCAATTGTAAGCCAATTTTACTGTTACGGCGATCACCGACTCAAATTTTCTGCCCTTTAAAGAATAAGGTGAAGCTAGGTGTAGATGACTCGAGGGGATCTGGTCTCTTATGCTGATCACCTCAAGGTCTAGGAGGATCTTAATTGTCGGATTTGCAAGGCGCCTCAGCATATCATAAGGCTCGTGACATTCTGAATCAAGGCGACTGACTCAAACGAAGAAACCTGAAAGGTTTTGACCAGGTTGATTATTAATATATTAACATTGGTTTAATTAAACAATAATTGTAAAATACACCTGTACAATTAACAGTCAAATTTATACAAACATAATAGTTTCTGCCTTGCTAATAAAGGATTTACTTGATTAACTAGTATACCAACCATTCTTTTAAAATAAATACCTGCTGCTTCTTCTTCGCCGACTATAGCGATGACAATCATAAGCATAATGTCCCTTTTCTCCACACTCATAACATCTATCATTGGGATCAAAGGGACGTCGGGCAGGTGGTCTATCAAAACGAGATCTCCGAGGCATGCCTGTTGATAGTTCAACCCTTACTCGGGAACCACAAATCACCCTATAAAAAAGAACAAAAATTCTAATGCTAAAAAAACATGCACCTTCCTAGTTTTAGAATTTTTCAACCATTCTGCTTTCACAAACATTAGCTGTCTTTGTAAGCCCATCCAACACACCTTTGCTCCCTTTCTGAAGTAAAATGATGAGCTAATTATAATCTCTAAACTACAGAATCAGAGCTTAGCACCTAGCTCATTAACCAACCCGCTGGACTATATTCTAAGTTTCCACACGGACATCTTACTTACTTGCCATCCAGGCCTCGCACTGCATCTTCTGCATCTCTAGGGTCTTCAAATTCCACAAAGGCAAATCCTGGAGGATTTCTCGCAATCCACACAGTTCTTAATGGACCATAATAACTGAAAGCCCTTTCTAACTCTCCTTTGCCAGCACCAGTTCCCAGGTTACCAACATACACCTTGGTTTCTGTTTAAAAATGCAAATAGAAAGATGAATGTTATGCAACATTTGACCTATGTTTGAATACTTTGCCTTAAAACTGTGCAAAGCACGTTTAGTGCTCTGTCAAGGATTAAGTTTGGTCTCAACATTAGCAAAGTCTGAAAATTTCGAAAAGCTAGGCGTATGACAAGAATTCTAATAAAGTGGGGGGAACCTCCAATACACGTGTACCGATGAATGGTAGGATATTCCCAGGCGTACGGCGGGCTCCGCCCCGGCCACGCCCCCGACGCCCTGGGAGCGCGCGGACTCGTGGCGGCAGCGGCGTCGGGCGCCCCACCGAAGGCCGGACCGGGAGAGCAGGGCTGCGCCGGCTCTCGTCCTCCGCGGCAACCGCCCCCGGCGCAGGCTCATCTAAGACTCCAGCTCCCGCCCCAGTGATAAACCGCGCTCGAAAGAGCTAAAAGAAAAGAAACCAGCCGCCAGACAAGACTACGTCTCCGTACCCACTCCGCAATTCGACCGAGTGTATGACGAAAAACCGCAGCTCGAAGCTGGGGCCAGTTTTGTTCAGGCTCAAAGTCATCCTTGATTTTATAGCTGCCAGCAGGCCTGTACCCTAAAGTGGCGGGAAAGTGCCAAGGAAATGCGCCACCACGCTCGTCAATGTGCGCAAAATGGCAGCCGAGGGCGGGAAGGCGGCGTGGGGGGCGACCAGCGGATCGAGAAGGGCGACAGGAAAACAGTGACCATGGGCATGACCTGGGCTGGTACGCGAGACGAAAACGCCCGAGAAGTAACACACACGGGCCTCGACACAGATCTACACTAGCCATCCCCCGTCTCCTTTAATATCCCGCCCCGCTGCCTCCGGCTTCGGACGCCGTGCACCGAGGCCGCCATTACGCACGCGGAATAACCGTCTCCCAACCGCCGCGCCAGCCCCCCGGCCTCGCAACACTCGCTACGCCCACAACAACGTCCCTCACTGGGCCCTAGCCGCTCACCTCCTCCGTACCGCCCATAACGCGACATAGTGACTGTCCCGCGAGCTCTGCTCTCTCAGCTCGCAGTGACCAGGGATCGAGGAATACAAAACCCACAATCCCTAACACGCCAACGGTCCAGCGACACTACGAGGAAGAGCGTGAGTTCCGGTTTATATATGCGACGGACCGGTTTCTTTGCGCATGCGTTATCTTAGCGTTCTGCGCGGCACAAAGGAGACGGGTAGAAACAGCGGAGAAGCGACGCGGAAGGAAACCGAAGAAACTAAAACACCAATCACAGGCGGAGGGATACGTTTCCATGGGAACGTCAGAATTCCCGCCTGTAAACCCTTGGTCTTTCCCGCGGTGTCCCGCCCCCATCCTCCCCTTTTTTCTGATCCCGCCTCCTTTCCCTTCCCTTCTCCCTTCCCCCTTCCATTTCCCTACTCTAGGGACCTGCAGCTCTCGTAGTTACTACAGGTGCATTATACCGGCCTTAAGAAAGGCTGTAAAATATAACTGCTGATGTTGCAGCCGTCGCCGCCGTTCTGTTGTCAGACCGGCCCAGACCACTACTCTGATCTTTGGGGCTCATCAGAGCCAGGGTGAGAACTCCAGGAACTCCGCCACCTGAGTAGTGGGCTCTGCATTATACGCCTCAAAAGAAGTGACTCCTCAAGGGATCGCCATCCCTGCACCGACCCGCCTATCCCTTAAGAACTAGCCCCCAGTTTTCACCAACACGTTCAGAGTTCTTGGAGTCAGGGAGCAGGGCGGGGGCGGGGATGGGGGGGGGGCAACAAAGGTGTAGAGTTTCTTCTTTCGTCTTATGTTGAAATTGTGACAAAACTAAATCCTTAAAGCATTTTGTCTAGTGGCAATTCTGAAATTATTTGCATTTGAAGCACACTCGATTTGTGCGTCCCTTCTAGTTCTTTTTGCTTTGTATTGTAGTAACACATCTCAGCCACTAAACACTCAGATCCTTAAGACTGGGACTTAAGTCTTTTAGTAGCTGCTGCTTGCTGCTTAGCCACTCTATATTGCAACTATATGGAAACATTCTTTTTTCGTTACAATTACTTAAAATCCAGTTTTGATTTTACACATTGCATTTTTCCAGACACCGATTATACAAATTCAGATTTAACTTTTTTTTTTTTTTTTTTTTTTTTACCATGACCCATAAATACTTGGGATACACGAGTTGGAAATGTTCCACATAAAAGAAGAATTCCTGAGATATTTGTACTTTTTTCATCTGCTGTATCTTTACCCAGTGTATATATAGGTGTGGGATACACAGTATAGAAGAAAAGAGGATTAGCTGAAGAAGCCTTTATTCAGGAGAGAATATGGATTCTCTCCAGGTAATGCTGTGAATTTATACATATATATATTTTCAGATTTATCAAATTATGAAAAGAATTACTGTGTGTCAATGAACAGTCTAGCAACAAAATAGAAGTTCTATATAGTATGTTTGTTTTCCATTAGTCTTAATGCTTTTTGTTGTCATCTTAACAGTTCTTCTCAAAAGGGTGAAATGATAAAGATATTTTAAGTCTCTGAAGGGTAAACTACAGTATCAGTTCTATAGAATCTCACTAATTATATTTTCAACTCTTAAGAATTTATGAAAATTGCTGTTGGACAAAACATAGAGAATTTATTCAAAAGATAATAATTAGTCAACAGCCATCCCACCCCAAATGCCCGAGATCTGGTCTATCTCTGGCATCAAGTTAGGTTGGGCCTGGTTAGTACTTGGGAGAAATAGTACTTATTATGCTGCATAGCTCCTAATAGGCCTCAATAAATGATTTTTGGCTCTGAACACAAAGTTTAGTGTACAGAAGGGAATTCTAAGCCAGTAATAATGCTAACAATATAAAAAGAAGCAATTTTTTTTCAACTTAAAACAAACTGCTTTCAAGCACATTAAAGGAGAGAGGTTAACCCTGACTGACTTGCCTGCCTCTAGGAGACAGGCGCTTTGATAAATTAATTACATCTATTTATTTCTATTAAAAGAGAGCCAATTCTAGGCTGGGCATTGCTAACATGGTTGCCATGAAAAAAATAGCAGTACTGTATACTATTTCTGTACACTATTATAGTGAACACTCTTTCTCTAAGAACATGTAACCATTTCTTTTCACTAAATGACAATCTAAATTTGGGAGATTCTATTGTAAGGAGTACTTTTATTCTGCTGATTCTTTTGAAATAAGTTTCACTGACATTTTTGCCTCTAGGATTCTGTGTTAAATTAAGATTACATTCTCAGATTCAGTTTGAATGTTAAAGCTACTTAATTCAGTTCAACAAATATTCTATTTACTAATATGAAATATTGAGTAATTCTTAACACATTGTTGTTAACATTGAGAATGTTTTTAGTGTTTTAGGGGGTAATTCTTAATCTTTTTACAGCAGCTTTCAAAATTTATCTGCATTTCCTAGATCACTATTTCCAGGGAAGCATTAAAGAAAAAGTTCACTTTTTATCTTATTTTCTTCTTCATTTTAGTTTCACTTCTAAGTCATTTTTTAACATCTTAGCTTGGATATGAAAACATTAAAACAAGAAAATCAAGTTTAGACTTTTGCACATGTATTGATTTTTTAACCTAACGAAATAGTCTGTAGTTACAAAGACTAGTCTTTTAATATGTATGTGCTGTGTATGTATGGTCAATCCAAACAGCTATATTCAACTACAACATTCTTTTTTCAACATTTCATAATCTTGTTTCTTCTAGAATGCATGTTAGAAGCATATTTATAATTTTTTCATAGTATAAAAAATCTGACTTTTCATTACCCAAGTGTTGTATGACAGTACTTAAGTCTGGGGTAGGTTGGGACAACAGTTAAAGAAAGCCAGTGCTTTGACCATCTTCATAGAGCGAAACTAGGAAGAAGAAAAATGTGATGCAGGAGTGCCCTGCTAATATAAATATTACCATAATGGGTGATTGCAGAGTAAAAGAACCTAGGAAGAATGAGGCTTTTGGAGGAATGCCTGATTGTATTAAAAAGTGTGAAACTGTAAGCATCAAGTGTTAAACTAATCAATTGTGTTGTTCCTTCTCTAAAGAAAGAATATTCATGAAAGGAATTCAGTAAGCTTGGTTGGTGTCTTAACTAGAGGGCTAGATTAGTTAGACTTTAGAGTTTAGCAGTTTATCCAGCACCATTTTAGAAGAAGAGAACCTATGTTATTTAGAGAAATACTGATCAAGACCTTTGACTTTCCTTTGTCTGATGTTTTGGCACTCATTTTCTAGTCTCTGGAAAAGCATATGTTCTACTATAAGTTAATAAAAGTGGTTTTAGTTCATACATCCTTTTCTTAGGAGAGGTGGTGCAGTGTAATAATTAAGAACGTAAGCATGTGGAGTGTGACAGTAATGGGCTTGAAGCGTGGCCCCACCCTGATCAAGTTTTTCATCTCCTAGTACTTCCACTACCTCATCTGAAAAGTGGGGTTTTGCCTGACAGTGTGATGTCGCAGCAGATAAAGCCTTGACCTGGAATGCTGAGGTCGCCTGGTCAGAAACCCTGGCTTGCCTGCCCGGTCAAGGCACGTGGGAGAAGCAACTACTGCGAGCTGATGCTTCCTATTCCCCCATACACTTTCTCTCTCTCTCTCTCTCCTCTCTCTGAAAGTCAATAAGTAAAATCTTAAAAAAAAAGAACCTAAAACAAAACAAAAAATTCTATTTTTTAAAAAAGTGGGGTTTCATATAGTAACTATCACAGAAAGTTGTTTTTAGGAGTCAATGAGAGCCCTGGCCGGTTGGCTCAGTGGTCGAGTGACGGCCTGGTGTGCAGGAGTCCTGTGTTCCGTTCCTGGCCAGGGCACACAAGAGAAGCGCCCATCTGCTTCTCCACCCCTCCCCTCTCCTTCCTCTCTGTCTCTCTCTTTCCCTCCCGCAGCCAAGGCTCCATTGGAGCAAAGTTGGCCCGGGCGCTGGGAATAGCTCTGTGGCCTCTACCTCAGGTGCTAGAATGGCTCTGGTTGCAACAGAGCGATGCCCCAGATGGGCAGAGCATCGCCCCTGGTGGGCATGCCGGGTGGATCCCGGTCGGGCGCATGCAGGAGTCTGTCTGACTGCCTCCCCGTTTCCAACTTTGAAAAAATAAATAAATAAATAAATAAATAAATAAATAAATAATAAAGGAGTCAATGAGGTAAACCAAGTAAATAACATTGCAAAATGTCTAGCATTGTTCAATAAATATTAGCTAGTAGAAGGTGGAGGAGGAAGAGCAGTAGTAGTAACAGTAGTCTGACCAACCTTTGTAAGCTTCTAAATGTTTGATGTGATCTGGGTGCATTGACAAAATTGAAATTTGTTTCTGCAAAGCTAGAGACTAGTCCTCTGGAATGTGGTGACCAGCCTTAAGTGGCCACTCCTAAGACATACTTGTCTGATCACTCATTGACTTCAGTAAGGAAAATTGTCACTTTGCTTCTTCAACCCAATCCACAGAGAGAAAAACAATCTGACATATAAGAAGCAACAACTCAGAAAAGGAAATTTTCTTCTTGGAAACTAAATTCTGCCCTGGCTGGATAGCTCGACTGGTTAGACTGTTAGAGCATCATCTGGATAGGCCAAGGTTGTGGGTTCGATCCCTAGTCAGGACGCATACAGGAACAAATCTTTCTCTCTCTCCCTCTCCTGCTAAAATCAATAAATAATAATTATAATAATAAAAAAAGAAAAGTAAAGTAAATCCCCAGGAATTCCAAAATAAAATGCTGAAACCAAGTTAAGGGTTATATGCAAAAGTATTTGCCTGGGGAATGAGGAGATACGTATTCATGAGCAGTGGAGAAATTGTCACTTTTTATACAAAGTTTAGTCTTTGAAGCTACTTCTCGCGAGATTAGGCACATATTTTTTTATTTTTAATATGATTGATTGATTTGAGAGAGAGAGAGAGAGAGAGAGAGAAATATCAATCCATTGTTCCACCTATCCATGCCTGCAGTGGTTTAGTCTTATATGTGCCCTGACCAGGGATTGAACCTGCAACCTTGGTATATTGGGATGATGCTCTAACCCAGTGGTCCCCAACCCCTGGGCCGCGGACTGGTACCGGTCCGTGAACCATTTGGTACTGGTCCTCAGAGAAAAAAGAAATAACTTACATTATTTCCGTTTTATTTATATTTAAGTCTGAACGATGTTTTATTTTTAAAAACTGACCAGATTCCCTCTGTTACATCCGTCTAAGGCTCACTCTTGACGCTTGCCTTAGTCACATGATACATTTATCCATCCCACCCTAAAGGCCGGTCGGTGAAAATGTTTTCTGACATTAAACCAGTCCGTGGCCCAAAAAAGGTTGGGGACCACTGCTCTAACAAACTGAGCTACCCAGCACCACCCGTAGGCACCTCTTTAAAAAAAAATGTATTTTAAAACCAATAAGACACTACAACACTTAAATAGATAATTAAGTTTAGACTACATGTGAAAGAAATGGCTTGAAATTGAGAGATAGAAGGAGTTGTATTAGATCATTAGTCTAAACACTTTGTTTTCCAGATGAGACTAAGACATAGAATTACAGAATGGTGAACTTGACTTGAGGTGGTGAACACTCAATACAGGGTACAGATGATGTGTTGTAGAATTGTGCACCTGAACCTATATAATTTTTTTAACCATGTCACCCCAATAAATAAGTAAAAAGAAAAAAATAATTGCAGAATAGTGAGAGCATTGATTCCCAAATGCTGCTGCAAGGACTGTCACTGTGAACCGTGATGAAAATTTCTCAAATCCAAAAAAATAGGGACTGTTGGCAACCAGTCTTCCTTAGGAAAGAGCCATCCTTTATTCTGTGAATATGTCTTTCTTATTTTTTTATTAAAATGCTCCTCCAGTGTTTTGTTTTTTTTCAGAGACAGAGAGAGAGTCAGAGAGAGGGATAGATAAGGACAGACAGGAACGGAGAGAGATGAGAAGCATCAATCATTAGTTTTTTGTTGTGACACCTTAGTTGTTCATTGATTGCCTTCTCATATGTGCCTTGACCGTGGGCCTTCAGCAGACCGAGTAACCCCTTGCTCAAGCCAGCGACCTTGGGTTCAAGCTGGTGAGCTTTGCTCAAAACAGATGAGCCCGTGCTCAAGCTGGCGACCTCGGGGTCTCGAACCTGGGCCCTCTGCATCCCTGTCCTATGCTCTAACCACTGCACCACCGCCTGGTCAGGCGCTCCTCCAGTTTTTTAATGAAAGGAACAGATTACTGTTCCTCTCTCTATCTCGTTTCCTCTCTCTATAAAATCAATAAAGTAAAAAATGTATAAATTTAGAAAAAGAACAAAGCGTGACTTTACCCAATAAAGAATAGAAAAAATGCCTGATCTGTGGTGGCGCAGTGGATAAAGTGTCGACCTGGAAATGCTGAGGTCGCCGGTTCAAAACCCTGGCCTTGCCTGGTTAAGGCACATATGGGAGTTGATGCTTCCAGCTCCTCCCTCCTTCTCTCTCTGTCTCTCTCTTCTCTCTCTATCTCTCTCTCCCTCTCTCTCTCCTCTCTAAAAATGAATAAATAAATAAAAATTAAAAAAAATAAAAATTAAAAAAAAAGAATAGAAAAAAAATCAGAAACAGTTCAGAAAAGCAAAGAAAGAATAAAATGAAGATAAAAGGTTTATCATAGTAAAAATGCAAACTAAAACATCCTTTTTTTTGTCAGGAGTGCAGTGAAATTGGCACTTATACCCACTAATGGAAATGTGAAATAATATGATATTCTTGAGGGTCAGTTTGGCAGTATGTTTTATTTCTTAAATTTTTACTGATTTTTTTAAGTGAGAGGAGGGGAAATAGACTCCTGCATGCACCCCCACACCCAACAAAGAGGGAAAGAGAGAGAGAAGGAGTAATGGGAAAGGAAGCAAATGGTTGCTTCTCATGTGTGTCCTGACCAGGAATCGAACCCAGGACATCTACACGCTGGGCCGAAACTCTGTCCACTGAGCTAACCAGCCAGGGCCCAGCAGTAGGTTTTAAATTTCAATTATATGTAGAGTAGGTCCCTCCTTATCTGTAGTTTTGTTTTCCATGGTGTCAGTTACCAATAAGCTGGAGCCAGTAAATATTAAATAGAAAATTCCAAAAATAATTTACAAGTTTAAAAAAATTTTTATTGATTTTGGAGTGAGAAGAGAGGGATGTGGGGGAGGAGAGAGAGAGACAGAAACATGTTTCTGTATGTGCCCTGATCAGGGATTGAACCGGCAGCCTTTGGCTCCTGGGCTGACACTCAAACCAACAGAACTATCCAGCCAGGGCACAATTTACAAGTTATAAATACGTACCATTCTAATAGTGAGATGACCCATTGGGTCATTCTGCTCCATCCCACCCAGGACGTGAATCTCCCTTTGTCCAACATATCCATGCTGTATATACTACCTGCCCTTTAATCACTTAGTAACTGTCTGGTTTAGCACATCATTTGTCAGACAGACCACATTCACATAACTTTTATTATAATTGGTGTATTTTACTACTAGTTACTATGTACCTAATTTATAAATTACTGTGCCTAGAATTGCCAGGGCTTGGATATCAATCACTGATGAGTATGGGGGAAGAAAAAGAGAGACAGTGTAGAGTAGATGATGGGTTCGACCATCTAGACAGGAAATACAAGAGTAGATTGAGGAGGAGATGGGTTTAGGGTTTCATAAATAGCATCCCTTTTCCTCCCCTGAGTTCAGGAAAAGAAGACTGAAACATGACCTTTTTAAAGTAGAGCATTCCTATAGCAGAAAAGTCCCCTTAGGGAACAATAAGAATAAGGAATACAGTGGATGGGGTAATCAGAGATGTTTTCTAATGAGTATAAACTCTCAGTTCTGAGATTAATAAGGTCTGAGGATCTAATATATAGCAAGGTGACTATAGTTGACAACACTATTGTATGTACAATTGAAATTTGCTAAGAGTAGAACTTAAATGTTCTCACCACTCCCAGAATCATCATGTTGTATACTTTAATTAATCTTACGATTTTATTTGCCAATTTAATTTAATGAAACTGAGGGAGGAAATAATTGGAAATAGGAACCCCCTCACCATCTCTGAAAATGTATATAATTGACTGAACAAGTATTAGTCCTTGAGGTAGGTAAAAATAGAACCTCAATCCCAAAAATATTAGAACAATATACAAGTAAATCTTGGTACAAGGACCTCATTATGGTTATATCTTTATGAACTCTTTGGGAATAGCAAATTTTGCAATTCTATGGCAGAAAGATGAGTTCACAACTTGCTTTCAAGAAATTCCTAGAAATACGTTGTGGGTACCTGGATCATTTAGCAACTATTTATTAATCCCTACTTTGTTCAAAAAAGTGAGCTAGGACTGGGGTGTGATGCTGAATAAAACACAGATTATACCTCAGAGTTCCCAGGCTGGTAGTGAAAGCAGGTGACTAAATAATTACAGTGCAGTGAGCTAGAAGCTAATAGGGATATACGCACAATGCCATTAGAGTGGTTATGCTGACAGACTCAGGTCAGGTTCTGGGAAAAGTAAGATTTAGATTATGTTGGAAGGAGAATAGAGATTTTACAGAATATCATTTGAAAGCATTAGGCCAGAAGAAGGGGAAGTTTGTCCTTGGGTGGAATCTGGCCCTCATCTAGGTTTCTCCAGCGAACCTTCATCTAGCCATTACTACTGCAGCTCCAGGAAGAATTTCCCTCCTCATGAACTGCATGGCTTTTCCTCTCAGAACTTAACCTTTAGGGAAATATGTAATTAACAGCTTTCTTCTTTATTTTTAAATTTACGTTAGAGAGAGTGGAAGGGTGGGAGGAGCAGGAAGCATTAACTCATATTTGCTTCTTGTATGTGCCTTGACCAGGCAAAACCAGGGTTTTGAACCAGGACCTCAGCGTTCCAGGTCAACGCTTTATCCACTGCACCACCAAGGCCAGGCAACTTAGCTTTTTAATGGATAGTGATTATCGTTGCTGATATCCTGAAGCATAACTAAGCCTTACGGTGTAAAAACAAGCAATTTAACTAAAATAATACCTCTGAGGTTGTCCTCCTTCCTCTCATTTTTTCTCTCAGATATTTTCCCTGTTTCAAAATACAGAATTAAAGTATATTTTAAAGTATACTTGTAATTATTGTAAAGCATGGTAATTACTATTAAAGTGCTATATTTGCTGTTTCAACTATTTAAAATAGATTAATTGAACCTATTGTGTTATGAATAGATTCCTACATGTAATTGGTTTTTCATTATACCCACCCTCCACCCTACCTTCCTACCACAATACCACAGTAATGCTCTGATAACAACTGTTATATTTGAATATTTTTTCAAATTGCAGCAATGCTAGGAAGTCTTTCTAGTTTATACAACCCTTTCCATGTCCAAAATTCCATACAAATAACCATAATATTTCACAAAGATCTATTTTTTAATGAAAATATACGCAAACTTAGTGGTGTTACTAATAATAACAGAATGAATTTTTGATTCCTATAATCTTTATCCTTTTGTCTGGACAATTTACTCCTTCCTTAGTTTTAAGCAGATATAGTCCCCTTTCAAGCCAGATTCTTGTCCCCAAAATTTTCCTAGAGAGGTTTTACAGCTAAGCTATCACAGTTCAATTCTACAACATAAATAAGCAGAAGGATGATATTATGAAAATAATGAATTGGAGGAATGGTTACAAAAGAACTCTTCTGTTTACAAAGGACTTACTTCACAATATATTAAAAGAAAATGTTTTTTATTTTTAGAGAAAGGGAGAGGGAGAGACAGGAAGGGATAGAGATGAGAAGCATCAGCTCGAAGTTGCATCATGTTAGTTGTTCACTGATGGCTTTTTATATGTGCTTTGACCTGGGAGCTCAAGCTGAGCCAGCAACCTTGGGCTCAAGTCAGCGTTCATAGCCTTCAAGCCAGTGATCATGGGATATTGATCTTGTGCTCAAGCCTGTGTCCCCATGCTCAAGCTGGGTGAGCCTGGGCTCAAGCTGTAGAGCTCGGGGTTTTGAAACAGGGACCTTAGCGTCCGAGTCAATGCTCCTTCCACTGAGTCACCACTGGTCAGGCAAAGAATGTGCTTTCTTTGGTACATTCCAAATAATTTGAGGTTTTCAGAACTACATCTTCTAGGTAAATAAAATGATCTTTTTTTCCCTTTTGTCTGATCTAGATGACACTATCCTAATGCTGCACCTCAGAGCTCTTAGTTTGCTTGCCTCCATTATAAAAGCAACACCTCAACCAGGGGTCCCCAAACTTTTTACACAGGGGGCCAGTTCACTGTCCCTTAGACTGTTGGAGGGCCGCCACATACAGTGCTCCTCTCACTGACCACCAATGAAAGAGGTGCCCCTTCCAGAAGTGTGGCAGGAGGCCGGATAAATGGCCTCAGGGGGCCGCATGTGGCCCGCGGGCCGTAGTTTGGGGATGCCTGCCTCAGACTGTAGAAGGACTGACCCCAGTCAGGAGAACAGGAGCTACCCTTACTGCAGGCACATCACTCCACTGCAGATCTTTCCCATCTCTAAAACGAAAAAGTGAATATGTCGCTTATTCTAAGTAAAAGAGAACATAATAAGGAAGATGACTTTACATCATTTACTTTACGAAAGGAAGACAATGATGAGGACAAGTTTGAAGACGCCTATGAAATTATTCCAGCAACCATAACAATAAATCTAACGTCTTCCCTGAAAGAATTCACAACTAAATTGTATTTATTTCTAAATAACAGATTCTCCGATGCAATAAATTTCATCCTTCCATGGTCGAAAAACAGCATATACCATGCTCTAATTTATGGTATCCTTATGGTTGTCCAAGCCATCTTGACTTTCGATCCACAGGATATAGAAATTAGGATGACTGCTGTAAAGGAAGCTTCGAAAACCTGTAACAGTTTCTGAAGAAAAGAGAGGATGACGAGTTTTTCTCATTTAGTGAGTAAACAGGGAATAAAGGCTGTCAAAGTAGAGGAGTTGCATGCAGAAGTCTGCTATGCTGAGTGTTTGATCTTAAAATCCACTATAACATTTATACAAGAGGAGACTGTACTTGGTTTTCTTAAAAGTGGGGTCAACATTGGGTTAAGTTACCAAATATTCAAAGACTATCAACATATATTAGCACGGACACCTAACAACCAAAGCAAAACCTACAAACACCTGGTTGGAGGAATAAAATTTGGACTTGGAGCATTCAATTTGATGTTATCACTTGTGCCACCAAAGACACTTAAATTCCTCAATATTGTTGGCTATTATGGTGATAGAGAGGTAGGCTTAACTTTGCTTCATGAGAGTACATCTGGATCACATATAAACAATGTCTTAAATTTGTTTGTTTTTTTACAGAGACAGAGAGAGAGTCAGAGAGAGGGATAGATAGGGACAGACAGGAACAGAGAGATGAGAAGCATCAATCATTAGTTTTTCGTTGCGACACCTTAGTTGTTCATTGATTGCTTTCTCATATGTTCCTTGACCATGGGCCTTCAGCAGACCGAGTAACCCCTTGCTGGAGCCAGCGACCTTGGGTCCAAGCTGGTGAGCTTTTGCTCAAGCCAGATGGGCCCACGCTTAAGCTGGTGACCTCGGGGTATCGAACCTGGGTCCTCCGCATCCCAGTCAGATGCTCTATCCACTGTGCCACCGCCTGGTCAGGTGTCTTAAGTATTTTAACTCTTCTATTACAATTATATCTGTATTACTTTTGGTATTGAAAATGGTCATCATTCTTCTATAGAAGACCTCTTCCTAATCTATCTCCAGAAATTTCCAAAGTGTGTCATACTTAAATTTTTTCAAGCACGTTTTAGTATGCTGAAAGGAAAGTTTGAAATTGCACAGTTAACATTAGAGGAGTGCATTTTTATTCAGAATGAATGGAAGCAGCTTAATCACCTCTGCTACTGGGAGCTCATGTGGTGCTACATTTTTGTGCAGGATTGGAAGCAGGTTTACCACTATGCCAATCTGCTGTTTCAAAACAGCAGGTGGTCCAACGCAATGCATTTATACAGTAAAGCTATTCTGTTGGCCTTGCTTCCTTCTGGATTTGCTAAATCAGCAAGTGAGGACATGAAATCTCTCTTCTTAAAAGTAGATAACCTGCCTGACCGGGCGGTGGCGCAGTGGACAGAGCATTGGACTGGGATGTGGAAGACCCAGGTTTGAGACCCGAGGTTGCCAGCTTGAGCGAGGGCTCATCTGTTTTGAGCAAAAGCTCACCAGCTTGGACCCAAGGTCACTGGCTCAAGCAAGGGGGTTACTCGGTCTGCTGAAGGCCTGTGGTTAAGGCACGTATGAGAAGGCAATCAATGAACAATTAAGGTGTTGCAATGCGCAACGAAAAACTAATGATTGATGCTTCTCATCTCTCCGTCCTGTCTATCCCTCTCTCTGACTCTCTGTAAATAAATAAATAAATAAATAAATAAATAAATAAATAAATAAATAAATAAATTCTGTGCCGGGAGAAAAGTTTGTTGCTGAGAAGGGTCAGCGCTATGGTTCTCCTACAGGCTGCTTTACAGCACAGCCCATTCTGGAATTCGTTTATGCCTGGAGTGATTTCCAAGTCATGAGCAAAAGACTACATCTTATTTCATACTGGCTTTCAATAATTGACAAAGGAGAAGACATTTTGTGAGAAAATCCATATGAAGAGTATGGCACAGATGACTTAAGTTTGCTAAATTTACTGAAAGGTCTATGTCTGAGATACTTAGGCAAATATTCAACAGCTGAGCAGTACTTTAATTGTGTCATTCAAAAGGAGAAATTGTTAAAATATGACCTCTATTTGGTGCCTTATACTTACTATGAACTGGGAATTCTATACTATCTGAAAGGAGATTATGCCAATGCAATGAAAAACTTTGACAACATAAAAATCTACAGAGACTATTCCATGGAAGCCCGGTTACAGTTTAGGGCTCACATAGCTCTTGAACGAATAGTTAAAGAAAAGTGATTTAGACACAAAATATGCTTTTGTTTACTATGAGTAAAGTGTCTACAATCAGCAAGATTAATTAACAGGTAGAAAAAAATCATTTCTTTGTGGAAGAAATCAAAGAAGAGACAGCTGCTAAGAATCTAGTAACAAGAAAGAAATTATCTTTCCCTCTTTCCTTCTCTATAAGTATAAAATTAAATGTCAGACTAGCAAATGGAGTGATGTACATTTTGAAAAAGAAAAGGTAAATGATGCACATTATAAAAGATACTCCCATATGGTTATAAATTTATCCATCATGTTAGAGAACATTTTCAAAAACTCAAAAGATATTTTTAACATCTCATTATATATAATATATACTTCTCAAATAAAATAGGGGAAGTAGCTACACTAGGAATCCCAGTGCCCTGTAAATGTTTTTATTTAATTAGTAAAAGAAAAAAGAGTTTAAGGTCTTCCTGACATTTCAAAACAATGATGAGCTGAGAGCCTAGACTCAATGGTTTCCCCTGATACACAGTAATTGTTATTGGCGTTTTATACAGAGAAGATGATGATGATGATGATGATGATGATTATTATTATTATTTTATTGTATTTTTCCGAAGCTGGAGGCAATCAGACAGACTCCGGCATGTGCGCGACCGGGGTCCACCCGGCATGCCCACCAGGGGGCGATGCTCTGCCCATCTTGGGGCGTAGCTCTGCCGCAATCAGCGCTGGGGGAAACTTTGCTCCAATGGAGCGTTGGCTGCGGGAGGGGAAGAGAGAGACAGAGAGGAAGGAGACGGGGAGGGGTGGAGAAGCAGATGGGCGCTTCTCCTGTGTGCCCTGGCCGGGAATCGAACCCGGGACTTCTGCACGCCAGGCCGTCGCTCTACCACTGAGCTATCCGGCCAGGGCGATTATTTTCCTCCTGTGTACTTAGAAGTATATTTTACCTTTTTCATTAGGAAGTCCAAATATGTGGCTATAATTTACAGCAGGATAGAAAAGAAAGATGCGGCTCCTCCACACACACACACACACACACACACACACACGCACATGCACACGCACATGCACACTAAACCCTTTGAAGATAATTGAGGAGGCCAGGAGGATAAATGCACTGGGGGAAAAAAAAGTCAAGATTGAGGCTCTTGAAGGGAGAGTTTAGTTACCACCAGCCCTCCCTTTAGCTGCTGTCCCTAAGGTATAATTCCTATTAAGACCAGCTCTTCAATATAATTAAACCACTTGAATCTATCCTGTGTTATGGTAAACGGGCTAATCCAGGGGTCCCCAAACTACGGCCACATGCAGCCCCCTGAGGCCATTATTCCGGCCCCCACTGCCCTTCCTAAAGGGGCACCGCTTTCATTGGTGGTCAGTGAGAGGAGCACTGTATGTGGCGGCACCACAAAGCGCGGCATAGCTCACATACAGTACTACTTCCAGTGACGCGGAACGCACGTGTTCACGGCTCTGGAAGTGCGTCATATCACTTGTTACGGCTAGCCGTGACAAATATGGAACTGGACATTGACCATCTCATTAGCTAAAAGCAGGCCCATAGTTCCCATTGAAATACTGGTCAGTTTGTTGATTTAAATTTACTTGTTCTTTATTTTAAATATTGTATTTGTTCCCGTTTTGTTTTTTTACTTTAAAATAAGGTATGTGCAATGTGCATAGGGATTTGTTCATAGTTTTTTTTAATCGTCCGGCCCTCCAACGATTTGAGGGGCAGAGAACTGGCCCCCTGTATAAAAAGTTTGGGGACCCCCTAGGCTAATCTGAGAGTAAATAGCATGGGCTTGGTATTGTTTTACCCACCTGCGGGATAAAATTAGTCCCTGGTTTTCAGACCATTAAGTCTGGCTGAGTGTATCTTCTGTGCTGTCACCTGTGAAGAAAGACACTGCCGGGAAAGCTTGCTTTGCTAAAACACATGAGTGAAACACAGTATCTTAGTGCTTTGGGTGTCCAAACAACCCACTGGAGCCCATCCTGGGGCTACTAGTTCAGATATAGAAATGCTTAGGTTGAAAAACATGTTCCTTATTAATTAAAAATAGACTTTTAGGTGCACAGATATACTTTAGTTATAATATATTCACCATTATTTAATAATGCTGGTACTGTATAGTAGTTAGGAGGGCAGGCTCTGGCCTGATTGCCTGGATTTACATCCTAGCTCTGTCACTAAATAGCTGTGTGGTCCTGGGCCTCTGTACCTCAGTTTCCTTAGCTATCAATTGAGATAATTAATAATAGTTCTTATCTCATGGTTTTCCTGTGATTAAGACTGAGTTTATATAGATTTATTATCCCTATTACTAGTAAGAATAACACATTGTTGTTCAGTGAAGAGGACTTAAATTACTTTCTTGGAAAAAGCAAAGGTTCCTTTGTTACCACTTTGCCAATCTAAAACTTGATTGATACTATAACTTGCTTTTTCTGTTCTTAGCTTATCTTGGTAACTTATGAAATAAATAACTCTCTGTTTAAATTTTGACTTTGTGCTTTGCCCCAGTTTCTAACAATGAAGAGTGAAGTTATTAATTAAACAAGTATCTGTTGAGTGCCTACTATATGCAGGCGCTGAGCAGTGTACTGAGGATATAAAAAGAAAGCACAGTCTCTCTTCTGAGGACTTTATTAGGGAGAAAAGTTAGAAAAAGGTTTTGTTATGGGTTTAAACACTTAAAGAAATTGCTTAAACAGAAAGTTGTTTATTTGTCCCAAACAAAAAAGTATCTGAACGTAGGTAGTTCAGGTCTGGTCTGGCTCTTTTTATCTCCTATTTTTCTGCTTGGCATACAGGCCTTCCATGCGTGTTTCCTCACGGTGGAAAAGGCTGTGGCACCTCCAGGCCTCATGCTCAAGCCAGGCAGGCTGGGACAGAAATGGTTAAGGCACCAAAAAGGCCTTCTCTTTATTAGGAGGCATTGCTTTTTTATTTCAGAAAACACAGCCTTCCTAGGAATGTCCATTATATCTCATTGGTCAGAAATATTTGTGTGGCCACTTCTGCCCACAAAGGAAGCTGAGACTGTGTTTTAGCTGTCATCCCTCATTAATTAGGAGGTTATGGGAAAGGACTGTTAAATGAACCAACCTGAAGTTACTGCCCCCTAAACCCATATGTAAGTAACAATAAGCTACAAAAGAGTATCAGAGGGGCACAGTTGAAAAGGAGGCAAGGCAATAGTGAGATCAAGGGACACCTGGGAAAGACTCTATGGGGATCTAACAGGACATCTTGTGATTACATTTCCTTTGTGACGGTGCTTCTCACAGTCCAGGTTCTGGCCTTTAATGGGCCCAAGAGTTGACTAGACACATTGAAGCTGTTTTTCACCAGTCAAAGTCACAAGAGATTAAGGTATAATTTACTCTGATAACTTATTTATTTATAGTAGGAATTATTCCAGAGTTGCAAATTCAACTTCCTATAGGGATCAGGCAAGCAATATAAACATGAAAGAACCAAGTATAAAACAATAGTGCCTGACCTGTGGTGGCGCAGTGGATAAAACATCAACCTGGAGCACTGAGGTTGCCAGTTTGAAACTTTGGGCTTGCCTGGTCAAGGCACATATGGGAGTTGATGCTTCCTGCTCCTCCCTTTTATCTCTCTCTCTCTCCTCTCTAAAAATGAATAAATAAAATATATTTTAAAAAAACAATAAAAGTTGTGGGAACTAGTTGTGAAGAAAAGAGAGCAAATCTATCTAAAGACTTACAAATTATAAAGAAATTTAACAATATACAGATATTAAACCTCCTGCAAGTACCTTTGGCCCCTAGTTTGTGACTTCTGATCGATTCCTTTGTATTGACTGGGAAATGCACATGTTTCTGTCTTGAGAACCATCTCTCTTGATAAACAGTGTTCCTAGAAAACCAGGGCAGAGTCACAGGCAGCACGGTGAGCATGGAATCAGAATATAAAGAGACAGATAGTTTAAGGAATATCTATTCCTGGCCAGGGTGAGACACAATGAAGCATTCATTCCTCACAATGTGGGAACCTCTCTGGAAAGTCCCCGTCTTCCAGATTCAGGATCTCTGAGAAATATCTCCCAAACTTCTGCTTGCTTACCTTTCTTCTTTTATGCCTTCTGCTGCCAACCCTGGGCTACTGAATGTCGTAGTTGTCAATATAACTAAGTTTTCATCTACTAAGATTTTATCCCATTCTAGCCCTGCTTTGAGAAACTGCAACCTGATCACTTAGTTTAGAACTTTCAGTCATCCCCATATTCTTTGGTTACCCATAGTATAGATGGTCTCTTTGTGCAAATGAATCACAGAGCCAATCCCATCCATTTTATTTAATGTTTCGGGTTAGTTTAGAAGAGCTTGGTTTAGGGTTAGTTTATAAGAGCTTGGAGGTGGTACCTCAGTGTTGCTTCCTGCGCCATAAACACAGATAAAGTGCTATTAAAACTTTTTATTCCATGGAGAAATTATTTATTTATTTATTTTTATGGGAGACAGTATGACAGAGAGATGGACAGATAGGGACAGACAGACAGGAAGGGAGAAAGATGAGAAGCATCAATTCTTCATTGCAGAACCTTAGTTATTCAATGACTGCTTTTTCATTATGTGCCTTAACTGAGCCAGTGACCTCTTGCTCAAGCTAGCTTCCTAAATCTTCAAGCCAGTGAGCTTTGGGCTTAAGCCAGCGACTCTGTTGTCATGACTATGATCCATGTTCAAGTCAGCAACCCCTGCGCTAAACCTAGATGAGCCTGCGCTCAAGCGGGCGACTTCAGGGTTTCAAAATTGGGTTCTCTGCGTGCCAGGCCAATGCTCTATCCACTGTGCAACTGTCTGGTCAGGCTATGGAGAAATGTTCTCATTTAAAATAGTGAATACAATAACTATTTGGAGGCCCAATATTCTGGAAAAATGAAAAGGAAAACCGGGTTATAAATAAAGAAAAGAAAAAAACAATTTCTAGGCCTGACATGCGGTGGCACAGTGGATAAAGTGTCAACCTGGAATGCTGAGTTCACTGGTTCGAAACCCTGGACTTGCAGAGTCAAGACACATATGAGAGTTGTTGCTTACTGTCTCTCCCTCTCCTCTCTCTCTCCTTTCTAAAAATGAATAAATAAAGTCTTTAAAAAGAAAAAAGATTTCTAGCCCTGGCCAGTTAACTCATTTGGTTAGAACATTGTTTCTCAAAGTGTGTGCCAGGGCACACTGGTGTGCCCTAGAAGATTTTCAGGTTCACCCTATGGTATTCTAGAGAAATATGTGCCTGTTGAGGACTGAAAAACCAACAGGGTTTTTGGAATTTATATTTTTGGGGGACAGAGGTGTGGGGAATTGGATGTAAGCTGACAGTCTGTCCAACCCCCCATCTCACTTGCCTGATTAGGTCGCAAAACGCTGTTAAGCTATGGTGCTGGATTGTTTACACTACCCATCATGTTCCCCGGAATGACTGGAGGCAAGTTCCTTCTATTCTTTGTTTGGTGTAAAGTTAAGATGATATGTATTGTAGGGGTTTTCTGCACTCAATACAATTAAGAGTAAAAAGAGAGGAATTCTTCAATGTATTGATGAGGCAAAGAGAGTTTGCCTTTCAAACATATGCCCAAACATTGACGAAATTGCTGGGACACATCAGGTTTATGTTTCTCATAAACACAAGAATAAACAAACTTAACACATTTGTGCTGGGACCTGCCATATCAACGAACTCTTACTAAGAATGTATCTATATATATAAAAAGATAACTTTTTGTCATTTTTTAATTTTTAACCCCTCTTTTTTACGAATTCTAAAAAGCGTACCTCGAAAAATGTAACATAAAAATGTTCTTAAATGTCAGAATAAATTTAATTTTGTCATAGTATTTCCCTAAAAGCACACTTGGACTTTATACTTTTTTATTTAATATTTGACTTAATTATTATAACATATTTCTCAGGAATTTGTATATAGTGCACCTACAATTATTTGTAGGATTTTAAATATGCCCCTACTTCAAAAAGTTTGAGAATCACTGAGTTAGAGCATGGTCCCCAAAACACCAAGATTCGACCTTTGGTCAGGGCACATATGGAAAGTGACCAATGAATGCATAACTAAGTGGAACAACAAGCTCTCCCCCCCCTTATTTTATCAATAAATAAAAATTGACAAAAAAAAGAATTTCTGAGACCTAGTGTCAAAGTTCTTCTCAATATGTCCTTGCCCCAATCAATTACTAAATCAGGGGTTGGGAAGCTTTTTGGCTGAGAGAGAGCCATGAACGCCACAATTTTAAAACGTACTTCCGTGAGAGCCATACAATAAGCCGTGTACATTACGCATTATCCAATAAAAATTTGGTGTCCCAGAGGACAGCTGTGATTGGCTCCAGCCACCCGCAACCATGAACATGAGTAGTAGGAAATGAATGGATTGTAATACATGATTTAACATTATTATCTTTTTATTAAAGATTTGTCTGTGAGCCAGATGCAGCCATCACAAGAGCCACATCTGGCTCGCGAGCCATAGGTTCCCAACCCCTGCACTAAATCATGTTGATTACAGCTCTAATATATTTGTTGAATCTACTTCATTATTTCTTTTTCATTTCCACTGCTATCAACTTAGGCTAGGACTTTATTATTTCCTGTCTGGACCACTGCAGTAGTTTTTAGGAAATCAATAGTGGACATAATTTTGTGTTCCAAGACAATTCCAGGGGAAAATAAAAATAGTTAACCACACTTTATTTTATTTTCAGATCAAAATAAAATTATGTAAAATCTATATTCTTTTTTTTTAAGAGGGAAAGAGAGAGAAAGAGAAGCATCAATTTGTTATTACACTTATTTTTGAAAGGTTTTGGTAGGATCATTACCAACTCAGGAGAGTACACAGAAGGTCTTCCAATGTATTTCTCTCCTTTTTTTTAATTAACCAGGTAATAAGGAAATAGGAATCTTAGTTAAGACCAAAGAGGAAAGAAAAATTATTGGACCTTGCTGGAAGTGAAGGATTGAGACTGCTCTCAGGATCTGAAAGCAAGTTCACCCAGAGCCAGAGCAGCTCTAGCACTGCAGCAGGTGCTAAGAATATTCCCTCCAATGCCCCACCTTAACGAGACTCACCACTCAGGACCTCAGTATTCCTTCTCTTTGTACCTCATCCTCATTGCTGACTAGTATTCTACTGTAGGAATACATGAGTTTGTTTATTCATCCACCAGCTGACAATGACCAAGGCTGCTTCTAGTTTTGGCGATGGTGAATAAAGCTGCTATGAATTTTACAAATTTTTTGTTAAAATATGTTTTCTTTTCCCTTGGGTAAATATCTAGGAGTAAGATTGCTGGGTCATACATAAATTTCTTTTTACTTTCATTTTTAATGTTTATTTTTAAAAATTGAGTTGAGAGAGAGAGAGAGAAAATCAGTCATTTCCTGAATGTGCCCTGACTAGGGATCAAAAAATTCAGGTTCAAGGTCATGGTATAATGTTCACATTCATGTTCAGATTGCAGCTACAGCTGCGGCTGTGACTCAGACATTGGTTCTTACATTTATGTGATATCTAATTAAGGGTCAGTCAATTTTACTTTGTGGGGAGGACTTTTTAGGAGTGTTATTTCTAACTGAAATCAATGTAGAACTACTGTCCCTTTATTCTCTCCTTTAATAACCTAATACTCCTGCTAAGGAAACTGTTCCTCACAGATTCACAGACCCTCTGATTTTTCTTTTCCACTTCTATTTGAACTCCAAAGCTGTCTTTGACGTTCATTTTAATGTCGCCAGAAATCTAACGGTTCAGAGTCATTTTCAAGTTCATGGTCACGTCCCGTTTACAGTGAGGATCAGGTCACAGTCACATTCACAGTCACGTTCATGATCAGGTTAATGTTCATTGCATTTCCAGCTGCAGCTCAGGTTTTGTAAACCTCCCTTAGTGTTCACATTTGCAGGAACTCAAAATTTACCACCTTGTACCATTTTTCAGGATCATAGCTCTGAAAAAATTCTGGACCTGCCAGGAGCCAAGAAAAGTACCAGAAACCTGTGGTGGGAACGAGTCTTTTGCACTTTTCCACTTAGGGGTGGGGTGTTTATAGCGAGTTTTTGACTAGGTGGAATTTATCCAAACCCGGTGCTTTTCTTCCCAGCTTCTGCACCTCCTCTAAGGCTGTACCGAGGGCACATCCCAAAGGGGCCGGCACCCTAATGGCCTTACACAGGCCAAACAATACCTTTGTTCTGTTGCTCTTCTTCAAGGTACTTTCAACTCCCATTTCCAGAGCTTTAAGGTTTACTAGGGTTCATGTGGTTTGAATCCGTGGCAAAAGTGAAATTCCACTTCCATCAACAAGCACCTGGCACGAGTATTTTCCCCTTAAATATATATATTTTTCATTTTAGCCTGGCCCATGGTGGTGCAGTGGAGGCTTGGACCTGTAACACCGGGGTCACTGGTTCAAAACTCTGGACTTGCCAGGTCAAGACACACAGCACAAGCAAGTAATGAACAGCTAACGTGAAGCAACGCTGAGTTGATACTTCTCGCTCCTCCCTCACTTCTCTGTAAAATCAATACAATCGTTAAAGAAACTTTTTCTTGTAAATGTCCACCGTGATAGTGGAGAGAAGTGGCTCCAGAGAACAAGGCTTATTGTTATTACACAAAAATCTCAGCCTGACAAGCGGTGGCCCAGTGGATGGAGCACTGGACTAGGATGTGGAGGACCCAGGTTCGAGACCCTGAGGTCGCCAGCTTGAGCGGGGGCTCATCTGGTTTGAGCAAAAAGCTCACCAGCTTGGACCCAAGGTCGCTGACTTGAGCAAGGGGTTACTCGGCCTGCTGTAGCCCCCCCCCCCCCCCCCCCAGTGAACAACCCTGCGCACACCCTGCAGCCTGCCTTTAACTCTCCAGTAACCGCCATTCTCAGACCTCTAGGTTTGGCTAAGCCCAGGACTACAAAACAGAGACTTCTGGGGGAGGAAGTGACGTCACGACGCAAAGCATGCTGGACCCAGTCCGCTCCGCTCAAGACGCCTTCCCTCGTAAAGTTGTTGTTGGTGGCTGCCTTGCTGTTTTACCTGGTATTTTGCTCGTTTATAAGGATTAAACGTTAAGTTCCATATTGTTTTAGTACGACCCAAAGTACGATGCTCCTGCAGGCTAGATCAAGAAATCTGAGCTCTAGATCCTTAGCTGTTGCCTCGTTATGCGTCATCCAGAGGAGATTGTGACAAATCCGGAGGCCGGGCCCCGTTCTGGAAGATGCCTCGGAAACCGCCAAAGAGCGGGACGGTGGATATCCGAGTTAACCTTTTCAGTTTGGGGCTAAAAGTGCTGTGGAGTGAGGTCATTTGGTCGAAGGAGAGCAGAGGTTAAGGGTTTGAGCATCTGCAGACCGGAGTTCAAAGCCAGCGTGACGGCTATCGGGATTGGGGGTGGAGGAGGAGTGCCGGATGAGTTACCGCAGACGGGGCTCCGCGGGCATGCTGTGGGCCCTTAGCTTCCAATAGGAATAGGAAATACTGTATGAACTAGTTTTCCGATATGGAACTTGAGGCAAGTCACAGATATTCTTTACCTCTAGGGTGGAGATTAGGGGTAAGACATTTGCTTGGGTGCAACGTATATAATTAACCCGAACTGGTGGTGGTCTTAGATCTAGCCAGATGGCAGCTATGAATGAATGGATGAAGAAAGGTCCTTTAGAATGGCAAGATTACACTTACAAGGAGGTCAGAGTGACAGCGAGTGAGAAGGAGTATAAAGGATGGGTTTTAACCACGGACCCAGTCTCTGCCAGGTGAGTTTGGATCCTACTTCCCTGAAATCATGACACCCCATTGTGCTGCCTGTATATTATAGCCAAACTCAGAAAGCAATAACGAAAGGCTAATTATTCCTATGTAAGAATTTTATTGCCTTTGAATTTATGTACAGCTTTAACTATGGATTGCCTCGTCAAACCAGCCAGGTTGGTAGACATGAGATATTTCCTACTATATTTTGTTGGGAAATTTCAAACATATACAAATGAAAAGAGAATGGTATAACAAACACTAACCTTACACCCCCACATATTTTAAAGCCAAACGCAGGCATATAATTTTGTTCATAAATCACTATATCTTTTAGTAGATAGGGACTCTAAATTAATGTAAGCTCAATATTATAACACCTAACAACAGTAATAATAATCTTAATATTAGCTAAATCCTAGTCTGAGTTCAGATTTACCTGGCTGTCTCGAAAGTGTCTTTTTATATTGATTTATCAATTTGGTTGATATGTCTCTTAAGTATCTTAATCTATAATTCTGCACTTTCCCTTTTTAATTTTCTGTGTTCCTTATTTATTCAAGAAACAGCAATTTGATAGAATTGACTACATTCTGGATTGAGCTTCTTGTAGTTTCATGTAGCTTAACATGTTCTTTTATCCTATTTCCTATAAGCTAGTTTTCAGATCTCAAGGTTTAATTGGGGTCAGACTTACGTTTTGCAAGACTGCTTTTAAGGTAGTGATACATACACACACACACTTTTTATTTTGGAATGGTTTTGGATTACAGAAAAATTGTAAACAAAGTACAGAGAATACCCATGTACCCAGTTCCCCCTAATGTTAGCATCTTACACAGGCATGGTACATTTGTGAAAACTAAATTTTATGTTAACTAAACTGTAATCTTCTATTTTATTAGTTTTTCCACTGATGAGCTTGTTGTTTTTTGTTTTGGTTCCAATATCCAATCTGGGATCCCACATTACATTCAATCATGTCTCCTTAGTCTCCTCCAATCTTTGACAGTTTTTTAATCTTATCTTGTTTTTCATGAACTTGACTTATTTGAAGAGAACTGGTGAAGTATTTTGTAGACCGTCTCTCAATTTGTGTGTGTGTGAGTGTGATCTCATTAATAGACTTGGTTTTAGGGAAGAGTACTATAGAAGTGAAATTCCCTTCACATCACATCATATATCATATTTTATTTAGAATTTTTACATTTGTGTTTGTATGTGAGATTAGCTTATAGTTTTATTTTTTAATTCTGACCTCTGCTTTTGGTATCAAGGTTATATCAGCCTCATTAAACATGTTAAGGCATAGTCCCCTCTAATAGTCTCTAGAAGAATTTGGTTAGATTAGAAATGTTTGATGCTTGAAAGTTTTATAGAATTTTCTGGTAAGGTTGCTTAGGTCTCTTTTCCCCCTACTATGAGAAGTTTTTAAACAAGTTATTCAGTTTTTATGTAAAGATCATAGGATTATTTATACTCTTTTTTTTTTTTTTAGTAGTAGTAGAAACTTATATTTTTCAGGGTTTTCTAAGTTCAAAATTTTAGCATAAATTTGTTCTTAATATTTTATACTTCCTTATTTCTAATTTTATTTGTATGTGTCTTAAATTACTTTTTTCGAAAGTAATCTTGCTGAGTTTTGTGATTTTTTTTCAAAGAACCAAAATTTGGCTTTGATCCTCTTTTGTTGACGCTTGTTTTCTATTTTATTAATTTTGTTCTTTGTTATTTTCTTTGATCCAGTTTGAAGGGAAGTTAATTGGGTTGTTTATTTAACTCTGAAAGTAAAATGTGTACCCTCTCTTCTTTTTTTTTCAAATTTTTATTTATTGATTTTAGAGAGAGAGAGATAGAAACGCCGACTTGTCGTTTCACTTATTTATGCATTCATTGGTTAATTCTTTTATAGACCCTGACTGGGGATCAAGCCAGACGTTAGTATATCAGGATGATAGTCCAGCCAGCTGAGAAACACAGTCAGGACCTTTCTTCTTTTCAATACACATTTAAGTCACTCATAACTCTTTAAGTAATCCTTTTACTGACTCCCACAATGACTCCCTCATTTTATTGCTTCATCCATAGTTTTATGGACCTTCTTCCATAGTTTTATGGACCTTTAGGTTTTTCTTTTGCAAATATGCTCTGAACTTACTTTTTCTCCAAAGTATTGTCCTTGTGAACTTCCTTGAAGATGGCAGTATGCATGTGACCGGAATTATGGGACATGCTGTGCAGACGGTTGAAATTGTGAATGAAGAGGACCATAGGGTGAAAGAGAAGCTGATGCATTTGTTCACGTCTGGAGACTGCAGGACATACAACCCTGAGGACTTGGAAAAGAAAAAGAACAGCCTAAAGAAATGGCTCGAGAAGAACTACATCCCTGTCACTGAACAGGGAGATTCACCAAGGACACTCTGTGTGGCAGGGGTCCTGACTATAGAGCCACCATATGGTCCAGAAGATTGCAGCAGTTCTAATGAAATTATTCTATCCCGTGTTCAGGATCTTATTCAAGGACATCTTGCGGCTTCCCAATGAGAGGCTAAGAACCATGGATGCACTGAAATAAGACTTATTTTTTTGTCCTTCATAAAATGTTTTGAATGTTAATGTCATCATATTTTAGGATTATAAAGGCACACAGATGTGTGTGTGTGAGTTTTAATTCGTTGTTTTGGTAAAATCAAAGTTGTGGATTATGAGTGCTAATCACTAAGTGAACTCTGGCAAGGATAGCATCACATGCAACCAGATTAGCACAGGGACATCAGAATTCTAAGTCTTTTTTTGATGGGGCCATGGCTCCGTTTCTGTTAGGCAGAAAATGTGTTTGTTAAAAAATACATGTTACATTTGATATAAAATGTATTAAGTCCCTGGCTCTAAAATTATGTGTTTGTGTGAGTGTGTGTTTAATAATGAAACTTGGTTGAAACTTGGAAGTTTTGATTATTGGTAAAAATCTTTTTTTTCTTGGTGACAGACAAGAGTCAGAAAGAGGGACAGATAGGGACAGACAGACAGGAAGGGAGATGAGAAGCATCAATTCTTTGTTGCGGCATCTTAGTTTCTCATTGATTGCTTTCTAATCTGTGCCTTGACTGGGGGTCTATAGCAGACTGAGTGACCCTTGCTTGAGCCAGCGACCTTGGGCTCAAGCTGGTGAGCATTGCTCAAACCAGGTTGCTTGTGCTCAAGCTAGTGACCTCGGGGTCTCAAACCTGAGTCCTCCACATCCCAGTCTGATGCTCTATCCACTGCGCCACTGCCTGGTTAGGCGGTAAAAATCTTAACATATAAGGCTTATAATTCTCAATGCCTTTAAAGTGAGAATGAGGTGATATTTCTGAGGAGAAAGGTAAATGTGACAGGCATTCTGGCCCTGAACTTACTTCAGTTTCTTTGCCTGGTGCTGTCAGCCCAGGCTTCTGACAGATGCTTTCTGCCTGTAGTCCCTATTCCCAGGTTAGGCTTCACAGGGGGTGCAGGAATTGTGCTTCGCTGCACCTGTCCCGTGGAAGCCAGTCAGGCCCAGCTCTATACAGATGTGCTCCTCAGGTTGTTAGTTGGGATTACTTTTCATGGGCATGCCTAGAATGACCACATGGTCACATTAGATTAGAACTCCAAGGCCCTGACTCCCTAGGATAGGGGTTAACAAAATTTAGTCCCTTGGGGACAAATCTAGTTTGCTAACTCCGTTGTTAAAGTTTTTATGGAATACACCTACCAGTTTACATTTTATGTGCCATAATGGCAGAGTTGAGTGTTGCAACAGAAACTATATGGCTTATATTTAAGAAGAATAGGACCCTTTACAGCAGCGGTTCTCAACGTGTGGGTCGTGACCTCGGCGGGGGTCGAACGACCAAAACACAGGGGTCGCCTAAAGCGACCACTGCTTTACAGGAAGTCCTTCCCTCACAACTTTCAAGTTCCATGATCCTATAAGTGAAATTTAGTGCACATCTTTTCTCCCCGTGACCCTGGAATGTCTTCTGAAAGTAAATAGGGGAAGGGAAATAAAACTAAATTTAGCATGGAAAAGACGGTGACATTCTGAGAAGGCCTCGAGAGAGTGAACTGTGTAGGAAACTGCTCAGCCTCAGTGGGGCTCAGTCCCTCAGTGGGGCTCAGTCCTTGGCCCAGGCACAGTGTAAGTGTATTTGCTGTCTGGCTAATGAGCTGGAGACAGATTGAACAATGTGCGTGCTGAAGAGGCTAAGTGGTCTGGCTCTGCCGTAGAATCCTGCCTGCTTAGGGAGTTGTCCCGCTCCTTCCTCAGCTAAGATTCTCCCCCAGGAGTTCAGCTCAACTGTTTCAGATCCCTCCTCTGGTTCCAGATGCCCAGGGAAGATTCCTCCCAGAGCTGCCTCTGCTCCCTGCCAGCTGGAGGCAGTAGCTGGGCAGTCTTTGAACACATTGGGTATCAAGGATACCTTTTTCTAAAGTTTTAAAATGTATTATGTTAACATGGTTTCAAGTGTCCCACGCAATGTAACACCCCCAACCCCCCCCCCCCCCACGCATACACATTGTGCCCCCGTGCCCCATTCGGAGTCTCTATTGCCATTGCACCTCCTTTGCCCCCAGGATTCCTTTCAAAACAAAGGTTGTTAGATTTTCACTGAGTACTTTTTGGTCCCCTTGGAGCAAAGTTTCCAGCCTTTGCCCTGATTTCTCGCTATCTCATTGTCTTATTTCCTAAATCTCTTCACCTGTCCCTAGACGTTATAGCAAAATAGGTTTTTCCATGAATTAAGTTATTTTCATTTATTTTAGTAAGCAAGCAAGAGAGAGACAGGAAGTGGGAGAGACAGGAAGAGAGACAAAGAAGAGAGAGAGATGAGAAGCATCAGCTCGTAGTTACAGCACGTTATTGTTCATTGATTGCTTCTCATACATGCCTTGACCTAGGGGCTCCAGCCAAACCAGTGACTTGGATTCAAGCCAGGAACCTTGGGTTTCAAGCTAACCTTTGGGCTCATGCTGGTGAGCCTGTGCTCAAGCTGGATGAGCCCACACTCAAGCTGGCAACCTCGGGTTTTGAACCTAAGACTTCAGTGTCCCACGTCGATGCTCTATCCACTGCACCACCACTAGTCAGACAAGTTTAATAAAAAATATTAATGAAGGATTTAAAACGGCCCTGGCCAGTTGGCTCAGCAGTAAAGTGTTGGCTGGATGTGTGGAAGCTCAGGTTCAGTTTCAGGTTAGGGCACACAGGAGAAGCGACCATCTGCTTCTCCCCCACCCCATCTCTCTCCCTCCTGCAGCCATGGCTCGAATGGTTCAAGCAAAGTTGGCACCGGGCACCGAGGATGGCGCCATGGCCTTGCCTCAGGTGCTAAGATAGCTCAGTTGCTGAGCAACAGAGTAGCAGCCCAGGCAGGCAGAGCATCGCCTGGTAGTGGGCGTGTTCGATGGATCCCAGTTGGTCGGTGCACATACCGGAGTCTGTCTGTGCCTCCCTGCCTCTCAATTAAAATAAAAAGATTTAAAACATTCACATTCATTTTATTTGATGAGAGCTGGTGGAAATTTCATTAGTCAGGAGTAAGGATTACTATAATTCATGCTTACATTTTGGAATAAATCAGCAGTCAAGAACTATGGTTTAATATACTAAATTGCTTCTACCACCAAATACAATGCATTTTTAAAAACCACTTTGTGATATAAAAATCTGTACATATTAAATGTATACAATTTGATAGGTTGGAGATACGTCTGTGAAACCATCACCACAACTTATGCCATAGCAATCCTTCATCTCCGTAGTTTTCTTCTGCCTTTTTTATTATTATGAAGTTGGATTTTATTGTTCAAACAAAATTAAAGAATCATTTTTAAAATCTTATTTATTATTTAATTTATTGTCCTTTGTGATGTTGACATTTTTGAATACAGGCCAGTTATTTTGTGGAGTAACCCTCAGTTTGGCTTGTCTGGTTTGTTTTGTTTGTTTTATGATTCAGTTCAGTATGCATTGGAGATGATAGTGTGCTCGTCTCGTATATCATCTCAGGGGCACATGATATTAATTGTCCCATTTCTGGTGATGTTAACTGTGATCACTTAGTTAAGGTGGTGTCTCAGGTTTCTCCAGTGTGAAGTTACTATTTTTCTTTTAGTAATTCAAAGTATCTTTATACATATTTTTATTTTTTTAATATATTTTATTTATTTATTCATTTTAGAGAGGAGAGGGAGAGACAGAGGGAGAGAGAGAGAGAGAGGAGAGACAGAGAGAGAGAAGGGGGGGAGGAGCTGGAAGCATCAACTCCCATATGTGCCTTGACCAGGCAAGCCCAGGGTTTCGAACATACATATTTTTTTTATTAGTTAACCATACTTTTATATCAAACCAGAATGACTACATACATGTATAAGAACACATAAAATAAGAAATTATATTTTGTTACGAACATGATGAAAAAACAGTTACAAGCGAAAACATAAATTCCAAGTTTGCCTTTAGATATCAAGAGCTAAGCCTAGAGAAATTGGATCACAGAGTTTTATTATAAGCCATTATGCTAGGTTGTTTAAAATGGTTCTCAGCCCTGCTCTGTTGGCTCAGTGGTAGAGCATCAGCTTGGCATGTGGATGTCCCCAGTTCAATTTCCAGTCAGGGCACACAGGAAAAGCACCGATATGCTTCTCTGTCCCTCCCACTCTCACTTCTCTCTCTCTCTCTCTCTCTCTCTCTCTCTCTCCCTCTCTCTCTTTCTCTCTTTCTTTTCCTCCCCTCCTGCAGCCATGGCTCTATTGTAGTGAGCTGGCTCTGGGCACTGAGGATGGTTCCATGGCCTCCACCACAGGAGCTAAAAACAAAAAAAATTGCTCCGGTTGCAATGGAGGGAGAGCCCCAGATGGACAGAACATTGCCCTCTAGTGGGCTTGCTGGGTGGATCCCGGTCCAGGTGCATGCGGGAGTCTGTCTCTGGCTCCCCTCCTTTCACTAAATTTAAAAAAAAAAATGGTTCTCAATGAATTACACCCTCTGTGGACACATCCCCTTACAACATGTCTTTGCTATTCTTCCAATCTACAAGTGGAGGTTACTTCTCTGTCCTTGAATCTGGGCTGACCATCTTATTTCCTTTGGCCAATGGAATGTGGCAGAAATAACACTAGGATTTCTCAACACAGGCCTAACATGACCACTTCCAGCTCAAATCCTTCCAACTCCACATAGTCCTTGTAGCCCACTCAGGTCCCCGAAGTGATCACTTCCTTTTGATAGCATTTAGTATTTGCACCATTTATTCACTGACTACCTTTAGCTTTATGATAACCTTTGGATTTTTGTACTAAAGTTTCATTTCTCTGTCTCTTTTTTTTTTTTTAATAAATTTTTATTAATGTTAATGGGATGACATTAATAAATCAGGGAACATATATTCAAAGAAAACATGTCTAGGTTATCTTGTCATTAAATTATGTTGCATACCCCTCGCCCATAGTCAGATTGTCCTCCGTCACCCTCTATCTAGTTCTCTGTGCCCCTCCCCCTCCCCCTCCCCCTAACTCTCTCCCTCCCTCCCTCCTATGTCCTCCCTCCCCCCACCCCTGGTAACCACCACACTCTTGTCCATGTCTTTTAGTCTCGTTTTTATGTTCCACCAATGTATGGAATCATGTAGTTCTTGTTTTTTTCTGATTTACTTATTTCACTCCGTATAATGTTATCCAGATCCCACCATTTTGCTGTAAATGATCTGATGTCATCATTTCTTATGGCTGAGTAGTATTCCATAGTGTATATGTGCCACATCTTCTTTATCCAGTCTTCTATTGAAGGGCTTTTTGGTTGTTTCCATGTCTTGGCCACTGTGAACAGTGCTGCAATGAACATGGGGCTACATGTGTCTTTACGTATCAATGTTTCTGAGGTTTTGGGGTATATACCCAGTAGAGGGATTGCTGGGTCATAAGGTAGTTCTAGTTACAGTCTTTTGAGGAACCACCATACTTTCCTCCATAATGGTTGTACTACTTTACAGTCCCACCAACAGTGGATGAGAGTTCCCTTTTCTCCGCAGCCTCTCCAACATTTGCTATTACCCGTCTTGTTGATAATAGCTAATCTAACAGGGGTGAGGTGGTATCTCATCGTAGTTTTGATTTGCATTTCTCTAATAACTAATGAAGCTGAGCATCTTTTCATATATCTGTTGGCCATTTGTATCTCTTCCTGGGAGAAGTGTCTGTTCATGTCCTCTTCCCATTTTTTTATTGGATTGTTTGTTTGTTTGTTGTTGAGTTTTATGAGTTCTTTGTAAATTTTGGATATTAGGCCCTTATCTGAGCTGTTGTTTGAAAATAACATTTCCCATTTAGTTGGCTGTCTGTTTATTTTGATATCAGTTTCTCTTGCTGAGCAAAAACTTTTTATTCTGATGTAGTCCCATTCATTTATCTTTGCCTTCACTTCTCTTGCCATTGGAGTCAAGTTCATAAAATGTTCTTTAAAACCCAGGTCCATGATTTTAGTACCTATGTCTTCTTCTATGTACTTTATTGTTTCAGGTCTTATATTTAGGTCTTTGATCCATTTTGAATTAATTTTAGTACACGGGGACAGGCTGTAGTCTAGTTTCATTCTTTTGCAGAACATACATATTTTTAAAATGAGCTTTATTGAGGTATTATTCACATATAAAGTTTATCTACTTTAAACATGTATAACTCAGTGATTTTAGTAAATTTAGAGTTATGCAGCCATCACGACTTTTCATCATCCTATAATATCCCTTATCCCATTTGTAGTCAGTTCCCATTCCCACCCTTAGTCCCAGGCTAATCTACTTTCTGTATCTATGGATTTGATTTTTCTGTACATTTCATATAAATGGAATCATACAGATGTGTCTGGCTTCTTTCACTTAGTATAATGTTTTGAAGTTCATGTTGTAGCATGTATCAGCGGTTCCTACTTCTCTCCCCTTCTCTTTCTCTCCCCCTTCTGTAAGAGTGACTGAAAATTAATAAAAACAATTAAAAAATAAACATTGATTTTAGAGAGAGGCAGGGAGAGAGAAACATTTACTGTTCCACCTATGCATTTATCATTGGTTGATTCTTGTATGTGTCCTGACCAGGGATGGAACCTGCAACTTTGGTGTATTAGGATGATGCTACTGAGCTACCCGGCCAGGGCCACCTTTTATTTTCTTAATTATGTTTTTAAATAATTTATTTATTGATAAACATTGATCTGTTCCTATTATATGCCCTGACTGGGAATTAAACCCACAATCTTTTCATATTGGGACAATGCTAACAAACTGAGCATCTATCTGGCTAGGGCTTATGTTTTTGAACTATGTAAGTTTAAAAAGTGGGCATATTACAATTTACCAAAAACATTTTTTTAAAGATCTTATGTTCAGTGCCATAGCTAAGAACTCATTGCCCAACCCTAGGTCACAAATATTTTGTTTTCTTTTAAAAGTTTTAATTAACCCTTAATGGCCTGGCCTATAGTGGCGCAGTGGATGGAGCGTTTGCCTGGAATGCTGAGGTCACCTGTACGAAACCCTGGGCTTGCCTGGTCAAGGCACATATGAGAATTGATGCTTCCTGCTCCTCCCCCCTTCTCTCTCTCTTCTCTAAAATGAATAAATAAGAAAAAAATTAACTCTTAAACTTAGGTTTATGTTCTATTTTGAGGTAATTTTTGTGTATGGTATGAAGTAAGGGCCTTAATTTATCTTTTTGCATGAGGATATGGAATTATTTCAGTACCATTTGTTGAAAAGACTTTTCTTCATTGAACTGTCTGGCACTTTTGTTTAATGTCAGTTGATAATTTATCAACTCTTTCTGGGCCTACAGTTGTGTTCTATTGCTCTATATATCTGTCCTTATGTTAGCAACAAGTTGTATTAATTACTATAGCTTTAAAGTAAAATTTTATATCTATGCATGTAAGACTTCCAACTTTGATCTTTTAAAAGATTGTTAGATATTCTGGCTCCTTTGCAGTTCCATATAGATTTTGGATGAGGTTGTCAATTTCTGGGAAAAAAATGCCTGTGGGATTTTGATAGGGATTATGTTGAATCTGATCAAACTGCAGGAAAGGTGTCACCTTAATATTGAGTCTTCCATGAACTAGGATGTCTCTTCATTTATTTATATCTTTAATTTTCTTAAAACAATGTTTTATAGTTTTTAATGTATAAGTCTTTTTTTTTTTTTAATAATTTTTTTTTATTCATTTTAGAAAGGAGGGGGGGAGAGAGAGAGAGAGAGGAGAGAGAGAAGGGGGAAGGAGCAGGAAGCATCAACTTCCATATGTGCCTTGACCAGGCAAGCCCAGGGTTTCGAACCGGCGACCTCACCATTTCCAGGTCGACGCTCTATCCACTGCGCCACCACAGATCAGGCTAATGTATAAGTCTTATATATCTTTCGTTAAATTTATTTCTAGGCATTTTTTATGCTGTTGTGAGTGGAATTGTCTTCTTAATTTTATCTTTTTTTTTTATAAATTTTTTTTATTTTATTCATTTTTAGAGAGGAGAGAGGGGGATAAAGAGAGACAGAGAGGGAGAGAGAGGAGAGAGAGACAGAGAGAGAGAAGGGAGGAGGAGCTGGAAGCATCAACTCCCATATGTGCCTTGACCAGGCAAGCCCAGGGTTTCGAACCGGCGACCTCAGCATTTCCAGGTCGATTCTTTATCCACTGTGCCACCACAGGTCAGGCCTTTAATTTTATCTTTGAATTACTGATTGGCAGTAAACAGAAATAGTTGATATTTATATATTGATCTTGTGTCCCACAGCCATGCTGAACTCATTTCTCATAAACAGTTTTGAGTTCTTCCTTTACTTTACATTGCCCAAGTACATTTTGAAGAGGGAGTAGGTCATACATTTATTCCTTACAGCCTCTTCTTCAGTGATATGCAAAACTTACAGGTTTATGGAAGCCCTTCTAATTGTGGAACAAGATGAGAGTCTTAAAAAGCAGAATTAAAAGACTTGATCAAAACCATCAACACCTTTTCTTTTAATTTCAACATATAGTCATCCAGCCTTTTTAGAGCCTTCACAGGCTCCTGAAAGGGGATATTATGTTCCTGAATGAATTTATTTAAGTAAACTTTTTCTCTTATCCTCTTTTTCTTGTGTCCCTGTTTATCTTTGTATCTTGAGTTCATAACACAACTGGCACATAGCACTTATTTAAAGTAAGTTGGTTATATTGATATTATTGCATAAATGTGAAAGGAATTTCTGCAGCCCCAATATAGGTCTCAAACTGGACATGTAGCACACATTAGTTATAAACTGGACAAATGGCCTCCTGTTAACTAATCAGATTGCATGCTTCAATTAATCCAGCCTTAGCCATTCTTACTGTAGATAAGGATGGTATAAAGATTTGTGGGCTAGAAATAATGGGGACAGCTGGAGTTTGAATAGGACAGTGCACAGGAGAATTTCAGACACAGAAGAGTGGCATTAACAGAAACATCTATAATTACAGGCTGTTTTGTGCTGGGTCGATATCAGTGGATTAGTTTCCTCTTTAAATGGGATAGTCCCTTGGTGACAATTGTATAGCACAGCCCCTAATTTGTAGACACATGTCTTCTAAAGAACATAAAACAGACATTCAATCTGGTAATCTTACTAATAATGAAGTCTTAAAACAGATTTTTTTGCAGTTCAAACTATAGGGTTAATAAGCCTAGAAATTATAGTTCCTAATGAGGCTTCATGTTAACTTTTCAATATTTTATAGTCATATACCCTTAGAATTATATACTCCTAACCACCCTCTTTTAACCTTATTTGTGTTTTAGTATATTGGCCAAAGTCTTCTAGGTTGGACTCTGTTAAGATAACACAAAGATAAGGTAAGGGTGTGTGTGATTTTTAAACATATTAATGTAGACCTAAGTGTGAGAACTTGAGTTTTAAAGTGGAAGTGTTAGGAATATTAGTGTCACATGTAAGTCACATCTTCAAAAGGCATGTTTTAACTTATTTTCACATTTTCAAAATAAGTGCTTTAAAAAAAAAGAAACTAAATTTAATGGTGGGATTTTTTTTTTTGTACTTTTCCAAAGTGAGAAGAGGGGAGGCAGACAGACTTCCACATGCGCCTGATTGGGATCCACCCAGCATGCCCACTATAGGGTAATGCTCTGCCCATCTGGGGCATTCCTCCATTGCAACCAGAGCCATTCTAGCACGTCAGGTAGAGGACATGGAGCCATCTTCAGTGCCCGGGCCAACTTGACTGCAATGGAGCCTTGGCTGCTAAAGGGGAAGAGAGATATAGAGAGAAAGAAGAGGGGAAAGAGTAGAGAAGCAGATGGGTGCTTCTCCTGTGTGCCCTGGCCAGGAATTGAACTCGGGACTTCCACACGCTGGGCTGATGCTCTACCACTGAGCCAGCTGGCCAGAGCAGTAGGAGAGTTTTTAAAGAAAAGATATCTCTACCCATCTGTGCATGGCTTTTCCAGTTCATGCATATTATTTTCTCAATTTCTTAAGTACTCTGTATTTCTGATAACATATTCATATAGGACATGCTTATTAGAGTTGATTTGGCAAAAAAATATTTTGCCTTCATTAATGGAAATATCTTTCCATTTTCGGAGACAACCATGGGCATAATTTATATTTGAATAATAAGTGGTAGCTAGACTTTACGTGCTTACCTATCATTTTGTTTAAACAGATTTTCTCTGCCTTGGCACTAGTGACATTTGGACTGCATACTCTTGTTGGGGGTTACCTTGTGCGGTTGCAGGATATTTACAGCATCCCTGGTCTCTAACCTCTGATGCCAGGAGTACCCTCTCTCCCTCAGTCATGACAACGACATCTCCAGACATTATGACATGTCCATGGGAGGGTAAAATTGCCCCCAGTTGAGAACTACTAGTTTAAAACAAACAAAAAGTATAAATGATAAAGAAGGAAATGTCTTTATAGTCTTTGTACATGATAAGGTCCTGTACTTATTATAGTTAATCAAGTTCTCTGGACAAATAAAGTCTTATTTGAAAGGCTAACAGTCACTTTTGTTTTAATACATTTGAAACCCAAAGATGGAATAAGGTGAAACTTGCTAAAAGTGGACTCTTAGGACTACATGAGTCTTTTTGGCTAAGTTATTTTGTCTTTCATTTTTGTAGGAAAAAAGTAGCCATGGATCATTTGTTCTTTGTCAATTAAATTCATTCAACATGAAAGGAAATTAAGTCCTTCGGGCCATTTTCAGTAAAAACTATGTTGAAGGAGTAGCAGTAACTGCATATTCTGCATAGGAAATAATAATAAAACGCCTCGCTGTTTGAATACGTCTGTTGAAAAGTTTATTATTATGTTAGTATATTATATTTAGCCATATTGAAATATGTCGATTCATTATCCTAAACACTGATTCTCATTGTAGTCCCCACACAGCCAGCCAGGGCTCAGTGGGAAAAACGCACTCTCAGTCCTGATATGCTGGCATTTACTGTATTGTAATTTTACAAAGTACTTCACAAGATCTTATTTTAGGAACATTTTATAAACAATGGCTAGAAAGAAAAAAGAAAGTTTACCATATGCCTACAGATTCACAGGCTGTGTGCTTTGATATACGAAACTTCTCAGATCAGATGACAGAATGGGAGGACAGAGACCAAAGTTCAGTGCCTGCCAGGAAGGCTGAGCTGCAATACTCAGATATAAACTCAGGCAGGAAGAAGACAGAGCTAACACTGCCAACCTATTATCGCCTCTATAAGAATGTTTAGACCTTCTAATTTTCTGAGAACTTCTCAATTAGACATACTACAAAACTGTGCAGACTAATTTCATAGCAAGTACTTTATTAATACTGTTCCCTAACTAGAATCCAGTAAAACAAACATTTAAGAAAACATTTACAGAGTTCTCCATAAAATTAACATTAAATGCTGACCATCTTGTTGGGGCTTAGAAATCTAGTTTCACATTGAAATACTCTACTGCATTTTGACCTTTAATCACAAAGAAATACTTTTACTTCATATTTCATAATTTTAATAGTTTAGGGGGTGACGATTTTCTTCTTCTGTGCCTTCAGTCAAGGGTCCCAACCTTCTTAACACACTGGCACATCTCTAACGACGACAGGATTTGTGCATCTGTTATGTGGCCGCAAGAAACTAGCTCAGGAAGGGCTCCTCCCACCCTGCATTCGGCTGCAAACTGGGTTCAGTCCCCCCGGCTCCAGGTAGGACAGCATGAGCTCCACTATAGCACCGAGAGTCAAAACGGGTGTAAAAACCTTTTTTAGAGGTTTAGTGCTGCTTTCTCATTTCTCCTACATGTCCCAGCCCAATCACTTCTGTAAATCAGCCTTGTTTCAATAGCAAGGTCAGGACTTGCATACTGTATATGTTATGTATATGTATGTCTTTTACTCAAAGTGATACACATTAATGCCTTGAAAATACACTGCTTACGGTCTAAGCTCCAAGTGCACTGAAGCTTAACCACACCTGATAATGATCATCTTGGGCAGTCTAAGAGGTTTCCCGGAAACAACTAAAATAGTATCTTAAGAAGTGCACACCCTTCACTGAGATGGATTTTCTCAATTAGTTTGAATTCCATCTACAGTATGAAACGTGTAGTGACTCTACCTGGGGGCTAGACAAACACAAGCATCTTTCCCACTCAGTTCTTCGGGATTCTTGCTGACCACACTGATAAAGGTCCATGAAAAATGTAAGTGTACTCGTTCTTCTTCAAAATGCTAGTACTCCATTAGCCTAAGCAGTCTCATGGAAGGTATTTTTATGGCTGTAAATCTGACACTAGCATGGCAACTTCCACCTCAGCCATGCCAACTCTGCTCTGAGAACACCATTAAAATTCCCCTTTGGGTAATGTGAAATGTGGCCATTAGATGCGGGTGAGTTCATGAGAGAGCACAGATTTCTAAATGGAAAACCTAAAGGAAAATAAAGACATCCAGACTGTTCTGCTTTTAAGAATCAGAGAGTTATAGATAAGACCAGCTTGCATTTTAATAATAAATGAGAGGTCATTAAGTTTGTTTTTAAGGCTTACCTTGAATGAGTAAAAAGAAAAATCCCTCACAAATCAAGTTTACTCTGTCGCCAACAGCCTAAAATGGAATTTTAATTTTTCTTGCTCACATGACTATTTTTTCTTCTCTGTTCTGACTTATCTCAGTTGAGCCCAAATGAACAGAAAAAACAATTAGTGCTTCTCCTCATGCCCCCATCTCACTTCAGTAAAATGCAGGAGAAAAATAATACATAGATTAAAATAATCGTACTGTATTAAACATTCACTTTTGTGTCATCAGGCATATTTCATTCATTCCAGGACGGTCACAGGGAAAGACAGGTAAGGCGGTTTTTAGACTGTTACCACGGCACTCCAAATTGTGCTGGGAGTGCCCACTGCTTCGTTGGAACTACTGAACCTAGGAAACGTCCCTACGGGCATGGGGCACCCCAGCGGACAGAGCAGAGCGTGCCCTGGCTCCTTCGGGGCCAGTCCAGCGCAGGGCTTGAGTTCGAGGCAGAGCTGCTGCTGTCTCCCAGGTGAACAAGAAGCAGGCGAGGGCAGTGCTCTCCTAAGACTAGTCTTATTGCGTGGTGACAAGTTTCACAATCATGCTGATGATCCGGGACCCTCGAGGACAGGTACACAGATCCATGCTCGGGTTTTTTATCTTATCCTGCAGGAGCTGGTCAAGTTCACAGCGCAGTTCCTTGACTAGTTCAGCAACCTGAAATGAAAGTTTGCAATGTGAGCAGTGCTCAGACCAACAGGGGAGGGAAGGTTATTAAAGGAAGTGCCCCAATTATGATGATCAGTATTCTAGATGTTGGTATTAATTTTAACTTCATTAGTTAAAATTAGTGGGTGGGGAGGGGTAGAAACTAAACGCATGTTCATTCTAAAAGTGCTTCTAAAATTTCTTGATGGAATAAGAAAATTCACTCAATGTCAACTCTGGAATACTAAATGGGGTTCAACACACAAAGGCCTCTCTATCACATCTCATGTAAAGACTGAATTTGGAGGGTTTAATTTGGACTTGTGTGTGAGAGAGAGACAGAGAGAGACAGAGAGAGGGACAGACAGGCAGGCAGGCAGGAAGGGAGATGAGCAGCATCAATTCTTCATTGCGGCTCCTTAGTTGTTCATTGATTGCTTTCTCATATGTACAAGGACCAGGGGGCTAGAGCAGAGTGAGTGATCCCTTGCTTGAGCCGGCAACCTTGCAGACCCATCATTCTCTCTCTCTTTTTTTATTTTACATAGACAGAGACTCAGAGAGAGGGAAAGACAGGGACAGACAGACAGGAACAAAGAGAGATGAGAAGCATCAATCTTCAGTTTTTCTTTGCAAGACCTTAGTTGTTCATTGATCGCTTTCCCACATGTGCCTTGACTGTGGGCCTTCAGCAGACCGAGTAACCCCTTGCTCGAGCCAGCGACCTTGGAACCAAGCTGGTGAGCCTTGCTCAAACCAGATGAGCCCGCGCTCAAGCTGGTGACATTGGGGTCTCGAACCTGCGTCTTCCGCATCCCAGTCCGATGCTCCACCCACTGTGCAACCGCCTGGTCAGGCCCATCATTCTCTCTCTCTTTCTTTTTTTTTTTCTGAAGTTGGAAACGGGGAGGCTCAGAGAGACTCGCCCATGCGTCCGACCGGGATCCTCCTGACATGCCCACCAGGGGGTGATGCTCTGCCCATCTGGGGCGTCGCTCTGCCACAACCAGAGCCATTCTAGCGCCTGAGGCAGAGGCCACAGAGCCATCCTCAGCTCCCGGGCCAACTTTGCTCCAATGGAGTCTTGGCTGCGGGAGGGGAAGAGAGAGACAGAGAGGAAGGAGAGAGGGAGGGGTAGAGAAGCAGATGGGCGCTTCTCTTGTGTGCCCTGGCTGGGAATTGAACCTGGGACTCCAGCATGCCAGGCTGACGCTCTACCACTGAGCCAACCGGCCAGAGCCCCATCATTCTCTCTTAATGAGCTTTGTTGTCCTTGGTTTCTGAAGGAATGACAACACTTCATAACATGAAAGCCCTTCATATCTGAGGCTCACAGGACAGATCCCTTTATACTGTACCTGATGGGAAGCAGCTGCAAAACGAATCCAACCATCATCCAAGGAGACAACAAACTCTCCCCTTTGAAGCTGCACATTCACTTGGCCTCCTCCGAACAAGACCAGCGGGTACACAGACACCATGCTGCAGTCGCGGATGAACACCCGACTGGTTTTGATCTTCTCGTGGTATAGTAGGTAGGGGCTGTCAAAGTGTCTGACCTGGAGCAAAAAACCTCAGATGATGATGGTGATGTCAATGTCCCACGGATTTAAATTCCACCTGTCTGATGACTTAAAAAATTATCTCCATCCTTTCCCTTTCCTTGGAGCTCCAGACTTGTACATGCAACTTCCTAGCTGACATCTCCACTGGGATACCTAATAAGCACGTCAAACTTCTGATGTTTAGAAGGAATTCTTTTTATTTTTTACCCCAAGCCTTTGAGTCTTTAAAAAAAAAAAGATTTTATTTATTCATTTTAGAGAGGAGAGAGAGAGAGAGGGAGAGAGAAGAGGGGAGGAGCTGGAAGCATCAACTCCCATATGTGCCTTGACCAGGCAAGCCCAGGGTTTCGAACCGGCGACCTCAGCATTTCCAGGTTGACGCTTTATCCACTGCGCCACCACAGGTCAGGCCAGATTTATTCATTTTAAAGAGAAGAGAAAAAGAGAAAGAAGGGGGGAGAAGCAAGGGGCATCAACTCCCATATGTGCTTTGACCAGGCACACCTGGGGTTTTGAACCAGCGACCTCAGTGTTCCAGGTTGACGCCTTATACACTGCGCCACCACAGGTCAGGCCAGGAGTCTTGATCTCCTGCATGTAATGTTCACCCTCTTAGTAAATGACATTTTCTTCAGCCGGCTGCTCAAGCCCTGATTTAGGAGCCACCCTTGGTTATTCTTTCCCTCCGTTTCTATCTACATCATCACTAAGTCCCGTCAACTCTATTTTCAATACACGTGACAAACTGACAGGTTCTCACCACTTCTACAGCCACCCCTGCACAAGCCAGCGTCATGTCACACAGACCACTGCAAAGGCTCCCTAAGTACTCGCCCTGCTTCTCTTTTTGCATCTTTAGTTTCTTCTCCACACAGCAACCACAGAGATCCTTCAAAAACATACATCCAGGCCTGACCTGTGGTGGCGCAGTGGATAAAGTGTCAACCTGGAAATGCTGAGGTCGCCAGTTCGAAACCCTGAGCTTGCCTGGGTCAAGGCACATATGGGAGTTGATGCTTCTTGCTCCTCCCACCTTCTCTCTCCTCTCTCTTTCTCTCTTTCTCTCTCTCTCTCTCTCTCTCTCTCTCTCTCTCTCTCCCTCTCTCTCTCCTTTCTAAAAAAATAAATAAAATTAAATTTAAAAAAAACCATACATCCAGCTAGGGCTCAAAATCCTCCAGTGATCTCCCAGGGACAGAATCTCAAATCCTCAGCATGGCTTACCAGGTCCTGCGTGGCCTGACCGCTGCCTGCTCGTCCCAGTCACCTCCGCCCTGGCTGTCATCATCCCACAGCACTCGCACCGACCGCCTGCCTGCGTTTCCTGGAACACGCCAAGTATGCTCCCCTCTCGTGGTCTTTGCACTTCCTTTCCTGGAATGTCCTCTCTAGATACCCGCATGGCTCACCCTTCACTGCATTGAGGATTTGCTCAAATGTTTGCTCCACGGAGTTCTTGCCTGACCACTCCACGTAAAACAGATCACTCTCAATCTCTGTTTTATTTTTCTTTATAACATTTGCCGCCTCACTGAGATTGGTTCCTTACTCCTTGCTGGTCTTCCTGACTGGAACACGTGTGCCCTGAGGTCAGAGACCTTGTTTGTCTAGCACATTTGCTGTCCCCGTGGCCGACAACAGTGACCGGCTCAGAGGAGGGGGAGCTCGAAGGCACCGAGTGCACCTAATGCGTGCACAGGTGGCGTGCATTCATTGCACGAGGGCCACACTAGGCTTTGGTTCCTCAGTACACGTGCAGCTGAGAGGACAGATGACCTCAGGCCCTCAGACTCTCCTGAGCTCATTTGAGGTGACCCTTTTCATGCTTTGCTGACTCTGCTCAGCAGTTCCTGCAGGCTCAAAGCCCTGACACTTCATACTCTCTCTCTAGTCTCCTTCCCGCTTTTTCTTCTTCATTTCTCCTAAGAGCTTTATCAAGAGTCTGCTTTCAGTGAGGCACCATGCTAGACATCAAGAACGTCAAATAATTACAGTTTTCCTGTCTTCAGGAATCTCAGTAACATAAAGGAGGCTCACCATAAACCAGAAAACAATGTGATGAGCACAACAGTGAACAAATGCACACTATCTATTGGTGGAACAGAAGTAAAGAACAACTTAGAGAGAGAAGGGCCCTGGAGAAGTGGTATTTAATGGAAGCTTGAGGATAAGTTAGAACCTGCCGGGGAATAATAATGTCATGCCAGGCACAGAGAACAGTGTCCTTTGTCACAGTGTCGGGGACACTGTTGGATATCTCGTGTTGCTGGAGCATAAAGAATGACAGAGGGAGAGCTGAGGGGAACATGGTATAAGAAGGGGCCAGATGTGAAAGGTCATATTGAAGTTTGCAGCAGATGCCGGATGTGAAGAGTTTCAAGCAAGGGAATGACATGATCGAATGCATGTTGCATAAAGGCAGTCTGGCAGCAGTTGTGTGAAAGGCTGGAGAGGGAGCATCAGAAGAGCACTTCATGCAAACGATGGAAGTCTGGTGTTTGAACTGAGGAAATGGCAGTGGGGCTGAGAAGAGCCGGTGAATCGGAGACATGCCAGAAGGAGGGCTTGTTGGGACCTGGTGACCAGCTGGGCTGGAGCAAGGGTCTGAAAGAAGCAGGGTCTGTGTCACTCCAGGGTCTGATTTAGAGGGTGCTTTTCAACAAGACAGGGAACACAGAAAGGAAGAGTGAACTGGGAGATAATGAGTTTGATTGTGCAGCTTTTGAGTGTGAGGTGCCTAGAAGGCATATAGCTCAGAGAAAACCCCAGGACTGGAGTGAGAGGCCTGGGGGTCTGTATCAGCATGGAGGTTGTCGTTAGAAGCATGATGTCGTGGTCTGGAGCTTCAGGAAGAGTATGTATGCTGCATGAGAAAACAAGGACTAAGGACCAAACCAGCGTTTAGTGTTTCAGAGCAGAGGAAGAGAAACTAGCAACGGGGATAGAGGAAGATCAGAGAGATAGAAGAAAGTAATGTTTTAGAAGCAAAAAAACCCAAAAAACCATCAAAGATAGCTTTAAGAGGAAGGGAGGGGTCAGCAATATCAAATACTATGTGGGAGTCAAGTAGGATGAGGACCAGGACATTTCACTGGGTCTGACAACTTGGAGGTCACTCGTAACTTCTGATGAGTTTGGTGGAGTGGCAAGGGCAGGCGCCTCACAGCAGCAGCTGGAGGAAGGGAGCTGAGGATGTGGGATCAGCAAATGTAGGTCACTGCCTGGCAAGCACAGACTCAGTGATGCAAAGAAACAATTTCATCGAAGGGATCAAGGAGTTCAAAGTGGTCGTTACAAAATAATCACAGGGATGTAAAGTACAGCATAGAGAACAGAGTCAATAATATAGTAGTAACTATGGATGGTGCCGGGTGGGGCCTAGAAATATCAGGGAACACTTTGTGAAGTACATGACTGTCTAACCACTATGCAGAATACCTGAAACTAATAAAAAATAATATTGACTGTCAACTGTAATTTTTAAAATGTTTAAAAATTAAAGAAATAATTTTACATAGGAAAGAAGTCTTGAACAGTTGTTTTTTTTGCATCCGAGAGACTTTTCTTGAAAATGGAAAACCTTTCCAGAAATGGACCAATTTCTAGTCTGTTTATACTCACTCAACCTTCCCCCTGCCAGTGGGGACGCTGGGGCAGCAAGTGACAGAACAAGGTATGGCTGAGTTTAAGGGCTATGTTTCTCACCCCAGACCTGCCACATGTAGCTAGAAGTGCACCCCGCCATTCTGACCTGATAGTTCACTGATGAAGGGTGAATGTGTACATAGCCATCGTTCTTGGTGACAAACTTCAGCTCCTCTGATTTTGGCTGCATTCTGACAGCTCCAGTACTGGTCTTCTGAAATTTCCCTTCTGGGCTTTTCACCTAAATGATAGGTATTTGTAAAAATAGATATATAATATGTATATTTCCACTGTAGGATGTGATCCTTCATACAAAACCAGTCTTGTTTGAATGAATGCCTTTTCTGCGTCTTCTCTCTCTTAATTTCCTTTTGAAAGTCGTATAAGTGTATTTTTTTTCTTTTCTTTTCACACCATCAAGAGGTGTGAATGTAGGTGCAGAAGCACTGGGTGACTAAACTGCACACCAGCCACACGGATGCGAAACTATGTCGGTATTTCCGCTCTGTAGTTATGATTAGATGCAGAGACCCAGCTGGCAACACTGGACCAGGAATCTGTTGACTATCAACCCCAATTGCAATCCCGATCCCACATTCCAAATAATTTTATTTCACAACAGCAAGAAACAATTCTATGACTGGAAAAAATATTCTATGAATAAACAGATTATTTCATTTGAAAAAGTAGTGAAAAACTTATGTAAACACATATATGAATTATACATATATTGCAAAAATAATACATGTTTACTGTACAAATAACATGTTACGAAATGAGAAAATAAAGACTTCCTGTAATCACATAATTAAAATAGCATTCCCACACCTTTATGGACAACTGATATTTGACAAAAGAGGTAAGTAGGCTCACCTACATCTCTCGCAGCAATATATACATATATATTTTTTACAGAGACAGAAAGTTAGAGAGAGGAATAGATAGGGACAGACAGACAGGAACAGAGAGAGATGAGAAGCATCAATCATCATTTTTTCATTGTGACACCTTAGTTGTTCATTGATTGCTTTCTCATATGTGCCTTGACCACGGGCCTTCAGCAGACCAAGTAACCCCTTGCTCGAGCCAGCGACCTTGGGTCCAAGCTCGTTAGCTTATGCTCAAACCAGATGATCCCGCACTCAAGCTAGCGACCTCAGGGTCTTGAACCTGGATCCTCCACATCCCAGTCCAACGCTCTATCCACTGCACCACCAACTGGTCAGGTTCACAGCAATATATTTGCCGAATTATCTCCATGGGCAAGTGAAATAAAAGACAGGATAAACAAATGGGACTATATCAAACTAAAAAGCTTTTGCACAGCTAAAGACAATAAGAACAGAATAAAAAGACAAACTACACAATGGGAGAACATATTCGACAATATGTCTGATAAGAGGTTAATAACCAAAATTTATAAAGAACTTGTAAAACTCAACACCAGGAAGACAAACAATCCAATCAAAAAATGGGCAAAAGAAATGAATAGACAATTCTCCAAAGAGGACATACAGATGGCCAATAAGCATAGGAAAAAATGCTCAACATCACTAATGAATAGAGAAATGCAAATTAAAACTACTATGAGATATCACCTCACACCAGTCAGAACGGCGCTCATCAACAAAACAACACAGAATAAGTGCTGGCGAGGATGTGGAGAAAAAGGGAACCCTCCTGCACTGCTGGTGGGAATGCAGACTGGTGCAGCCACTGTGTAAAACAGTATGGAGATTTTTCAAAAAATTAAAAATCAAACCGCCTTTCGACCCAGCTATATCACTTTTAGGAATATACCCCAAGAACACCATAGCACTGTTCCAAAGGAGAAATGCACCCCCATGTTCATGGCAGCATTGTTCACAATAGAGAAGATCTGGAAACAGCCAAGTGTCCGTCAGTGGACAAGTAGATTAAAAAGCTTTGATACATATATACTATGGAATACTACTCAGCCATAAGAAAGTATGACATTAGATCATTTATAACAACATGGATGGACCTTGATAACATTATACTGAGTGAAATAAATAAATCAGAAAAAACTAAGAACTATATGATTCCACACATAGATGGGACATAAAAATGAGATTCAGAGATATGGACAAGAGGGCGGTGGTTGGGGAGAGAGGAGAAAGAGAGGGTGGGGGGGAGGGAAGGGGAGGTGCACAAAGAAAACCAGATAGAACAGCGGTTCTCAACCTGTGGGTCGCGACCCTGGCGGGGGTCGAACGACCAAAACACAGGGGTCGCCTAAAGCCATCAGAAAATACATATTTATTATACAATACATTTTTAAATAAAATATGTATTTCCGAAAATACATATTTATTATACAATACATTTTTAAATAAAATATGTATTTCCGAAAATACATATTTATTATACAATACATTTTTAAATAAAATATGTATTTCCGATGGCTTTAGGCGACCCCTGTGTTTTGGTCGTTCGACTCCCGCCGGGGTCACGACCCACAGGTTGAGAACCACTGAGATAGAAGGTGACAGAAGACAATTTGACTTTGGGTGATGGATATGCAACATAATCAAATGTTAAAATAACCTGGAGATGTTTTCTCTAAACATATGTACCCTTATTTATCAATGTCACCCCATTAAAATTAATAACCCCAAAAAACCTAGCATTGATATTTGATAAATATCATTTTAGTTTTTTATCTTATTTTGTTTTTGTGTGTGTGTGTGTGTGTGTGTGTGTTTGTATTTTTCTGAAGTTGGAAACGGGGAGGCAGTCAGACAGACTCCCGCATGTGCCTGACTGGGATCCACCCCGCATGTCCACCAGGGGGCGTTGCTCTGTTGTAACCAGAGCCATTCTAGCGCCTGAGGCAGAGACCATGGAGCCATCCTCAGCGCCCGGGCCAACTTTTTGCTCCAGTGGAGCCATGGCTGCGGGAGGGAAAGATTGAGACAGAGAGAAAGGAGAGGGGGAGGGGTGGAGAAGCAGATGGGCGCTTCTCCTGTGTGCCCTGGCCAGGAATCGAACCCGGGACTCCTGAATGCCAGGCCAATGCTCTACCACTGAGCCAACTGGCCAGGGCCTCATTTTAGTTTTCTCCGCTAGATTTATGTTCATATATGTAGAAAAGCATAACAATATAAATAACAATATACATACATATTGGAACTAATACAGAATTGTTTTCTATAAATATACTTTTTAAACTAAATATATTAAGAACTTTATCCCTGCTTTAAAATGTTTTCCTAAAACATAATTCTTAATGGCAATTAGTACCTAGTTCCTTGTTGTAATGATCAATAATAATTTAATCAATAAACTCCCTATTATTAGAATTCTAGATTATTCATACTAACAGTTTATAATTGTAGATATTCTCCCAGATGTATCTTTATGCATATATTCAATTACTTCCTAATAATGAATCTTTAAAAATGAAACTGCTATCTAGAAAGGGTATATCAATTTTATTCCTACCAAGAGTAAGAGTGCTCATTTTGGGAGGCTTATAACAGTATTATAATTAAAAAATTTTTTTTGTCACTCATAACCACCCAAAATTCATAGTTTACCTTAGGGTTCACTCTCAAGGGTGTGTGTTCTATGGATTTGGGTAAATGTATAATGATACGTATCCATCATTATAAAACCATGCAGAGTATTTTCACTGCCCTAAAAATCTCCTGTGCTCTGCCTGTTCACCCCCAACCCGATTTTATTTTTATTGTCTCCATAGTTTTGCTCCAAATGATTTTTGAAGTAAATTTCAAATGATTGAAAAGCATGCACATACTGAGCAGAAAATGAACCATGATTAATCAGTGGCTGTTAACTGAGCATTTAACAAAAAGTTAAAAGAGTAATGATTCAGTACTCTGACAAATTCAAATCTTTCTAAGTTTGACAAGGACCAGATGCCAAAACCCAAAGGGCCCCACAAAGAGGTTTCTGGAAGGAGAGCCACAGGTGGTTGTAGGTCAAAGCACTTACTTGTTTGATTTTGTTCTTATCTAATTTTAGTCCAGAGTAGAGGGCATAAGAGAAAATGTGGTAGAAACCAAGTTTCTAACTATCACAGAAGGTCAGTTATACACAGGTTGCTGAGAAAGTGACCTACATATCTATTTTAATTCCTTGAATGTCAATAATACATTAGGATTAAAAAGCAACCCATTTTATACAGTAAATGTTTTTGAACAATGCATCTAAACAGATTTAAGGAACTGAAGGATTAGAAATGTATATGAAATTTAAAAGACTCTGTGTGTGAGTGTCTTTAAGATGATTAATGTGTATGACTTAACTTATATCTCTTGGCTATAAATGAAACAAGTAGTGGGAGAATGCAAGAAAAATGTTTTCTTACCTGCACTACATTTGGATACAGAGCAGCACACAACATTGCTGATATCAGCTTGGGGTTCTCAGCATTTGAATTTGCCTATGAGAGAAATGTGGTATTAATTTTGTAAGTTATGTGGCTACTTCTGTCTATGTCCTGCAATTTACATAATTTTTCATTTGATTTCTACCTTAAAACAAAACAAAAGCAGCATATAACTTCTATACATGTGCTAGAAAAATTATTTTTTTCTAAGTAAACAATAGGTCTGTTGGAACACATTCACACAGGACCCACTCTAAGAAGCCCACAGTAGCTCTTTTGATTTCTGCAAAGCAGTTACAAAGTGTTCCTGAGAATCAGTGAACAGAAAGATTCTGGTTCATGAGATCTTCATAAGTTCTAGAAAGTATTAACTTCACTTAAAACAGAGTGGCATCAGGTTCATCTTGAGGGAGTGTTCTTCCTATAGTAATACAAAAACCTGTCCCTTTGGGCAAAAGCTGGTCTGATTTAAGAAGACATTATTAGAAAGTCTATTCTACCTCTTATGGACTTATCAAGAAACCCTGTGTGTTAGCTGACATTTATTTGTGGAAAGAAGAAAAGCAAGAACCCACAGCTCACAGGGCTGAAGTGAAGGATGCCTACAAGAGGTCCTGAGTAAAATACTATTCATGGGCTAATCAGAGAGAAATAAGAACTCATTACACATTCTTTACCTCTTCTCCTGCGGCTTCCAGGATGCCATCTCCTCCTAGAGCCCTCTTCTCAATCTCCCTGGCTCTGAGCCCCTCCTTTACAAAGCCTATGTCTGATAACAGCTCTGTGAACTGTCGTTTGAGGCTGGCCATTTCCTGAAAGAAGTGGGCAGTCTTTAAGCAGGGGCTTCAACACAGAAAAGATAAGTGGAGATGAATGAGACAAAAATGCATTACTTCAGTAGACAGTAACGAGGCTCTTATGGGCCCATCAAACAGGTTGTTTCCAAAAAGGCAGTTTACATGTATGCAAACTGGCAAACACAGTGAAACAGTCACACTGAAATTCACAAATTACCAAAACCCTGGTTATTTATCTCTAGACTACATTTTTAAGATCATGTTCACTGGATTTTGAGTAGGTCTGATTTTCCTGGAAATTCTTGGGACAGCAAAAAATGTTTACTTTGGTTGGAACCCCAACTCAAGGTGCTGTGATGCCGTCTAGTTTTTCCTACTTGCATTTCTGCACGGGGCCTCTCAGTTCCTTACCTGAGCCCAGAGCGGTTATTTCTGCATCCCTAGTGCTGAACAGCCACCTCAGAACTTTCCCTCTTTCTCTTACCTTGAAGTCTCAGTGGCTCACATCTTTTCCTAGGAATAGGGACACGATTAAGCGGTCTAGATTTAGACACTCCTTTTTGTAGCTGAGCACAAGTATGAGAAAGGAAAGCCCAAACCTCTTTGTTCTCTGGCTTCTGTTCAAATATAGGCCATTTTTCAGGCACCAGAGAAGGAGACAAATCAAAGGAACTGAAACTAAGCAACACTATCCTGTCTCCTGATGACAATTGAAGTGTTTTCTTGGAATGTCTCAAGTACATATAAATGTGGCAAAATATAAGTAGGAGTTAAATATACCATAAATGAATATATGGCTTTAATTGACATCATAATAAAAATATTATAAGCTGGAATTGAGTAAAAAGAGAGAACTCTAATGGACTTCATAAAGCACAGCAAAATCTAATATATATCCTTTAGAAAAAGAATAAATTTAGTAAAAAAAAGTACTTAAAAATTAAATTTTATACTTAAAAATCTTAATGACTTGAGGAAACATTTATTATTGCATCTTACATATAAAATATCCTTTAGATTAGTGGTTCTCAAGTCTTGCTGTGTATTAGAATCACTGGTCAACCCAACAACAATGGCAATACACAGAGGCTGAGGCGCCACTCAGAGAGATCCAGATGTAACTGGCATGGGTGGAACCTGGGCATTTGTACTTATAATATGTTTTGAAGCCTCCTGAGGTGAATCTAATGTGCAGCCAGGGTTGAAAAGTAAACTGTTTTCAATGTACTTAGAATAAAGATAGAGTCTCTGTCTTCTCAAAATGTCTCACTAAGTACATCTAAAAGCAGATGAGGATGAAGGCAAATGCTGGGATGTGTGCATTTATTCAATGACTCTTTGCTGAGCCTCACTGTGTGCTAAGCACTGTTCTTGGCAGTGTGGATATGGTGTTGAACAAAACAGATAAAGGTCTCTTCTCCGATGAAGCTTCTGGAATAAATACCACAAATAAACATCAGGTCTGGTAAATACCAAAAACATTAATTTTGTGTTCTATTCCAGGGCATATTTTAATATGAAAGTAAAGTTCATCCCATTCCCCAGCCTCAAAATCTTTTGAATAAAGCAGATGCTTCACAAAGATGTGCACCATCAGTATCTGGTCTCTTAACACCACTTAGGAAGGGGGCTTAGGATACTGTCACAACAGAGGACAGAGCCTTGTCTGTTACTACACAGAAGATCAGAAACCCCTCTCTACCTGAGTCCTCAGGATTGAAATATAGCCTCTGATGGACATAAGAAACACTAACAAAGAAACTCTGGCTCAATGTTCATTCTTAGGTTTTGGGGAGACGGTAAAGGGTAAGGGATGGTCAAAGACCACTTTGAGAATCTGCTGAAAGCTATGAATTCGTTCTCCCAGAATAAGTTATATAACTATAAACATATGATTTTTGCATACAGTTTCAGGGCTTTATGAATCCAGGTTAAGAATGCCTGGTGAAATTACTGAAAAAAACTGACTTCCAGTAAGCAGTAACCTTCTGGGTGCCTGTATTCCCCTATCCTCCACATAAGTAAACCCAAGGTCACTGAAAAAAGGAAAAACAGGTCAGTTAAAGGTTTTACAGAGGCCTGATGTCATACATCGTTTGGGAGTCTATTTCACACACTGGTAAACTGAGCTTATTCCAGAAATAACATTTTCAATGTTAAGGCAGGATAGGCAAGATGAAGTTGCAACACCCTCTGAAGTGCTATTACAACAGAAAATGAATGACAAAAACTGCCCAGAAACGACTCACCTGAAGAACTCTTCCTGACAGGAAGTTCTGTCTGCAGTAATTATAACTTGCACGCATACCTTCTTTTAGACTTAGTTGCCACCCCTAAATTTTGGAGAAAATCAAAATGAACTTCCTCTGTCTTTAGCACCAACTCTGGAAATAAACTTCAGCTATTATATACTTACCTTGTATGCTTGGAGAAGGGCCAGATAATCACTGTTTGCAAATGCAAATTCTAACTTCTTCTGATTAGCTTCCTCTTTTTTATCCCAGGGAGACACCTAAATGGGGAACACGGGGTTTACAGGACACATTTTACCTCAGGTTTCACATGGACTTTCCTATCTGAAGCCAGGTGCCTTGGGAAGTGTTTTGTGTGCAAAAAAGAGTACTCAGTGGGTGGCTGATTAAAGGCAAATATGGTGATCATGAGCAAGCTATCACTTCTCTGTCCTTGTGGGTCTATGTCTGCCACCCAAAATAAGCGTTACTAGGTCATTTAGTTCCTAATGGCAAGATGTCATCAAAGAGCCACTCATTCTAAATGCTAGATCTAAAATCTAAAATTCTAACTCTGGTATTTTTATTTTATAGAATCTTGAGTCTCCGCTTCTTCTATACTCGTAACAAATATTTTCTTCCTATTTTTTTTATAATGTTTACAGGTCTTCATTTTCCCTACAAATCTGTGAAATTAGCTTCCTCCCACCCCAATACACATCTACTAAGATGAGCATGAGCTGTAGCAACTCTTCATAACAAGCTAAAATGAGGCCCTAGCTAAAACACCACTGAAAGTCATTGTAAACCACCTGGTGCTTCTCTGTAAGTTTTGTATAGCTAAGGTCTTCCTTTTTAGGAGAGCCAATGGAAAAGGTGTTACATTTGGGAGATTAACATTATGTTTCCAAAAGCCAGCAAAGGGCAGGTGCTTGTTTAGTTTAGGCTAAGGGAAACATCAATATTTCCAATGAATATCAATATTTCTAATATTCCAATAAGTCAAAAACAAGTCAGTGAGAGGTTTATTTAGATGATTTGAGACAAACGTCCTACTCACAACCATACTGACTTCTATGTCCCTGAGCAAGCTGCATCACCTATACTGGTCCTTGGTTTTGTCATTTGTTGTTAAATGATGGGCTGAACTAAGATATTTTTGCAGATTTATACAGTTACTATTCCATGAAGTATAACATTAAAACGGAAGAAAATGGTTATGTTCATCTAACTCCCTGTTTCTCTAAGTCATAATTAAAATAAAGGAAGAGTGACATTCTACCCAACAGCAGCAGAATATCCATTTTCAAGTCCACATAAAATACTCTCCAGGATAAGACTATATGCTTGGCCATAATTCAAAGTTTAATCAGTTTTAAAGGATTGAAATAATATAAAGTATGTTCTCCTACCACAATAGAATAAAATTAGAATTCAATAATGGAAAAAAAATTGGGAAACACACTAGGATGCAGAAAATGAATACATGTCTAAATAATCAATGGGTCACGAAACTTAAAAGAGGAATCAGAAAATACTTGAGATGAATGAAAATGAAGATACAACATACCAAAACTTATGGAATGCAGCTAAAGTAGTCCTTAGAGGGAAATCTATAGCTATAAGTATCAATATTAAAAAAGAAAGATTTCAAATCAATATCCTAACCTCCTACCTTAAGACACTAAAAAAAGAAGAGCAAACTAAACCTAAAGCAAACAGAATAGAATAAAAAGAGAAATTAATAAAATAGAGAATAGGAAACCAATAGGGTAAATCAATTAAATCAAAAGCTGGTTCTTTGGAAAGATCAGTAAAATTGACAAATCTTTACTTAAAATTAAGCAGAAAAAAAAGAAAGCTCAAATTACTAGAATCAGAAATGAAAGAGGAGACATCAATACCAGCCACTTAGGAATAAAAAAGACTATAAAGGAATACTATCAATAACTGTATGTTAATAAATTAGATAACTTAGATGCAATAGACAAATTCCTAGAAAAATACAAACCATCAAAACTGAATATTTTAAAAAAAAATAGACAATCTGAAGATAGCTATAACAAGTGGAGATTGAATTAGCAATGAAAAACACTACCCCCATATACAAGAAAAGCACAGGTGGCTTCACCAGTGAATTCTACCAAACATTTAAAGAAGAATTAATACTAATTTCTCACAAATTCTTTGAAAAAAAAATAGAAGACTCATTTTATGTGGCCATTATTACTCTGACACCAAAGAAGTCAGAGACATTACAAGAAAATAAAAAACTACAAAGCAATATCTCTTCTAAATACAGACATAAAAATCCTCAATAAAATAACAAGACACATTTGGAGGACTCTCACTTCCTGATTTCAGAACTTAGTACAAAACTAGAGTAATCAAGACAGTGTACTCAATGGAATAGAATGAAGTTCAGGAAAAAAAACCATGTATCCATGGTCAACTGATTTCCGACAAGCATGCCAAGACCACTCAATGGGAGAACAACAGTCTTTTCAAAAAATAGCAATGACTGCACAGTCTAAAACCTATTGAACTATACACTTCGGATGAATTAAATTTCAATAAAGCTGTTAAAAAAGAACTGGTCCAATGTATTTAATACTGCCTGCTAAAATCATGCAGAGGCACCTTTTACTTGGTTGCATTTTCTGACTTTTCTATAACGAGAAAGTATAGCAGATCTAATAAAAAGCACATTTAGATTATTTTAATAAGTGGGATCTCTAGTTCTTAATTTTTATTTGGGGCATGGATTTATTCAAGGATCTGATAAAAGTTACAGACATTATGTACCCTGAAAAATTCATAGACAACATACAAGAAAATTTTTAGGGGGCTCACATAACCCTGCAACCCCTAGGGTTCCCTCAGAGACCTATAGACTCCAGTTTAAATGAATGTTGTTTACTTACAAAAGGAGACTTAAAAGCCAAACTGGCAGCAATGGTGAGAGCAGGATCCAAACAGCGGAAGATAGACCCAAACAGCATCAGTTTGCCGATTCTCACATCAACAGGCAGAGAGGCCAAGTGATAACCGAGGGGGGTCAGTTTTTCATCTGAAGTTAATGCTCCCAAATCTCGTAATCGTATTTTTGAGGCACGGAGAGAATCAGGGTGTGGCGGTTCAATGAGCCGAGAGAACACAGATTGCAGATTGTGAGTACTAAACATCTCTAAAATTTTAATTCTGAAAACAAAAAAATAATAATAATTTGTCAATTTTCTTTCTTGTGGGATCACACCAAGGAGTAAGCTTCTTTCTTGAATGAAAATAATTTGTTATTTTCTAGATATATATTTTCATAAACGAGACAATGCTAGTTTAAAAGAATTTTTAATTTCTTATGTCTTTTCCTTCTTCAGCAATAAATAGCAGAAAACACTTTCAGATTCTGAAACTTACTGATATTTACAATAAAATTCTCTATAAGCTTTCAAAATGCTTCTTTCCATAACAGTGGGATCAAATCATGAAATAAAATTGGAATGATCCACTTACTCTCTTCCCCACATGCGAAACTGCACAGTAATTGTTTATAAAATCAATTTGCAATGTGTCCTGCCTTTTGACAGCTCTTGAAAAGCTATTGTTTTAAATTATAAATTTTATGCAGTTTTCAGAAAAGAAAAATCTAATACATACAATATTTTTTTTTAGAGAGAGAGAGAAAGAGAGAGAGGGACAGACAGGAACAGACAGAGAGGAAGGGAGAGAAATGAGAAGCATCAATTCTTCATTGCAGCATCTTAGTTGTTCATTGATTGCTTTCTCTTATGTGCCTTGACGGGGGGGGGGGGGGGGGGTTAAAGCAGAGCCAGTGACTCCTTGCTCAAGCCAGCAACCTTGGGCTCAAGCCAGTGACCTTGAGCTTCATGCCAGTGACCTTTGGGCTCAAGCCAGCGACCATGGGGTCATGTCTCTGATCCCACCCTCAAGCCAGAGACTCCGCACTTAAGCTGGGCGACCTCAGGGTTTTGAACCTGGGTCCTCAGTGTCCCAGGCTGATGCTCTATTCACTGTGCCACCACCTGATCAGGTCATAAGCCATTGTTTTCAACTGCCAGTCCACGAGAAATTTTGTGCTGGTCCAGTACAGAGTTAACCATCCTGATGTTGTATGAAGATTACAGACCCAATGATCTTAGTCAAACTTGTTGATACTCACGGTGATTTTTGCCTTAGTGGTTCCCAAAATAATTCTATTTTCACTGTAAAAGGTTAACAACCACTGTCCTATAGTATCTCCAGTGCTTAACCCAACCCCTGGCAAATGGAAGGCTCTCAAAATAAATCTGCTAGATAAAAGAAGATCTTTAATATCTTTGCACAAGTAACTGTTTTTTCTTTGCATTATTTTATGAGCACATTCCCTCAAAGAGATGACTGGGTCAAAGGGCACAGTTTTAGAGTTCTTGTATAATGCCAAGCAAATTTTCAGAAAGGTTGAACCATAGATTCCCCAGCTTCAATAACATTGAGTTTGATCATTCATTCATTAAATTCCATTTTTATGATATTTTTTCTTTTTGTTCATCTGGTAAATAATGGTGTTTCAAGTAGTTTTTGTTCACTTTGCTCTAACTGATAATGAGGCTGTAGATTTCTTCCTGTGATGATATAATATTGGTGGTACCTCTAACTTATTTCTTGGTAAGTCAGATTACTTTTCTGACTTACAAATGTACTCATAAGGTCTATTTTAGGGTCATCCTCTGCAACGTAAGGGATCTTTATGTGCAGACTGTTAAAAGGAATGGCTAAAGGTGACAATGAAGAGATATTTCTTTGCAAATGAATGAGTTCATCCATGTCGACTCTTAGCAAAACATCTACTAAGAAAAAGAAAACATGGATGTACCTTAGACAAAGCTGTTCCAATGGCACTCTTTGTATTTCTGGTAGCTGCTGCTTTAAAAGCTGGTGATTGAAGTGATGGCTAGTGAATAAATGGAAGCAGACCCCAGAAGCAACACGACCTGCTCGCCCTTTCCTTTGTAGAGCATTGGCTTGAGAGACAAAAGTATCCTCGAGACTTTCCATCCCTTTGCTGGCATCATATCTATAAAGAAAAAGAAAATGTAAAAAAGAGTTATTTTATAAAAACAGGCCAAGACTCTTACACATGGACAGATTAGATGAACCACCTGACTTCCATAGAAGGACATATGTCCTCTGTGTTCTATGGTAGTTGAGTCCCTGGTGGGAGCATACTACTAACATAATTGGTATCTATCGAAAGCTACTACATACAGTTTCTTTATTTAACTGTTTTTCTTTTAAAATTTTTTCATCTTTATTTATTTTTGATAAATAAAAACTATATATATTTAAGGTGCACAAAACATTTCAGATGTTTTGATATATGTCAACACTGTGAGGTGACCCAACATCAAGCCAGTATAAACACAGATCAACCCCATATACACTTTTTCATTCTAGCACATGTAAAGTATATGAAAAAGAGAGAAAAATAATTAATTACTTCCAAGATTAAACTTTCTATCTCTTTTTGACTTTAAGATTATGGTCTGGCTAAAAAAAAAAAAAGATTATGGTCTGGCTATAAACTTACATATATACACACAGTTTTCATACACTATTTTTCCAAATGGTAATCCATGCAGTTTAACAGCATATGTTTAGAATGACATATCACTCTAAATGAGGCATCTTTAGTCCTTCCCTTATAACACCAAGAGAGAATACCTCTTTTCTTTCATTTTCCCAGAATCGATGACATAGACAACATCATCAATGGTTATGGATGTCTCAGCAATGTTAGTGGAAATTATAATCTTAGTTACACCTACAGGAGGTTTTATAAACACAGCCTGCTGCTCTTCACTGGATAAAGATGAATGAAGTGGGTGAACAACACATCTGAAAGGCATTAAAAGCATATTTAGTGTTCTGGCATAAGCCCCGGAATGGGATTCTTGTGGATAAATTTCTATTTAAGTATCATATCAGCAGCTTCTCCTCCACCCATCCTCAGGGCCCAGCTCATCTAAATGGGAAGTTTCTTTCTGAGTCTCACAAAGTATTTACTCAGTTCTATGAACTAAAAACTTGCATCAACTTGGGAAAAACTGCAGTGTAATTTATTACTAAATAATCAAGAGGACTAAACAGTTGACATTCTATAAGTAACAGGCCTAGAGCACACTAACCAGCAAAGAATAATTTTTCCCACCTTTAAATTCAGAGAGAGAGGCAGAGACAGTGATGCATACTAAGAAATTTCATTCTTATATTTCTAGGGAGTGTTCATCTGTCAAGTGTTGTCCCCTTTGATATGAAGACATGTCCAGTGTTTCTTGCCATCGGAATAGGAACCACTGAAAGTTATTTTTTCTCAAAATGGTAGCATTTATTTTTTGTTAATAACACTGGCTTCTCCCATCCCCTGTATCTGGCAACTGAATTTACATGCAATTTCTCTGAGTCACTATGCTAACTGAAGAGAATATTTTAATTTAATGGAATAGGAATGACTGTTTTCCTGGAACAAACAGGTTTGTCTATTTCCAGCTGGCATAAGCAAACATATTCTTGAGAAGTGACACCAAAATCTAAAGACAAGACAACCTAAAGAAGATGATAACTGTTAAAAAGACCTTTCCAGTTCCTCATTTTCACATATAACTGCAATAGATGATTGAGGATATAGAAATCAATTAACTGACCGGTTACTACGTCTGTTGTTGAAAAGAGAATTAGACTGTAGCTGTTCATAAAGCATTTTGATTTCTGCCAATCCCGGTAAAAATACAAGTATAGCACCTGGGTATAAAAAAAAAAATTAATCTGATATTGCAAAAAATGAAAAACTAACAGATTACAAAGCTATTTTCAGTGAAATAATGTAATCTGAGAATTTCAATTTTCTTTGTAAATTCCCAAGGATTTAATAGATAAACTTTTAAATTATTTTTATTTATTTATTCATTTTAGAGAAGAGAGGCAGAGAGAGAGAGAGAAAGAGAGAGAGAGAGAGAGAGAGAGAGAGAGAGAGAGAGGGAGGGAGGGAGGGAAGGAGGGGAGAAGCAGGAAACATCAACTCCCATATATGTCTTGACCACGCAAGCCCAGGGTTTTGAACTGGTGACCTCAGCATTCCAAGTTGACGCTTTATCCACTGAGCCACAACTGGTCAAGGCAATAGATAACAAACTTTTAAAATACATTTCCTGTCTTAATTACTATAAAATAACTGGAGTATTATCTTTCTACAACAGGAAAAATAGAAGTGTGGAAAATATAATGCCTTAAGTTATACAAACAGCATTAGCAAAGCTCTTTAAACATAGCTCTTTAGTGTACTGGCCACATATTTCTATAGAAGAATTATCCTTCTAATCCTTTAAGATAGGAAGACTCTTCTTTCTATTACTAAAAAAAAACCCCATAAACATTTGACTGAAAATGAGACAAGACAACCTAAATGGCTGGCCGACCTAGCGATCTGAACTCAGACATATGTCGAAAAGGCAGCACATTAACTAACCATGCCACTTAATGGCTTAAGGACTTTTAAATTTTAAAGAAAATAAACAGTGATAACTGATTATAGTGTATGTCTGTGCCAAGAGTGATCACTCAGTACTAGTCACTTTCCTTTGTGCTTTATTCAGAGAGGAAATTGGCACCATCTTTATTAGCTCCTCCTTTAATCTCACAAATATTTATTGGGTACCTAAGTCACCTCTGTGCTAGGTACAATGAAATATAAAACAAAGACCTGTCCATAAGGAACTCATGACCTGTGTTTTATCAGTTATTCTCCCCACTAAATAAATAAGGAAACTAAATTATCACAAAAATGAAACTCTGAAGAAGGGCAAAGGTATATTTCAGAGTTGGTTTTAACACTTCATTGTATACAAAGCATGTTCACGTATATTATCTCATTTGATTGTCTCAGCCACCTATTAAGAAGGTTACCAGTATCCTTAAAGTGGCTCTGTAACTTGGCCAGGTCACAGAGGTAATAAGAGTGGAGCTTGGACACAAACCTAGGGTTTCTGGCATCAGATCCATGCTCTTTCCATTATATATTGCATGCTGCTCCCTACTAAACTACCACAGCATTTATGAGTGGTAAGATAATCTATATGGATGGAAGAAAATATTTTCTCTATATTTTTGTGTGTCTCCTGAGCTGTCCTGCCCTTTGGGTTGGCCATTTGTATCAGGAACATCTCTAATATTCACAAATATATCACTAACTCCCTCATCACTATATCTACTTGTCTGTGAATGCAGGGACTTTTATAACAGTTCTTTTTGTCTGCTACTCTTGATTTTTTTCAATAATACTCTTCCTTTATGAAACAAGATATTGAGTTCAGTGATAACCAACATCAGCTACTTGCCAAAAGATGAGAAACAAGGCAGTCTAATAATTTCTGTGGCTCACACATCTCTGGAAAATACCACATATTAACTAAAGTTTAAGCCAGCAATTTTTAACCAGTGTGCCACAATAATTTTTTAAACATGCAATACCTGACTATTTAAGACAGGAGCACTGGCCTCTTTTCCCTTAGATTGTCAAATAAAAAATGACAACAGTTAACACAATAACCCTCTGGTGTGAATGCCCTGTCTTGAACCATAAATATAAATAGGACTGCATCTTATTAGTCATGTCACATAATAGTGTTGCATCTAATTGGCTAATTCTTGGTACCAGAAAGCCTTATATACAAGTATAGGCACCTGATGTTTTAAAAAATCACTTTGGAACAAAAATAATTACTATTATTATTTTTTGTAAATCAATCAGAATTATACTTTTTTTTAGCAAGAGAGACAGAGACAGAGAGAAGGACAAACAAGGACAGACAGGCACAGACAGGCAGGCAGGGAGAGAGATGAGAAGCACCAATTCTTCGTTGCGGCACCTTAGTTGTTCATTAATTGCTTTCTCATATGTGACCTCTTGCTCAAGCCAGTGACCTTGGGCTTTAAGTCAGCGACCTCTGGGCTCAAGCCAGTGACCAGGGGTCATGTCTATGATCCCACACTCAAGCTGGAGACCCTGCACTCAAGCTAGTGAGCCTGCTCTCAAGCTGGTGACCTTGGGGTTTCAAACCTGGGTCCTCTGCATCCCAGGCTGACACTGTATTCACTGCACCACTGCCTGGTCAGGCTATAGCTATATTTTTTGTCAGATCAACAAAAACTATATTTTTTGGTGTGCTGCAGGATTTTAGTAATAGTTTACATGTGCCATGAGATGAAAAAGGTTGAAAACTGCTGGTGTAAGCAGAGGAGGGGAGCCATTTCCATCTCTCTTAAGCACTGTGTCATAAACACATAATGTAATAGTTTGATTTATTATTCAACTTGATAATCACTCAATACTGGCAGCATCTATTCATGCAACAAAGATTTACACCATACCTAAAATTCCAGGCACTGTTCTAGAGTCTGAGGAATACAGTGGTGCATAAGACGTCCTATTCTTAAGGAACTTAAATTCTATAGAAGGAGGCTGTCAGTGAGTAGAACTGTACTTTGGGGAATTGTTAAGTGCAATAATAAAAATAAAAATCATTTTGTATATTATGATGGCGTAGTGGGAAAAATCAACAGCTAGGGTGGCCAGAGAAGACTTTTCTCTGAAGAAAAGACATTTGACAAAAACTTTATTGACATGAAGGATGCAGTTATGAGAAGATCTGGGCCATCCATTCTGGGGATAGGGACTATAAGTGAGGTAAAGAAGGCCACTGGACTGGGAAGACAGTGAGTAGGGGAAAGCAGTTGTTGCTCTGTATTTTAGCAGCAGTAGTAGCAACAGTGATAATAATGATGATGGTGATAAATATAATACTATCATTATTATGGGTAGCATCTAGTTGGCATTAACTATATATATGACAGGCACTGTGCTAAGTGTTTTATATATGGTTTCTTTTAAGCATCAAAATAGCCTTACCTAAGAGAAATGATCAGTGTTGTCATTTTACAAACAAGGAAACTGAGGTATAGAAAAAGAATAAGGACTTTATCCAAGGGTATGCAGTTCCTGAGTAGCAGGGCTAGAAAGTTTACCAGATCTAAAGCTATTCTCTTAACCCCGCTGTCCTGAGACCTCCATGAACAAAGTCTTCACATGATTCAAACACTCATTACTAGGCTCCCATTCAGCCAGGGACTGAGTGTTTACACGTGGGTGAGGCAGGCCTTCTTTTCTGCTTTCTTCCTTTTGAACTTTGTGTTGTTAACATCTTTTTCTTAGGTAAGAGCAAGAGTGGAGAGCAAAAAAGTAGGTGAACCTCACAAGGTAAAAGGTAAAATTTCCTCCAGAAAGCCTAAGAAGCAACTTTACACATAACTAGGGGGTGGGGGTGAGGGCTCCAGGCCGGGAGGTTGTCCCCACAGGGCCCCGGATCTCAGTAAGTAAGCTCCCTTCCTTGGTGCCATCTCACACATAATGAAGACGAGCAGCAGTTACCTGGGGGGTATGAGTGCTTTCCATCCACAATCCATTCTAACAAGGCCTCTATTAATTCAAGATTAACCTTCTCAAAATCCATAATGGACATCGTTTTGATGACTGATTTGCTAACTCCTGAAAGAAAGGAGAAAATCAGAAGGATAATTATACCTCACTGAAGACAATATACTGGTGAACTAGGTGAGTGTCTCGATGTGATTTAATGTACTAAAACAAAATTTTTTCTTTCAGTCTCTCAGAACATACACATTTACTCAGAGAACTTTTTGCTTAAACAGTGACCCAAAGAGCAGCCCCTAACCTTGCTGGAAAAGCCCAGATAGGCCACTTTTCCCTCCTTCCTTCCCCGCTTTTATCCACCACACATTTGTTGACAATTTTAGTCCTGGAAATAAAATTCAAAGTCAAATACATTTTAGAAACCCCTCCCTGATTCAATCAAGTCATGAGTCAGATCAGATGGAAGTCTAGGTAACATTAACCCATGGAAGTCAATGGACAGAAACCACAACTTTCACCATCATCTTTACACCAGTGACTCTTACTTTTTGGTTCATTTGAGAAAATGATAAAAGTTATGAATCTTCCCTGAAAAACACATGTGATTTCAATGGCTTCATCAACACTTCTGAAGTCTATCCACAAACTTGCAGGTTAAGGGTCTATAATTTTCTTCTAATTTATTGAGGCCTGGTAAAAGATACAGGTCTTCAGGTTGTACTACAAGTCTCAGTGCTCCTAATGGTCCATCACCCTAAATATAACCTAACTGCGACAAAATAACTGGTACCAAGGAAGGGAAGCTTCCTATATTAATGCTGAAGAGTTTGAAGAAGGAAAAAAGCATTTTCTAAACAATGTTTTTCTTTTCTCCTTCCTTCCCTTCCTTTCACCCTTTCTCTCTCTCCCTCTCTTTCTCTTTCTTTCTTTCTTTCTTTCTTTCTTTCTTTCTTTCTTTCTTTCTTTCTTTCTTTCTTTCTTTCTTTCTCTGTATCTCTCTCTTTCTTTTACTGAGAGAAGGAGAGATAGAGAGACAGAGTCCTGCATGTGCTCCAACTGGGATCCACCTGGCAACCCCTGTCTCAGGCTGATGCTCTGCCCATCTGGGGCCATGTTCGCAACCAAGTTATTTTTAGCACCTGAGGATAAGGCTCCATGGAGTCATCCTCAGTGCCTGGGGCAACTCACTCGAACCAATCGACCCATGGTTGAAGGAGGGGAAGAGAGAGGGGGGAGGGGGAGAAATGGGGAAGGAGATGATCGCTTCTCCTGTGTGTTCTGACCAGGAATTGAACCCAGGACATCCACACGCTGGGCCAATGCTCTACCACTGTGCCAATCAGCCAGGACCTAAACAATGTTTTTTTGGCAGAGTAAAGCCTATGTTGGTTAAACATGAAAAGAAAAGAATAAATAGGTTAATGAAAAAGAAGGAAATATTACCTTTTGCAACAACATGGATGGACCTGGAAACTATTATGTTGAGTGAAATAAGCCAGGCAGAGAAAGAAAAATAGCATATGACCTCACTCATTCGAGGAATCCAAGGAACAATGTGAACTGAGGAACGGAATTAAACCTGAAGGGAAGGGGGGAGGGAGTTGTTGGGAAGGGGGTAAGAGATATGTTGAGGGGAATACGGGGGAGGGGGGATGCATTCGGGGAGACACTAGAATCTCTGTAAACACAATAAATAAATAAATAAATAGGCTACACAAATAAGGGTGAGTTTGAATGTGAAAGGCAATGAAAGAATCATTTCTATTTGTCAAGATTCTAATAGGAGAAAGGATCAACTAACTGAAAAAAAGGAAGAGAAGTGAAAATCATTTAAAAAATGTTTTATACTTTGACTTTTTACTAATCAATTATATATTTCAAAGAACTGATTTTTAAAAGAATTTATTTATTGATATTAGAGAGGATAGAGAGAAAGGTGGTGGGAGGGGTGGGAATCAACAACATGTAGTTGCTTCTCGTAGGTGCCTTGACTGGGCAAGCCTGGGGTTTTGAACCAGCAACCTCAGCATTACAGGTTGACGCTTTATCCACTGCATCACTACAGGCCAGGCTGATTTTTTTTTAAACTAGAAAAGTTTTAAGAAGTGAGCTTGGGAACATTATTTAATTTCCTGAAAAATGAAAGAGCACTGAGATCAACTAGGTCAAGTTTTTTATTTTTTTATTAGATCAAGTGTTTTCTTATAGGAAATGTAGATATGCTTAGCAATCAGCCCGGCACCACACAGAGGTTTGTGGCAAAGATAGGTTTTCTGACTCAAATCTGTCATCCTACTTCCTCAGAAAGGAATTCTCAGAAGTGCTTCCTGATCTTGGTAATCTCTGTGCTTGAAATTATAAAGGAAATGCTGAAGACCAGACATGACTCTTTTTTTTTTTTCAGGGACAGAGAGAGAATCAGAGAGAGGGATAGATAGGGACAGACAGACAGGAATGGAGAAAGATGAGAAGCATCAATCATCAGTTTTTCATTGCGAGACCTTAGTTGTTCATTGATTGCTTTCTCATATGTGCCTTGACCGGGGGCCTTCAGCAGACCTAGTAAATCCTTGCTGGAGCCAGCGACCTTGGGTCCAAGCTGGTGAGCTTTTTGCTCAAGCCAGATGAGCCCGCGCTCAAGCTGGCGACCTCGGGGTCTCGAACCTGGGTCCTTCCACATCCCAGTCCGACGCTCTATCCACTGTGCCACCGCCTGGTCAGGCCAGACATAACTCTTAATACTAAAATTTCAAAAGGAGAACCAAAAAGATTTTCCTGTTCCATCATTTAATAGAATAAGGAAATGGGAATTCTCAGCTGGTATGATGTACAGAAAAAACACAAACTTTTGAGTCAGACATATTTTCATTAGACTCTCAAATGTGCACCTACCAGCTGGGCACTAGGCTATGGATTTCTATTATATTATTTAATCCCATAAATAACTCCATTTTATAGATAAGGAAGCTGAAATATAAAGAAGATAAGGAACTTGACTCAAGAACATATATGCGCCTGACCTGTGGTGGCGCAGTGGATAAAGCATCGACCTGGAAATGCTGAGGTCACCGGTTCGAAACCCTGGGCTTGCCTGGTCAAGGCACATGTGGGAGTTGATGCTTCCAGCTCCTCCCCCCCCTTCTCTCTCTCTCTGTCTCTCCTTCCTCTCTCACTGTCTCTCCCTCTCCTCTCTAAAATGAATAAATAAAATAAAATAAATTAAAAAAAAAAAAAGAACATATATGCATAACTTACTAAACAGCACAACATGGCTAACACCCTAATTCCTTGATGATTACCATTTCCCATGCAGAAGTGGGAATAGTCTTCGGTGGAAGGAGAAAAGGAAAACTCACTTGTCTCTTTTCCTATGGAAGTAGTAACAGGGAGTTGGGGGCTCTTACTTCTTGAAAATTAAACACTTTTTAGCCCTGGCCGGTTGGCTCAGCGGTAGAGCGTCGGCCTAGCGTGCGGAGGACCCGGGTTCGATTCCCGGCCAGGGCACATAGGAGAAGCGTCCATTTGCTTCTCCACCCCTCCGCCGCGCCTTCCTCTCTGTCTCTCTCTTCCCCTCCCGCAGCCACGGCTCCACTGGAGCAAAGATGGCCCGGGCGCTGGGGATGGCTCTGTGGCCTCTGCCCCAGGCGCTAGAGTGGCTCTGGTCGCAACATGGCGACGCCCAGGATGGGCAGAGCATCGCCCCCTGGTGGGCAGAGCGTCGCCCCATGGTGGGCGTGCCGGGTGGATCCCGGTCGGGCGCATGCGGGAGTCTGTCTGACTGTCTCTCCCTGTTTCCAGCTTTAGAAAAATGCAAAAAAAAAAAAAAAGAAAAGAAAATTAAACACTTTTTTTGGGGAAAAACTAAGAGGAGTTGAGTGGCAGTCTAGGGAAAAGAAGCCAGGAAAAGCAGTAAGATCTATCTCTGGTCTAGGATTTAAGAAAGAAAGCAAAAGGGCTGCTGAGGTTGCCGGTTCGAAACCCTGGGCTTGCCTGGTCAAGGCACATATGGGAGTTGATGCTTCCAGCTCCTCCCCCCTTCTCTCTCTCTGTCTCTCCTCTCTCTCTCTCTCTCTCTCTCTCTCTGTCTGTCTCTCACCCTCTCTCTCTCCTCTTTAAAAATAAATAAATAAAAAAAGAAGAAGAAAGCAAAAGGGGTAACCTTGGGGTTTCTATGGGTTCAGCCCATCTTATATGTCTAGAAGACCACCTAGGTCTTCTATACTATCTGGGTGGGGTCTGATAAAGAAGGGAGCACCGAACAGAATATTAAATGCTCAGCACAGGGTGGACCCACAAATTATGCTATTTGAAAAGCCCATAAATAATGCTGAAACTAGTGGGTAAAAACTGAGGATATTACAGAATATTTAAAGTGTCTCAAAGATCTCTCCACAAATGACTTATTAACTTTAAATAGAATAAATAATAACTACAAAGGGGAAAAACCTAGTTGACATCATCTTAAAAGTGATCAAAGTTAACATCACCAATAATAGGACAAACCAACATCAGTTGTTTCCTGATATGATGTATCAAGAAGGACTCAACATTATTTCTATGATTTTCTAACCAAAAATGCATCTCCTAAATTGAATCACAGGGAAACATTAGACAAACCCAAATGGAGGGACATTCCACAAAACTGGCCCAAACTCATAAAAATATGTCAAGGTGATAAAAGAAAATTAAAGGCTAGAAAAGCTTTCCAGATCAAAACTAAAAACTATAGGCATGTGACAACTAAAGACAATATGTAATCTTGGGTTGGATTCTGGGCCAGGAAAAAATTGCAACAAAGGATATTATTGAGATAATTGGCACAATTAGATTATCAATCATGCTTTAAACAATGGGATTAATTAAATGTCTTCATCTTGATAATGTCTTATGTTTATGTAAGAGAATGTCCTTGTTCTTAGGAAATAATACAGAAATAACTTAGTCTCAAAAGGTTCAGGAGAAAAAAAATACATTTATGCAGAGCAAATGATAAAACAAATAAAGCAAAATAATAACTGGTGAACTGGGGTAAAGGATATAAGTTTATTGGATAATCTTACAAAGTTTTCTTTAATTTTGAAATCATATCAAAATTAAAAATAACAAAATACTCAAGAATGTAATTTATATTTTACTACCTCCCAATATTTCTATAATCACATTTCTTTTAAAATAAAAATAAATAAATAAATAAAATCAGAAAAAATCCCACTGATAAATATAATAACCTTTATAATCTAATATGCATTAAAACTGCTTTTTTCTAATTTTAAGGTTGTTCTGATGAATCAAAGACAATGTAACTATAAAACAAGAGCCACATCTTTCTTTTTTAGGATCCTGGTTGGAATAAAAAACTACAGTTGACCCTTGAACTACATGGGGGTTAGGGGTGCCAACTCCCCTGTGCGGTCGAAAATACACTTATAACTTTGACTCCCCCCAATTTAACTACTAATAGCCTGCTGTTGACCAGAGTCTAACCAATAACATAAACAGTCAATAACGCATATTTTGTATGTTATATGTATTGTATTACATACTATATTCTCACAAGAAAGTATGTCAGAGACAAAAAAAAATGTTATTAAGAAAATTGTAAGAGAAAATGCATTTATAGTATTTATTTTTAAAAATATGCATATAAGTGGATGCACACAGTTCAAAATTTTGTTGTTCAAAAGTCAACTGTAGTTATCTTTGGTACAACTATAATACCTCCCCACCCCCCGCTGGAAGCACATTACCTTTATAGCGGACCAGGAGCTGCTTAAAATCTAACTGTTGGTCTGGCACTGCATCTTTGACAGAATCCTGATCCTGGAGGTGAAGGGAAAGCCTAAGGTCTTCCTCTACTTCCTCAAATGCAGTTCTGTTGCGCCTTGCTTTAAGCTTCTCCTTTGCCATCTGTTTCATGGAGCGCACATATGGGCTCCCATCTTGTAACACATACCTGAGGAAGGAAGACAGAGGAATATGCATCTGTGTGTATGTGGATCTGCTGGTGAAGGGACACATTCACCTATTTGATGTGTGCTTCCAGCAGAAGACTGTTTGCTCTCTGTTTTTGATTATTGTGCTATTATTCTTCTACCAGTCTAGGATTCTGCTGGCTGTGCCCTATATCTGGAAGGGAACACACTGTAATGCTATTGGCTCTACTTTAAGATAATTCTAGAAGCAGTGAGCTTGAAAAAGTGAGAAAATAAAGACAGGTAAACTAGTTGAAAAATGATTTGCCTAGAGATCCACATTCAGTGAAAGTGGAATAGGGCCCAGAAAATATCAGTTGTGTTTTTTTTAATTGATTTTAGAGAGAGAAGAAAGGAGGGAAGAAGAGACCGATTTGTTGTTCCACTTATTCATGCATTCACTGGTTGATTCTTGTATGTCCCCTGACTGGGGATCAAATCCACAATCATGGTGTATAGGAATGATGCTCCATCCAAATGAGCTACCAGGCCAGGGCAGAAAATAACAGCTATAATAAGCTCCCTAAGTATGCTTATTACACACTAAAGTATGAGAACCAGTGTTTTTGGAGTTTTCGTTTGAGGATATAGTACCATGAAATATAGAATTAGGAGGGGATTTTATTAGAAATGAAAGGAGCAGAGAAAGAGAAAAATTCTGAGTTGAGTGCAAGGTGCCAGACATAAAAGGTGTTTTCATTCTGGAGCTCAGGGGTCAGGAGTGAAGTGACTGACCTGGGAATTGTGGCACAGAGGTGACAGCTGAAATCACACAAGTTTAAGAGAGCTAAGGAAGAGTGTATAGTGATAAGAAACAGTGCAAGGATAAAGCCCTGCAAATCTTCCAGGTTAAGAGTAGAAAGAGGATGCAGGGCTTTCAAAGAAGAGAAATCTGAAGTTATCACTTTTCACCCAGTATGAAAATTATATAGACATCTTAACACTCAAACTATACTACAACTTCTTGAGGGCAGAATGATAATGATAATAATAGCTAACATTTATAAAGCACTTACTATGTACCTACCAGGCACAAGTGTAAGCACTTTGCAAATATTAACTCTAGCCCTGACCGGTTGGCTCAGTGGTAGAGCATTGGCCTGGCGTGCAGGAGTCCTGGGTTCGATTCCTGGTCAGGGCACACAGGAGAAGCGCCCATCTGCTTCTCCACCCCTCCCCCTCTCCTTCCTCTCTGTCTCTCTCTTCCCCTCCCGCAGCCAAGGCTCCATTGGAGCAAAGTTGGCCCAGGCACTGGGGATGGCTCTTTGGCCTCTGCCTCAGGTGTTAGAATGGCCCTGGTTGCAACAGAGCAACGCCCCAGATGGGCAGAACATTACCCCCTGGTGGGCGTGCCGGGTAGATCCCGGTCTGGCGCATGCGGAGTCTGTCTGACTGCCTCCCCGTTTCCAACTTCAGAAAAATACAAAAAAAAAAAAAAAAATTTCACTCCAAGTATTAATTAATTCATTAATCCTCATAACAACCCTATAAAGCAGCTACAATTAATACATCCATTTTACTTATGATAAAACTGAGTCACAGAGAGATTAAGTTCTTCACTAATGTTACAGTTGTAAAGCAGAGGGATTTAAATACTGGAAATCTGACTATAGAATTAGTACTTTTTCTTTCAAGTTAAATTTCTCCATACATTTATGGTCCTTCATAATTTCTTAAAATACTTTATTTTTTAGAGCAGTTTTAGGTTCACAGAAACATTGAGCAGAAGGAACAGAGATTTCCCATACACACCGTCCCCCCCCCCCCCACGCATAGCCTCTTGCACTGCCAACACCCCACCAGAGTGGTACCTCAGTTACCGCTAATGAATCTACATCTACACATCATGATCACCCAAAGTCCCCAGTTTGCATTAGGGTTCCAGAGTCAGTACCCTGAATAAGCAATACTGCCTGCAAATTGCAAATAATTTGTATAATACATATTTGCTGAAAGATAGGGGAAAACAGAATCCTCAAATAGAAAAACTAACACATATATTAGTATCTTGGTACTCTGAGGTAAAATAATAATTCCATTTTTAAAGACTTTCACCAAACCTTAACTAATGCCTTCCTTACCTTGTCACAGCAATTGCATCTTCCAGGAAAAACTGATCAACAGGAAATGTACGACCTAGAAAAACAAATAAAACAGAAAAGCCTCAGAATACTCATTTATATATGCACAATTAGTTTATATATGCACAATTCCCCTAAAACAAAGCTTGGTACAATAAGATACTACTTGTTTTGTGGATAAATTCTAGTTAGTGAAGAAAAAAAGAAGCATATAGGGGAAGAGATGATCATTTGCTAATAAAACTTTTTACCTTTTGAAAAAAATTTGTTATGCTTTTCCTATCCTTCTCTCCTCCTTGACAAGGGAACTTTAAATTTTCAACAACTGTATTGTAGATCAAGCATATAATTCTGTCCTTAAACCTACAGTCACTATTCTCTATAACTAGAACAAATAGGATCACTCATTAGTCAATGCTTCTGAATTGCCCCCTGGTAATCAATTGCAGAGGATAAATCAGAGCCCCCGGTGACACGTTATTCCCACAATAGGACTGGGAAGCACCAAAGGAAGACATAGGCTACCCAACTTCACTTTCTCTCAGAATGGACCAAATCCAGAAATTTAGCAGAATCCAGCAATGAACGAATATGAGCTACACAGATACAAGTTCCTCCTTTATGACAGAATACCATTATAAACTCAAACACTTTTAGGTAAAACACAATGGAATGCTAGAAAAACTAATAACCTGGACTTTTCAAAACAGCATATATTAAATTAAAATCTCCCAGCAAATGAACATAATGTTGCCTCTTTATTAATCTCATTATATGGTTATAATTTTATTTATTACAAACTAATCACTTTTCTAGAAAGAGGAACAAATACTTATGACTTCGTAGCTCAATTTAACTTTAAAATAATTTCATTTGCTTATTAGAACACACACACACACACAGAGACAGACAGAGACAGAGAGAGGGACAGATAGGGACAGACATGAAGGGAGAGAGATGAGAAGCATCAATTCTTCGTTGCAGATCCTTAATCTCCTTAGTTGTTCATTCATTGCTTTCTCATATGTGCCTTAACTGGGGAGCTACAGTAGAGCGAATGACCCCTTGGTCAAGCCAGCGACCTTGGGCTTAAGCCAGCAACCTTGGGCTTCAAGCCAGTGACCTTTGGGCTTCAAGCCAGTGACCTTTGGGCTCAAGCCAGTGACCAGGGGGTCACGTCTATGATCCCATTATCAAAACAGCGACCCCGCTCAAGTCAGATGAGCCCACACTCAAGCCGGCGACCTCAGGGTTTCAAACCTGGGTCCACTGCATCCCAGTCCAATGCTCTATCCACTGTGCCACCACATGGTCAGGCTAGAACAACACGTATTTAATGATGCATTTTACTCACCTGGAATAGTAATAACTGGGCAGGAATTGAAATATTCTGAAAAGAGCTCAGCATTTAAAGTTGCACTCATCAGAATAACTTGGAGAGTTGGTCTCTGTAACACAATGTCCTTCAAAACTAGCAGCAAGAAATCACTAGAGGGTATAAAAGAAACACTTGAAGATCAAAAAATGCAATGAATGAAAATGAATATCTTGATATATTTTGAGCAAAGAACGTATAAGACCTATGTGAAAGCAATCAGTACATTCATAAAAGATGTGTCATGTTACTAGATGCGAGGACTTAATATTAAAAAGATACTGACCCGCTCCCCTGCTCTGGAGCATGCCAGCACTTTTACCTTCACCCCCTTCTTCCAATAAATACTTTGTTGACTTATTAAATGAAAACATCATTTGTATAAGAAAAAAGGTCAGGAAACAAACTACCTAATTCTAACAAAGTAAACATGTCAATGTGTAGAAGGGCTTATCACCAATCTAATTACCGTAGTTATCTCTGGGGACCTCTGGAGCCAGGACTAGGAATGGTTTGAAAGGGGGACTTTCACTTTATCTGTATATATTTATTTTTACTAACAAGTAGTCTTCTGGTCATATGTCTTCCCTGTTCAGTTCTTTAAGACTTTTTATCAGCAGTAACTGGGGCCTCTTTCCATATTTGTTATTTATTTTTTTAGTTTTGCTATTAGTTATTTTCTGCTTCTGTGTCAGTCCACTAACTTCACTTAGACTTTCTTCCTCACAAGATAATTATAATAGTATATAGTATAGCCCTCGTTGGGAAAGCCTCATAATTTTCATGGGGTCGTCTCTTTTTATCCCCACTCGTTTGTTTTTTTTTACTGCTCCAGAGCATGATCCACATGACAAGCTATGATTAACTCCATTTGTTTATCTGGCCCTTCCTTTTAAAATATTGAGAATTTTGATTTTATACCTCAACCCTTTAATGCCTTCTAATTCCACTTAAACACAGTCCAAATGCTTTACTATCTATGATGTATCAGGCCCTGGCACACCTGGCTCCTGCTCTTCCCGCCTGCCAGTTTGCCTGTCACTGACCACACAACAGCTACTCTGGTCCTCTAGTTTCTGGACTCCCGCTGAAGCCCCTCCCACTGTAGTCTTTGCAAATACTGGCCTTGCCCCCAGCTGTCACGCAGGACTCCTTCTCCTACTTCAGGTTATAATTTAAATGGCATCTCCTCAGACATGCAGTCTCTGGCTAGCTTATGGGTCTATTCCTCAAAACACAGCATCTGTTTATTCCTTCCCAGTACTTATTCCAATTGTAATTATTTGTGTATTTACTTGCTAATTATTTGTTTTTCCTACCAGAGCATAAGAGATAAAGAAGAACCGTATATACTTTTTACTACAGTATCCCTAGCAATTAATAGGTCACCTGGCACTTGTAATACTGGCTCTATAAACATATGAATGAGCATCTATCTGTTCCTGTATGTGCCCTGACCTGGGATCAAACTGTCAACCTCTGTGCTTCCGGACAATGCTCTAACCAACCGAGCTATCCAGCCAGGGCTCTATAAACATATGAATGAATGTCAGGACTGAATGACTGGCAAAACGAAGCCCACATCAGCCAATTCATCATCTAGATCAGGGGTCAGGAACCTATGGCTCGCGAGCCAGGTGTGGCTCTTTTGATGGCTGCATCTGGCTTGCAGACAAATCTTTAATAAAAAAAATTAATAATGTTAAAAATATAAAACATTCTCATGTATTACAATCCATTCATTTCCTACCGCTCATGTTCGTGGTTGCGGGTGGCTGGAGCCAATCACAGCTGTCCTCCAGACAACACCAAATTTTTACTGGATAATGGTAATGTACACGGGTCGTTGTATAGCTCTCACAGAATTACATTTTAAAATACAGTACGTGGGCGTTTATGGCTCTCTCAGCCAAAAAGGTTCCTGACCCTTGAGCCAGAGCATGCATTATGTCTGTTATTCCTGCTAAGTACAGCACTCAGCTCTGCGTGTCACCAGTAGGGTGTCAAGTATCTCTTATTAGATGATGTCCAACTAGCAGGAGGAATCTTTCAGTGGTGAACATGTACTCTCCTAGCATATTTAGTATTACAGACCCTGGAGACCACGAAAGCAGTTCCCCTTCTAACACTCAGGCTTTTTCTTCCCAAATTTTCTTTACTAATTCTAAGAAACTGAACTGGAAGCAGAATAAAATTCTTTCAGCCATGTCTTCATGTGTGGAATTCATGGGAAAATCTTTGTCCGACCTTTCCTCTGTCCTCTCGTGAACTTCATCAACAATGATGTGGCTGACTCCTTGCAGAGCCGTGTCTCCTTCCAGCCTCCTCAGCAGCACTCCTGTGGTGCAGTACAACAGTCTGGTGGCTGAGGACTTCGAGGAAAGGGCACAGAGAGCATTCATGAAATGTTTGAAAATAGGAAGCATTTTCCTAACAAAACTATTCTGAATGGATGAAGAATATTGAAAACAGCAGCAGTTCCATTTAATATGAAACCATATTCAGTGCACTTTCTTGCTGTAGACAACAATAAAAGCTTTTCTACTTCATATCAAAATTTTAAGTTTAGAATTCACAAAAAGCAGTCAGAAAGTATGATAAAACATAAAAACAACAGTGAGTGAGGAAAAAAGTCAACTCTGAATTGGTCCATTCCTTATTCAGTTAAACGGATTAATTCCCAGGTTCAAGAACAAATGAGCATTTACTAGATCACTTCTGCCAATCAAGAATAACAGGTCTTTATAGCAGAAATTAAGTAGACCCAAATAAGAGCTCCTATACCAAAATATTTCTGAAAGGACTTCTGAAGTACAGTGTGTCCGTAAAGTCATGGTGCACTTTTGACTGGTCCCAGGAAAGCAACAAAAGACGACAGAAATGTGAAATCGGCACCAAATAAAAGGAAAACCCTCCCAGTTTCTGTAGGATGATGTGGCAGCATGTGCGCATGTGCAGATGATGATGTAATACCCTGTATACAGCGGAGCAGCCCACGGCCATGCCAGTCGAGATATGGATGGCACAGATAAAAGTTCAGTGTGTTCTGTGGCTCGCTAAATTCGAATCCGTGACCAAAGTGCAACGTGAATATCGGCACATTTACAACGAAGCGCCACCACATAGGAATAACATTACTCGGCGGGATAAGCAGTTGAAGGAAACCGGCAGTTTGGTGGAGAAAACCCGTTCTGGTAGGCCATCAGTCAGTGACGAGTCTGTAGAGGCTATACGGAATAGCTACCTAAGGAGCCCTAAAAAATCTGTGCATGAACCCACATCGAACTGCACTGAATAGGTATGAAACTGGGAGAGTTTTCCTTTTATTTGGTGCAGATTTCTTATTTCTATCGTCTTTTGTTGCTTTCTTGTGACCAGTCAAAAATGCACTATGACTTTACAGACACACTGTATATCCCAAATTTCCCATGAATCTCCAGACACCAAGAACTCTATACTTGAGCACTAAATTTCTGTTATCAGGAGTAAGCAGAGCATACACACCTTGACACTTTCCAGGCGGATCTGGTACCCCACAGTCAGACCCACTCTTTCTGCTCTCTCTTTAGCAACACGCTCAGCAACGGAGATTGCAGAGATTCGGCGGGGCTGGGTGCAGATGATGTTGGCCACCTTCTCCGGGGGTCCGTTCAGGGAATCATCCAGGATAAACTGTGGAATCTGTGTGGTTTTCCCACATCTATATGCCAAACAAATAAGTTCTAAAGCGAGAGTTTTCAAGTGCTAGTTAACTAAAGAAGCAATCATGTGCAATGAGGAAAGACAGGAAGCTAATCAGAATAAACGTTGTTCAGTTTCATCTATCTTCTAAACCTACCTACTGACTTATTACCTACAGCAAATAACCCCTAGGAATTTGCACTTATTAACAGGGCAATCAAATAATAGTTTAGTACCATCTGTAATATTGGGACTACTGAATAGAGATTTGATTAAGGTCTGTAAGTGCTTCCAAGAATGTAAACTTTACATATGACTCCTAAAGAAATAGGAGTATTGTTTTAAGATTATTAAAATATTTCATATTTTTCCCTTTGATGTGCATTGACTTAGTTATAAGTGAACTGAGGTTAAAAAGATAAGAATCTGTAAGATTCGAAGTTACTACTATATCAGTAAGTCTGGGCACATGGAATTACTAAATTGAAAACCCTTGAATAGATAACTAAATTATGCCCGTGACTATCTCTGCTCAACAGGTTTCAATAACCTATAGAGAGTGTGAACAGGAAAAATAATGTGCCCTAAGTTGTTCTTAAAAGAATAAAAGATCTAAAGAAAGCAGAATAAATTTAGAAGATAAAATTTTTCAAGCTAAATGTTCTGGAACTATTTTTTATATTTAAAAATGGGCCTTCTTAAAAGCCTTCAGCTAAAACTTTTGCCTTAAAATTAACTCAAGGCAGAGATATATAATGTTTATAAATTCCTAGATGTATTACCAAGTTTCGTTTTTGTTTTTTGTAATTTGGCTCTATTGGCTACAGATGCTACAGTATTAATTCCTGTAAAATATTATTTAATATTTGACAGGAAAATGCGCAAAAAAACACCAGCTCCTGGCTTGTCAAAAGTAGAACTGGCTCTGGTAACCACGGCACACAATGTATTTACAAATGAAAGCTGCATTAAAAATAAGTTGCAGGCCCTGGCCGGTTGGCTCAGCGGTAGAGCGTCGGCCTGGCGTGCAGGGGACCCGGGTTCGATTCCCGGCCAGGGCACATAGGAGAAGCGCCCATTTGCTTCTCCACCCCCCCCTCCTTCCTCTCTGTCTCTCTCTTCCCCTCCCGCAGCCGAGGCTCCATTGGAGCAGGGATGGCCCGGGCGCTGGGGATGGCTCCTTGGCCTCTGCCCCAGGTGCTAGAGTGGCTCTGGTCCCGGCAGAGCGAGGGCGGGGCATCGCCCCCTGGTGGGCGGAGCGTCACCCCTGGTGGGTGTGCTGGGTGGATCCCGGTCAGGCGCATGCGGGAGTCTGTCTGACTGTTTCTCCCCGTTTCCAGCTTCAGGAAAAAAAAAAAAAAAAAAAAGTTGCATTCTTACCCAGTCATACCACTTATAACAAGTACTTGGTGCTTGCTCAACAATTTAAGAATGGTTTCTCTTTCCTCCCAAGCAGGGAGTGATTGTCTTTCTTGCAGAATTGATTGGAACGGTCTGGAAGCCTAATAAAATAAAAGATAAGGTATCAGTTGCATTACTTTGAACCACCTCTCACAAAGCTCTGAATGTGAAAACCCAGTTATACCCACCCTTCTGCTCTTGGACAATTTATTCAGAGAAAGAAACTGCAGATTTGTTGGGGTTGGATACTGATGACTTTAGTCAGAAGGCTGCTCAAGAATCAGCCAGATAAGCTGGGGAATCTGTGTATTTTCCTAATCGAATAAACGGAAAGATCTTAAATGAGAAATAAAACCCTCTTGCTTAGTACTTATCTCGCTCTTCCCAGCAAGAGTTTTTACACCAGCACTGTCCAGTAGAACTTCCTTTGTGATGGGAATGTTCTATATTTGTGTTCTCTGGTATAGTAGCCTTTAGCTACATGTGGCTACGGAATACTTTACTGTGGCTGGTGCTACTGAGGAACTGAATTACTTAATTTTAATTAATTCAATTTTAAATAACCACACATGAGTAGAAGCGACCATATTGGACAGCACAGTTCTACACCAGGGGTCGGGAACCTTTTTGGCTAAGAGAGCCATGAACACCACATAGTTTAAAATGTAATTCTGTGAGAGCCATACAACGACCCGTGTACGTTATGCATTATCCAATAAAATTTGGTGTTGTCCCAAGGAGGACAGCTGTGATTGGCTCCAGCCACCCTCAACCATGAACATGAGCGGTAGAAAATGAATGGATTGTAATACAAGAGAATGTTTTATATTTTTTTTAAGTTTTTTAAAAAAAAATTTTATTTATTCATTTTAGAAAGGAGAGAGAGAGAGGAGAGAGACAGAGAGAGAAGGGGGGAGGAGCAGGAAGCATCAACTCCCATATGTGCCTTGACCAGGCAAGCCCAGGGTTTCGAACCGGCAACCTCAGCATTTCCAGGTCGACGCTTTATCCACTGCGCCACCACAGGTCAGGTGAGAATGTTTTATATTTTTAACGTTATTATTTTTATTAAAGATTTGTCTGCGAGCCAGATGCAGCCATCAAAAGAGCCACATCTGGTTTGCAAGCCATAGGTTTCTGACCCCTGTTCTACACAATATCAGATTTTTCCAAAATTGTAATAGTAAGAGCTGTCAATAAAGGTTCTTTTTGGCCAATCATCACATCTATACATCTATGCAATGCAGTCTGACATCTACTGGTCAATGCTACATAGTACTACACATTAAAACTATGGATGTATTTTTGAATAATGTAAGAAATTTATATTAACACATCATTTTCTGCACGTAATTTTATCACATAAATTTACCACCTATATACACAACAAATTGAACATGTAACCTTTTGTTTCTACCACTTTATTATTTATGGTGTGATTTTCTATTCATTTTGACATTCTATGGGTGTTGTACTATATATGTGGTAATTTTATACTAGGTCAAAATCAGAATCACAGAACTTTAGAACCAGAAGGGCCCTCACACAGCATCTCTAATCCAATCCCCAAACTCGTTAAGCCACTCCTCTTTGTCCCACATCCAACTCCGTCTTTACAGTTCACTTGTGGGTTCTTTTAAAATAATGTTCATATGACTGGAGTAAAAACAACACTGGCTTTGGAAACAGAAGCAGCTTGAACTCTGCGTTGCCACTTATTAACTATGTGACCTAGGGCAAGTTGTTTCTCTTTTAAGCTTCCAAAACAGGTAAAAGTCCCTCCTTACCCTTCCCCTTTTCTACAGTGATTTCTCTAATGGAAATCACAGTATTAATTTTTCTTCCACTTATCAGGTTATCTGTCATAGTACCAAAGCCACATAATTTTGAAAATACTTGTGTATGTGTGTGTATTTCATTTTCACCAGTCATTGTACTTTCCAAAACTATCTAGAACATGTGCCCAAGTTTGCTGTGGTATGCAGAAATTTTGACCACTCAGAAAAAGAACCAAAAGTATACTAGAAAGGGTAGCCAACGCTTCCCAATTCATAATCCCTTCATCCATACATTAGGGAGGCATTGCTAGCCAGTCTCTCAGAATACCCTACCTGTTTTATTCGGAACTGCTTGCAGATTTTAGCATTTTCAGCATGTACTGATTTTGCCTGCCAGTCATATCTTTTGGAAATCTTTTTCTTAAGGTTCACATAGCTTTCATTCTCCACTACAACTGGTGCAGGACCTTCATCCTCATCTGTCTCCTCCTCACGTTCTGATTCTTTTTCTACTTGAAGGGGATAAAAGGAAACATTTTCGATATGGAGCCCTTTCTTTGTCAAAGGGGGAAAGTCACTATGTAACAAAGTAACAACAACAAAATCATAAAATGGAGAAAATGTTAAAGCATGAATAAAGCAGGTTCATTCATTTCGATACCACTGCTTCTAATCCTAAAGAACTTAAAATGCATCTTAAAACAAACTTTAATCAAGTATAAGCAGCTATTGTTAAAAACTAAATTAAAGCAAAAATAAAGAAGAGGAAAGCATGGCATGCCTTGTTAAAACAGTAGACTCTTTACATTCAAGGAATTAACTGAAAATTTCAACTATTTGCAAATGTACCTAAAGTTTCATGACACAAAACAACCTATCAAATGATGAATCAATAAACAAAATGTGGTATGTTCATATAATGGACTATTATTCCACAATAAAAAGGAATAAAGTACTCATACATGCTACAACATGAATGAACTTTGAAGATATTATGTTACATGAAAGAAGCCAATCCCAAAAGGCCACATATGGTATGATTCTATTACTATGGAGTGCCCAGAATAGGCAAATCCATAGTGACAGAATATAGATTCCTGGTCATCAGGGGTTGGGAGAAGAGAGGAATAGGATTGCTAATAGGTATGGGGTTTCTTTTGGGGGTGATGAAAATGTTCTGGAATTAGATGATAGTCATGGTTGTACAACTCTGTGAATATACTAAAAATCATTAATTGTATACTTTCAGGGGGAAATTTTATGGTGTGTAAATTATATCTTAATATAACTTATTTTCTAAAAAGCCCACAACCCACAATTTCTCATTGTCTGAGGAATACATTTAAATCCTAGTGCTAGAAGCTGATATTGAGAGCAAGTCACGTGGCGAGTGAGTGAACCCAGACAACTGTCCAGTCTCTCATCTCAGTGCAACATCATGTTCTCTGTTTTCTGATGTTTACCTGGGAACTCTTGTGAAACAATGAAAACTTACTGCTCTGAAAGAAAGACAGCAACAAACAAGAGAATTTTTTGATGAGCTAAAGGGGGATTTACTTGTGGTGCGACTCGTACAGCAAACCTGGGTCTGGATAAAGCCAGAAGCCTGAACAAACATTTTTCATTTGAGGATTAAGGGATTCGCAAAGATAGCCCTACTCCAATGAATTTTGAGAGTCTAGTGTATTAAAAGCAAGAAGGTATGACTAGTAGTTTAGAAAGAGAAGTATCGCTAAAAACTCATTCAAAAGTAATTCCATATAAAGTTATCAGAAATAAATAAGTAAAGCCAAATGCATTAAATGAAACAGGTTTTCTGAGATGCCCTAAGTTTCTTCCAAATTTCAACTGCTAGAGTAAACTTACGTATCACTTGAAACTTTCAATTCAGGAACCCCAATCACAGTGACAAAATTAGGCTTTCCAATTAAAGTCAGGCCATAGTTTAGGGGATTCTCCTTCCTTTTTGCCCATGGACTGAGAAGAATGACTTGCTTAAGATCACTGGGAGACCCTAGATCAGCCCTCATTACCACTTACTTCTTTAATCTGTCATTCTGAATGCCCCCGACCCCCATCCCGAAACACCCGCCATTTGATCAATGCCTCACATACCTTCTGGAATTTGACTTGAGACAAAAGAATTATTTGGAATCACTGGTTTACGACAGACAGGATTAGTTATTCTGGTCCCGGAGGATAGTGGCAGAAAGTTCACTGGAGGGACACTGTACTTGTGATGGGTATTTGTTAGTAAACTGATTATTTCTGATTCTTCCTCTAAAAGGGTAATCAGAGAATATACAACAGGTTCTGAAGTTTCTGCAAACGTCAAGGCCTTGCTATAAAGGAACTCAGAAATATGTAAACGACAAGCCAGAGGTAGATTCTCATTGGTGGAATAAAATGCCACAAGGGGAGCTTCGTAGGGGTATTTGTGGTCTTTAGAAAATCGAATTTCAAGTTCATATAAAAAAGATGCATCTTCATTAGCATGAAGATGAGAATCATCTACACTTCTTTCTATTCGTCCAACAATTTGATTTGGGGGCACTTCATGTTTGAATTTGCATTTTGATCCAAATTTACAACTTCCTTTGAGGTAAAATTTACAGATTTCAAGTGAAGTCTCTGGTATATTTTTGGTACTTTCTTTTTGCTTGGATTTGCAGAATTTACTTGTCAAATAGTCCAGTTCTAATCCAATGGTCCAGACTCTGTTCTGAATTCTTTCTATGAATTTCTCCCCGCAGATTGACTTTAGAGCAAAAGCCTCCTCCTGTCGCTGCTCCACACACTCATCCATGCTGATGTGGGCAACAGCCTTGGGGATCTTCATCCTCTCGGCAAACGTCTCGGAAAAGCACTGGGTGAGTAGGTGTTCTAGTGATGCCCCCACATTTCCATCACAGATTCTCAGGGCAGCCTGGCAGCGCTCGGCGTTGAAACCATACCTGCCAAGTGTAAACCATGATGACAAAAAAAAAAAAAAAAAAAAAAAGAATGAGTAATATCAAATCACATAAGTGAAATTCACTTAAATACACTTATGTGAAGTTATAACCATATCTAGAAAGGGTCTGTATTTTGATAAAGAGCCCCTGATAACACTAATCCTTCCTTCATTTCCCTACCCTAAAAGAGGGAATATTAGGCATGTCAGGCACTTCCGGAACCTATACAATAGGAAAGTACTCAAAGCAAGAGTTTACAATAAATATGCTTTCCGTTTCCTTGAATTCTCCCCCAACTCCTATAAACACTGAAAGCAACCACCTGGAAAGCTTTTGCACTGCAAATGTTGAGACCGTGAGTTCTGGATTGTGGGGCTCCCCCAGGCCTGAGCCAGCACATTCCAAAGGATCTGCATCGGGAACCAGGGAAGCCTCTCGTCCGGCCAGCCAGAACTGTGCATCATCACAATCTGGCTCATCCTCTTCCTCCTCCCCAGAGATGCTTCTTCTGGAAGAGGTAACATTGTCATATATGATATGTTAATTTCTACTTACTTCAAAGAAAAACTTAGCAAGACTCTAAGAATTTAATTGAAAAAGCCAAAGGCAGAGAACCCCAAAGAGTCTACCAAAAAACTACTAAAACTGATAAATGAATTCAGTAAAGTAGCAGAATACAAAATAAATATCCAGAAATCAGTTGCATTTTTAAACACCAATAATGATCTATCAGAAAGGGAAACCAAGAAAACAATACCATAAACAATCGCTTCAAAAAGAATAAATACCTAGGAATAAATTTAACCAAGGATATAAAAAGACTGTACTCTGAAATTATAAGTGTTAAGTGTTTTATATGTACTATCTCCTTTAAAACCTTCTCAATGACCCAACCAGATACAATTAGAACCTCCACTTTTCAGATGACCAACTAAAACTTAGAGATATTTAGTAATTGTCAAAGGTAATACAGTAAACAGCAACTAGAGATTTTAACAGTAGATTTTAAGGCAGTCTAACCCCAGAGCCTGGATTCTTTTTTTTTTTTTAATGTTTATTTATTTATTTTAGAGAGAGACAGGGGAAGGAAGGGAGGGGAAAAGGGAGAGAAAAAAAGGAGGGAGGAAGGGGGAGAAGGGGAGAGAGGAGAAAAGAGAGAGAGGAAGGTAGGGGAGGGGGACAGAGAGAGAAGGAGGTGAAGAGAGGAGAGGGAGAGAGACAGAAACATTGACTTGTTGTTCCACTTATTTATGCATTCATTGGCTGATTCTTGTATGTGCTCAGAATGAGGATTAAACCTGCAATCTTGACATATTTGGGCGATGTTCTAACCAATTGAGCACTGGGCCAGGGAACAGAGCCCCATATTCTTAATTATAGAAGTCTTGGCTATCCTCTCTCTCTCTTCTCATTTATAAAAACCAGCCCTAATTTTTTGCTTTGCTGCATAACCACCTATCCTTTACATAGGATGGACACTGAGCTACACATAACTGACCACTTTAATTCTGGCAAGTGCAAAGAATTAACCTCTCCAACTGAAATCACAAAACAAAATAGCCAAAAGAGTTGTTTCTCTTAGGCAGATGGTCATGAGTAGTGTAACTTTAAGACTTCATCTAATCAACTCAGTATCTGCTCCCAGAACAACACTACTTGTTTGCTATAAGGTTTTATTTGGAACGTTGTCAACAAAGTAAGTACTAAATCCCTATTAGTGCTGTCCTAGATAAAAAGATAAAAAGGCAATCTGTTTTACTGCACACAGATATTACAAAACAAACTAACTCTAAAACTGTTACTGAATAATTATTCTTGCATTTCTATTAGCTCACTTTCTTTTTTTTTTTTTTTTTTTTTTTTTTTTCATTTCTGAATCTGGAAACGGGGAGAGACAGTCAGACAGACTCCCGCATGCGCCCGACCGGGATCCACCCGGCACGCCCACCAGGGGCGACGCTCTGCCCAGCAGGGGGCGATGCTCTGCCCATCCTGGGCGTCGCCATATTGCGACCAGAGCCACTCTAGCGCCTGAGGCAGAGGCCAAGGAGCCATCCCCAGCGCCCGGGCCATCTTTGCTCCAATGGAGCCTTGGCTGCGGGAGGGGAAGAGAGAGACAGAGAGGAAAGCGCGGCGGAGGGGTGGAGAAGCAAATGGGCGCTTCTCCTGTGTGCCCTGGCCGGGAATCGAACCCGGGTCCTCCGCACGCTAGGCCGACGCTCTACCGCTGAGCCAACCGGCCAGGGCCTATTAGCTCACTTTCAACTACTATAGTTATATAGCCAGGACAGGATCAGTATTTATACAGTATTCAAAGGACATACAGGAACTTCACTGTACATAATAATTTACTCAAATCAAACAATTTACTCAGATCCAGCATCCACATCTTGTTCTTGCAGGTCTCGGAGAAGAGCCTTTACTTTCTCCTGATTCTCAGACGTCATATGGAGGGTCTGTAAGGGCACTTTGGCTTTCGGCTTCCACTGGGGGCGTGCCTCTCCTTTTCTTGCACTACTGCTGCCAGTTCTGCAAAGAACACAGGAACAAAATTACACGTTTACCTGTAATCAGAACTTTTACACCCTCCTCAGAGTTCCCAAATATACAAAACACGAAACAGATTGTCAAGTATCTTAAAAAGGATGACAGTTAAGTGTGAAGAGGTTCTGTTTTCCACAGTTCTTAACAGACTTCATTATGTTGGAACTGCTGGAAAAAAACTCTGATCAGACTCTTAATCAGTACAACTGGCTTCACTAACTCACAAACCCTGTTAAAGCAATGCTATCATGACTCCCTCTACATGAGAGAATCTTCAAAGGAAGTCTGCATATAGAATGTTTATTGCATTTTATTTTAGGTAGCCAATCTGAAAACAATCAAGAGTTCCATTTTACTTGTTAATACGAGTTAATTCTTGGCCTATTTTTGATATATTTATCTAAATTATCACTATTTCCTGATTATAAAAAAACAATATGGCTCTGGCCGGTTGGCTCAGTGGTAGAGTGTCGGCCTGGCGTGCAGGAGTCCCGGGTTCGATTCCCGGCCAGGGCACACAGGAGAAGCGTCCATCTGCTTCTCCACCCCTCCCCCTCTCCTCCTCTCCTTCCTCTCTGTCTCTCTCTTCCCCTCCCGCAGCAAAGGCTCCATTGGAGCAAAAGTTGGCCCAGGCGCTGAGGATGGCTCCATGGTCTCTGCCTCAGGCGCTTGTAATGGTTCTGGTTGCAGCAGAGCAATGCCCAGATGGGCGGAGCATCGCCCCCTGGTGGGCATGCCGGGTGGATCCCAGTCAGGTGCATGGGGGAGTCTGTCTGACTGCCTCCCCGTTTCCAACTTCAGAAAAATACAAAAAAAAAAAATAATAATAAATAATACATGTTCACTGTAGAAAAGTAAAGAATAGAAAAAAACAGGTCACCCTAATTCATATTATCTTTTTCATATACATTTTTAAAAATTATACAACATATGTATTTTTTTGTAATGTGCTTTATTTCCCTATCAAAATAAAGTTGGATGCCTGGCCTGTGGTGGTGCACTGGATAAAGTGTCGACCTGGAACACTGAGGTTGCCAGTTCGAAACCCCGGGCTTGCCTGGTCAAGGCACATATGGGAGTTGATGCTTCCTACTCCTCCCCCCTTCTCTCTTTCTCCTTTCTTAAAAAAATAAAATAAAAAATAAAGTTGGCAATTCCCTAAAATTAAATATTTTCCTATAACAATTTTAAATGCTTATATGTAGATAGATATAGATGTACTAGAATTTATTTCATCAATCTTTCATTGTTGGAATTTAGATTTTTATACACTAAATTTATTTTCTTTCTTTTTTTGGAGGGTTTGGCATGTTTCATTATAAATTTTCACAAATCTAGGGAAATGAAAGAAATGCTTTCTGTATTTAAAATAGAACACATTATTGAGACTTTGAAAGAACCACACGCTTTAAACTTGTAAAACCGGGGAGCAAAGGAGAAAGTAAGTTGATTGACGTTTTGAACTGCAACCTCTAAAAAGAAATGTTACTAAATCCATCATTTCCACTAACTTTTTGTTTTGAAAAAATTTAAAACTACAAAAATAAGCACTTTTTACCACCAGTTCTTAACATTTCCCATACAAGATGCACACACACATTTGTGTACTTCTCTTCCTTTGTCTACATACACATGTATGCCTATGTACATCCCTGCCTTCCTCTCTCCAGATGCACGTGCATATATTGCTGAACCAACTGAGTGTAAGCTGCAGATATCATATTTACTGTTAAATACTTCAGAATATTTCCTAAGAAGAGATATACTCTTACATAACCACAACACTATTACCACTCACAAAATATTTTATATTGATACAATAGCAACTAATACATAATCCATGTTCAATCAAAGTTCCTAATTGTCTCAATTATGTCCTCTATAGAGTTTTTGAGTTAAGGCCCTGGCCGGTTGGCTCAGTGGTAGAGCGTCGGCCTGGCGTGCAGAAGTCCTGGGTTCGATTCCCGGCCAGGGCACATAGGAGAAGCGCCCATATGCTTCTCCACCCCTCCCCCTCTCCTTCCTCTCTATCTCTCTCTTCCCCTCCCGCAGCCAAGGCTCCATTGGAGCAAAGATGGCCCGGGCGCTGGGGATGGCTCCTTGGCCTCTACCCCAGGTGCTAGAGTGGCTCTGGTCGCAACAGAGTGACGCTCCGGAGGGGCAGAGCGTCGCCCCCTGGTGGGTGTGCTGGGTGGATCTTGGTCGGGCGCATGCGGGAGTCTGACTGTCTCTCCCCGTTTCTAGCTTCAGAAAAAAAAAAAAAAGTTTTTGAGTTAATATCTACTAAAAAATAACATTTAGTCCTTTTTTTTATTTATTTATTCATTTTAGAGAAGAGAGACAGATAGAGACAGAGAGAGAGAGAGAGAGAGAGAGAGAGAGAAGGGGAGGCAGGAGCAGGAAGCATCAACTCCCATACGTGCCTTTTGACTGGGCAAGCCCAGGGTTTTGAACCGGCGACCTCAGCATTCCAGGTCGTTAGTCCTTTTTTCAAACTCCTTTCATTTCAAGCAGTTCCCTCACCTATTTCCTGACACTGTTTTTGAGGCCTTTGGGCCAGCCATCCTGTGTAAATTTTCACTTGGCTATGTTAGGCACTATGTATGAAATACATATATTTAAGCTCTAAAATCACATACTCAGTGCATGAGAGGCTTAAACTACAAGGAGCACTCGGAACTGAGATGACTGAGAGAGCAGGTTCTTCTCTCCACAGCATGCTCACGATGGGCCCAGATTCATTTAGTGGCAAGTTTAAACTACTTAAATGTCGTTTTTCTTCTTCCTTTTTTCCTAATGCATATAGTTGAAATCATTTAAGTTAAAAAGCATGTATGACACAGTTAAACTCTAGCACTCACCTATACTCCTTTCTCACTAATATTTAGTTGAGAGCTAACTCACACAGAAGTGTGTATGTGTATATAATATTAAAGTCTCTAAAAATTCCAGTAGAAAGCTCACAGTGTAGTTTGAGAGACAATTACAATTTTACATATATTGCATAGCATACAGTAGTAAATTGTTACTTTCATTAAATATTCATTAGAATTATCAGAATTTACTCATTACTTAAAAGTTGAGTATGAGAGAAGCCGCCTAGATATGACATCTGTCACTGGTCATCACATGAAACATCAGTGAAGATTTATTTGGTCAATTTGGTTGGAAAACAGGCAATTCATAGATTAGAAAGACAGTACAATGAGGTCACATATTGGGACCTTCAACCTATAAAGCCTAACAAATACTTAAAATATTTTCATCACTTTCACCATTTCCAATATTTACTTTTCTAGTAACATTAGTTACAATAAAAGTATTACACTCAATTCACAGTGTCAGGTGCAATAACTTTGTATTTTGAACTTCCCAAAAGAAAACGCTGTTATTTGCCACTATGCCTTTAGAATGTACTTTATAGAGGGGGACTGCAAAGTTTTAAAATAAGAATAATAATTAACTTGACCAGAATTCCTTGGCATTTCTTCCCCCTTCTCTTAGCCATCTGTTATCCCTTAGAATAGGAACTGATAGTGTTTCCACATTTGAACATTCAAAGAACATATACCTGGCTGAGTGCCTTGATTCACTGAAGATACAAAAGTCATCGCCATCATCCCAAATTCTACTGGAGGCCTTTCTATTGCCGCCACCACCACCGCCACCGCCGCCACCGCCACCACTGCCACCTCCGTGAGGTTTACTAGTGTGACTCCTGCCTCCTCTTCCTCCTCTAGAAGAACCTTTCCCACTTCCTTTGCCTGGCTTGCCTTTTCTTCTTACTGAAGAACTCATTTTCACCTGCAAGAAAAAAGTAATACAGATATCATAAAATCAGACAAGTATAATAATTCTTTGTTTTCAAAGTTATGGATAGAGCCTATTTTAAAGAAATAAAGAAAAATGCATATTTTAAAAGCTCTAGTTTAGGAAAGGCATAGATAATTTGCTTCCCAAAAGATTTACAAATATATCCCTATCAGGATTAATCTTGAGTGAGTTTCTCCGACACAGATTTTTTAAGCAGGAATGTGCATCAGACACACAAGGAGCCTGACCAGGCGGTGGCGCAGTAGATAGAGCATCGGACTGGGATGCAGAGGACCTAGGTTCGAGACCTCCAGGTCGCCAGCTTGAGCGCAGGCTCATTTGGTTTGAGCAAAAAGCTCACCAGCTTGGAACCAAGGTCGCTGACTTGAGCAAGGGGTTACCCGGTCTGCTGTAGCCCCTCGGTCAAGGCACATATGAGAAAGCAATCAATAAACAACTAAAGTGCCACAATGGAAAAAGAAAAAAAAAGAAACACAAGGAGGGGTTTCAAAACACACAAGCCTAAGCCCCAACCCGATATTTTGATTAGGTTTGATCTGGTATAGAGATTAAAAAGTTCTAGTTGAGTAGAGATATTTTCATAGATTGAATAAACAAACTTTAAATTTACACATACACTTTCTTTTTTTTTTTTTTTTAATAAATTTTTATTAATGATAATGGGATGACATTAATAAATCAGGGTACATATATTCAAAGAAAACATGTCTAGGTTATTTTGTCATTAAATTATGTTGCATACCCCTCGCCCAAAGTCAGATTGTCCTCCGCCTCCCTCTATCTAGTTCTCTGTACCCCTCCCCCTCCCCCTAACTATCTCCCTCCCTCTTCCCATGTCCTCCCTCCCCCCACCCCTGGTAACCACCACACTCTTGTCCATGTCTCTTAGTCTCGTTTTTATATTCCACCAATGTATGGAATCATGTAGTTCTTGTTTTTTTCTGATTTACTTATTTCACTCCGTATAATGTTATCAAGATCCCACCATTTTGCTGTAAATGATCTGATGTCATCATTTCTTATGGCTGAGTAGTATTCCATAGTGTATATGTGCCACATCTTCTTTATCCAGTCTTCTATTGAAGGGCTTTTTGGTTGTTTCCATGTCTTGGCCACTGTGAACAGTGCTGCAATGAACATGGGGCTACATGTGTCTTTACGTATCAATGTTTCTGAGGTTTTGGGGTATATACCCAGTAGAGGGATTGCTGGGTCATAAGGTAGTTCTATTTGCAGTTTTTTGAGGAACCACCATACTTTCCTCCATAATGGTTGTACTACTTTACATTCCCACCAACAGTGAATGAGGGTTCCTTTTTCTCCACAGCCTCTCCAACATTTGCTATTACCCGTCTTGTTGATAATAGCTAATCTAACAGGGGTGAGGTGGTATCTCATTGTAGTTTTGATTTGCATTTCTCTAATAACTAATGAAGCTGAGCATCTTTTCATATATCTGTTGGCCATTTGTATTTCTTCCTGGGAGAAGTGTCTGTTCATGTCCTCTTCCCATTTTTTTATTGGATTGTTTGTTTGTTTGTTGTTGAGTTTTATGAGTTCTTTGTAAATTTTGGATATTAGGCCCTTATCTGAGCTGTTGTTTGAAAATATCATTTCCCATTTAGTTGGCTGTCTGTTTATTTTGATATCAGTTTCTCTTGCTGAGCAAAAACTTTTTATTCTGATGTAGTCCCATTCATTTATCTTTGCCTTCACTTCTCTTGCCATTGGAGTCAAGTTCATAAAATGTTCTTTAAAACCCAGGTCCATGAGTTTAGTACCTATGTCTTCTTCTATGTACTTTATTGTTTCAGGTCTTATATTTAGGTCTTTGATCCATTTTGAATTAATTTTAGTACACGGGGACAGGCTGTAGTTGAGTTTCATTCTTTTGCATGTGGCTTCCCAGTTTTCCCAACACCATTTGTTGAAGAGGCTTTCTTTTCTCCATTGTGTGTTGTTGGCCCCTTTATTAAAGATTATTTGACCATATATATGTGGTTTTATTTCTGGGCTTTCTATTCTGTTCCATTGGTCTGAGTGTCTATTTTTCTGCCAATACCATGCTGTTTTGATTATCGTGGCCCTATAATATAGTTTAAAGTCAGGTATTGTAATGCCCCTAGCTTCATTCTTTTTCCTTAGGATTGTTTTGGCTATTCGGGGTTTTTTATAGTTCCATATAAATCTGATGATTTTTTGTTCCATTTCTTTAAAAAATCTCATAGGAATTTTGATGGGAATTGCATTAAATTTATATAGTTTTGGGTAATATGGCCATTTTGATTATATTTATTCTTCCTATCCAAGAACAAGGAATATTTTTCCATCTCATTGTGTCTTTTTCTATTTCTCTTAATAATGCCTTGTAGTTTTCGTTATATAGGTCCTTTACATTCTTTGTTATGTTTATTCCTAGGTATTTTATTTTTTTTGTTGCAATCGTGAAGGAGATTATTTTTCTGAGTTCGTTTTCTAATATTTCATTGTTGGCATATAGAAAGGCTATGGACTTTTGTATGTTAATTTTGTATCCTGCGACCTTACTGTATTGGTTTATTGTGTCTAATAATCTTTTTGTGGAGTCCTTCGGGTTTTCGATGTATAGGATCATATCATCAGCAAAAAGTGATACCTTTACTTCTTCTTTTCTGATATGGATGCCTTTTATTTCTTTGTCTTGTCTGATTGCTCTGGCCAGAACTTCTAGCACCACGTTAAATAAGAGTGGAGAGAGTGGACAACCCTGTCTTGTTCCTGATTTAAGGTAGAAAGTCCTCAGTTTTATGCCGTTTAATATGATGTTGGCTGATGGTTTATCATATATGGCCTTTATCATGTTGAGATATTTTCCTTCTATACCCATTTTGTTGAGAGTCTTAAACATAAAATTGTGTTGTATTTTATCAAAAGCCTTTTCTGCATCTATTGATAAGATCATGTGGGTTTTGTTCTTTGTTTTGTTGATATGGTGTATTACGTTAACCGTTTTGCGTATGTTGAACCATCCTTGAGATTCTGGGATGAATCCCACTTGATCATGATGTATTATTTTTTTTAATATGTTGTTGTATTCGGTTTGCCAGTATTTTGTTTAGTATTTTAGCATCTGTATTCATTAGAGATATTGGTCTGTAGTTTTCTTTCTTTGTGCCATCCTTGCCAGGTTTTGGTATAAGGGTTATGTTGGCCTCATAAAATGTGTTTGGAAGTATTGCTTCTTCTTCAATTTTTTGGAAGACTTTGAGTAGAATAGGAACCAAGTCTTCTTTGAATGTTTGATAGAATTCACTAGTATAACCGTCTGGGCCTGGACTTTTATTTTTGGGGAGGTTTTTAATAGTTTTTTCTATTTCCTCCCTGCTGATTGGTCTGTTTAGGCTTTCCGCTTCTTCATGACTCAGTCTAGGAAGGTTGTATTGTTCTAGGAATTTATCCATTTCTTCTAGATTGTTGTATTTGGTGGCATATAATTTTTCATAGTATTCTACAATAATTCTTTGTATATCTATGATGTCTGTGGTGATCTCTCCTCTTTCATTTTGGATTTTATTTATTTGAGTCCTGTGCCTTTTTTCCTTGGTGAGTCTTGCCAAGGGTTTGTCAATTTTGTTGATCTTTTCAAAGAACCAGCTCCTTGTTTTATTGATTTTTTCTATAGTTTTTCTGTTCTCTATTTCATTTATTTCTGCTCTGATTTTTATTATCTCCTTTCTTCGGCTGGTTTTGGGTTGTCTTTGTTCTTCTTTTTCTAGTTCCTTAAGGTGTGAAGTTAAGTGGTTTACTTCGGCTCTCTCGTTTGTTCATATAGGCCTGAAGTGATATGAACTTTCCTCTTATTACTGCTTTTGCTGCATCCCAGAGATTCTGATATGTCGTATTTTCATTTTCATTTGTCTGTATATATCTTTTGATCTCTGCACTTATTTCTTCTTTGACCCATTCATTTTTTAGAAGTATGTTGTTTAGTTTCCACATTTTTGTGGGTTTTCCCCCCTCTTTTTTGCAGTTGAATTCTAGTTTCAAGGCTTTATGATCAGAAAATATGCTTGGTACAATTTCAATTTTTCTAAATTTGCTGATATTGTCTTTGTGGCCCAACATATGGTCAATTCTTGAGAATGTTCCATGTACACTAGAGAAAGATGTATACTCTGTCGCTTTGGGATGAAGTGTCCTGTAGATGTCTATCATATCCAGGTGTTCTAGTATTTCGTTTAAGGCCACTATATCTTTATTGATTCTCTGTTTGGATGACCGATCTAGAGCCGTCAGCGGTGTATTGAGGTCTCCAAGTATGATTGTATTTTTGTTAGTTTTTGTTTTAAGGTCAATAAGTAGCTGTCTTATATATTTTGGTGCTCCTTGGTTTGGTGCATATATATTAAGGATTGTTATGTCTTCTTAATTCAACTTCCCCTTAATCATTATGAAATGACCATTTTTGTCTCTGAGTACTTTTTCTGTCTTGTAGTCAACATTATTAGATATGAGTATTGCTACATCTGCTTTTTTTGGGGTGTTGTTTGCTTGGAGTATTGTTTTCCAGCCTTTCACTTTGAATTTGTTTTTATCCTTGTTGCTTAGATGTGTTTCTTGTAGGCAGCATATAGTTGGATTTTCTTTTTTAATTCATTCTGCTACTCTGTGTCTTTTTATTGGTAAGTTTAATCCATTTACATTTAGTGTAATTATTGACACTTGTGGGTTCCCTACTGCCATTTTATAAATTGCTTTCTGTTAGTTTTGTATCTTGTTTGATTCTTCTCTTTTGTTTTTCTATCCTTTGTTTTTGTTTGTTTGTGTTCCATACTTCTTTCTTCTGTTGCTACCTTTTTTAAGTCAAGTGTTTTTGTGGTGGTTTTTTCAAGGGTGGTTACCATTAAGTAATGAAAAGGGTACCTACCATATTCATTGTAGTACCCTATCTTATGAGTATTTCTGCACTTCATCATCCTTTGCTACTGTTAATCTCCATCCTCTCCCCCCTTTTTTTCCTTTGTTGTCACCGTTTAAGTTTGGTTTTATTGGGTTCTTGGTGGAGCTGTTACTTGTGGTGTTGTTTTCTTTTGTTCTTTGAATCTGGTTGGAAAACCCCCTTTAGTATTTCCTGGAGTGGGGGCTTTCTGCTGATAAATTCTCTCATCTTTTCTGTATTTGTGAATGTTTTTATATCTCCTTCGTACTTGAAGGATAGCTTTGATGGGTATAGTATTCTTGGCTGAAAGTTCCTCTCTTTCAGGGCTTTAAATATTGGGGTCCACTCTCTTCTAGCTTGTAGAGTTTCTGCTGAGAAATCTGATGATAATCTAATAGGCCTTCCTTTATATGTTGTACTCTTCTTTTCCCTGGCTGCCTTGAGAATTTTTTCTTTGTCATTGGTTTGTGTCATCTTTATTATGATGTGCCTTGGAGTGGGTTTGTTGGGGTTAAGAAAACTTGGTGTTCTGTTTGCTTCTTGAATTTGAGGCTTTAGTTCTTTCCACAGGCTTGGGAAGTTCTCGTTTATTATTTGTTTGAGTATATTCTCCATTCCATTTTCTTTCTCTTCTCCCTCTGATATACCTATTATTCTTATGTTATTCTTTCTGATGGAGTCAAGACAATTCCAGTAGGGCTTTCTCGTTTTTTATTATTTTTGAGTCTCTTTCTTCTTCTCTCTGTTGTGCCTCAAGTTGTTTGTCTTCTATTTCACTAATCCTATCTTCTATCTGGGCTGTTCTGTTAGCTAAGCTTGTTACCTCGTTTTTCAGCTCGTGAATTGAGTTTTTCATTTCTGTTTGATTTGTTTTTATAGTTTCAATTTCTTTGGTAATATATTCTTTGTGTTCATTGAGTTGTTTTCTGATCTCCCTAAATTGCCTTTCTGTGTTTTCTTGTATATCTCTGAGTATTTTTAAGATTTCTATTTTAAATTCTCTGTCATTTAGCTCCAAGGCTTCCAATATGTTAAGTCTTTTCTCCATAGATTTTTCCACATCTATTTGTGTTACCTCTCTTTCTTTTGTATCCATAATATTCGATTTCCTCTTTCTTATTGGCATCTGAGGGTGGTCTTGTTGATAGCACTAATTAGAATTAATAAAGAGTAAAAAGAAAAAAAAAAAAAGGTAAAACACCCCACAAAAAAAAACACAGTAATAATTTATTATTTCCCCCTTTTTTCTTTCTTCTCTTTCCCTCCTCTCCCCTCCTCAGGGAAATATTGTGATGACCTGTGAATTATATTATGCTAAATGGAACAAAAACTGCCTATAATGGAGGGCCTGATTTGGGGTGAAGAGTTCAAGGGGCAAAAAAAGGGAGTAGGGACCTACTAAATGCAAAAAAAAAAAAAAGGGAAGAAAATCTTAGACAAGCATAAGATGATTTGCTTGTAAGTGATGGTCGACTAAGAGATATAATGAGAAGGATAAGAGGGAACCATAAAAAAGGAGAAAAAAAAAGAATAATAAAGAAAAAAATAAAAATAATAAGTAAAAATCTGTTGTATTAAGTGGAGCGAAGACTAAATACAATGGAGACCTTGGGTTGGGAGGAATGCTAGTGAGTTAAAAAGCAACGTAAAAAGTACCCAAAATGCCACAAAAATAAACAAACAAACAAGAAAAAAACAAAAACAGAAGCGAAAAAGAAAAATAAAGCCAAAAAACCCCCTTGAGTCCCAAATTAACTAATTTGTTCGTGATTGAGGATTAAATGGGAGGAAAGTAAAACGAGAAAAGAAAAAACGAATAGAAAGGAAAAAATAAGAAAAAGAGAAAAATGAAGGAAGAAAAAAAAAGGAAGAGAAAAAAACAAAATAAAGCAAAACAAAAAAAAACAAAAGAGGAGAGAGTGAGAGTTAAGTGTTTTGGAGTATAACCTTAAAGGAGGGTGAGGATGAAGATAAGAAATAAACTGTAACACTCATGGGTAGTGTAGTTCAAGAAAAGGGAAGCATAAGATGGGCAGAGAATAGGACCGAGGTGGAGGAAATAGAAATAATAATAATAAAGGCAATAAGATAGAAGAAACAAACAACAGCAAAAAAAAATTAGTGGAACAAGTTGTAAAGTCTGTGGATTTTTCTTGATTTTGAGAGGTTAACTTCTTCCTTTTTCTTTTCTCTCCCTCTTCCTGGTCGGTGACTCTGTACCCCAGGCTCTGCCCCTGTGTCACACTTAGGTAGGGATTTGCAGTTGATGGGATTCTATGGCAATGTCATATAATTGGCTTTAGTCTTGCTGGTAGTCAAGGCTTGTTGGCGTTTGCAGGGTCCAACGATGAGAGAGTTTGCTTTCCTGGAGTCTCTCTCCTAGTCCCCCCTTCCTGAATTAGCAGCCTGGTGATCCAGCTATAAGGCTGCTACTGCTTCTGCCTGGGGAGTAAGAGGCTCAAAGAGCTAGGAAATCCCCACTCTATCCCCACTCAGCGCAAGGCTTTGGGAAAGGCTCTGGTAGTCAGAGCCTCCAGTGTAATCAGGCGGGGGTGGGAGTCAATTGTTGTCAAGGTGACTGTTCAGCGCCTAGCATTCAGTTGGACCACTCAACCCAGGCTTTCCACACTTTGTAGCCTGTTTTGGCTGGGAAGAAGAGGCACTAGTCTCTGCTTGCGACTAGTGTAGTAAAGATCTTATTATCTGCCAAGTCCCTCTTGTTAGCGTTTATCCCTGAATATGGAGGCCCTATCAATCAGAAGTTGCCCCCGCCCCTTTAGCGAGAGGCACTAAGAAATATCACGCCTCTTGTCTTGTATCGCTGAACTAATAGAGATCTTATCAATTAGAGCCCGTGGGTGCGCAGATTTCATGGGTTAAGCTAATTTCAGTGATTGGGTCCGCAGCTGTGCTCCCGAAGGTATTTCAGGCTGCCTGCGCGCCCCTCCCCCAATGCTTGATTGTTAGCTTGAATGGCTGGGTGAGGTGCCCCGCTCACCGAGAGAATCTCCCAAGTAGGGAAGACCGCCCTGGCGCCTCTCCCGCTCGCCCCGCCGCTGGCGGCTGGGGCGCACCGGGCACAGGATAATGGGGCACCCTGGGTGTGCGGGCCAGTAGGGCGCACCGGGCACAGGATATTGGGGCACCCTGGGTGTGCGGGCCAGTAGGGCATGCGCGTGAATGGGGTGCTCCAGGCACCGGTGGCTGGGGACTCTCACTCGCAGTGCGCGGGCCGCTGGGAACGTTAGCGGTGCTCGCTCTGCAACCGGACCGACTGGGCGCGCGCCGGCGGCTGCTCGCCGCTCCCGAGCGTGGGCCGACTCACTACAGGCGCACTCCCTCCGCAGCTTGAATGAACGTCCCTGCGGTAGTTAGCTTCCTCCACACCCTCGTCTCTCAGATTCAAGTGATAACAGTCCTTTCGCTTTCAGTTTGTGTGGAACTCCGGAATGCTCCGAGGATAAATTTTTCTGTTTCTAGTTGATAAATTTGTTGTGATTTTGGGGAGATCTGTCGGACGCGCTGCTCACGGCGCCATTTCCGTGACGTCCTACACATACACTTTCAAAACATATTCCTGGCTCAGAGATTATGCCTGGGGGGAGTAAAAGTGTATGCAATCCACAGTAAGTTATTGGCTTAAAATAAAATGTTATAATTATAAGATGTTTTAGGTCAGCCTCATGGAAACTACAAGGCAAAAATATATAGTAGATACACACACATAAAAAGAGAAAGGAATAAAAGCATACTACAGAAAATCATCAAATCACAAAGGTAGACAGAGAAAAAAAGGAGTAACAGACCTATTAAACACAGAGGAAACAATTAATAAAATGGCAATAGTGAACTCTACCTATCAATAATTACTTCAAATGTAAGCAGACTAACTTTTCCAGTAAAAAGACACAGAGAGGCCCTGGCTGGGTAGCAGTTTGTTGGCGTATTGCCCTGATGTGTTTGACCCCTGGTCTGGGTACACGCAGGAGTCAACCAATGGCTGACTGCATGGCCGAGTGCAGCAACAGGTCAATGTTTCTGTCTCTTTCTCCCCCTTCCTCTCTAAAATCAATAATGAATGATTTTTTTTAAAGGAAAAAAGAAAACTGTGGCTGAATAGATGAAAAAACAAGACCCAAATGTGGTAGCTAGTTTATTTATTTTTATTGTCTTTTTTTAAAATTGACTTGAGAGAGAGAGAGAGAAAGAGAGGAACCTTGATTTGTTGTGTCACTTATTTATGTATTCTTTGGTTGATTCTTGTATGTGCCCTGCCCAGGGATCGAATCTTCAACCGTGGTTTATTGGGATGACGCTCTAACAAACTGAACTACCTGGCCAGGGCATGGCAGGCAGTTTAGACAGACATTATCAGAGCAAGGATGATAGGCCAGGTACAGATGGTCACCAGGATAGAAAGCCCTGGGTGCCTAGCAACAGGCTAAATTGGGAAAATAAGGACCTACCCCCAGGGCAACCTTGCCTCCCTAACAGATCACTGATCATGCTGTTTAGATGCCCTGACCTTTCATATTGGTCATGAGGTTTGGACCCTCCCTTGACCTTTCGTCCCCTGGCATGTCACTAGTTGTATGGTAGATCCCCTTGGAATAAAAACAAGGAGCCAAAGAGTGGGCTCATGTGACTGCCATGCGGGTGGGCCATTGCAGACCATCTAGGCCTCCATTGCATTTTAGCTCCAAGCCCAGGAAAAACCAGACGTGGACTTCATGGCTGATGTCATGACCAGGTACACTGACAAATGACCCCCTGGCCTGGTGCCAACCATCAGTAGAGACCAGAAACTTGAAAGGATACACCTCAAAAAGCTTATGAATATTCTACTGGGATCCTCCCGAGACCTCTAGATAATTACCTTCAAGGGGGAGGACCCAGTGCAGCTCCCTCTATAGCAGTGGTAGTCAACCTGATCCCTACCGCCCACTAGTGGGCGTTCCAGCTTTCATGGTGGGCAGTAGCAGAGCAACCAAAGTATAAGTAAAAAGATAGATTTAACTATAGTAAGTTGTTTTATAAAGATTTATTCTGCCAAACTTAGCAAAAATCTGACATAAAGTACTTGGTAAGCAATTATTATTATATGCTTTAACTTGCTGTAACTCTGTTTTATAAATTTTATAAAGTAAAGTTACTTCCCTACTTTATAAATCACCATTAGTGTGGAACTGGTGGGAAGTTAGAAAATTTTACTAACAGAGATACAAAAGTGGGAGGTACGTATAAAAAGGTTGACTACCCCTGCTCTAGAGTATGCCCACGCCTTCCCCCGAGAGCGTTTTCCTTGCCTCTCTCTCCTAAGCTTCCAGGGCCCTTCTTTTGCCTCTGTAACTTGTTTCCTGAGTCCATGTCTTCTACAGCTCACTTCTTTTATTCTTTGTGACTGTCAAACTTTCTCTCATAGTTTGAGACTTGCCTCTGAATTATTTCTTAGCCAGAACTCAAGTACCCAGACCTGGGCAGATAGCTCAGTTGGTTAGAGTGTTGTCCCAATATGCCAAGGTTGCAGGTTCTATCTTCGGTTAGGGTATATACTATAATAAGCCGATGAGTGCATAAATACAGCTAGTGCTCTACTTACGACCACAACTGGTTCCGACAGACCAGTCGTAACATGATTTGGTCTTAAGTTGAGTAGGCTATATGTACAGTATTGTGAAATGATGTTATAAAAATCTTTAAGTCATATTTTATCATAATTTTCTTTCATTATTGTTATATATCATAATTTTCTTTGTTCATTTTATGCAGTTTGTATCATCTCTACACTATTTTGTTACTTATTTTTATATTTGGCAGGTTTAAGTAAAACACTGTGTTACCAGTACAACTAGTTTAATACTTGCAAAGACAATTTCCTCATGGTAGACATCTTGGGAGGGGTTTGATGAAAAATATCCAAGACACAAAACACAAATTGCTGTATTGAGTCTGGGATAACAGTTGAAATGGTGCACGTGGAGATGGTAGTGTTGCCGGAAGCTGGTTCGCACTGTCGTACACCCAGCTGGGCAACGCTTGCGCTGCCAGACGCGGAGCAGTCATGGGTAGCGATTGTGGTCATAAAGTCGAATGGTCGTTAGTTGCATAGGTTGTATGTCGATCAATATTTGTAAATGGAACAACAAATCGGTTTCTCTCCTCTGCCCCCGAAATCAATAAATCAATTTTTAGAAAAGAACTCGAGTACTGAGGTTGCTGAACCAAGGTCCATTCTGACTCCACTGGTCTAAGACCTGGTGCTGTTTCCACTGCCGCCAACACAATATGCTGCCTACAACAGAAGTGCCTCAGCTTTCAGGACACACATAGACTGAAAGTGAAGGGATGGGAAAAGATAGTCCATGCAAATGTAAACAGAGACAGCTATACTTATCAGACAAAATAGACTTTAAGTAAAAATAGCTAGGAAATAATTTAATCAAGGAGGTGAAAGACCTGTTAACTGAAAACTATAAGATGCTGAAAAAAGATTCTAAGGTTCTCTCTAACTGTAAAATTTTATATTATAGGAAAATGCTTTTCTTATTCAATATCTTTATATCCCACTGTTAATTGTAAAACAGTGTGAAGACAGTGTGTAGGAGACAAGGAGTCAGATTTGAGCTTCAGACCTGACTTGCTAATCATTTAACTACAAGACTTGGGCATTTTGCTTCTCTGGGCCTCAGTTTCCTTATCATATTATCAATAATATGGATTGCATATGTAGCCAAAGCATTTACTGTATTTTGTCAAACCTTTCGAATTATGGGTATTTCTTAAAATCTTTAAAGTCAAGGTATTATTAAAGCATACCCAGCAAATATTTTAAGGTCAATTTAAAAATATTTAAAAGGGGGAGCCATATACTGGAACTCCTATGGGTCTACCATATCATGCTTTTTACTTAAAAAATTTTAAATTTCTTTGGAATGCAGATGAACAGGAGACGCCAAATCTTCTTCTCCTGCAAACTTCTACCTTCTTTTATTTGATCCAGCTAATAACACTATTTTGTCTTTTTCCAAATAGCTCCAGATATACGGAAAAGGTTTATATAGGCGGATGGGGATCCTCAAACCCCTCAGCGAGATCTCCTGAACATGGCCTTTAAGGTACCAAGAGGCAGAAAAAGCCCTGTAGAGATCAGGTGAACTACCAGCTTTTAGGATATGCCCTTAAAGGCTCCAATGCCCCAAAGAAGTCTCATAGGAATCCATCTGGGTCCTGCTTCAATAGTGGAAAGGAAGATCATTGAGCTAAAGCCTGCCAGGCTTACACGCCTTTGCTGTGAGAAAACAGGGACACTGGAAGGTAGGCTTTCCCCTCGTTCCTCTAAGGGAGGATTCAGTCTCTTCCAGCCCTGCTCCAGCCACCTATGACCTAACCTTGCCCAGAATGCTGGGGTTTGCCACTGAAGGCTGAAGGTGCCCAGGGCCGTCGGCCCCATCTACGACACTGTGGACGAGCCTAGGGTATTTCTTCCAAGAAGCAGGTAAACTGATCTCATTTGCAAAAGGGCCACTTAACTATGTCTTGCCTGAATAGTCAGGTTTTTTATTCTTCCCTCAAAGATCTCTGTTCTGGGTGTTGATAGTCCTATTTTCTGCTGCTTTAATATATAGTGTTTCCTTTATTCCTCCTACCTCAATGCCCCACTCATATTTCAGGCTGGGACCTACTCCTAATTTAGAGCTCTCTCTCCCCCTTTTGCCAACTTCTATTGTGAATTTACCTTTGCCACCCAGCTTAGTGTATCCCAAGGTTCTCTTTACCACGCCATAGTCGCAGAGCTCCAGGGGAAAGCACCCTGGTCTCATCTCTCCAGGCAGAGGAGAACAGAGGCTCCATCCCCACACATGCTGCAGATGGCTTTTCCAGTCTACCTGAATCATTACCGGCTAGAAGCAGTGGTCATTGGGGCTTGGACGTGAGCTGCAAAGTAAGAATTGTAACAATTCCAGTGCCATGCGGACTTTTCCTGGAGGTGGACTTTTTCAGGACTCCTGCTCCTTGTGATAGCTCCTAATGGACTGAACTGGGGTTGAGTTGCATTTGCAGGGATTTGGAATGCTGTTGGTGCCAACTTGGACTTGGTGAACATGTTAAGGACACTACTCCTTTATGGATTCTTCTTGTATTGGCCAAGAGTTTGCTTAAAGACTTTTTTTTTTTTTTTTTTTTTTTTTTACAGAGAGAGAGAGAGAGAGAGAGAGAGTCAGGGAGAGGGATAGACAAGGACAGAGAGATGAGAAGCATCAATCATTAGTTTTTCGTTGTGCATTGCGACACCTTAATTGTTCATTGATTGCTTTCTCATACGTGCCTTGACCGTGGGCCTTCAGCAGACCAAGTAACCCCTTGCTGGAGCCAGCGACCTTGGGCTCAAGCTGGTGAGCTTTTGCTCAAACCAGATGAGCCCATGCTCAAGCTGGCGACCTCAGGGTCTTGAACCTGGGTCTTCTGCATCCCAGTCCAACGTTCTATCCACTGCGCCACCGCCCGGTCAGGCTGCTTAAAGACTTTAATCACAGTAAAAAATAAAATAATAAAATAAATATATATATACACATATATGAATATATATATATATATATATATATATGACCAGATAAAGAAGATGTGGCACATATACACTATGGTATACTATTCAGCCATAAGAAATGATGACATCAGATCATCTACAACAAAATGGTGGGATCTTGATAACATTATACGGATTGAAATAAGTAAATCAGAAAAAACCAAGAACTGCATGATTCTATATATTGGTGGGACATAAAAACTAGACTAAGAGACATGAACAAGAGTGTGGTGGTTATGGGGAGTGAGGGAAGGAGGGAGAAGGGAATAGGGAGGGGGAGGGGCACAAAGAAAACTAGATAGAAGGTGACAGAGGACAATCTGACTTTGGGTGATGGGTATGCAACATAATTGAATGACAAGATAACCCGGACATGTTTTCTTTGAATATATGTACCCTGATTTATTGATGTTACCCATTAAAATTAATAAAAATTTATGTATAAAAAAATAATAATATGGATATTCTGTGTTCGTGGACTGGAAGAATTAATATTGTTAAAATGTCCATATCTACAAATTCAATGCAAACCTTATAAAATTCCAATGTCATTTTTCTCAGAAATAGAACAACCAATTTGTATGTTTTTATGAATATTTCCTGTATTTGTATGAAACTACAAAAGACTCCAAATAGCCAAAACAATCTTGAGAAAGAAGAACTATCATAAGCCCTGATTTTAAACTATATTACAAAGCTATAGTAATAAAAACACTATGGTACTGGCATGAAAAGAGATATATAAATAAATGGAAGAGAAAAGAGAGCCCAAATATAAATCCACACATATATGGTCAATTAGTTATTAACAAAGGAGCCAAGAATATATGAGGGAAAGGACAGTCTTGTTAATAAATGGTGCTAGCCCTGGCCGGTTGGCTCAGCGGTAGAGCGTCGGCCTAGCGTGCGGAGGACCCGGGTTCGATTCCCGGCCAGGGCACACAGGAGAAGCGCCCATTTGCTTCTCCACCCCTCCGCCGCGCTTTCCTCTCTGTCTCTCTCTTCCCCTCCCGCAGCCAAGGCTCCATTGGAGCAAAGATGGCCCGGGCGCTGAGGATGGCTCTGTGGCCTCTGCCTCAGGCGCTAGAGTGGCTCTGGTCGCAACATGGCGACGCCCAGGATGGGCAGAGCATCGCCCCCTGGTGGGCAGAGCGTCGCCCCTGGTGGGCGTGCCGGGTGGATCCCGGTTGGGCGCATGCGGGAGTCTGTCTGACTGTCTCTCCCTGTTTCCAGCTTCAGAAAAATGAAAAAATAAAAAAAAAAATAAAAAAAATAAATAAATGGTGCTAGGAAAAATGAACAATTACATGCAAAAGAATAGATTACTATCTTACACCATACACAAAAATGAACTCAAAATGGATTAAAGATTTAAATATATGATCTGAAACCATAAAACCCCTGGAAGAAAATATAGACTGTAAGCTCTTTGACACTGGTCTGGTGATATAAACAAGTGGGACCACATTAAACTAAAAAGATTTTATACAGCAAAGGAAATCATCAACAAGATGAAAAGGCAATCTTCTGAAAGAGAGAACATATTTGCACATTATATATTTGATAAGGAGTTAATATCCAAAATACATAAAGAACTCATACAGCTCGACAGAAAAACCGCCCAAAACATCTTATTTTTAAAATGGGCAGAAAGACATACAGATAGCCAACAGGTACGAGGATTATGTTTATTTTGATTAACACTGTACCTCTAACATAGTTCCTGGCAGAGGGAAGGAATTCAATATGTACTGTGGAGTGAATGACTGAAGGATGAATAAATACTGATATGAGAGTGGAGATTCATTCATTTATTTATTCATTCCACAAATATTTACTGAGCACTCATTATGTGTCAGTTCCTAGGGCTGTAACAGCAAAGAAGAAAAATTGCTGCCTCAAGATGCTTACCTCCTAGAACAGGGGTCCCCAAACTTTTTACACAGGGGGCCAGTTCACTGTCCCTCAGACTGTTGGAGGGCTAGACTATAAAAAAACTATGAACAAATCCCTATGCACACTGCACATATCTTATTTTAAAGTAAAAAAACAAAACGGGAACAAATACAATATTTAAAATAAAGAACAAATAAGTTTAAATCAACAAACTGACCAGTATTTCAATGGGAACTATGCCCCCCTCACTGACCACCAATGAAAGAGATGCCCCTTCTGGAAGTGTGGTGGGGGCCAGATAAATGGCCTCAGGGGGCCGCATGCGGCCCGCGGGCCGTAGTTTGGGGACCCCTGTCCTAGAAGGTAAGACAGACAATAAACAGAGAGATATATAATATCAGTAAGTGCTATGTAGAAAAATAAAAATCTTAAGGTTGTTATTTTAGGCAAAGTGGTCAGGTAAGTCCACTCTGAGGTCATACTTGAAGAAACACCTGAACAAATTGAGAGAATAAGCCATAAAATATTTGTAAAAAGAGTAGTCTAAGCAGAAGCAATAATAGGTATGAAGGTGTCAAGTCCTGAACATTTTTCCCCCTTCTTTTTCCAAGTGAGAGGAGAGGAGATAGAAAGATGGATTCCCAAATGCGCCCTGACCAGGATCTACCCAGCAACCCCCGTCTGGGGCTTATGCTCTGCCCATCTGGGGCCATGCTTGCAACCAAGCTATTTTTAGCACCTGAGTGGGAGGCTCCACAGAGCTATCCTCAGCATCTGGGCTGATGCACTTGAACCAATCAAGCCATGGCTGCAGGAGGGGAAGAGAGAGAGAGAGAGAAAGAGAGAGAGAAGGGGGAGGGGTGGAGAAGAAGATGGTCACTTTTCCTGTTTGCCCTGACTGGGTATTGAGCCCAGGATATCCACATACCAGGCCAACACTTTACCATTGAGGCAACTGGCCAGGGCCCCTGAACATTTTTAATACACTGGACTGCATGAATAGTAAGAAGTTCGGTGGGTCATTAGTGAAGTAAAAAAAGAAGATAACATTAGAGAGGAGAGAGGGCCATGTATGCCCTGGAAAGGACTTTGAATTTTATTCTAAACACAGTAAATTCTCACTTAACATTGTCAATAGGTTCTGCTACTGTAAGCAAAACAACATGTAATGAACCAATTTTACTGTACACTAATTGATATAAATAAGTGGTAAGTTCCTACAGCATCTCATCAATGTTATCTAACAAAACAAAGTTGAACAAAAATGACATTATTCAAGGACCTTCTCTGTATAATAAGTCACTAGAGAGCTGAGACAAAAGCTGGATAGGACTTACTTATTTTTTAAAACAATTACTCTAGTGCTATGTGAAGAATAAAAAGACTCTGGGGGGGCAAAGCAGATGAGGAGAAACCAAGAGGCCAGTTAGGAAACTAGTACTATGGTTATTCAGGCCAGAAAAAAATTAACAGTGGGTTGAACTAGACTGGGAGCAGTGGAGTTGAAAGGGGTCATAGATTCTTTTTTTTCTTTTTTTTTTGACATTTAAGACTGTAGGGGTCATAGATTCTTAATGTATATATTAACATATTAAAGGTAGATGAATTAGATGAAAGATATGAAAAAGAAGTGTCTAGAATTATGGTAAGATTTTCTGACCTAGGTTACGTGGGTGAATAGTGGTGCCATGTGGTCAGAACAGGAATATTGGGGAGAAACAGATTTGGAGGAGTCACAAATTCAGACTGGATCTGCCTCTTAGATACTCAACTGGAGATATGTAGAAGGTAGCTGGATGTACATACCAGTGAAGAGGGGTAAGGTAAAATATTTAATCCTCCACAAATCTTGTAAGGTGAATATTACTTTCTATATTAGAATCATCTAAGGCCATCAACTGTTGTAAAGTACCCATACCTCACTTCCACGGGTTTACGTAGAGACACCAAGTCCAGATGAATTCTGAAGGGTTTTATTAAAGGAGGAGATTTATTTAATATGCTGGCCACATATGACTAACACGGGGCACTGCAGACCCAAATCGTGTGCGTTGGGCACAGCCCTTGCAGCAGGTTATATACTTTTGCTCACACACACACACACACACACACACACACACACGTTGGGGGGGGGGGGAAGGAGGAGGAGGATGGGACACAATTCATTAGCAAGCTTACAACATTTGTCCATAGGATTTGTAAAAATATTCCTATATATTAAAACTTACAAGGTAACACAATAGCAAAAATGTTCTACATATTAAAAATATTCCTAAATTTTCTAGTGTTCATTTGCCATTCCTTTGTTTTGAGGTATATACATTAATTACACGCTTTCAGGAGGGGAGGGGTAGTTTCCAGGGCACCAGGGATAAATGCCTGCGAATGGCTCATCAAATAGGAAAAGGTTTTCTCAATCTCTCTCTTCCTGCACCTGGCTAGCTATTTATCTGCTTCCTTACAAGTGTGGGGGGAAGGGAGGGAATCTAAATCTCCTTCCCCTCTTCATATACAATACAATGCTATTGGCCATCCTGAGTTGGTGTAAGTCACACAAGTATAAAAATCATTTTTACAAAATCTCTCTGTATGCCTAGCCCAAATTAATAAAATGCCCTTTAAGCTTCCTAGTAGAAGGAGGTTTCCCACACAGTATGTTTCTGCAAGCTAGGAAACTGTGGCATTCCTTTCCCTTTATTTTCTACAGAAAAGGGGACAAGAAACCTATTTTCCTTAAAATATTAATTTTCTATTCTTTTTGGTACCTTACTACACAACAACAGAAGCAAACAAAGTCTGGAGCCAGGGGTTGAAACAATCTATGTATTTGACTCCAAGGACAAAATTCTTTCCACCCATATTGCCTCCTTAACACACACGCACACACACCAATTCAAAGGCTAATAATAAGTTTGCCCCCTTAGATTTGTGTCTAGGTCTTAATTTATAAAGGTGACTGAGTGACAACACTGACAATTCAATGCCATTGAAACAAAAGTTTAGTGTTAGAGTTCCCCTAAAAAAGAGAGGCATGCTCTGCCACCAGGGGAATCACCAGTGAAGAGGCAGAGAGGAGCCAGAAGGTACAGCCTTTTTGGGATCTCCATGGGAATAACAGGGCAAGATCAACAGTTCAGAGTTGGCCAGTCTGAATAATTCCAGCAGGCTTTGAAGCACAAGGGCAGTCCCTACTTGCCTAGTATCTGGCTCTGGGTTTTCAGGTCAGGGGAAATTAGAAAGGGGTGGGGGGACAGAATCCAGATTGGTTGATGTGAATATGAAAGGTGTGCTCACAGGTTAGTTGATAATTAGCCACCCCTAGGAAGAGTAGTTTCTTCCTGACAAGATAGGCCCTCAATGTATCAAAACAGCATTAAAAAAAAGGAAAATAAAAATATGGTTAATACATTTTTTCCAATTCCAATTTTAAACCATAAATTTACAAGTTTCCTGACTCCAGATCCTCTTATATAAGAACATCATAAGAAAAAAGTCTACCTCAAAAAAATGGTAAATATACATAAACTCATAAAAATGTAGGGTCTTTAAAAGCTTAACAGGAAACCAAAACAACAGGACAAATTGAATCCCATAATGTTGTGCATCAATAATTACCTATTATTTCTAAAATTTAGAAAAAGGGAAAGGCTATACAAATCAGACAGAATGATGAGAGCTTCGTTTCAAAATCCATTCAGCCCAAGTAAGTTTGTGTAGTAAGAAACATTAGGAAAAAGCAAGATACTGTGCTATGATTTAAAAAAAAAGAACGGCTAGACAACCACACCAAGCCACAGCAGGCTTGCCTAAAGAGCAATCAACTTGATTGACACCAAACCAGAAAGTGTTACTACCTTTACAGCTTGATCTGAGTTCTGCTCTCAAATTCTGAATAAGGACTTGTTGGCTGTATTCAGTATGACTCTACGCAGACGTTTTCCAGGGAACAGAAAGTAGGTTGTATAATCCACAGATTCCACTATTCTATCCCATTTAGCCTGGGAAGACTCCAACTATCTTTTTTTCACCGTGGAAACAGGGACTTAAGTTTGGCTCGAAGAGTATCCTTTGTTTCACACTCAAGTTTGGGTCCTAGGAACAGAATCAATAAGCTGGGGGCTCAACACCGACACACACCACTCCCCTTCCAGGCAAATACCCCGACCCAGTACTTTTCTTCGAGCATGCATCGCCCCCAATCCTCTCCCCCGAATAATCACAACGTTCGAGATGGAGAAGACAGGAAATGAAACCTGAGCCCCTCCAATCCAACCCTTTACCCCCGTTCCGAGACCGAATTCAGCTGCCCCGCCTCCAGTTTGAGGCTGGCCAAGCTCAGCTGCCGACCCTGGCCAGGCCCAGTCCTAGGATTTGGGATCCTGCTGGTCAGGACTCACTGGGCCCAGTCACCCAGCCAAACAGGCTGGATCCCACCAGACCCCGACAGCTTCAGGAGAGGGAGGCGGCAGGAAGGTCTGCACACTGACAGGCAGAGCGACAAGCACACGGACACACACCCTGGTCCGCGGAGCGGGAGGCCGTACCCGGCTCGCAGCGCTTCTTCCCGCGGCAGCTGTCAGGAACAAGCGCTCCGGAACGAGGGGTCCCGCTGGGATTCGCCACCCTCCCCGAGCTCACCTGGAGCTGCTCCGCCGAGGCCCGGCTGCGGCTACACGGCCCTGCCGCCTTCTGATTGGCTCTGCGTTTTCGCTTCCGGGTGAGAGGTGCCTGGTCACCCCAGCAACCAAGTCGCACTCCGAGCCGAGCTAGCGCTTGGTTTCTTCTTCACCACAGACCTGGCGACTCTTGAGGAATCGCAGAGTGTAGAAAACCTCCCCAGCCTCTCTCTGTCAAGTGAGTGGCCCTCTTCCCACCCCACCCCCACCCCCGAGCGGAGAAGGGCACCTTTAATTAAATAGAACTCACATTGATTCAGAGGTCGTCTCCCGGTAACTCCTACACCGAAGTGACATATAGCCCAAGCACTCCACTACCGTGGGGTGGGGGCGGGGTGAGGCCCTGGCCTGAGAATCGGGACCGGGATTCTAGCTCTGATTCGGCCTTTGCTCTGTTGTTGTGACAATTTAGGCAAATGCCGACCTCTCTGGGTTTCAGTTTCCTTTGTAGATCTCTATCTCTTGTAGATCCTTCTACCTCTAACATCCCAAGGTTTCGAATGTGGAACCAGTTTGGTTTCTCGTATGATCAAGTTAAAGGCTCTGAATTTAACGATTGCTTTCCAAGTGCCATTAACTCACGACACATTCAGTTCCCACTAGTAAGTGTTAATTACTGAGCTGGACACTAGGGTGAGAAAAGAAATTTGACTAATCCGTGTTCCTTGACGTAGATGAGCTGGGTGGGAATGGTGATGGGGCATTCTGGCACAAAAGTGTTTTTTTTAAATAGGACCCTACCTACTATGGTAATGATAGGCCCAGAGTGTTGTGGGGGCTCCTAGAGGAGCCTGGGGTGAGGGGAACTAGGAAAGGCTTTGCTCAGGTGATACCTCTGGTTTTCTTTGTGCCTCTTCCTGGGGAAAATTTTCAACCTAGTATTCCAGTTCGCTATTTTACTTTTCAATTGTACCTTTGCTATTCAGTCCTTCTAAAGAGTTTTATCATCCATTATTTATTTCCTAGACTGCTAATTTGCTGTTTTTCATAACCACCCGTTTCTGTCTCAAGGATGTTACAATATATATATATATATATATATATATACATATATATATGTATACATATATATATATATATTTTTTTTTTTTTCCTTCCCCCTGAAGCTGGAAACGGGGAGGCAGTCAGACAGACTCCCGCATGCGCCCTACCGGGATCCACCCAGCACGCCCACCAGGGGGCGATGCTCTGCCCATCTGGGGGGGTCGCTCTGTCGCGACCAGAGCCACTCTAGCGCCTGGGGCAGAGGCCATGGAGCCATCCCCAGCGCCAGGGCCATCTTTTTCTCCCATGGAGCCTTGGCTGCGGGAGGGGAAGAGAGAGACAGAGAGGAAGGAGAGGGGGAGGGGTGGAGAAGCAGATGGGCGCCTCTCCTGTGTGCCCTGGCCAGGGAATCGAACCCGGAACTTCCTCACACCAGGCCGACGCTCTACCACGAGCAAACCGGCCAGGGCCACAATATATATATATATATATATATATATATATATATATATATATATATATATATATATATATATATATATATATATATATATTGTATTTTTCTGAAGCTGGAAACGGGGAGAGACAGTCAGACAGACTCCCGCATGCGCCCGACCAAGATCCACCCGGCACGCCCACCAGGGGCGATGCTTTGCCCACCAGGGGGCGATGCTCTGCCCCTCCGGGGCGTCGCTCTGCCGCGACCAGAGCCTAGCGCCTGGGGCAGAGGCCAAGGAGCCATCCCTAGCTCCCGGGCCATCTTTGCTCCAATGGAGCCTTGGCTGCGGGAGGGGAAGAGAGAGACAGAGAGGAAGGAGGGGGAGGGGTGGAGAAGCAAATGGGCGCTTCTCCTATGTGCCCTGGCCGGGAATCGAACCCGGGTCCCCCGCACGCCAGGACGACGCTCTACCGCTGAGGCAACTGGCCAGGGCCCAGGGCCACAATATTTTAAAGTCTTCTACCTGTTGTGATATTAACTCTGTTTCTACCTAACGTTTGAACATCTCAACCTACATTTTTTTTTTCTTTTTTTAATTTAGTGAGAGGCAAGCAGGAAGAGACAGACTTCCGCATGCACCCAACCCTAATACACTCGGCAAGCCCATTAGGGGTCGATGCTCTGTGCATTTGGGCCATTGCTGCATTGCTCAGCAACCGAGCTCTTCTTAGTGCCTCAGGTGGAGGCCAAGGAGCGATCCTCAGTGCCCAGGGCCAACTGGCTCCATTTGAGCCAGTTTTTAAATAGAAAATATCAGTTCTCTTGCCTCACTCATCGAGGTTGATTCAGTAGTACTGGGTAGAGCCTAGCAACTTGTAAGCCTCCCAGGTGATTCTGATGCATAGGCCACACTTTGAGTAACATTGTAATAGACTCTCTTGTCCTAGAAGTTAGAATTATTTTTCTTCTGAAAATATATGTTCTCTTCAGTATTGAAAAAATTAGTTTTTAAAGTTTGAGTTCACTAAATATCCCAGTGCTGCTCTGAGGCATAGGTTCACCCCAGTCCTTGGTTTCTTTCTTCCTGTTTTACCTGGTCTCCATTCCAATCTCATTCTGTTTGGACACCCCACCTTCACCCCTCCTCACTTACTATCTTCATTTTCTTTTTCCTCCTTCCACTAAATCAGAGGCAATCAATAGATCATATAGGGCCTGACCTGTAGTGGTGCAGTGGAATAAAGTGTCGACCTGCAACACTGAGGTCACCAGTTCAAAACCCTGCGCTTGCCTGGTCAAGGCACATATGGGAGTTGATGCTTCCTGCTCCTCTCCCTTCTCTCTCTCTCTTTCTCCCTCTTTCTATCTCTTTCTCTCTCTCTCTCTCTCTCTCTCTCTCTCCTTCCTGAAAAAAAAAATAAATAAAGGCTTAAAAAAAATAGATCATATAGGCCAGTGGTCCCCAACCTTTTTTGGGCCACGGACCGGTTTAATGTCAGAAAATATTTTCACAGACCGGCCTTTAGAGTGGGAGGGATAAATGTATCACGTGACCGAGACAAACATCAAGAGTGAGTCTTAGATGAATGTAACAGAGGGAATCTGGTCATTTTTTAAAAATAAAACATCGTTCAGACTTAAATATAAATAAAACAAAAATAATGTAAGTTATTTATTCTTTCTCTGCGGACCCATACCGGTCCACGGCCCGGGGGTTGGGGACCACTGATATAGGCTACCAACAGAAATGAAAACATATGCCAATATAAAAACTTCTACAAGTGTCCACAGCAGCATATTTATAGTAGCCAAAACTGGAAACAACCCAGTTGCCCATCAACTGATGAGTGATAAACAAAATATGTTATTTCTGTACAATGCACTATTTGACAATAAAAAGAAAAATAAAGTACCGATACATTCTACAACATGGATGAACCTTGAAAACATGCTAAGTAAAGGAAACCAATCACAAAGGACTACGTGCTGTATGATTTCACATATATGAAATTTCCAGACTACACAAATCCATAGAGAGAAATATTAGTGGTTGCCAGGGGCTGGAGCTGGGGCTGGGATGGGGGTGGGGTTGGGGGAATTAAGGGAATGGAGAATAGCTTCAAATGGGTATATGATTTCTTTTTGGGGTGATTAAAATATTCTATAGGCCTGGTCAGTTGGCTCAGTGGTAGAGCATCAGCCCAGTGTGTGGATGTCCTGGGTTTGATTCCCAGTCAGGGTACACAGGAAAAGCGCCCATCTGCTTCTCCACCCTTCCCTTTCTCCTTTCTCTCTATCTCTCTCTTCTCCTCCCGCAGCCAAAGCTCCATTGGAGTAAAGTTGGCCCCAGGCGCTGAGGATGGCTCCATGGCCTCTGCCTCAGGTGCTAGAATGGCTCTGGTTGCAACAGAGCAATGCCCCCTAGTAGGCATGCCAGGTGGATCCTGGTTGTGCCTCCCTGCTTCTCACTTCAGAAAAATACAAAAAACAAAACAAAACTATAAATAGATTGTGGTGATAGTTGCACAACTCTGAATATTCTAAAAATACTAAATTGTATACTTTTAAAGGGTATGTTTTGTGGCAGGTGAATTATATATTAATCAAGCTGTTATAACAAACAAATAAATAAAATAGATCATTTAAACAAAATTATTTATTTCCCCAGGACCCTACACTAGATAATAGAATGTCAAGTAATCAATGATATACTCATGATCATATGAAGTGAGTCTATTTGGTTAGCTCATAAAGCACATTTGTTATAGGTCTGATGTCATGAAAATACTTAAGTTTATGTAAATTTTCCTATCTTTTAAAACAGCTGCAGAAGTGTATAAGATAAACTTTATATTTCCAAATGGAGACAAGTATGGTAAGCATACATTTCAATTACTTTTTCTATACAGACTAAAATTAAATAGCTAAAATTAAGAATTAAAAAATGAGACTCACATTTTATAAAACTATTATTAGGATATTAACTCCATTAAATAAAATAACATAGATGAACAGATTTTAAATCTAATTTCTAATGTTAAGTCTAGGCAGTATGCCTTGGTAGCCTATGGAATCTGTCAGTCTGCTTGGTCTCAATGAACACAAGATGTTCTAAGCTCTTCATCTCTGGTCTAATTTGTTGCTATGCTAGGGAGCCAAAGAGACCTATATGTATAGTTGTGATTAGGCCTGACTATAAATACTTACTTAGTCAAACAGGGTTCCCATTTAGTCTTCAGTATTTCTTTCTTGTTTAGATGGTGATTGTACAAGAACACCTTCTGGAATCGTCGAGAGAAATGGAATAGGCATTCATACCACTCCTAATGGGATTGTCTACACAGGAAGCTGGAAAGATGACAAGGTATTAATTGTTTGAAGTACTAAATACTGACAGCGGATAAGTAAACCTATTAAATGATTCCAGGCATTCCTCCATTAATCAAAAATACATATAAGTAGACTATACAACAAAAGACCAAATGATTATTATATTTAATATATAGGAACATATGAGTAATGTTAATATTATGCAGAGAGCAATAGTCATCATCATCTTTCTCATCCCTATTCATTGAGTAATGAATTGAGTAAAACTAAACTCATTACATAATTTTCTCATTTAATCCTCAAAGCAACCTCATGAGGTAGGTCCCATTAATATCCTATTTTACCAATGAGGTAAATCAGGCTCAGGTTTCTTGCCCAGCTAACAAGTGATGAAATATGTAATGATGTGTACCCAGGTCTGCTTGAATACTTTTTTTGTTTTTAACAACTTTTGTACAATTTCTTGGGCTAACTAAACTGGTTGCCCTTTAAAATTTTTGATAATTCAAGGAATCTCAAGGACTCTGCTTATCATCATCATAGTGTTCAAACCATGATGGTCAAGTGCCCAGATGTCCAGATCAGGAACATTTGATTTGGGGGTGGGGGCTTCATAGAGAGATACATAGATACATATGAAGGAAAATTATTAAAATATATTTTTTTTATAAAAATGAGGGTAATACAATGATAAATTAAACAAACTAAGTGGATGATAGACATATGTATACATTTTTTTTTTGTTTTAAGATTTTTTTTACTGATTTTTCCTGAGTGGGGGTGGGAGGACAAGAAATATCAGCTCATAGTTGCTTCACTTTAATTGTTCATTGGTTGTTGTTGTATGTGCCTTGACCCGGCAAGCCTAGGATTTCAAACCAGCAACCTCAGCATTCCAGGTCAACACTTTATACAATGCACTATCTCAGGTCAGGCATATATATATACTCCAAACTGTTCTACGGAGACTGAAGGGTGGTTACTGAAGTAATTTCCTTTTTTACAAACAGATGAATGGTTTTGGAAGACTTGAACATTTTTCAGGAGCAGTATATGAAGGACACTTTAAAGACAATATGTTTCATGGACTGGGGACTTATACATTCCCAAATGGGGCAAAGTACACTGGAAATTTCAATGAAAATAGGTAAGCTTAAAATAAAAGGTCACTAGTTCTAAAAGATTCTTTTCAAGCATGTTTGCTTAAAAATTATATTCATGCTAAATATTCTTTTGTAATATATTTTGTTGAAATATATTTAGTAAGAAATGTTGGATTATTTTTTGTGGAGAAAAAACATGTTATGCAATGCTAAGACCATCAAGAGCCTTCAAAAAAAATACCATTCATATTGATAATCTATTAGACTTGTTTTTATCTTGATCTCTCTTTCCATAGAACTTCTTGGAGTCAGCTTGGAAGTGGAGAGCTTGTTGCAATTATTGAGAAAACTTAGCCAAAAATTACTTTCACTTGAAATATTTTGATAAATTTTTAAAAAGGAGCCTTGGAGATAATGTCATAATTGTGTATTTCATTTTGACCAATATGTGTGTATATATTTTTACTAGGCCAATTTTTAGAATGTAAGCAAAATTAGTTAATTTCCAAATGATAGAAAGGTAACCACTTTACCAGTTTATTCTTTACACTGAATACCATTCTATGCTATCTAGAGGTTTATCTTCATTTATAAATACCCCTCATTACTTTCAGAATTGAAAATGAAGCCTAATTGTTATGAAGTGGTTGATGGAAATTCATTTAGAGGCAGGCAGAAAAGTGCCCACTCCTCTTGACTCCAAGTCTGTGATGATAAGACATAAACTTTTTTCTGGTCATGTTAATAAAAGGGAAAAAAATCTGACCATGGAATAAAGGTCTGTTTAAATGAAGTGCATTTTTATCATTCCAAAGAGTCCATGGAAACACCAGCACAGAACACAATACCCCAAACCTAGTTGATGGTCAATAAATATTTGTTGAATAAATATACGATCTAATATAAACTTTTCATTTCTTAACTGATTGTTTGGGTTTTGTGTAAACTTAGCATATGTGATCCTAAAATATTGGACACCAAAATTCATATAATGACAGTGACAGTGTTATTTGAAATAGTAATATTAATAGTTTATATTTTTATAGGATATGAAAGAAAACAGGATACTGGATTTTAAATCAAAGTCTGAAAATAGAAAGCTATAATTCTTCAAACATAGTATATAATAAATCATAGACTAGATGTCTTATATTTGGACTATATGTTCTTGATCTTGGTTCATGAAAAAAATCATTTTTTACTATTGCAGGGTTGAAGGTGAAGGACAATATACTGATATCCAAGGACTGGAATGGTGTGGTAACTTTCACTTCACAGCTGCTCCAGGCCTGAGACTGAAGCTCCACATGTAGATATTTCTGCATAAAGTTTTTATGTGGTAATTGAAGCTTTTAGTTGTAAGAAAAACAAATCGGTCATCTGAAATAGCTTCATACACTAGCTCTATGTTATACTTTTGCCAATAAAACCATCATTCACTTATGCCTCTTTGAACTTTATAATTTCATCATCTTATAATTAGTTAAAAATTAATTGTGATTCAGCCCTGGGCTGGCTGGGTCAGTGGTAAAGTGTCGGCCCAGCATGTAGATATCCCAGGTTCGATTCCTGGCCAGGGCACACAGGAGAAGTGCCCATCTGCTTCTCCACCCTTCCCCCTCTCCTTCCTCTCTGTCTCTCTCTTCCCCTCCCGCAACCAAGGCTCCATTGGAGCAAAGTTAGTCCGGGTGCTGAGGATGGCTTCATGGCCTCCACCTCAGGCACTAGAATGGCTCCAGTTGCAATGGAGTGATGCCCCAGATGGGCAGAGTATCACCCCCTAGTGGGCTTGCCAGGTAGATCCTGGTTGGGTGCATGTGGGAGTTTGTCTCTGCCTCCCAGCTTCTCACTTCAGAAAAATGAAAAAAAAAACAAAAAAAAACTGTGATTGAGTTTGCTTGTTTTAATAAACACAGAGCCTGACCAGGTGGTGGTGCTGTGGCTAGAATATCAGCCTGGAATGCTGAGGACCCAGATAAAAAACCCCAAGATCACCAGCTTGAGCGCAGGCTCACAAGCATGAGCTCAGGGTCACTGGTTTTAGTGTGAGATCTTAGATATGATCCCATGGTTGCTGCCTTGAACCCAAGGTCTCTGGCTTGACCAAGGGGTCGCTGGCTCAGCTGAAGACCCCCTCCCATACCCACTCCCCCATCAAGACATATGAGAAAGCAATCAATGAACAACTAAGGTGCCACAACTCCCTTTCTCTCGCAAAAAAACAAAACAAAGAAGACACAATACACAGAAAAACTATCCAAATTGTGGCAAAGTTAATTTTCAATTCTGTGCCTAAATTTTTTCATCTTTAAAAAGTATCTATGTGGCCTGACCAGGAGGTGGCGCAGTGGATAGAGCGTCAGACTGGGATGCGGAAGACCCAGGTTCGAGACCCAGAGGTCACCAGCTTGAGCGCGGTCTCATCTGGTGTGAGCAAAAAGCTCACCAGCTTGGACCCAAGGTCGCTGGCTTGAGCAAGGGGTTACTCGGTCTGCTGAAGGCCCACGGTCAAGGCACATATGAGAAAGTAATCAATGAACAACTAGGGTGTTGCAATGAAAAATTGATGATTGATGCTTCTCATCTCTCTCCATTCCTGTCTGTCCATATCTATCCCTCTCTCTGACTCTTGCTCTGTCTCTGAAAAAAATAAAAAAATAAAAAATAAAAAAAAAGTATCTATGTGTTAAAGGAAACTATCAAGTAAATGAAAAGACAGTCTACAGAATGGGAGAAAATATTTGAAAATCACATCTGATAAAGGTTTGGTCTCCAGAATATATAAAGAACTCATATATTAAAAAAATATTAATAAAAAGACAATCCAATTAAAAAATGGACAAGGGATTTGAATAGACATTTCCTCAAAGAAAAAAATACATATGTATAGTAAATAAGTGAAAAGATGGTCAACATCATCACTTCTTAGAGAAATGTGAACTAAAATCACTTCACAATCACTAGAATGGCTTTCTTTCTTACTTTCTTTCTTTATTTCTGCATTTTTCTGAAGTGAGAAGCGGGAAGACAGCGAGACAGACTCCCACATGTGCCCCACCAGGATCCACCTGATTTGTAGGGGGCGATGTTCTGACATCTGGGGCATTGCTCTGCTGCAACCAGAGCCATTCCAGCGCCTGAGGTGGAGACCATGAAGCTGTCCTCAGTGCCTGCGCCAACTTTGCTCCAATGGAACCTTGGCTGCAGGAGGGGAAGAGAGAGACAGAGAGGAAGGAGGGGGGGAAGGGTAGGGAAACAGGTGGGCGCTTCTCCTGTGTGCCTTGGCCAGGAATTGAACCCAGGACTTCCACACACCGGGCCAATGCTCTATCACTGAGTCAACTGGCCAGGGCCTAGAATGGCTATATTTAAAAAGAAGATAATAATAATAGTTGGCAAGGTGTGAAGAAATTGGAAACCTCAAACATTTCTGGTGGGAATGTAAAATAGTACAGCTGCTGTGGGAAAGTTTCTCAAAAAGTTAGACATGTAGGCCTGACCAGGCGGTGGCGCAGTGGATAAAGTGTCGGACCAGGACGCGGAGGACCCAGGTTCAAGACCCTGAGGTCACCAGCTTGAGCACGGGCTCATCTAGTTTGAGCAAAAAGCTCACCAGCTTGGACCCAAGGTCGCTGGCTTGAGCAAGGGGTTACTCGGTCTGCTGTAGCCCCACGGTCAAGGCACATATGAGAAATCAATCAATGAACAACTAAGGTGTTGCAACGAAGAACTGATGATTGATCTCTCTCCGTTCCTGTCTGTCTGTCCCTGTCTATCCCTCTCTCTCTCTCTGAAAAAAAAAAAAAAAAATTAGACATGTAGGTACCATATGACCCAGCAGTTCCTAAGTATGTACCCAAGAGAAATGACTTGTATAGGGTTGTCCATAGCAACATTATTCATAGCACTCCAGTACTGGAAACAACCCAAGTGTCCATCAAATGGTAAATAGATAAACAAAGGTGGTATTTCCATACATTGGAATATTATTCAGCCATAAAAGGAGTGAAGTACTGATACATGCTACAACGTGAATGAACCTTGAAAACATTGTACTATATGAAGGAATTCTATCACAAAAGGCCACATATTGTATGGCCATTATGTGAAATGTCCAGGAGATTAGTGCTCAGGGGAAGGAAGGAGGAATTAGGAGGCATAGTGTCATTTTTGGGTGATAAAAAATGAATTAGTAGTGATGGTTTCATAACCTTGTGCATACTAAAAACCACTGAATTGTTAACATTAAAAGGGAAAATTTTGCATACGGTATGTGAATTATATCTCAATTTTCTTAAAAGTAGATCTTTGTGTCCTTACATATTCTATGGCTAGAAAGCTCCTTTACCTTCTATATAATTTTTTTTTCAACTACCAGAACAGTGCATGACAGCTACATATTAAAAATTACAAGAAAGACCTGAGTGTTGGCCTTGGCTGGGTGCTTCAGTGGATAGAGTGTCTTTCTGGCACACTTAGGCTGTGGGTCCAATCCCCAGACAGGACACATATGAGAAACAACCAATGAGTGCACAACAAAATGGAACAATTAAGTAGAACAAGTCATTATCTCTCTCTCCCCCTTCCTCTCTCTCAAGTCAATGAGGGGAAAAAGATCTGAGTGTTTTTGCTGAAACTATTCTAAAACTGACAAAAAAATGGTACATACAAGATAAATTCTGTATTATATGTCTTCATTCAAAATTTTATTAACGTTTGTATTTCTCAATATATCATTGCCAAAAAATTAAAAAAAATTTTGTTGTACTATAAATCTGTGTTGAAATGTATTTTAAAATATTAAAATAAAAATGGTATTTTTGTTAGTTTTCATAATAGCTTTGTATTTAATTTCAAAAGACTCTATTTATTAGTGGCCATAGATACAGTTTAAAAATTTGACATTTTTGGATTTTTTGCCTAGCATTAACTGGTATTCTTTTAGAATGAAATATTATTGTCCTGGAGTTTATAAAGAAATAAATATTAGACAGATTAAGATAAGAAAAGATTGTGTTTATCAGGAGCAGAACATATAAGTTTAACACTTCTGAAAAACATAAAAAATATCTGCTTTACTGTAAACTAAATTTCCCAATATTTTTCTTTGAATTATTTAAAGTAACAAGATACTTTCTTTTAAAAAATTTCAAGGCTCAAGTTTCCAGTTTTCTATGATATCAAAGTCATCCCTCTTAGACAGTTTTCTTTCTTTTACTCCTTGAAACTAAATGCAGTTGAGTTATTTGATTAGTTGATGCTAGAATTTGACCTGGAGCTTATATAATTAGAAGAGACACTAGTTTTCCTCATTTAAAAGCCTAGTTAGCATATGACAGTCTCCTTTGGGGGGGGGGGAGTCAAACCTCTCTACTGCTGCTTTTTATAACCTTTAAGTTAATTCAGAATCCAGCTAAGCCTTGATCTGAGGATGACATAACCACAGCAAGCACCATGGGGTAAGTGTGTGCTTTTATGTGCTTTGAGAGGCATCGAGAGGGAAAATTTTCATAAGAAAAAAAATTCCATCAATCCTTAGTAATTTTGATTTAAAATATTCTAACATTAAGTTAGCCATTTAAAGAAATAACTTTTTATTCAAAAGTTATAACAATTTATAAAACATTCATTTCTAGCTTAGTTTAATATTAAGTTGTAATCTGCCTTTGTAGGTTGTCAAATATTGAAATGTTTGGAGACTGGTGAGTTTTGCATATTTACATATTTAATTGAAGCCGAGTTACATTTTGAGAGCAATCTTTAAAAAAGGATGACGTGGTTTTTGATTTACAAGGCAAATAAATCCAACATTTCTTTAGGATTAAGAATAGAAAGTGAAAAAGATTAGGAATGAAGGGAGGTTAATTTGTGCCTTTTGTAACACAGAGAGGGATAAAGGAGTCTACTCCTCTATCTACAGAAAAATGTGTACTGATTAATTACACGGAGACATGAGTGAATCTTAATTCAAAACCCTTTGCAGGGTTTTGGGAGCATGATGAGAATTAGGTTTCACTTGAAAAGGTTTCTATTCTTTACTTAAGTAAGGATAGTATTCTACAATAATTAATATTGAAATTATATGGGTTTTAATATGCTACAACAACAGTATTCTGAAAATATGTAATTTTTTATTACCTTTTTGTCTTTGTTAATAGCTCACTTGAACACAAAATCATATTGCTTAAGTGACATAGTCTTTTCACTGAAGGCACTTCTGAAGGACTTACCATAAATGACCAGAAATTTATACTAGAGAAATAATTTTTTTGACACACATTTATTCTAATGTTCCCATTAATTTAATTAACACCTACATTTTTGTTAATACCATGGGCTTTGAAAATGTAATCTAAATCAAATCTAAGTTTGAAATCTTAGAGGCTCTTGAAAGGAAGATGATCATACTATTGTTAACTTTTAATACAACTATAAAGGGTAATAAGTAAGTGCCTTGTACAAATTTCACATACATTTGTCTCTCTCTCCCGCTCCCTCCCTTCTTTTTTCTTTAATGGCAGTAGTTCTTAAACTTTTGGGGGTTAAGGATCATTTTAAGAATCATTAGATAACAGCCTACCCCCTTTGCAAAAAAAATGTAAAATCACACAAAATTTTCCATACAATTTTAGAAAATTTACAATGGTCTGAATCCATTCTATGGATTCTAGATTAAGAGCATTTGATTTTGAATTTTATGACTGAAGTATGAGTTGCTGAATATTTTGCTTAGTTTCTGGATTTTTATAAAATGTAAAAATCTTTTTTTGTTAATAATTCCTGCTAATTTTCTCTCAGGGACAATGTTGAAGATGCTGATTCTCACACTGATCACCTCTCAATACACATATACACATTTACAGGAGGGTGAAACAGTTTGCCAATATCCATAGCTTTGACAGTCACATTACTGCTGCTTGTCCCCAACGACATGATCAATCCTTTGTGCTTTCAAGAGTACCAGGAATCACCTTGGGAGCCATGGAAGAAAAAAATTCTTACTATTTTATTTGTAAGGTGCTTCCAGTGCCCCAAATAAGGTGAACTAAATCTTAAATTTCTAGATATTACACAGGGCACTCTTCTAATTGGTAGGTCATGATTATCTTGCTGTCTGCTCCTGCCCTTATTGAGAAAAGAGGTTAGTAAGTATTAATACCCATTTAATTTTTCCTAAAATAATCAGAAAAAATAAGAAGAAAAAGCGGCAGCTGATCAGATGTTCAAATTGTTTTATTTGAGGAAATATCTAGAATTTATCCCCTGAAAATGAGGAAGTAGCTGTTTAGGATTTTTTTTTGGGGGGGGGGGGTGTATGAACAATGGGAAAGAAGGGATGGTTACATTACTTTGCTGAAATACCCTTCAATACTCTTTCCCATCCCTAGCAGTAATTCAGTGCATTCCCAATGGACATCTGGGAAGGAAAAGTTTAGGCTCTGCTAAAATTGTAGAACCAGTAAGTTTGTTGTTACAGCATATTCATCCTTTTTTAGTTTCCCAGTTCAAGTAAGTGTAGAAGAATTTAAAAAATTATTTAAATGGATATATTCTCCACTTCTGAATCTGAGAATTATAATCCAACTCTTTGTCCTGGGCCAAGCAGACACGTAACTCATGTGGTAGCCTTTGAAATGTTGCTTCCATCTGTGCCTCCCTTTACTTCCTAATAGTTCCTTCCCTAATTCGATATCATCATTACCATTTACTTGGATTTTTAAAGGTGCCCACTCACTGGCCACAAGAGGCATCTTCTTACTGAAGACATGTGATCCAGTTACTCCACTGCTTAAAAACTTTCAGTAACTCTTTATTCTCTCCACTGAGAGTGGTCTCTAAAGAAGATATTCACGGCCCATATCTGTCCCCAAATCTACCTGTCTAGTTTTACCTCCCACTCTACCCTCGATGCTCCCTAGGACCCCGTGTAACTTTCTCTTCCTTTGCTGATCCTTTCCCTTTGCTGATCCTCTTAATCACTTCTACATATCATTCAAAGCCCAGCTCTAATCCTGTCTTCTTCGTGAAACTTTCTCTAACCCCCACAACTGAACTCCTTTTTTCTCCTCTGAGAGCTTTAGACACATTATGCTTTTCTCATTGCATTTGTCACAATTTATCAAATCTGTGAGTCTCACCTCTCCTATTAGATTGTAAGTTCCTTGAAGGAGGAGCAATGTCATCTTTATACTTCTCCCAGCACTGGACACAGTGCCTTTTATATAGTATTTTCTTAGTAAATAAATGCTTATTAATTTGAAATAAACTGTTTTTCACTATAATCCACAAAGAAAGCTAATGACAATTTTAGCCGAACTTCCTTTTCTTCTTCCCCAGTGAACTGGCCTCATTTTCTACTATCTGGGAGTTAAAATTTCTATCTGAAGAACTCAAATGAGTGTAATATTCAAAATATGAGTGATGCAAGGGAGAAAGTATAAAAACAAAGACTGGAGTGACACATGTTGAGGCTTTTGAAGAATAAAGAATTTGTTAATAAAAAAAAGTACACACATGCTCAAAGGAAATGAGAGAAAAGGTTTAAGAATTAAAAAATGATTCTTGGTTCTAGACAACTTTCTAAAGTGCTAGTGTATAAGGTAGGGTTCATTTGTATGTAATAGAAAAACCAAAATAATAGTGGCTTAAACAGGCTAGAAGTTTCTCTTTTACATGAAAAATAAAAGCACAGAGAAAGGCAGTCAGAGCTGTCAGAGCAGGTCCTGTGTGAGGGACCCACGTGCCTGTGATCTTGCTCTCTGTCATCCTTGTGTATCATGTTTTGGCCTAAAGAGACTGCTAGGACTCCTAGCAGTTTCTCACCGGTGTTTGGCCAGCAGGAAGTAGAAATGGGAAGAAAAAGATGTGTTGTCTCTTTTAAGGAGACTTCCAAGAGGTCACTCACATTCTTTCTACTCATACCTAATCTATTCTTGTGGTTACACACAGCTATGAAGGGGTAGGGGAAATACAGTTTTTGTTTTGTGTTTTTTTTTACAGAGACAGAGAGAGGGATAGACAGGGACAGACAGACAGGAACGGAGAGATGAGAAGCATCAATTATTACGTGTTTGTTTTTTTTGCGCGTTGCAATACCTTAATTGTTCATTGATTGCTTTCTCATACGTGCCTTGACCGTGGGCCTTCAGCAGACTGAGTAACCCCTTGCTCGAGCCAGCGACCTTGGGCTCAAGCTGGTGAGCTTTTTGCTCAAACCAGATGAGCCCTTGCTCAAGCTGGCAACCTCGGGGTCCCGAACCTGGGTTTTTCGCATCCCAGTCCGACGCTCTATCCACTGCACCACCACCCAGTCAGGCGAGGAAATAGTTTTTAACTGGGTTACTAAAGAAAAAGGGGAGAGTGGATACTGGGTGTCAATGAGCAGTGACTGACAGAGCCAATATATGGCCTTACATTGCCTCTTCAGGACAAAGAACAACATTATGCACAAAAAGGATTCTTTTAAAAACAATTATCAAAGTTAAGAGGAAAAAAGAGCAAGCTTAACTGGGACTAAACATAGATTTGCTTAGGACAATGGACAGGAATCTTGACAAAATGGTCACTTAGGTGACTAAGTAAGCCTCTGGTTCCCTAGCTGCCCACATTCTAGCCTCTGGCCCTCAGCCTTCATCTCCCCTAACCCTCACCTCTACACAGTGAGGTTGCCATTACTGCTATGCCGATTGTACAGCTCGAGAAGCTGAAGCCCAGACCACGGAAAGAGGAGAAAAGATAGAAAATGCTGTATTAGAATTGGAGGGGTTCAATTGAAATTTAACAAGATACTAGAGTAAAGTTATGAGTTTTAATATATATTGATAGCTAAATATAGTAAATGAATATAAGTTTTAAAAATATTCAGTGACATGGCCAAACTGCCCTACAGGGCAGATAATTTTAAGATAATAAAAAATAAAACAGATAGCAAGCTTGAACCTGCTATACTATTCTCAAAAACCAGATACATCATAAAGTAATCTCCAAATGGGTTTGGACTTAATTTTTACTGTAGATCACTTCAATTAAATCTATTACAAACCTATTTCACTTGTTTCTTGAAGTAGGTGATTTCATGTAATGCGGGATACTTAGGATACTCTCTAGATTTGGCCTCCATTATTTTAGGGTCAGATAAACTGTTCTGAACTCTTTTGATCCAGCAAAGTCCCCTAAGCCATGTTGGAGTACTCCAGCTATGTTTTTAAATACATAGGAATTTATTTTTATTAATTACCCCAAAGATCCAAATATCAAGATAGTTGTTTCTACTCAACACCAAGTGACTTAAAATTAAAGACTATGAAAAACAAGAACTTTTACTTTATATATTTTGTAACTATTAGGAAAATTTAACCACAATCAGTTGTATATATAATAAAACTTGGTTATAAAGTTATAGAAAAAAAAGGATGGTATATATTACAAGGTACCTGTCATTATCAGTGGCATTTTATTTTTTATAGACCCTCTAGAGAAATCAGGAAGACTTCACAAAACATGGTGTGATGTCTACTGGTGGAGAAAGGCCATGAGGTGAGTGAAAATTGCAAAGAACTTGTTTCTAATAAGAACCCAGATTCAAAACTGAGAGCTTAGTTTAAACTAGTACTTATACTTAGTTTAAACCAGTACTTGTACTTTATTCTTGAAGTGCAAGTGTTATAAATTGCTTTGAAGAAATTTTTAACCCTTCTTTGTTTAAAACAAACAAATAAACATATTATGGGATTCCATATAATTATTAGTTAGCAGTCAGGGCTAATAGCCACCTTCTAAATTAGCCCTGTTACCTCAGAGTTTTACTGCATATCTGAATGTTTATTCATAGTATTGAGACAATAATGAACTATGTTTTAATTAAATTCTATTTTGGATGTCTTTGAGATTGCAAAAATTCCCCTAAGAACAACAAAATTTACATTAGCTAATATTTACTGAGTCCTTACTTTTTGTTAAGCTTTGTGATATAATAGTAACATGGGATAGGTAAGTATTCTCCTCATTTTACAGTTTAGGAAATATAGGTTTATAAAGGTTAAGTAAGGTTTCCAGGGTCACAAAAAGAAGTAACGCAGTGGCGATTTGAAGCTAGATGTCTCATGCACTTAAAAAAAAAATCCCACGATTAAAAAAAAATAAGATTCAAAACTAAAAAGTATACATTGTAAAACAAACAAACAATCTTGATCAAGATAGAAGAGTGTAAGTAATCTTGAAAGTCTGTCCCTCTTTACAAGCATAATCACTGTTAGTAATTTGGCATAAATTCTCTCATATCTTTTCTTTTTTCCAATGTACTCTTCATTGTATCACACTTCCTATCTACTCAAAAACATTAATGACTTAGAGGAGGTTAAGTTTACTACATATTAAATAGCATAAACATTTACCTTTAAATAATAACTGAAATGTTCATTGAGCTAACATTAGGCATCTCACTGTAGAGACTAGAGCTCACTCTCTTTCCCTTAGGGATTCATAACCTAGTGCAGTGGGCCTTGGTTTTGAGACAGAGCACATAGACTACCTGAGAGTCTGATGTGAGCACTGAACCTTCTCCCTAGAAGAAAATGAACCTAAATAAATTTTTTTTTTTGTAATTCAGGAAATTCATGGACACCCTGAGACAATATGGACCCCTGCTCTTGTAGAAGTAATATTCCTAAATTAGTAATTTAACATAAATACTAAAATAGAAGTGTGGACAAGATAGCTGCACAGAAAAGCAAGAACTTTACTGAGACATGTCAAGAAAGACAGGGAAAAGTGATACTTGCATAGAATCTTGAAGGACACAAGAAGTTTGACAGTGAGCTCAGGGTAGGGGAAGGATGTCCACTGAGGAGCAATATTTACAAAATCCAGAGGCTAGAAAGGACAGAGAACCACAAGACTTTCTTTGTAATAGGAGCCTAGTGGGTATATGAGAGCAACTAAAGATGCGTGCGCAGAACTGAGTAGAAGTCAGTCATGAAGGCAGAGATCTATTGTGTTAGGATGTTTAAACTTTAGGAGTCACTGAAGAATTTTGGTCTAGATTTTCATAGGTATATAAGAAGCCTATGATTAATGCATAATTAACTAAATGATCGAGGGAATGATACTATGGATGATAGAATAATAAATAGAGCAGAGGTAAGACCACTTGATTCAGATTTGTTGGAGGATCATTGACAAAATAATGTTATTAAAAAACCATATTACTAAAAATCAGATGGGGTTCATTGGAAGACCATTGCTTTCATGATGGAGACTGGGAGAATAAAGCTCTGAGACTGTCTTTGCAAGATAAAACTCAAAATTTGGGCAGCACACTTGTTGCCTCCTGCAGTGTCACATGCACTAGTGTCAGTCACTCAGGGTGTATCACTCCCTTCTGGTCTATACAACCCTGTACCCTCTGCTGTCCTTCAGTAACTCCTGATGGACAATGTGGTTTTCCAGTGACTCTGCTACCTGAAAAGAGTAGTAGCAGGAAGAAAGAGGGGGAAATGGGTCAGGTATACAATATTTCTCCACTGAGCATGTGTTGCTTTTATAATTTTTGTAAATTAGGTTTTAAAGTAATGTAGTTTAAACCAAGGTTTACAAATAATGTCATAGATAGTTTGTTTCTATTTGCCTATTCTTAACCTAATATACCTAACTAAAAATCCAATATTAGTCTCACCTACTTCTTGACAGTAGCTTAATAATTGAGGCAAGACTATAAAGTATCAAGGATATTTTACCTGATAATATTTATTATTCATTTAAAATTTTACCTTTCAGATGCTATAAAGGCTTTGAAGATTAAACTTGTACACATATTGTATATACAATTTTGTATGATGTATCAAAAAAAAATTTTTTTTTTTCTGAAGCTGGAAACGGGGAGAGACAGCCAGACAGACTCCCGCATGCGCCCAACCGGGATCCACCCGGCACGCCCACCAGGGGCAGCGCTCTGCCCACCAGGGGGCGATGCTCTGCCCCTCCGGGGCGTCGCTCTGCCGCGACCAGAGCCACTCTAGCGCCTGAGGCAGAGGCCAAGGAGCCATCCCCAGCGCCCGGGCCATCCTTGCTCCAATGGAGCCTTGGCTGCGGGAGGGGAAGAGAGAGACAGAGAGGAAGGAGGGGGTGGGGGTGGAGAAGCAAATGGGCGCTTCTCCTATGTGCCCTGGCCGGGAATCGAACCCGGGTCCCCCGCACGCCAGGCCGACGCTCTACCGCTGAGCCAACCGGCCAGGGCCTGTATCAAAAAAATTTTAATACAAAAAAGTATTTGAACTTTGCCAGTGGATAGTGCTCTAGAAGATTTCTCCATCTATATGTTTAGATAGTGAACTTTTGTTAAATTTACAATTTAGGTGAAATAGCATTACTTTATCCTGTTTGCCTTTTCTAGTTCATTAATTTTAAAAAACGTATCTCCTTGCTATTAATATGAATAATCTTCTGTGTTGTTTTCTTTTCCCCCCAGATTTATTGAAGTATAACTGGTATATAAAATTATAAGATATTTAAAGCATGCAATGTGCTGATTTGATATACATTGTGAAAGGACTCCCCCATCAAATTAAATCATCCATCACCTCACATATTTACTTTTCTTTGTGTGTGAGAGAACACTTAAGTTCTACTCTCTTAACAAATTTATATTATAAAAAGCAGTTTGTTTAACTAAGGCCACCATGTTATACATTAAATCTTCAACTTAGTCTTCTTATAACTGACAGTTTGTACCCTTTTACCAACTTCTCCCTATTGTTGTTTTCTTTAGGGGAAAAATAATTAATTATAAACATCTTTTGGAATTTGATTGTCAACTTCAACTTGTGTTGAGTGTCCACTGAAAAGAGTTCCTAATTTACATCAAATTATAATTCTCAGCAGGGAAAAATACTAATACTATGGTATAAGAATGTAGTAAGAAAGAGATTGACTAATGATGACTTGGAGGATCAGGGAAGGCTTCATAGAGAAGGGGGTGCTTGAACTGAGGAGGTGCCTTGAAGGATGAGAAATATTTCATTACTTAAGGAAAGACATTTGAAGCATAGGGGATGGGAGAAACAAATGAAGAGAGGCCACGTGTTTGATGAAATGCATGAACTGTGATCAGCTACATACCTGTCATATACAATGATTACTAAAAGTTTTATTTGGAATACTATAAAACGGGAGACAGATTAAGTAAGTCCAATTAGTCCAGTCATTAGCTGTTACAAGTATCAAAATCATATCAGCTAATGTCTGACTTGCTACAGGGGAACATGGGGACTGCTACCCAGGCAGTCTTTCCAAGGTTCAGGAGAAGAGTGGCCTCAGAGATACAGTGAGGTAGCGATTTGCAGAGCTGATGAGCTGGAATTAGTGAGAAGGAGCTCCAGAGACATAAAATTAAGTTCCCATATATAGAGCTGGATCAAGAGACACAAGACAAGATAAAAGTCTGGCACTTATTCAAATGAATTTTCTGATCAATATAGTGCTGATACAGTTTTTCCCTTTCACATTTCTAGGGCTCTTTTAGTACCTCTCATAGATTGGTGCATTAGCACCTCCTTAATCCAGCTCTAACCCCATTTTCAGGCCTAATATTGCTAAAGAGTTGATTGCTGGGGGCTCCCTTGCTCCCCATAGCTGGGTTGAGACTTCTGCTATGGGTGCAAGTTAATGATTATGACTCCTGCAGGGGTCACCAGTGCCTGCACTGCACTCACCTCTGAGCTGGTGAAGTTTATCATATGGTCAGAACAGAGAAGTTTATCATATGGTCCCTACAGTTGAAGACCTTTGAATCTAGACCCCTCAGGAGGACCCATTGTTTGCTTTTTCTTTTATCTCAATTAACCTTAGGCTAGCATTTCCAGCTCTGTCCTAGGCAAAATTGCAAAGCATAGTAATAATCACTACCAGATACTCATAACCACACCAGAAACTGAGCTAATCAGACTCTTTGAGAAGTTACGTAATTTTCCTAAGATCAACCAACTGTTTAAATCGTGAAGTTGGGATTTGAACCTATGTCTTCCATGTCAAAGCTCAGATTCTCCATCCTGTGCCCTATTGTCACCTAGCTTGGGTCTCAGCATTGCTCCTACCTAGCTAAACTGTTAGCTGACAACAGAATGACATGTATTAAAAAAAGATCTTCAAGATCCAAAGGAACAAAGGTATAGTGTTGGTGACAGGCAGAGAGGCTGATATATCTGGGTGAGGGGCCTGATCTGACAGCCACTTTATTCCACTTATTTATGAGGCCCACCTCACTGAGATTAAAATGGTGTTATCAAATTCTGTAGTTACATATTTTTATAAGGAATTGGGACTTTATAGTGAGCCATTTTATTATTTTTGTCAAAACAGGAGTTTATCAGCTTAAGTCACTTAGTTTCTCAACCTTTTTCTTTATTTGTGAAGTGACTGGCTGGTGTCTATGTAATCTTTCTTTACCATTGTATGCTGAATCTTTATATTATAAGTAGTTCTGGTGGGTATGGTTTGGGTTGGTTTGATCTGGTCTTTCCAAACTATGATAAAAATTCATTTATTTATTCAACACCTATTTATTTGGTGCCTCTATGATTCTAAACATTCTAATTTAACATTGTAATGACTTTTCAAATCTATGGCATCTACTTTTTATTCAATGTCTGCCAATGGGATTATGGTCATTATTAGCAGGAAATTTAAAAAGTTATGACAACTGAATTTACAAAATTTTGAGAAGTAGGGATCTGTTTTGCATGTAAACTTTGCATTCATGTTTACAGTATTTCTCTCTTCAGCTTCATAAACCACAGGCTAGAGCAGGGGTCTCAAACTCAACTCAGCATGTGGGCCGCAGAGCAAGATCACAGCCGTTCAGCGGGCCACACTAGGTCTACAAAAGGCAACTGTTACGCAACACTTTTCTCACTGCAGTTGAAAACAAAAAAAAATCAGTACAACAAGCACAATCGTACATGCAGTTTACTCAGTGTCACAAAATGACCAGAAACTGTAGTTCGCATCACAACTGCTGTTAACTAAGCTAATATCTAGCTAGGATGCTAGAGAAATGAAAAATACAAGTAGGCCCCTAGGCTTACTTAATTTTATCCAAAATATTTTGAACTTTGTGGATTAGTCTGAGGGCCGCACAAAATTGTTCAGCGGGCCGCATGCGGTCCACGGGCCGCAAGTTTGAGACCCCTGGGCTAGAGGAAGAACCAGAGCGGAATAATGTGTGGGAAGGAGTTACAGACTCAAGGACTAGGCAGGAAATACAGTTTACAAAGGGGTGGTTCTTGTTTATTTTTATAGATTCATCATGCATCTACTGGTTCATTCACTGCCCATCACATAGTTTCAAAGACTGAGAGCAGGGAAGGAGCGTGACTCCCCCCAAAACGGATGGCAGACACCACAGGCCAAAAGCACGTCCTCAGAGTGTTTAAGCGAGAGAAGTGGGCAAGAAGTGAGGTTTCTTAGGTGTTTTCCACAATGGGTGAAGGAAGAAAAGGATTGACTTTCTCCTTAATCTAAAACATTAGAATTGATATATTGACTCTATATCATATAAATAAGGCTAAACCATTGCAGATCACCCTATTTTATGACCTGTAACTCTGAAAATGCCCTGTAGGGCCATCAAAGAGCATTAAATTACACTCTCCCTCAGTCTGGATTTCCTGTGGCCCGATTCTTCCTTCCTTAGTCTCTACATCCATGACTATTGATTACCAAGATTACCAGCTTTTTAGGTAAAAAACATTAATTATTAATACCTAAGACCTAATAATTAGAGGAGTATGTGCTAGTTACCATTGACATTGTTTGGCAGGTTTATCACAGTGGTCAACAAACTCTGATTAAGTTTCTACTCCATGTGAGAACACAGAATGAGCCCCAGTGATACTAAGAGGTGGGGAAGATAGCCCTTTTCCTCAAGAAGTTTATAACTTATTTAGAAAATAAGATTGTTTATGTAAGATAAATAGCAGTGAAGAATTGTGGCTTGAGTTTCAATTGAGTTCTATAGATATTCCAAGAAAGGAGGGACAATTTCCTATTGCAAAAGGACAGTTCCAGAGAGGAGCAGGACTGAGTTAGACTTTGGGGAATGAGGAAGGATTTGACAATTGGAGTGGGGTGGAGAGGGAAGATCAGGTAGCAGAGAATGTGAGAGGTAAGGTAGAAATGCAACTGGTGAATCCAACTCAGGAGGCTGGAATGCCTCCTACATATTGGAAATGGGTTGGAGAGGAAGGTCAGGGGCGTTGTAGAGGAATTTGAGGCTTATATTATTTTTTGGGAAGTGAGTTCTTCAAGTTTTTTTTGTTTTTTTTTTTAGCAGGATTTAAGTGATATTTAAAGGAGAATAATCTAGTAACAGTATAGAAGAGGTGACAATTAAAAGGTATGGGAGAGGCCCTGGCCGGTTGGCTCAGCGGTAGAGCGTCGGCCTGGCATGCAGGGGACCCGGGTTCGATTCCCGGCCAGGGCACATAGGAGAAGCACCCATTTGCTTCTCCACTCCCCCCTTCCTCTCTGTCTCTCTCTTCCCCTCCCGCAGCCAAGGCTCCATTGGAGCAAGGATGGCCCGGGCGCTGGGGATGGCTCCTTGGCCTCTGCCCCAGGCGCTAGAGTGGCTCTGGTTGTGGCAGAGCGATGCCCCAGAGGGGCGGAGCATCGCCCCCTGGTGGGCAGAGCGTGGCCCCTGGTGGGCGTGCCGGGTGGATCCTGGTCGGGCACATGCGGGAGTCTGTCTGACTGTCTCTCCCCGTTTCCAGCTTCAGAAAAATACAATAAATAAATAAATAAATAAATAAATAAATAAAAGGTATGGGAGAAATTTGAGAAACTTCTATAAAGCAAGACTCAGAAGGATTTCACTAGTGGTGGTCTGTAGGATGAAGAGATCATTTTGAGGTCTTGAGCTTGAGTCAGTGATGTTAGAGACTGAGGTAGGGAAACCTGAAGGGGGGCCAAGGTAGGGTAAAAACGACCCATAAATTTAAACAGGTTGAGTTCCAGGGGACCATGGAACAGCCAAGTGAAAATATTTATTGGAAAGAAATTCAACCAGGGTTATGCATTTAGGAGAAAAAATATCAAAAGAACATACATTTCCCCCTCTTCCCTTAAATACAGACCTGAATAGTAAAAAGTAGCTAAAACCACATAGTGGAAGAATTTGTAATTAGGATTGTGAACTGCTTAGCATAATTTCAGTTTGGGGTACAGTGGTTTATTTTTGTTTTGGGGTTATGCTTTTTTAGATTGAACAAAAGAACAGTGATGGAAGGCTCTGGGGACTGGTATGTGGAGATGCCTTGCTAGATGTGAGCCTTGGCAGTCTAGAGCTGCAGAGACATTGAGAGCCTTCTCACACCAGAGATGAGGTGAGAGCCGAGAGAGGGTGCTGGCTCTCTCACAGCCCTGCAGTGGGTGCAAAGTCAGGCTGGACCTCAGTCCAGTGTTCTTTCCTACCCTCCACTTTGCCAGACAGCTGGTACACTACCTTCCTGACTCTTTGGGGAACACTTGTACCTAGTTCTTTAGTAGGAAGCCTGAGAAAAATATTCACAGATTGCATTATCTAAAGCAAAGTAGATGGCTTAAGAAGAAGGCTAAGTATGCAGTAGGAAAGGATAGGAACAATGTGGGTGCACCTTGGTAGACTGTGGGTGCACCTTGGTAGACTGACTTGCCCTCAGGAAAAGAAACTGTTTTCTACAATAGTAACATCAAAACAAGATAAAATGGGCATAGGCTACATCAGATGATTCCCTGCCAATATGCTTACTCAGCCCTAGAATGGATTTCAAATGAAGCTGTTTAGAGTTGTTCCATATGTACTTTTAAAGGTTCTGAAGAACAGGATTGCTATCCTACTAGCTGGGATGGGAGGAATCTGTAATTCAATCTGGAGGTAGAAGGATGGATCATTTCTACATTTTATTTACTTATTCTTGTCCTTTTTCCAAAAAGGAAATTAAAAGAATGCAACAAGAGATTTAGGAGTCAGAATATAGCTTCTTTGCAAAACCATCCTCAATATTATCTGGTCTCTTGATGGAATATTTCTATACCTTTCTTCATGTGCCAGTTTCCAGATGTGGTAAAAAACCACTCATTGGTTGGGTTCAGTATGTTTTAGCATTAGGGAGGTCACATAAGAAATAGGCTAAAGTTATAAAGAAAATAAACTAATGAGGAATTTTTCATTGATCAATAAAAATGTTGAGTATATTTCTCATATGTAGGTTACTGTGCCATTGAACTCAACTAATAATTGGTTACAAGTTACAGTATCCCTAACGGGGATACATGACTGTTGAGGAAAATGGCCAAGGCAGGCTTTTGAAGGGTATGAAACAGAGGGCAGAGGGTTTTAAGGGAGAGGACCTGCCTTACAGGGACTGACATTCCCAGGTACAAATGCATGTGATGGGGACGGTGGGTGGACTAGCTCTATAGGAAAAATGCTGTTGTTTTACTGGCAAGAGAGCATTGCTGACCCTTGTCAATGGTGCATAGGCTGTGGGCTCTTCTTTTTTTTGTGTATGTGACAGAGACAGAGAGAGAGTCAGAGAAAGGAACAGAGAGGGACAGACAGACAGGAAGGGAGAGAGATGAGAAGCATCAATTCTTTGTTGTGGCACCTTAGTTGTTCATTGATTGCTTTCTCATATGTGCCTTGACTGGGGGGCTCCAGCTGGGCTAGTGACCCCTTGCTCAAGCCAGTGACCTTGGGCTCAAGCTAGCGACCTTGGACTTCAAGTCAGTGACCTTTGGGCTCAAGCCAGTGACCATGGAGTCATGTCTATGATCCCACGCTCAAGCCAGCTACCCTGTGCTCAAGCCGGCAACCTTGGGGTTTTGAACCTGGGTCCTCTGTGTCCCAATCTAACACTTTATCCACTGCACCACCATCTGGTCAGGGTGTGGGGCTATTCTGACTGAGGTTATAGGTTTGCAGGGCTTGTCTATGATTCCCAACCTCTGGAGTCTTTGTTCACTAGGAGGTAGTGAGAAATTACAATCATTCTGAAGACTGGATTTTACTCTATTCTCCTTTCTAGCAGTCCTGAAACTGCCAAAGGCAGATCCAAATTGGATTCATCTGAACTATGAAAAAGATTCTCCCAGGAGAGAAAGCAGTAACCTGGTTTTCCCTCTCCCCTAAAAAAAGGTTTTGGTGACTGATGATCTATTTCACAAGATATTACTAATTCAGCCTCGTGATTCCGACCTTGTGGGTCCTGCAACTGCCTGTGCAGGAGGAATACTTCCTGAGGACTACCCCTCTGCAAATTAGGGTCACTCCCAGGGCTGCAGGGAGCTTCCTCTGGAGCTCAGTGCTCTTTCCTTTCAAAATTCCCTGGGGGGCCTTTCTTGCCTTTCACTCTCTTCCCTCTCTTCCACTCAGGACTGACCACTAACCTAGTGAAAATAAGGTGACAGTCACTCTACCGATTTATGTATTTTTGAAGTAGGTATCTACCTTGTAGTGAGGCAACACTGTGCTCTGCCTCTTGTATGGAGTGTCTCTGAGAAGCTCTTAACTTTTACTCAGAAGAATCCAGGAGAGAACCTATTTGATGGGCTGAAATGAAAGTGAGTCACACCAGGATTAGAAAAGAGGGACTGATAAACAACTAAAGTGAAGCAACTATGAGTTGGTGCTTGTCATTCTCCTCCCCCCCCTCCCCTTCCTTTCTCTATCTCTCTGTCAAAAAATAAATTTAAATAAAACCAAGCAAGCAAGAGAGAGAGAGAAAGAGAGAGAGAGAGAGAGAAGGAAAAGAGAAAAGAAAAGGAAAGGAAAGGAAAGGAAAGGAAAGGAAAGGAAAGGAAAGGAAAGAAAAGAAAAGAAAAGAAAAGAGGGACTGAGCACATCTTCCTGACCAGACACAGGCTCACAAATCAGGTTCTGACACATTGTGTATGTGAATAAATTAAATGGGTCAAAAGAGCCTCTGGAAGTAATATGGTCTGAAACTTTTGATACATTTTGATGTCTTAAATGAGGAATTCTTAAATTTAAAATAATTATGTCTAGTCAGCAGGTTGTTTTTTTGTTTGCTGGTGATCTTTTTTTCTGAATAATGTTGACACATAGAAAAAGCAACCTATCCTGACTGATACTATTAGGTAATGAAAAAGAATGAACCTGAGTGTCGGCCTGGCGTGCGGGGGACCCGGGTTCGATTCCCGGCCAGGGCACATAGGAGAGGCGCCCATTTGCTTCTCCAACCCCCCCCTCCTTCCTCTCTGTCTCTCTCTTCCCCTCCCGCAGCCAAGGCCAGAGTGACGCCCGGAGGGGCAGAGCATCGCCCCCTGGTGGGCAGAGCGTTGCCCCTGGTGGGCGTGCCGGGTGGATCCTGGTCGGGCGCATGCGGGAGTCTGTCTGACTGTCTCTCCCCGTTTCCAGCTTCAGAAAAATACAAAAAAAAAAAAAAAAAAAAAAAAAAAAGAAAGAAAAGAATGAACCTGGCAGTGGAATAGCGGTAGGAGGATCTCTGTTTGTCCACATGTTGACATGAACCTCTGTGGCTCCTGAGCTATGGAATTCTCACTCTCTGTGCTTTGCCCTTTTCTCACTAGCTCTGGGCACTCTGAGGTTGCTGGCAATGGTGGCACATCTGTTAAAATTACTATATTTGGTGTGGGACCATTTGTTAGGAAATCCTGCTCTCTCTTGGTCTTCAAGCCCAATAGTAGGCACAGGGATATATTTCTGCCAGTGAAACTTTACTTGATACAATAAAATGGGATGGTTGGGGTTTTTTTTCCAGCAAAAATGATCTCCAGGCTAAAATCTTTCTATATTTCCCAGTAGTTCTTTTTTGCTTATGTGAAGCACAAGTGGTAAAAAGCATGTTTCTCTTGCTGTATATTGGGTGAGTATTCAATTCACTTCCACAAACGTTTGTTGAACACATGCCCAGAATGGGGCCATGGGCTGGGGTTACAAAGAGGAAGAAAACATCCCCTTTGCTTCAAAGGGGCTCATAGTCTGGTGAGGGAACCACAGGCAGTTAACTAAGGATAGGACTGGATGGGATGAGACTAGATGGGATGAGATGAGATGGGACGGGACGGGATAGGATGGGACAGAACTAGATGGGATGGGACTGGATGGGATGGGATGGGACAGGTTGGGACGGGATGGGATGGGACGGGATGGGACGGGACAGGATGGGAAGGGATGGGATGGGACAGGATGGGAAGGGATGGGACGGGACAGGATGGGAAGGGATGGGACGGGACAGGATGGGAAGGGATGGGATGGGATGGGACTGGATGGGATGGGATGGGACGGGACGGGATGGGATGGGACAGGTTGGGACAGGACGGGATGGGACGAGATGGGATGGGACGGGATGGGATGGGACGTGATGGGACAGGATGGGATGGGATGGAAAGGGATGGGATGAGGTGAAAGCCTTATGACATGGCACAGTGGCAGGTGTCTCCCACTTTCTAGCAATACCCACATTTGAGAAAAGGTCAGCAAGAGGCTGACATAAGGACCAAGGATCATTTTCAAAATAAGACTACTTAGTGTTTAGGATGTCTTGTGGCATAGACCTTTTTCAATTTTTAAATTTATTGCCTTTGCCATTTTTAAATTGCTATTTTTTCAAGGGTGATTTGATTGTACATTTATTTGGAAGGAGATATAAAAAGTTACATTATCATTGAGGTATCCTTACTTTAAACATTTGCATACATGCCTATGTATTGTGAAATTTGTCATTTTTTCCTATCATTTTGTTTGTAAGGGTCACACTGTGCCCTCTGCTTTCCTGCATTATGTTGATTAACAAATTTATATGAATAGATTTGTAAGTACCAACTCATTTTTATATTATAGAACAAACTCTACTGGCCATAGTGTTGTATTTTTGTTTTCTGATATTTTATTTAGAATATTTCTGTATTTATTTAGGCTATCATAGAGTACATTTGGTACCAGAAGCTCATAGAATAGGTTTAGTAAAATTTACATATAACCTATATTCTGTGGTATGGATTAAGTAACAGCACAGTCATTGTCATTGATAGAAACTTCTTATTTTATTACACTGTGTGATATCCTATTCTGGGGGTAGAGATTTGACACCACTCTTTCAATATTCTATAGATAGTTATTCTAGTTGACTTTTCAGTTTTTTTTTTCTTTCTTTCTTTTTTTTTTTTTTTGACTTTTCAGTTTTTAAAACAGAATCAATTTATGTTCAGAAATTTGTTTTCAAAAAAACTGTCCATTTCATCCAACTTTAAAAAATTATTGGCAATAAGTTGCAAATAGAATTTTTAAAAATAATATTTCATAGCTTGTGAATCTGTGGTTACATCTCTCTGGTTTTGTCCTATTTTGTGTTCTTTCTCTTTCTCTCAATCTCCCTTTCTCACCACACTTACCAGAACTTTTGTCATTTTATTAATCCACTTACCCTGTTTTTTCAGATAGCTATCAGATCCCATGTAGAAATAGATATATTTTTAATGGCAATAAAAGTGGATCCTTATGCTATAGTGCTTTGGAGTCCTGTGGCATGAAACAGTTTATTTAAAGAAATAGCATAATAGAAAAAATAATGGTCTTACTTGGAGCTACTTTCTATATAACTCTGCGTAAATAATTGTTCAAACTCCAGTTTCCATCATATGAAACGAATGATAACGTGTCCTGCCTGCTGCACAGCTTTGAGGCAGTGACCAGGTGAGGTAAGGTGTGTGTGTGTGTGTGTGTGTGTGTGTGTGTGTGTGTGTGTGTATGCCTGAAAACTATAACACATGCAATAAAAGATCATGAAATCTGCTATTTCATTAAATATATATTGCTTCTAGGGTACAGAAAACAACAACAATCCCTTTCATAATTAATAAAAGCATTTTCTACATCATACGGATCAGACTTTCCTCTGTGAAAACGTTTGCAGGATTTGTCCTGATGAATCACTTTAGTTTCAGGGGAAAGTATTTCCTCATTACCCTCCCCCCAACAGAAAAAGTTCTCATTCTACTAAATTAGAAATGTGCACTAAAGACCCATTCAATAAAGGACATGGAAATGGAAATTAACTCAAGTCTGCTTTCAATTAATTTCAATTCCCCAAAGTGCCAAACTTTCCTTTTCTGTCACAGCAGTAATTGGAAAGTAATAGAAAATCCTAACTTTCTGTAATTTTATGCCTGTATGCGTGTGTGGGGTATACATTCTAGGTCAGTGTGGGGGAGGGTCAGGAAATTTTTGGTATTCTTTAGGTTTGTATTAACTCTATTAACTTTATTATTTGAATTAATTCTATAAAAATTAGACAATATCTTCTTAGGTTAATGTTTCAACATCCCTATTTCTCTATTGCAATAATTTTCAAACCTTTGCTTTCAAGCAGCAGAAACTGATTTCAAAAAGAAATCTTTCCCCAAAAGCTGCAGAATGTGAAACAGCCAAGACCAGAGAGACTGACTGAAGGAAATGGGAAGGGAGGCCCAGAACCCCACCAGCGGGGTGGCCTTCTCCCCGTTCCCAATGCAGGCTCAAAAAAGCCTGAGGACTTCGAAGAGCACAGACTGAAAACTATTGCTCTATAGAATGATCAGGCATGGCTTAGAGCCTAACTGGCTTTTTCTAAAAAATGTAACTATTTTACCAAGGGTCTGTCCAGGCCCAGATGGGTGTTTTTAGAGGCTATCACAGCTACTGTATGTAGAGATGAAAAGAAAGGAGGAAGGATGAGGAGGAACAGGAGTCAAAATAACTGGAGGAGAGGAAAGTGGCAGCATCTGCTGCTTATTTATTCAAAGGTGGGCAATGATTGAAAGAATGTGAAGGGCGGAGGAAAGAATTACTGAGCTCAGAGAGGGGGGATTCCCATAGAAAACTAAGAGCCAACTACAGGTATCATCTCACAGGGAATTTCATAATGTAATAAGGCTCTTTTCACAAAGTCTTACATATTGTAATATGTTTCCTTGTAATCCTGTTGTTGTTCTCCCTTTTAAAATGTACTTTTTTTTTCTTCTTTTGCAAGTGAGAGGAGGGGAGATAGAGAGACAGACTCCCACATGCACCCAGACCAGGATCCATTAGGCAACCCCCATCTGGGGCCAATGCTCTGACCATCTTGGGCCATGCTCCCAACCAAGCTATTTTTAGTGCCTGAGGTGGAGGCTCCTTGGAGCATTCCTCAGTGCCCAGGGCCACTCAAACCAATTGAGCCATGGCTGTGGGAGAGGAAGAGAGAGAATGAGAGAGAGAGAGAGAAGGGGAAAGGGAAAGGGTAGAGAAGCAGATGGTCACTTCTCCTGTGTGCCCTGATCAGGAATCAAACCCAGGACATCCACATGCCAGGCCAATGCTCTATCGCTGAGCCAACCAACCAGGGTTAAAATGTACCTTTCAGTATATGTTACTCATTAATAAGATCATACTCTTCAAATGTGTAAGTCTTTACTGGAAACCTAGCCGAAGGAAACGATGTCTTAAATATGAGGGGGGGGGAAAGCTATATTTAAAAATATTCATTATAATGAAAAACAGAAAACTATCCTAATATTCAATAATTGGGGAGGAAAAAAGTGACAAATTTCTCAAACAACTATTTTTCATTATTTAAATATAATAATTGTGCAATAATTGGGAGAAAGCCAGGAGTGATAAAAGCACCAGTTTTGAAATCACAGAGACCTGAGTTCCAACTCTGACCCCCTCTGCCATTTCCTATCTGTGATCCTGGGTATATTATTGCCTCATTTTTCTAGGCCTAAATATTCTCATCTATAAAATGAGGGTAATGATAGCTACCAAACAGGATCAATATAAAGGTTCAATTAAATATGATGATATAAATAAAATATGAAGTGTAGTGCATGGCACAAAGCAGCTGTTCAGTAAATATTAATTCCCTCTCTTCATTCCATATATAGTGCCCAGAGAGATGTTTATGCTCTGTCAACACATTTGTTGACAAAGTTAAAAAAATACATGATTTCCTAGGAAAATAATAACTCATGAACATAAGTGCAAACATATTTAAATATTAACAAACAGAACCCAGCAATGTATCAAAAGAACTATATCCTATAATGAAGCAAATATTCAAGGAATGTAAAGTTGATTCAATATCAAGGAATCAGCATAATTCATTACAATAATGAGTTAAAAGAGAAAAAATAGTTCTATTAATAACTACTTGTCAATAACTGCTAAAAGGGTTAATAAAATACAATATGCATTCTTAATAGTATATTTTAGTAAAATAGAACCAAAAAGAAATCATTTAAGAATGACAGAGATTATTTACCAAAGATAGCAAATATTCTGAATGACTGCAAATCCATTTACATTAAAAACACAAAATGGATAATGATGTCCATTGTCACCATTATTAGAAAACATTATTCTGGAAGCTCTAGCAAATACAATAAAATAGGACAGGAAAATAACCAGTATAAGTATTTGAAAATAAGATAAAAATCACCCAGAAAACAAAAAAAAATATTTATTTTAAAAATCTTCTCTGATTAAGGAATTTAGTAAGGCCACAGAATATAAAAGAAATATACTAAAAAATAGAGACTACAAAAACCAGCTAGAAATGAAAGCAAAAAAATGCCATTCAAAATAGCAATAAAAATTATAAAGTACTTAAGAACAAATTTCACAGGAAAAGTACAGGATTTTTAAGAAGAAATATGAAATCTGACCCAGACAAATGGAAAGAACTATATACTCTTGGGTGACTAGAATCAATGTAAAAATTTTCCCATATTAATATATAAATCTACTTCAATTCTATGAGAATACTATCAATAGTTTTTTTTGTAATGGATAACAATCTTTTTTTTTATTTTTTTATTTATTCATTTTAGAAAGGGGAGAGAGAGGGAGAGAGAGAGAGACAGAGAGAGAGAAGGGGGGAGAAGCTAGAAGCATCAACTCCCATATGTGCCTTGACCAGGCAAGCCCAGGGTTTCAAACCGGCGACCTCAGCATTCCAGGTTGATGCTTTATCCACTGCACCACCACAGGTCAGGCATGGATAACAATCCTGGTGTTCATTTATTCATATGAAAAATAAATGTCAGGTAAAGCAAATTATAAAAAAGAATATTAGTTGATTTGTTCTGCAAAATAGTTTTAAAACACTATAATTTTTGGTTTTGATAAGGATATTGAACACTCCCTCACCCCATATATAAAAACAAATTTCAGGTGAATTAAACACTTAAGAATGAATTTTAAAAATTAGAAGAAAATTTAGAAAATTATATATTAATAAATTGGGGCTGCAGAGAATTTTAAATCAACCCAACAAACATAGAAATATTGAAGGAAAAAGATCTGTCTGACTTTATAAATTTAAAATGTTCCAGCCTGACCCGGCGGTGGTGCAGTGGACTGGGACATGGAGGACCCAGGTTCAAAACCCCGAGGTTGCCAGCTTGAGTTGGGCTCATCTGGTTTAAGCAAGGCTCATCAGCTTGAGCCCAAGGTTGCTAGCTTGAACAAGGGGTCACTCGCTCTGCTATAGCTCCCCGGTCAAGGCACATATGAGAAAGCAATCAATGAACAACTAAGGTGCCACAACAAAAAATTGATGCTTCTCATCTCTCTCCCTTCCTGTCTGTCCCTACCTGTCCCTCTCTCTCTATCTCTGTCACAAAAATAAAATAAAATAAAGAAAGAAAATGTGCTAATAGCCAAATTGACCACAAAGTCAAAAGACAATAAAAAGATGGAACAAATATTCAAAATTCATATGACACATAGAGATTTAATCTCTATTATATAAAAGCTGTTACTAATTGATAAGGAAAGGGCAGATGACCCAATAGAAAACTATGCAAACAAGGAATAGATAATCACAGAAGAACACATGTAAGTGCCCAGTAAATATATATAGTGATGCTTGATAGCACTGGCAATCAGCAAAAGTGGCTATGAAATATCACTTGTCACCATCTGACTGGCAAGAACTTAAAAGTGTTAATATCCACTATTAGCATAAAAAAAGGTACTCAGGCAATATTCTTGGAGGAAATGAGAACAATTACAGCGTTTTGGAAAGCAACCCAGCCATACCTATTAAAACCCCACACAAAGAAAGCACTAATATGTAAGGTGCTATGTGTACCAACCTGTTTGTTACGACACTGTTTGCAGTGGCAGAATAATGGAAAGAAGGGAGATGTACATCAATACAGAATGCTTAGCATAGGTCATTCATACCATGGATATCATGCAGCCATTAAAAATAGACTGTTAGCCTGACCAGGCAGTGGCGCAGTGAATAGAGTGTTGGACTGGGACACAGAGGATCCAGGTTCAAGACCGCGAGGTCACCAGCTTGAGCGCAAGCTCATCTGGCTTGAGCAAAAAGCTCACTAGCTTGGACCCAAGGTCGCTGGCTCGAGCAAGGGGTTACTCGGTCTGCTGAAGGCCCGCAGTCAAGGCACATATGAGAAAGTAATCAATGAACAACTAAGGTGTCACAATGAAAAATTGATGATTGATGCTTTTCATCTCTCTCCATTCCTGTCTGCCTGTCCCTATCTATCCCTCTCTCTGACTCTCTCTCTGTCCCTGTAAAAAAAAAAAAAAAGACTGTTAGATCTAGTCCAATTAATATGTAAAGATGGCCACAATGTATTATTAAATGAGAGAGACAAGATGCAAAGATGCAGAGGTATAGTATGAACTACATTGACAGTCCCACCCCATATATGCTTGTTCTGTGTGTATGTTTGTATGTAATTATATAAGGATAAAGAAAAAAAACGGAAGGATATCAGCAGATAGTTAACATTGACTGGAAATGGGGAGGAATACTCATACCTGTGCTCAAATGGCCACAATAAAAATAACATGAGTAATAACAACCTAATTTTAAGAAAGTAAATTGCTTATGCTATAATATAGGTGGAAAAGTAGATACAAAATTATAGGTAGGCTTCATTAACTTTTTTTTTTTTTTTTTTAATTTATTCATTTTTAGAGAGGAGAGGGAGAGACAGAGAGAGAGAAGGGGGGAGGAGCTAGAAGCATCAACTCCCATATGTGCCTTGACCAGGCAAGCCCAGGGTTTCAAACTGGCGACCTCAGCATTTCCAGGTCGACGCTTTATCCACTGCGCCACCACAGGTCAGGCTTCATTAACTATTATATAAAGCATTCAAGAGAAAAAAGATTGGCAGGCAATACAATCAAATTATCATGATGGTTGTTTAAGTAAAGGCATTGTAGTTGTTTTTTTCCTCTAGATTGTTCACATTTTCTTTAATGTAGTTTTTTAAAAATTTTTGATTTAAATAAATAAAATAAAAATGCTAATTCACTTTTTGTGTTAACCATATACTTTTTATTATGTCTTGAAATCAGTGACCATATATATATATGAGCTTGATGATGTCTTGGCTTTGAAAATGTGTATTTATATTTCATCTGATATATAAAGGAGTTTTTGGTTTATTTTCAATTAATTGTACATTAGATAACTAAATCCTAACAAAATAATTATCCATAAAAACATGAGTGTACATATTTCAAGATCCCCCCCCCCCCCAACAGTAACTGAAATCACTTCTAACAGTAATTTTCAAAGCAGTGTGGCTTTGTGGGCAGGTCATGTCACTTCCCCCTTCTAGGCCTCAGTTGCTTCACATATAAATAAAGAAGTTGGATGAACTAATATTCTTGGGCCTTTTGGCTCTAATATTCTGTGAATTAATTACATTAATCAGGGAATGCATTAAATACAAATAAATGAGCAATTGCTAAGAAGAAAGTTTTCCTTTTAGTAATGCTTATATCAGCTGTGAAAGGCGTTTATATAGCTAAGGAAGATGTCCTACCCTGACATAACTTTCATGCTCACATGAAAAATGTGCGAGATTCTAAATAGCACATAACCTTGAGTTTCTTTATCTCCCTCATTTATAACTATGTAGCTGTTGATCAATGCTCTTTCATCTATGTGTACCCTCCTGCTCCTGCCAACTTATTATTTTGCTTTATTGACCTCAATATGTGAAAGTTTATTTCTAATTTCTTGAGGTATAACTTACACAGGATAAACACACCCAATTAAAATGTACATTTTGATGAGTCTTATGCCTCTATATAATACCACAATTAAGTAGAACATTTCTATCACCCTAAAGAGTTCCCTGTATTTTTTGCCAGTAAAACCCCCACTTCCTGCCCTAGGCAACTACTAATCTGCATTTGGCACCATAGATTCATATGCCTTTTCTAGACTGTGAACAAAGTTTTGTGTTTTTTCAGTTTTGGATGGCATTAATATATTTTGATGGTTCCAATGACGGTTCTTAGTTGCAAGCAGCAGAAAACAATTCTGGCTGATTTTAGTAGGAAGGGAATTTGTTGAAAGGATATAAGCAGCCTATAGAATTGCTGGGAGACTGGTGAACCAAGCTTAGGATTATGTGGCCAGCACAATGCCCCCAAACATACGGTACAGTTGTTCTGGTGAGGAAAGCACCAAAAGCAGTTGTTTGAGTTCCCTGAATTGTCTTAGGAACTTCTTGTATTTCTTAGAAAGTAAAATGTATATCAAGTATATTTGCCTCAGGAAATCCTGCAACTGCTTGTGTCAATTGGAATGTATGCATCTGAGTAGCATATCCTAGATCAGGGGTCCCCAAACTTTTTACACAGGGGGCCAGTTCACTGTCCCTCAGACCGTTGGAGGGCCGGACTATAAAAAAAAAACTATGAACAAATCCCTATGCACACTGCACATATCTTATTTTAAAGTAAAAAAACAAAATGGGAACAAATACAATATTTAAAATAAAGAACAAGTAAATTTAAATCAACAAACTGACCGGTATTTCAATGGGAACTATGCTTCTCTCACTGACCACCAATGAAAGAGGTGCCCCTTCCGGGAGTGCAGCGGGGGCCGGATAAATGGCCTCAGGGGGCCGCATGTGGCCCGTGGGCCATAGTTTGGGGACCCCTGTCCTAGATCATGTGTCAATTATGCCTTAGCTGCAAGGGAAGCTAGGAGAACCTGGTACTTTCAGCCCTTACTGTGGGAGGCATCTGATCAAGCCTTATAAGATTTTAATTTTAACACTTTCCCCAGTCATTGAAAAATTCTAGATGGTTAAAAAGAGGGCTAATGTTGACAACACTGACAGCTTTGGTTTCTTTGTTAGATTTCCCTCCCTCCCTCCCTCCCTCCCTCCCTCCCTCCCTCCCCCCTTCCTTCCTTCCTTCCTTCCTTCCTTCCTTCCTTCCTTCCTTCCTTCCTTCCTTCCTTCCTTCCTTTTCCCTCCCTCCCTCCCTCCCTCCCTTCCTTCCTTCCTTCCTTCCTTCCTTCCTTCCTTCCTTCCTTCCTTCCTTCCTTCCTTCCTTCCTTCCTTCCTTCATCTTTCTTTCTTTCTTTCTCTTTCTTTCTTTCTTTCTTTCTTTCTTTCTTTCTTTCTTTCTTTCTTTCTTTCTTTCAGCAAAAGAGAGAGAGAGGGAGAGAGATGAGAAGCATCAACTCATAGTTAAAGCACTTTAGTTGTTCATTGATTGCTTCTCATATGTACCTTGACAGGGTGAGGAGGGTTCCAGCTGAGCCAGTGACCCCCTTGCTCAAGCCAGTGACCTTGGGCTTTAAGCCAGCAATCTTTGAACTCAAGCCATTGACCATGGGATCATGTCACTACAGCCAGGCCACATTTGAGAAGCATCTTCTGGATGTAAAGGAGTCTACAAGATGCTGAAAGTGTGGGCAAGGCCATCAAGGAAATTACTGTTTAATAAAATAGAAACAGGTGTTTTAACCTTCATACTTGCTCAAGTTTTTTCTTCTTTAGATAATTAGTCAAACTATAACCTGCTAATAAAATTAATGACTCTAAATTAATTGATTTTATGAAAAAATGTGCCATATAAAAAACTAGTATGATATTAACTAATGAGTTTCTACTTATTCACAAAATATTTACCTTTGTTTTAGCTAAATATTTACTCAATAATATTTTCACTTTTCTGAAGTTCGATAAACCTCATCTCAAGTTCTCAAGTTGCCTTTGTTTTTTTTATTTTAATTTATTATTATTTTTCTTTTTTTTAGAGAGAGAGAGGTGGGGGAGAGACAGACAGACAGGAAGGGAAAAAGATGAGAAACATCAATTCATAGGTGTGGCATTTTAGTTGTTCATTGATTGCTTTCTCATATGTGCCTTGACCAGGGGACTTCGGCTAAGCCAGTGACTCCTTACTCAAACCAGCAACCTCTGGGCTCAATCCAGCCACCATAGGGTCACATCTATGATCCCATGCTCAAGCTGGTGACCCTGTGCTCAAGCTGGTGAGTGCACACTCAAGCCAGATGAGCCCACACTCAAACCTGGGTCCTCAGCATCCCAGGTCGACATTTTATCTACTGCACCACCATCTGGTCAGGCTCAAGTTGCCTTTAATTGCTGTGTTCATTTAAATTCTTTCAAGTTGACACATAAAATAAGCCTAGTTACTTCACTAGTCTTACCTGCTATCCCTTACTCTTGATTTCAATTGATAGGTCCAAGGAAGAGGGGGTGGCCTGATCCAGGGACAATGAAGATGTAATGTTGAAGAATAAGCAAGAGGAGAGAAGATACAAGCACCATGGAAAAAACCAAAACAAAGCAAGGTTAGATTTTTCATATGTCTTGCTTTAGGGCTCAGAATTTAAAAAATATAGGTTGTAGTCTTTTCTTTCTGTTTTCTCAAAACATGATAATATATTACCTTTCCTATTCTCATTTCTTTATGATAATAAAATGACCACAAAGAGCATAGACTTGGTGCTGGAGGAACAGAAAATACTATATAATTTTGTGAGCACTTATCTAATTTTTCATAATAATAAATTTAGAACTGCCTCAGAATAATCTGCTCAATAAGGCCAAGATACACATTTAACTAACATATATCTAATACCTTCTCAGCTAACCTAGAAACAGGGTTTTCTCTTTTAATCTTTACGATAGAATCAACCATATAGAAGTGGTTCTGTTATCAGATGACAAAACAGTTATAGAGTATCTAGGCTACAACCACAAACTGTCAAAGTTCTATCTCAGAGCCTGGTTTCTGCTCCCAAGTTCTGGTTGTTGCCATGACACTAGGCTGTTGGGACATAGCATAAAATGGGCTAAGAACTCTACTCAAGCTTACATGAGGAGTTTTGGTAATCTCAAACCATCTGGATTTTACAGGGACAGTCCTCTGTGTGTATGAGTTCTGGGCTGAGGCTATGTATTATTTATAAAATTACATACTTTGGCTGGTTCCTCTTAGGAAGAGCTTTTTGTATGAACATCTTAGGAGAACAATATACACATCCACACAACCAGGGGCTGCATGTATAAACTGCTTGATTCATACAATGTGACACAATGGAGGTATAGTTAAATGGACAAGCAAGGAGCTCCCTGTTTTGCCTTGTCTTCACGGCCAACCAATGTGATTCTGACAGGTACCTCCTAGGCCCTTGATGGCAAACCTTTTTATAAAAACTGCCCACTTTTGCAGTGCTGGTCAACCTGGTCCCTTCCGCCCACTAGTGGGCGTTCCAGCTTTCATGGTGGGTCAATCACAGCACAGCGCCATTTGGTTCCTCCACTACAGCCCACCTTTTTATAAAAAAGTTCACCATCACGGCCCTACGTTGTAAATGGTTTTTATAATCTACTACTTCCTTTGTGTTTCACAGTCTCTAGTGTTGCCAAGACTGTTTTCTTTCTGTCTTCATCCCACCCAGACCTTTTCCATTGACAATTCCCTTCTATCAACACCCTTGCCTAGGAGAACAGCAAGGTTCCCTTCACTGACCTGGACAGTGACAGGAGGGAAGTTTGGAAGTTTTGCAAGGATTAGAGGCAGGAGAAGCCAGCATATTTTACACAGGCTTCCTGAGAACAACAGAGACAACTGGACAGGTGACTGGAGAACAGTCTTCCTGACCCTAGAACTATCCCCTCAGTTAAACTTCAGTCAGCCCGAGAACACAAATGAGACCATTCATGGGCATTCACTTCTGGCTAATTAACGATTGTTAATCATTCAGTTTGGTTGAGAAACATCCCCATCATGGTAGAACATGGTTTTTTACTATGGGAGTTTTATCAGGTAGGTATGGTTTGGTCATTATGACATGAATATAAAGTCACTGTACCAGTTTATGCTTTGTTCTTGTTGCATCATTGGTTCTTGTCATGCAGGCATCGATTTAGGATCCTATAAGTCCCCTTATTCCCTGCACCTGTCTGAAGAGTAAAGGCACAGAATGAGCCGTGTTGATTGAACAAAGCTCTTTCTCCCTACAGGAGAGAATGAACACATCCCGATGAATAATCCTTCTACACAGATTTACCAGGTAAAGACAAATAGATTGTTTTGAACAGTCCTACGTGTAACAGAGATGACAATCTTGTATGTATTATTCTTTTAGCACTCACAAATGCTTCCACATATATCATCATATTTGTTTGTATAAGCTCATTGTATTTAGATAGACAGAACACAGAGCACCATTTCTATTGCACTTTTGAGAAAACTGATTATTAAAGGACAAGTAGCTACAACACCACCACTCCCACATCAGCTCTGCTTTGCTCACTTATTGTCATTATCACTATGGCCAACACACTGTGCAATAACATTTCCATCACAGAGAAAGAGAGTGCAAGATCTGTTTTTCTTAGTTTCTTATTTTAGCAGGGAGAATTAAGAATCAAAAGGGATTAGTATTGCAAATGTTAAAATATAGTGAGAGAGAAAAAAATTTAAACTTTTAAACAATGGGAATCATTTTCTTTACAAGGAAGATAAAAGTTTTGGAAAACATTTTGTAATATATTTGCAATCAGGGTCACATCAGGCTGCTTTGTCTGTCTGAATGATATTTATTTGGCTCCTATTTTCCAATGTAAATTTAAAGTAAATTTTTGCCTTTAAAAACATGCAAGTTTATTCTAACATAATTTATAACACAAAGGTCACTTGGGCTAGAGAGAACTGTGCTCTTCTGCAGAGTTAGCACAGTGATATCTGCAATACATGAGAAGGAAGAAAGAACTGACAGGAGTTGGTGGGGGTGGGAAGAAAAGGTGATTTTAAAGTGGACTCAAAGGTTTGAAGCCCTGGTAACTAGGAAAAAGAGTGGTCTCCCAAAAGAGATATAGGAATTCAGAAGAACACGTAGTTTGGGGGAAATGTTATTTAGATTTGTTGAATTTAAATGACAATAAAGTGAAAAGAACAACTAGCTCCCAGAAATAAGTGAGCACAGGATTATGTAAACAGTTTTAATTGTGTTGCTCCTCAACCCACACGGGTAATGAGAGGGGGTGAAGGAAACACCCTCATTTCAACTTAATGCCTATTTATTGAACAATTACTATGTGCAAAGTCTACTGCTTGGCCTAATGGGAAACAAAACAGATGAAACGGACATTCTCATTGATTTTTAAGTGTCCTGGTAAATACACACAAGGTAGACTGTTGGAAGGATTACAACAGAAGCATTGATAAAATTCTATAGGCTATGGGGCAAGGATGAATTAATATTGACTGAAGGATGTGAACAAGGCATTCAAGGACAAGTTGATCATTTGGTAAGTGGATGTGGAGAAGAATATTTCAGGCAGAGGGGCTAGCTTGAACAAAAGCCTGGAAACAGACAAGAGTCTTTATTCAATGCTGATTTGATGCCCCACTTGCCCAAGACCTCCAAATGCTTTCCCTGCCCACCTCCCCTCTGTTAACATCTGACCTGTGCATGGCATTTGAAGGAATGTGAGTATTTCTTTAAACTCAGGTACGATTTAAAAGTCTATTACAGATTTTATGTAGGTCACTCCCTGAATGTTCGCTAAATATAGCTGCAGTGGGGGTGGCCTCATTCTCATATTGTATCACAGATCCAAGTACATCTGTTCAGAGTGGGACAAATGAAGCAGTGCAAGTGAAGTTGGTCTACATGACCTCTAAGATGCTGTGATTGTAACACCATTCTTGTTTTAAAAGAACGTTTTCTAAGCCCCAGTTTGTTTACTCCAAGCAACATGTAAGCAAAAGAAGATGAAGGAGGAGAAGTAAAGAAAGAAGAAGAGGAAGAGGAAGGAGGGAAGCAGGGCAAGGTTAACTATAATATAGTTCATTCTACACTAAAAAGGAAGAAAAAATATGAAATTTGAAGCAAAATATGACATTTCAGCCACTATCTCATTTTATTTTCTTGATAGACACCCCTCATCCTTTCCTGATATTACAGTAAATATTAACTTATTTGTTTTTTATTATCTGTCTGTCTCTAGAATGTAAGCTCCAAGGGCAGGGATTTAGTACATTTTTCTCTCTGTTGTATTCTCAGTATAAAGTACAGTACCTGGAATATAAAAAATATCAATAAATACTAGCTGGATGAATGAATGAATATCTGCAAAATGTGTATATTGCTTTGAGCCAGGAGGTCTGAAGGTACCAAATGGTATTTGGAAATTGTCTGGTTCTTTGGGAAAAAAGAATAGATCCTCACTTAATACACCCTAAACAAAATAAACTCTAAAGTGGATTAAAGGGTTAAATATAAAAACTAAAACCATAAAAGTTTACAACTAGTGAATATTTGTCTCTGGATGTGAACTATCTATGTAAATAAGCACTGGAAGAAATCAAGGGAAGGGTTAGAGAGGGCATCCACATACTTTTCCCAATGTAAATATCTTTTCAACAGATTCAAAGACAAAGAACAAAATTGGAAAATCCTTACAAATTAAACTTGTGTAGTATTTGCATATTCATAGAAATCAACAATGAAAACAACTTCTGAGACCTTAGTAGAACGTGGGCAAAGGACACAATTTACCAAGATAAAATTGTAGATGGCTAATAATAGAAGAAAGGATTGAAGCTCAAAGAAACAATCATTAAAACAAGGAGTATTATTTTTTAAAATACTTATCTAGCAAATAATAAAATGATTAATAATATTTGGTTTTGATGAGTATGTGTAAATTGGTGAAAACTTTAATGAAAATTATTAGTGAAAATGTTAAAATGTTCATGCCCTCAGTTGGCTCTCTGTTTTTTGAGATACAGTGACCCAAATCAGGTCACAGAAGCCAACAGAAGGAGCACCAGCATCTCCCAGTTCATTCCAAGGAGAAGTACTTCCAGGTCAGGTGAATCAGGGTGGATATACTGACTGCTCCTTAGCTTAGTATACTTGAACCCAGATCTATTCCCTTTTTCTCTCATCCTCTGTCCACTGTACACAGCCCTCTCAAAAGTCTACTCCCATCTCTTTTTCAGGGTCAGATTGTATTGCTTCACTTTTGATTACTTCACTTTGCATATGGATTTTAAATTATGATCCCATTAGCCTGACCTGTGGTGGCACAGTGGATAAAGCATCGACCTGGAACGCTGAGGTTGCTGGTTCAAAACCCTGGGCTTGCCTGGTCAAGGCACATATGGAAGTTGATGCTTCCTCCTCCTCCCTTCTCTCTCTCTCTCTCTCTCTCTCTCTCTCTCTCCTCTCTCCTCTCTAAAAATGAATAAATAAATAAAGTCTTAAAAATAAATAAATAAATAAATAAATAAATAAATAATGATCCCATTAATGTGAAAAGAGGGAGGCAACAGATGTGTTAACTGCACAATTTAGGCCTAGCTCAACTGTCAAACTAATGATTTGAACTCCAACATGTTTATGGCTTACTTATAACCTTAGGAATATAAACACTGCAGCTTCCCACACTTATATTATGTGTCATATATCTTGTTCAAGATGTGTTTTTCTAAATATACTAATTTAGGACATTATACATGTACAGTATGTTTCATTTATAACTTTTCAAAACTTCTGGTCAAATACATTTTGTATATGTATTAATTAATTGAATATACTATCTTTCCTTAAAACAGCAGGTTTTTCTTTGAATCAAATTTTACCTAATATCCTCTGACTCACAGTAATTTCATATATAGAAATTTATACTAAGAAAACCACCTGAAATACACACAAAGCTTTAAATAAAAGGTATAATATCAGCATTATTTATAATATAAAAAAATTACAAACAACATAACTTACCAACAAGAGTAAATGGATAAGTTCTGGCACAACCATAGGATGGAATATTTGTAGTCATTAAAAATAGACATGTAGAAAAAAATTTAAGGATATAGGAAAGAATATTAAGCAAAAAGAGGGGGGCAGAACCAAAATTTATCTGTAGTGTGATTTCAACTATAGAAATATCTGCATTCACACACAGAACAAAACACAGGGAAATATGCCCAAACATAAATGATTCAATTCAAGTAATGAGATTGGGGGTAATTCTCTTTTTTCTTTTTCTCTCTAATGAAGATAATTTAAAAAAATGAATTATGTACCAAAAGGACTTCTAATTGAAAAACTATGGGAACCAGTCCTACAGTAATAGGTTTCATCATTAAAACTGCATTGAAAGTTTTATATGATTTATAAGTCCTGTTTGAGCCTCAGTCTCTTTTTACCATTGAGGGATGTCTTCCAACACTAGAGAAGTTGAGTCTATCAGGCCTATCATGCTTTCAGGGACCAGTAAGATCAATTTCTGGCATACCAGGCTTCACATCAGCTTCTATGGTGCCCTGTAATAATGACTTTGAGGGTCAACTTCTGTAAGAAATGCAGAAAAATAAACGTTGGAAGTTTATTCTTGATTCTTCAAATGATTTGTTCCCTGCTTTGTGTGTTTTTTATTTTTTATTTATTGATTTCAGAGAGAGAGGAAGGGGGAGGAAGAGAGACAGAAACATGGATCTCTTTCTGTATATGCCTGGACCAGGATCAAACCAGCAACCTTTATGTAGCAGGACAATGCTCTAACCAACTAAGCTATCCAGCCAGGGCTTCACTTTGTGTTTTAAATCCTTGCATTTGTGGGGATTGATAAAGAAGCCTATAATTAGGGAGGTAGAAGCTAGCAGAAAAGTTTTATTTCTCCTGTACCAACCAACCCTGGTTAAGGGGGAAGCCAGAATAATTACCTCGGCATCCTTGCCATCATGTGCTACTTCAAAACATCTGATCTGCCTGACCAGGCAGTGGCACATGGATAGATCGTCGGACTGGGATGCAGAGGACCCAGGTTCGAGACCCCGAGGTCACCAGCTTGAGCGTGGGCTCATCTGGTTTGAGCAAAAGCTCACCAGCTTCAACCCAAGGTCGCTGGCTCCAGCAAGGGGTTAATCAGTCTGCTGAAGACCTGCGGTCAAGGCACATATGAGAAAGCAATCAATGAACAACTAAGGTGTTGCAACGCACAACAAAAAACTAATGATTGATGCTTCTCATCTCTCCATTCCTGTCTGTCTGTCCCTGTCTATCCCTCTCTCGGACTCTCTGTCTCTGTAATAAAAAAAAAAAGTTAAAAATAAAACACACCTGGGCTCTTATAGAGCTTTTATAAGGCGTTTCAGGAATTTGGCATGTTTTGCAGAGGTTTCTCAAATGTAGACACTCATGAGTTTGCAGGGTTCTCAAGGCAGAGGCCCAGTCCCCAGAATTTATCTCATAGTAGCTTTCTGACCTTGATAATAAGACAGAAAGGAAAGAGTAGCCTGTATAAAAAACACGTTGGAACAACTTGCATACATTATGAAAATTTAAGTAGAGGAATCTCTGGTGGAAAAATAATTGGAAGATGTTGATAAAAGTTAATCTTAGGAAGAGTCAAAAACAAAACAAAACAAAACAAAACAAAAAAAACAAGAGTTGAGAAGCCAAGAAAATTGAGAAGCAAATTAAGAGCAGGAAATAGGAAGAATTCGGATTCCTCTCCCTATTTCTTTAAGATGCCCTCTGTGGTACCCTAGGCTTCGAGGTACAAGTCTTCCCTGAACCTGCCTCCAGTGGGAGCCCGCCTTCAGCGGCAGAATGGAGGGATCATAACCTCACTAGAGCAGCTTCATGAAAAAATCAACGAGATGAGGAACGTGTTCAACTCGCTGGAGAACAAGGTAGACACCCATTTCTAATCCTTGGGGTGGGCTGTGGGCTATCAACTAAGAAAGCTGAAAACAGAGCAGAGAAAAGATACTAAGTTCATGTCTTCAGAGGTTTTTTTTTTCATTCACAAAAACACGGCCAGTTGGCACTAGAAAACCAATCTGTAGCAACAATTAAAGATATTAAGAGCCCAAGCATCCTAAAAGCGACATGTTGTCTCAGGTGTGTGATTGCACTCACCGTGGCATCTACTCCCTGGCCGATCACTGGTCATAAGGTTGTCTACAGAGTAATAGTGTGACTTCAGTGGCAGGTCTCCAAAGTTATATATGTGAAGGAAATGGGCTCACAGCTCAAAATGTTTTCAAAATTCCCGAAGTCCCTATACAACTTAGCCGTTAGAGAAAAAATTTGATAGTTCTCAATGTTTTGAGAGCTGGGTTCTACAGGTGAGGAACAGTCCTAGAACCCTGCTCACTGCCTTTGGCTCCTGTGGAACCTCCACACTAGTAGTACCCAAGGGAGCAGGATAATGAAACCTATTTCTGTCAGATACTGGTTCCCTTTGTTTTTCAAGCAGAAAACCTGAGTGAATTTCAGAACATCTGAATGAATGTCAGGTTTCCTTCCTTCAATTTTCAAACTTGCATAAATTTTGCTTTGATATTATATGCTGTGGATTTTGTTTATTTTGCTCACAGAAGATGACTTTACATAATGAGAATCACCAGATCAAAAGTAGTTGATCTGGTGATTTAATCCATCATGATGATTGAATTAGGATGTGTGCTGAAATCCATCACAAAAATTAATTAAAATTAAAATGATATGAATGAAAAACAGGTTGCTCATGTTGTTCCCCAGTCTTCCAGTCCCAAACACTTGACAGGCCAGGCTTTCTTTCTCTGAATAATCTCTTTGGTTCCTCTTACTGCTCCCTCCTCCCAGTCTTCGAGAGAAATCTTTGTGAAGCACAGTGAACCACAGAATCATATATTTTAAAAATATTGTGTAGATGACTAAGTCATTTTATAGTGGGAGGTGCAAGTGGGAACCATTTGGACAACCAGATTCCAAGATGTTTAGATATACACATTTGAAAGAAGTTTTTGAGGGACCTGATCTTTAATTTCCATCCTTTTAAAATACTTGCTGGATACTTTTAATTATAGAGCCAATCCTCTAAAACTGTCTGTTTTAAAGAGAGATGAGGAGCTAAGAGTTTCTGTACTTAGCAGAGCATACGATTATAAATGTCAAGAAAGTAATGTGATCTTATTGTTATTAAGTTACTGTCTGTTGAAAATGTTTTTTCATTTGTTCAATAAATAAAAGTGAACTTTAGAAGTGCTCTGTTTTCTCCACATTTCTGTTTGTGCTTAACTTTTTGATTTGCCACTTAAAAGGAAGAATTAAAATTTCTTAAACACCTTCTATGTACTTAACATGTGCTAGAAAAGGCACACTACCAACATTTATTCTAAAAACAGCCCTGGGAAATGGGTGTTGCTGTAGTTGTTTTATGGATGTGGAAACTGCGACTGTACTTATGGGAGAGTGTGAAGATGTGTACCCTTTCTTTCTGACTTCAAAATTGATCCCCTTTTCACAGTGTGGAAGTTGACCATAGAAGTCTAGTGTGTGCACTACTACATACATGATCAGGTCTGACAGCTGATGATGAATCACATCACTATCTACAACATGCTAAGTTCCTACCATTGTAAATATTGCTGCGCCTTCCTCATAGATTAAGGCACACTGCCCTTGCAAATACCATTATCTCCTTTGCCATGGAATCATTCAAGAATTTAAAAAAAATGAACTCTTCCCTTTTGAAGAAATTCTCTGAATGCTTAGTTATTACTCTTTTTATCATTCAATTTTTCAAGGAAAAAAAATAACTGAATTCATCTTCTAACAACCAGGGAGACTATGACCCATCCCTTCTTTCAAGGAATTTGAAGAGTTACAGGATCAAGACTGTCTATCCCATGCTTATGTTGCTTTTAAAGTAAATCTCATTTTGATCAAAGGTGTTCGAATACCTAGTAACTTACAGGCGTACTTGTAAACTTAATTATTTGCTTGCTTTCTTGTCACTTTCAAGCCACTATCATGTGCATAAAATTGACCTCCTTTTCCCTGATGAATGGGGCCAAGGTTGCCTAAGTTGTCACTTCAGTATCCCAGGAAATGAAATCTGTACATTTTCAAGAGCCTGGTTTCTCAAACAAATAAACATCAAAATGTCAATGGTACTATTTATAATTATTTATAGCAAATTGAATTCACTCTTCATGTATTATTTAGTTGCAGGCCCTGGCCTCTGAACTCAAGACTGGCTTCACAGAAGCAATGCAAGAACTGACTAGAATTCAACATGGAGAATATGCTTTGGAAGAGAAAGTTAAGAGCTGTAAATGTTCCATGGAAGAAAAGGTTACTGAGATGAAGAATTCATTAAACTATTTCAAGGTTGGCCCCTCTTCTATTTCCTTGGTTTCACATGTAGAAAATTTACCTTTCGTGCAGAAGTCCCGGGTTCAATTCCTGGCCAGGGCACACAGGAGAAGTGCCCATCTGCTTCTCCACTCCTCCCCCTCTCCTTCCTCTCTGTCTCTCTCTTCCCCTCCCGCAGCCAAGGCTCCACTGGAGCAAAGATGGTCGGGATGGCTCTATGGCCTCTGCCTCAGGTGCTAGAATGGCTCTGTTCGCAACAGAAAATTTACCTTTTGCCCTGACCAGAGAGCTTGGTTGGTTGGAGCGTCATACTGAAGCACAGAGGTTGCTGATTCAATCCCCAGTCAGGGCACATACAGGAAGAGACTGATGTTCCTGTCTCTTTCTCTCCATTCCTCTCTCTCTCTAAAAATCAATAAAATAAAATTTAAAATTAAAAAAAAGAAAGTTTAGGCCCTGGCCTGTTGGCTCAGTGGTAGAGCGTCGGCCTGGAGTGCAGAAGTCCTGGGTTCGATTCCCGGCCAGGGCACACAGGAGAAGCGTCCATCTGCTTCTCCACCCCTCCCCCTCTCCTTCCTCTCTGTCTCTCTCTTCCCCTCCCGCAGCCAAGGCTCCATTGGAGCAAAGATGACCCAGGCGCTGGGGATGGCTCCTTGGCCTCTGCCCCAGGCGCTGGAGTGGCTCTGGTCGCAATAGAGTGACGCCCGGAGGGGCAGAGCATCGCCCCCTGGTGGGCAGAGCGTCGCCCCCTGGTGGGCGTGCTGGGTGGATCCCGGTCGGGCGCATGCGGGAGTCTGTCTGACTGTCTCTCTCCGTTTCCAGCTTCAGAAAAATACAAAAAAAAAAAAAAAGTTTACTCTTTCACAAAACAGCCAAATATAAGAATATTCCCTCTAGCTCACTAATTATCATGGAGAAATAGCTATTTTATGCTTGTCTTTCTTGGATCTCTGTGTTAAAACTAGAAGTTACAATAGAAGTAAATTTTTCATCTCTCATTTATTGATTAATTATTCAATTCCATGAATATGTATTAAAAGCTTACTGTATACTACATATTATAGTTTATATTCCCTCCACCACCATATTTCAGATTAAATACATATTGATGCTTGTTTTTTAGGAAGAGCTGAGCAATGCCATGTCAATGATCCAGGCCATCACTTCCAAACAGGAAGAAATGCAACAGAAAATTGAACAGCTTCAACAGGAGAAACGAAGAGAGTCTCGAAAAGTGAAAGCCAAGTGAGTTTTTTTTTGTTTTGTTTTTTTTTTTTACAAAAACTGGCCAAAGGCAAATCCATAAGCAATGACTTGAACAGAGACACCAAGAACATTCCCCACTATCAGTATATAGCTAGCTGGTCATTGGGATGTGATAAAGGTTATATATAGAGCCATAAAAGTTGGTTAATACTAAAAATTAATGGTAACTATTAGATGGAAAATGTACTTAGTAGGCAATAAAATAAAAATGATATAAAATGGCATGTAGAATTTGATTTCAAATTCTATAAAAACCTGTAAAATTCTATAAAATTCTGTAAAAACCTGTAAAATAACAACTAGAAAGATACATTTTAAAATAATGATTGTTGTGTTAAGATGGGGGATCATGAGTGATTTTCCTTTTTTAATTAGTTTTCTAAAATTTTTCTAGTGCTACTATTATTTTATTTCAACCATGGCAAATAAATTTATGTTATACAATACCTCAACCAGGTTGACTCTAGTTAATAATACATAATCTTTAATACCATTAAATTTAAAATAGAAATATGGCCTGACCAGGTGGTGGCACAGTGAATAGAGTATCAATCTGGGGCACTGTAGACTCAGGTTTGAAACCTTGAGGTTGCCGGCTTGAGCTCCGGCTCATCTGGCTTGAGCACGGGGTTGTCGACTTGAGCGTGGGATTATAGACATGACCCCAGAGTCGCTGGCTTGAGCCCAAGGTCGCTTGCTGGCTTGAGCAAGGGATCACTTGCTCTGTTGGAACCCCTCAGTCAAGGCACATATGAGAAAGCAATCAATGAACAATTAAGGTGCTACAACTACGAGTTAAGGCTTCTCATCTCTCCCCCTTCCTGCCTGTCTGTCCCTATCTGTCCCTCTCTCTGTCTCTAAATAAGTAAGTAAATAAATAAATAAGTAAAATAAATAAAATAGAAATATGGCAGTAATACTGTGTGACCCTGGAGAACGGCTTTTTGTTTTCAGTTGAAGCCATGCTGCCTCTTGGTACCTTTGTTTTGCTTTATTAAATAAATGTTACTCATTCTAAGCAAATTGTCACCACTGAAAACTACATAAAGACCTTGATGACAGAGAAGCCAGTAACAGAAAAATAAGAATGTAGATATTACAATTAGAAGGTGGTTTACAGATACTTGAATTTTTTTCTTCGACTTTAGTGATGAATTAAGTTGCTAGTATTTGACCATTTTAAATTTACTGAAACAGCAATTTTACAGGGTTCAACCTAGTAATTCAGGAACTTTCCTGAGTTAGTCTGAACTGAATCTCTTCTTAACCCATCAGGTATTAAGACCTTTCGCCTCCCTTTCCTAGGAAAACTCAGAAAGAAGAACATGGCTCACAGGTGGGGTCTGCTCAAGCACAGGGAAGTCCTTTTCGTTCAATCAACATACCTGAGCCCGTTCTTCCAAACGAAGACTTGACAAACCTTTTGCCTTCTCAGGCCTATGAAAAAGGTACAGTTCATGAATCATACTGAGTCAGCCAAGCATATTTTCCCTCTTGATTCTGAGAGCTTAAGTAATAGTAAAAATGGGCCTAAGGCCTTCATCCTTTTTAGGAAAAAAAGGTGTATTGCTCAGAATTTTCTCTCTTGTATATGGAATTTAAAAGAATCCAGAGGATCTGAAAAACCAGGAGGATCTGCCTAATTTAAAAATATTTTTTCTTTTGGGAAAATACTAGGTGTTTTAAATTTCAAGTGGATTAGAAATTTGTTGCACAACCATAGGAAAAAAATGTTAAAAAATTACTCACACTAATAAATTGCTTTATTTCCTACGTTACTTTCTCAATCCTTGTCTCTCTGCATAGGCATTTTAAAAATAGCTATATTCTTAGCATGGACAAAATTGTGTTTCTGCTCTTTTTTTCAGCAAAGGTTTGACTGACATGAGAAAGTCAGAAGCCCTAATGGGCAGGCAGTGCTGTCAAGTCTGACTCTGTGTCCCTCTTTCTCTGGAAAACCAGAGATGGTGCTGTCTGTGGGCGGAAACAGTCACCAGTCATGTCCCTGATCTAAAAGATGTTAGAACAGATAATAGAAAATTGTACTTGGGCAGTACTGAAGAAACTGGCTTTCCAAGGGATGTCTGCAGACATCGGTTAGTGACTTGTGTTCAAGTCAGGAAAAGAAACAAAACAAAAAATGATTGCAATTCTTTGTATTCGCAACAGCTAGCAAAGCTCCTACAGGAGAATCAATGTAGATATTAACAATGTTTAGATGAATTTTCCCCTTTCTTTCTTTTTTTATTTTGGTTGTGTCTAGAAAGTCTCCAGAAGAGGCTCAGTGACTTCTCAACCATGTATAAAGTCCTCAAGGACAGGAGTGATGGTTTTTCTCCCTTATGGCTCAATAAATATATTCAATGACAATACATTTGTTCTGAATAACTGACTTTAAATATATAAATCAAATGGCTTTTTAAAATTAGTATTAACTTCAAATTACAGATTTTTTTTTTTTTTTTTTAGTTTTTTTAGTTTTTTACTCATGAAAGTAGTTATTTTAGAGACTGGCAGGCGCAGAGTGAGAAAACTCACTTGATCCATCTGGGATGTGGATTTATATATATTTTCTTTGCTCTATGTAATGGAGAACATGGCATAAAAGATGGTTTTGTGACCCTGGCCAGCTGGTTCAGTGGATAGAGTATTGGCTCGAAGTGCAGATGTTCAATCCCCAATCAGGGCACACATGAGAAGCAACCATCTGCTTCTCTTCTCCTCTTTTTCCCCCTTCTCTCTCTCTCGCCCTCCTGCAGCCAGTGGCTTGACTGGTTCAAGCATTGGCCCCAGGTGCTGAGGATAGTTCAGTCGATTTGAGCATCAGCCCTAGATGGGGGTTGCCGGGTAGATACCAGTCAGGACACATGAAGGAGTCTATCTTTCTTCCTCTCACTTAAAAAAAAAAAAGATGGTTTTGTTAGGGGAGATTTACAGAATGGTCAAAACAATGTCAGCTCTGGGGCAATAGAACATTTTTATGAGATAAATTACTAGAAATTATATTTGTAAAGTGTCCAGATGGATTTAAATTAGCTGTTTAGTGGCAGCTCCTCCTTCCTCCATTGCTATGTAGGTATGGCTTATATAACATAGTTTATTCTACTGAGTTGCTGCAAAAATTTGGGAATAATGGGCCATAATAAGACATTATGTATACTATTGGTAGTAGGTTACATTAAAACTTAAGGTCAGACTGACCTGTGGTGGCGCAGTGGATAAAGCGTCGACCTGGAAATGCTGAGGTTGCCGGTTGGAAACCCTGGGCTTGCCTGGTCAAGGCACATATGGGAGTTGATGCTTCCAGCTCCTCCCCCCTTCTCTCTCTCTGTCTCTCCTCTCTGTCTCTCCCTCTCCTCTCTAAAATGAATAATAAAAAAAAAACCAAAAAAAAAAAAAACTTAAGGTCAAAGGACTAAACTTTCAGAAAGGATAACTAACTCATTGTTAGTTATGACAGTGTTCCCAAATTTAGTAGCTTAAAATAGCAAACATTCATTATGTCACAGTTTCTCAGGAATATGTACATAGCTTAGCTAGGTGCCTCTGGCTCAAGGTCTCTCTTGAGGTTGCAGTCAAGATGTGGGCCATATCCAGCCATCCTTCCTTCTATCCATTTACCCATCCATTCATCCACTCCAGATACTGATTTAGGTGATGGGATACAGTAATGAACAAAACAACAAAAAGTCCTGCCCTCGTGGTACCTTTGTTCTGAAGGAAGCAGACAATGAACAAGATAAATAAAATATGTACTGTAATATGTTAGATAGTGAAAAGGAGAAAAGTAAAGAAACATAGGTATAATTTTATAGTGTGTGCCAGGTAAAGACCTTTAGGAAGTAAGAAAGTGAACTAAGATACCGAGGGAAAGAATGGGAACTGCCAGGACCAAGGTCCTGGTGGGAGCATAAATGACATGTTCAAGGAAAAGCAAGAAGCTAAAGCAGCATGAACAAGGGAGTTAACAGGAGATGTTGTGGGTTTTTTTTTAAAAAGGGGGGGACAGCAGGTGGGGAAGAGGGGCAAATGTTTTAGGGTCTTCTGATCGTTATAAGTCTTTGGCTTTTACACTGAAATGGGAAACCATCCAAGGCCTAAGCGAGAAATGACAGGGTTTGATTGATATTTAAACAGCACCATTCTGATTCCTCTCATCATTGCCCTCTTTTCTATCATAGTTAAATGATAATTTAGCTCTTACTGTGTGCCAAGTACCACTTTAAGCAGTTGAAAAATATTAACTGATTTAATTCTTACAGTAGTCTACGAGGTAAGTACCACTATTACACCTTTCTACAAACAGGAAAATAGCACTTGTCATGTGACTTTGTAATTTATTTTTTTTTAACTGCTCTGTCTTCTCCAGTAAACTATGAACTCTGTGAGTCTGTCCACAGTGCCTGACTCATAGAAGGTGCTCAGTACATGCTAGTAGAATGAATACTGATTGAAAACTTTCCTTTCTCTGCAGCCCAAGAGTCCAGATCCATGCATATAGGAGACAGTAATGTGAAGGGAATGGTGGGTCCCGGTAAGTGGCTCTTCTCTGAGTTCTCTTCTCTTCTAGCAATTCCACTCCCCCCCTTTTTTTTTTACCTTTTCTGCTTCTACTCCCTCAGTCTCAAACCAGGTATGAAAGAACTCAGGCAAGATAAAAAGCATGCTGGTTATCAGGATTCTAAGATGTGTGCCAGAGTAGGTCAGTGACTCAAAGACAGAGAAGGGGTGCAGAAATTTAAGACCAAACCAGTTTTAATTCTTTCGGGCTCCTTTCAATTACCAATGAATTAACATTTGCTGAGAACTCACAGGCGTATGTAGCATGACATGTTATGTGTGAACCACACATTTTATAGTTTACTTTAGTGATTTCCACTTTTTTAATCTCATGGCACACATAAACTAATTACTAAAATTCTGCAGCACACCAAAAGATATATATTTGCTGATCCAACAACAACAAAAAAAGGCAAATTTTGGTTCATTCATGCTGGGTAGCTACTGTTGTGTTGGCCGCTGTCATTCTTTTATGTGACACTCTAAGGGAAAAGAGGTCAGCGCCCCTGACTAAATAGTCAGGTGTTGCATGTTCTAAAGGTTCTGATTGTGCAGCAGTGTGCTACTTGCAGCACACCAGTTGGAAATACTGGTATACTTAATTAAAAAGTTATTTACTTAATAGACCATTCACCTGAATTTTATAAATTATTTTATCTTTCCTCCCTCACTACTTCCTTTCTACAACTTACTGTCATCAGGGCCAAGGACGACACGTTCCAAAAGATGACATCACCTTGGCACCTTCGTCCTTCTCTCTCTGTACTTTCCTCCCAGTAGCGCTACAGGCACTTGGCATGCTTGCCTGAAAGAAGCCATACATAAGGAGTCAGTCTATGCTACCACACATTAATTATTTTATAAATTCACTTTTTTTTTAAACTTATTTAGTAGAGACTATGTACAAAGAGTAGAAGATGTATAGACTGAAACACAGAGAGATGATCCTTTGCAACTGTGGAAACTTAATCCTTAGTTGATAGATTTCATCCCACATGGGAGCATAATAATTAAGAGTTAGTAACAAACGTAATTAAAAAAATTTTTTTTATCTTGATGGCAAGTGTTATTTTTCAGGAATGAACCCAACAACTCCAGAAGCAGAAGAAAACCTCAAGCCTTGCCTCCCGGCTGATATGCAGTCGAAGGGCCACCTGCCATCTGGTGTGTGGAGGCAGCCCAAGGACAGTAAAGAGTGGGCCGAGGAGTATGTCACGAAAGACCACCCAGATAAACTCAAGGAAGTTGGCCAGGGCAGACATAGCTCCTTGGAAAATGTTTTATGTGAAACCTCCTTAGCTGGTAAGTCACAAGGGGGAATGCAGGCTGAAATGTGAAAGAACACTGTGGACCTAAGGGCTAGAATCCTGACAATTTAGATTCAGTGGACATATGAGACCACCTAGTATCTGATTTCCTTTCCAGATGAACAAATTAAAGCCTTATAGAGGTGAAGAGACTCACCAGAAGCTACATGACCAGCTGGGACTATCTCTTTGATTCTGGGTATCCACAACATTTAGTAATATAGTGCTTTGGGGGACTGGGGGAACAGGCATAAGTTTGATACAGAAAGGGCAGAATTTTGTGAAGGGTACTATTTACTCAGTAATGTGGGATCTTCAACACATGAATTTTGTATCAGTAGTCTACTACCAAAATACCAAACATTGCAATGGGGTCTGTCCTCTCTATCCCATTACTTCAGCATCATTTCTTGAAAATACCTTTCTTTCCACATTAAATTATAAAGGAAAGTCAAGTGATCTTATATAGGTGGGTTGATTTTAAGCAATGCCACAGAAAAGTCTATCATTTACATTTTTTTTTTTTTTTTGACAAAAAGCACTTGCCCTAAAGATATCTGTCATTCTACTCCATTCTGGCCCGTCATGCCAATGCCATCCCAGGCTTCTTAGAAATTCCCTTTGTAAGTCTCCTATGTTAGATTCCTGTTTGTTTTAATTTTTGTGTGTCCTCAGTTTAGGCCTTGTTTGGATGAAATCCATCGTTCAGTAGCTTCCACATACTTTGTTTATAACTTAGCTGAATGTAAAATCATTTTCCCTCATCATTTTGAAGCAATTGTTCCATTGACTTATAACTTCTACTATTCCTGTTGGAAAGTAAAACACAATTCTAATCCCCAGCCCTTTGTATGTTACCTGATTTTTCTCTCTGGTAATTTTTAGGATCTTCTCTTTACCTTTGGTGTGCTAAACTTTCTCAGTGATGTTTTGTGCCTTACGATGATATGAAAGTCTTTTTCATTAATTATGGTGAGGACAGCAGACCCTTTCCTCTGAAGATAATGTCCTGGTATTTTTTTCTATGATTAATTTGATAATATCCTCTCACCTATTTTTGTTCTTTTCTATGGATCTATTTTTTTTTAAGTGAGAGGATGGGAGATAGAGAGACAGACTCCTATATACACCCGACCAGAATCTACCTGGTAACCCTTGTCTGGGGCCGATGGTTGAATCAACCAAACTATCCTCAGCACCTGTGCCAATGCTCAAACCAATCAAGCCACTGGCTGGGAGAAGGGAAGAGGAGAAGAAGGGGGTGAGGGAGAGGAGAGAAACAGAAGGTCACTTCTCATGTGTGCCCTGACTAGGGATCAAACCCAGGACATCTGCATGCTGGGCCAGTGCTCTATCCACTGAGCCAACTGGCCAAGGCTGGAACTTCTTGCCTCCCTGCTCTAACTGGATGTTTTTACTGGTTAGAAAAAAACTCACACATGATTATTAAAGTGAAAAAAAAAATGCCAAGCAGCTGTGGGTTTCATCTCACCTTGTCAACAAGACACAGACTCCTCCACCAGAAGCTCATAAGACTCAGGGTATCTGCAGTCCCCGGTGTGGACTTCTGAGCTGTTACGGCCAGGCCTGCTCTTGACTCACCTCAGATGCATTCCTCAGGCTGTCCAGCGTCATGTGTTTGCATGCCTCCTTTATACACCTGTTTGTTGTCCAAAGGCATTTTATTCTCTGGAACTTCTAATAAGTTGGTGTTGGATCTCCTCCTGCATTGATTTTTCTCCTATGCCATCTTTTTCACTTCTATTTGTCTTCAATATGTCTCTTTTTTACGTTTATTTTAGAGGGGGGAGGGGGAGAAGTGGTAAGCAGATTTCCTAAACTATCTTCTACTTTTATTTTTGAAAAATGCCAAAAAGTTTCTTCTTCTTTTTGGATTGTTCTCTTTTTTAAAAAGTAGCATCCTTAATTTTTAAATGACTAGAATATTTTCCTCATATTTCTTTGAGGGTATTAATTACAAGATTAAAAATTTTTTTCTTCATTTCAGCCTTGTTTTTGTTTAATTGAGGTATAATTGACATAAAAAGTTTCAGTTGTACAACATAATTTGATATTTGTATATATTGTAAAGTGATCACCACAGTTAAGTCTAGTTAACATCTGACACCATACATAGTTACACAATTCTTTTTTCTTGTGATGAGGACTTTGAAGATCTACTCTTTTAGCAACTTTCAAATATACAGTACATATTATTTACTGTGGTCGCAAACAACCTTTTGCACTGTGCAGAGCATTTACAAATCACGCACAATAGACAGGAAGCACTTGGACAAACTTATGTAGTGTTCAATACATCGTGCATGTGGAGCTCGGAAATCAAGCACCAGCTTGTACCGTGTTGTACTGTTATGCACAGTAAAATAAAACCTTATTCATTGCATGTTTCTGTTTCTGGCCGACTAGGTCAGCTATCCCCATGTGTAAAAAGGTTCAAGACTGCTGTTGTCCATGACATCTCCTACAGTGTTTCTTTATTCAGGTTCCCTTTCTCTTTAAAACCATGTGTGTATGTATTGTTTTCTTCTCTTTCTTTTATAGTGTCAGCTTGATTCAAGTGTCTAAGGATCCTTAGCTAATTATTTACTTTTAAGAGGCCAAAACCTGAAAATTCTGCATAGGCTAAGCCTGTCAATAAGTAAGCTTTATTATTGGCTAATCAGAAATCAAATTAACTTTTGATAGGTGCCCTTTTTATGTCAGTTTGTATAGATTTTTCCTTGGGCAGTTCAGTTTTTCAGAAGATCTCCTGTCTCCTGCCTGGAGAGTAGAGGTCTGGCTGCTGGTATTCTGGGACCTGCAGGGGAAGAGGCTGAGCAGAGTCTCACTGTTCAGTATACAAGCCTTCTCTGAGTCCCCTTGTTTTCATTTTAGCATTTCAACTCTGCCCTCTACCATGTCTGATGTCTTTAGCTCAGATACCAGAGACAAGTATACTTTAATTTTTCTCCCATGGAGTGGAAATGAGGAAGCTATCTGACACGGGGGTGGAGATCTGGAGGTCCGATTGTACACTACGTAGACTTGTCTCCTGGTTTCAGCATTGCCCTTTATTTGCACTTTCTGTTGTGTCTGGTGGCTCCAATCCTGAGGCCTTTCTGCTTCTCAGCAGATTCCCCATCTGCAGATGTAAACACCACGGTTTTGTGCCTTTTACTCTGCTGAATTAATTACTGTGCCTCCATTGTATTTTCCATCTTCCAAAAGCTTGCTGACATCTCTTTTTATTGCTTTCAAAATTTTTTATTGCCTTCTATTATTTCACAGGGTTTTGGGGAGGAGTGGTTAAAAACAATTCCCTTCTTGCTTTGGTTTTAAAGCCAGAAGACAGACTGTGGCTCTGGAACTTCTTGAATCAGAAAGAAAATATGTCATTAACATCTCTCTGATCCTGAAGATCAAGGCAACATTCCAGGGGTCAGATGGAAAGAGGAATCCCAAAGAGAGAAGGTATCCATGTATTCATTGCTTTTGCTTTTCAGATTTATTAAGATTTAAGGTAAGTATTTGTTTCCACCTTGGGAATTCTGGGACCTTGTAAGAGGTCCAGAAACAGTCTTTGAAAAGAGGATGGGCAGTGACAGAAGGTAACCTCTGGTTTTCTAAGCCTTTTCTGACGCCTCCATTTGTGCTTTAAATAGACCAGCTGAATGAAATACAGAACAGGGTGAGAGTATTCCTTTTTCCTATTGGAGCTTTCCCCATGAAAAGATAAAAAATAAATTTATTAACATTAACTACCTTTCCCATAACCAACTGTAAGCCTTTAGGATTTTCTACTCCTGCTGGAAAGTCACCTGGGGGTGAAAATATCACCCACCACAACTACAATCTGACACACAAACTTGAGGCTGTCACATCTTCTCAAACCTATAAAATAAAACTTCATGTTTTCCCTGGAAAAAAGTGTAGTGCTCAAGGGCCTCTCCAGCCTGTTTCAAGGCAGTCCTGCCCCTCACCCTCCCCAGAAGGGCTGGAAGCTGCAGGGGCACAGGCTGGCCGCAGAGAAGCCTGGGCGGCTCCTGTGGGCTGTTGCTCATTTGTTGGAGTATCACAGAAGCTGGTGTTCTTGGCTTCTTCTGGTCTGATTCACTCAGATAGAGTAACAACCTCAGGATCAAACAGTCTTGTCCAAACAGTTGTCAAGCTGAGCAAAGTCAGCTCCACAGGATTGCCAGGTAGCCGCATAAACTGAACCCCAGTACCACATCACCAGGAACTCAGTAAGCTGTATGCAGCAGATCACCACCAGGTGGCACAAGTTTAATTATCTAATTTGGTTACATCCTGCTGCTGAAGTTCAGGAGTATTGGGCCTAATACTGGACTGGCAAGGGCTAAGTTATTGATTTGAAACTATAACTGGATTTTCCTTGATTGCTTATAATTTATTTCCCTGGACTCTGGAAGTTGAAATAACTCTGAAGGCTTTAAAAAGAATACACTATTGCCTGACCGGTGGCAGCATAGTGGATAGAGTGTGGACCTGGAATACTGAGGTCCCAGGTTCAAAACACTGAGGTCACTGGCTTGAGCGCAGGCTCACCAGCTAGAGCAGGGGTCTCAAACTCGCGGCTCGTGGGCTGCATGCGGCCCGCCGAACAATTTTGTGCAGCCCGCAGACTAATCCACGAAGTTCAAAATATTTTGGATAAAATTAAGTAAGCCTAGGGGCCTACTTGTATTTTTCATTTCTCTAGCATCCTAGCTAGATATTAGCTTAGTTAACAGCAGTTGTGATGCGAACTACAGTTTTTGGTCATTTTGTGACACTGAGTAAACTGCATGTACGATTGTGCTTGTTGTACTGATTTTTTTTTTGTTTTCAACTGCAGTGAGAAAAGTGTTGCGTATCAGTTGCCTTTTGTAGACCTAGTGCGGCCTGCCGAATGGCTATGATCTTGCTCTGCGGCCCACATGCTGAGTTGAGTTTGAGACCCTTGAGCTAGAGCATGGGATTTCTGGCTTGAGCATGGGATCATCAACGTGATCCCATGGTATCTGGCTTGAGCCCAAAGGTCACTGGCTTGAAGCCCAAGGCTGCTGGCTTGAGCAAGGGGTCACTGGCTTGGCTGGAGCCCCCAGTCAAGGAACATATGAGAAGCAATCAATGAACAATTAAAGTGCCACAAATACAAGTTGATGCTTCTGATTTCTTTCTCTCTCTCTCAAAAATAAAAATACATTTAACTACTAATGTTGCCATAATTTCACTCCTAGTAAGGAATAGAAATGAAGTTGAGTACTTAATACTTTCATCTTCACAAAAAAGCTGCTCCCAGGAGTCAGGTCTGGATGTAGCTGAAACGCGCAATAGGTTAAGTATGTCTATACTTCTCGCCTCCTTTCTTCCCCATTCTCCGTCTCCTGCCTCATCTCCTCCACACTCCCTGATTTCAAATAATATTTAAAAACTTTTTTTTTTTTTTTGAAGCTGGAAACGGGGAGAGACAGACTCCCGCATGCTCCCGACAGCAATCCACCCTGCACGCCCACCAGGGGCGACGCTCTGCCCACCAGGGGGCGATGCTCTGCCTCGACCAGAGCCACTCTAGCGCCTGGGGCAGCGGCCAAGGAGCCATCCCCAGCGCCCGGGCCATCTTTGCTCCAATGGAGCCTTGGCTGCGGGAGGGGAAGAGAGAGACAGAGAGGAAGGGGGGGGGGTGGAGAAGCAAATGGGCGCTTCTCCTATGTGCCCTGGCCGGGAATCGAACCCCGGTCCCCCGCACACCAGGCCGATGCTCTACTGCTGAGCCAACCGGCCAGGGCCTATTTAAAAACTTCTTAAAGCCTGTTTTCAATATTTGGTACAGAACCCACTGTAGATCATTGTTCTTCATGTAACTTACATGTTTCCATGATATTTGATGGGAGCATTTGCCTTCTCTGACCCCACTCTGAAATCTCAAACAATTACTCCACTGACAGTTCATGAGGTATCCTGGACTCCAACTAAGTTACCAGCTCTCCAACTCTGCAAGTCACAGTGTAGCAGAAGGAGGGAGGGAGAAAAGGAGGGAGGAAGAGCAGGAGAGAAGAGACAAAGGAGAGAAGAGGCAGAGGTGAGGTAGAGCAGAAGTGAGTCCAGGCAAGGCCAGGAGAGAAAAAGGAAAAAGACAGTCTGATCCTAGACATATTACGTAACCTACATAGACAACCTATCTCAGATCTCACCATGGTGCCCTAATGTCTTTCAGTGTCACACCAGGAATAGTATCCAAAGTCATTGATAGCCTGTGGGTGGGGAGAAATCTTTCACACCTAGCACTTTTGCTGGTGCAGTGTTGCATCCTTTCAGTTCAATCAATTGTGCTTTCTTCCATCACCTTTATGGTCTTCTCCCAGTCCAAGTGTCCCCTGGCTACCCCTCCGAACTCTCTCTGATCTGGACAGGAATTGCATATATCTCCCAAGTCCACTGCACCTGCCATTACAGCTCTGATCAGGAGGCCTCTCCTCTTGTGGCCTCACATATGTGGACACTGGTGGCACAGGAGGTGGAGGGGTGGCAGACAGAAGTGAAAGGAATCTTTGTATCACAGGGGACTGGGTACCCTATTCTGATGTTGTAGGTCTTCTCTCAGCTATAGTCACAGGGGAGTCTTTGCTTTAGGTGGAGATGGGTTGAAAAAACTTCCTCTTAACCTGGTGTCCTTGCTACTGTTCTCAATGGTTTTTCTCAGGGTTGGCAAAACATCCACTATTTAGTTGTCTACTAATTCACTTTCACCAGACCCTAAGGAAATAGCCGAGTAAGTCCAGCACTCAGTGACAAGCAGGCTTCACTTTCATCTTTGTTAAACTTGAGGTCTTGAAAGCAGAAGGAGGTCTATATTTTAAATTTCTCTAAGTCACTAAATTAGGAATCAAATCTTTGCTCTATCTCAGCAAAACTTCATTTCCTTCTGCTCCTTCTTTCCTTATTCCTATAGGACTCTGATCACCCCATCCTTCGCCATCCAATCTGCTTCTTCCTTCTTTTCTCTCTCTTCTCCACCCTATCCTTCTCTGACACCTCTCGTCCTCCCTTCATTTTTTTTTCTGGAAAAAACAAGATGCACTGAGAGATGGGTTAGAGGGGATATGAGATATGTGAAGCTCCAGGGAGTAGCAGTCCAGGACTGGTCTGTAGCCTCCACAACCAAGACTCTGTCCTTTCCCTGTACTCCTCTTAAAAGCCAAGGGAAAGGGAAAAAGGAACACTTCCATACCCCCTTGCCATGAGCTTATAGTTGCTAGCTTCAAACAAAATTTTCCACTTAGGTGAGTAGCAATCTCCTACCCAGTAGCCAAGAATGACCAATGAAAACTTAGTGTTGTCACTCACAATAGGGAGACTATTTTGCACATCAGGTGAGAATAATTTTAAAACACTGAAAAAGATTTCCCATAGATTTCCACTGCCACATAAATAAGAATGAACCAGTTTGGCTTTACAAAAGCCATTCAAGTGATGTGCTCTTTATGAGGTCAACACACAACAGTATAGGAGCCAACAGTAGAGGGGTTTTTTTATATCCTGAGGATATCTGCTGTCACGTCTATAATAACATTTATTTATTTATTTATTTATTTATTTATTTATTTATTTATTTAAGCAAGAGAGACAGACAGGAAGGAAAGATAAGAAGCATCAATTCTTCATTGCAGCATCTTACTTGTTCATTAATTGTTTTCTCATATGTGTCTTGAATGGGGGCTCCAGCAGAGCTGACTTGCTCAGGCCAGCAACCCTGGGCTCAAACCAGAGACCTTGGGCTTCAACCAGTGACCATTGGGCTCAAGCCAGCAATCATGGGGTCATGTTTATGATCCCGCGCTCAAGCTGGTGACCTTAGGGCTCCAAACCTGGGTCCTCAACATCCCAGGCTGATGCTCTATCCACTGCGCCACTGCCTGGTTAGGCACAAACTTTTATTTTTTTTAGTCCGAAATGCAGACCTGTGACTCAGAATATTTTGAGTAACTGGGAAAATGGGACCTGCTGCATATATTCTTGTAGGGTCTCATCTTTTCTACACCTGGTTTGTGTGATCCTACCTCTATTCTGTTTCAAGCCTCTTCCCTGGCTCTTTACGGTACATTGTCCAGCAGCACTTGGATTTACTTCATGCTCTGCAGGAAAGGGTCCTGAAGTGGCCACGCCAAGGTGTCCTTGGAGATTTATTCCTTAAATTAACAAATGATGAGGTAAGTTTTAAAAAATTTCTTTATAAAGTTCTGTGTTTCCCTCCTCTACTTCTCTTAATAGAGAATCTACAGTTAGTGAATTTCAGAGGTAGAGGAACTGCTGAGATTCAGTCTAACCTCCTCATTCTACAGATAATGAAATAAAGTTCAGAGAAATTAAGACTTTGCTGAAATCACCCAGCTAGCTAGATAGCTGTAGAACTGTGACTACAACCCAAGTTTTCTAATTTTCAGTTCATCACTTTCCATTGTACCATAGCTGCTGCCATTGAACATGTACATATACGTGTGTGTATGTATATGTGTATTCGTGCATAAATATATGTATGCACATACATATCCATACATACATATAAAATAAATATATGCAAGTTTATATATATGTATGTACTTTCACTTACAATTTCATTCCTTAGAGATTTTTTAAAATGTGATGGGCAGCTATTTATCTTGAATGTTTTTGGTTTTAACTTCCTTGGAGAGGGTGCTAACTTTCAAAATCTCTATGTGGCCTGACCTGTGATGGTGCAGTGGATAAAGCGTCGACCTGGAAATGCTGAGGTCGCCGGATCGAAACCCTGGGCTTGCCTGGTCAAGGCACATATGGGAGTTGATGCTTCCAGCTCCTTCCCCCTTCTCTCTCTCTGTGTCTCTTTCTCTCTCCTCTTGAAAAATGAATAAATAAAATAAAATTTAAATTAAAAAAAATCTCTATGTGGTTCTACAAGTTAAATATGATTCAGGCCAGAAGGTGCAAGCTCAAATGTCTAGAGTCAGAGAGTGATATAAATGAATAGAAGTAGGTTGAACTTAATACAACATGAACTGTTGGGAAGTGAGTTTAAGTGGAGCACATATGCTTTTCTACAAGGAATAGCTATTCAGCTTATCCAATTATTATGCAGGAAAAAAAGACAAGAGTTACCTTATCCGATATTTTAAGAAGAGCTGGAAGTCCAGAATTTTGTGTGAGATTTTCTGATCTTAAAAAAAGCATGTGGGATAATTAAAATTGGTCTGCAAGCCAGATTTTGCCTGCAATTAAATCTGTATACCAAGGATTCTCAACTGTGGATAATAATACAAAGTTTACAAACTGTCTAGTTGTCTAGATTAGAGTAGATCCCTCCCATATCACTTTTACACATTGTATTCACTATGCTTTCTTGGGCTGAGAATAGTTATTTCTGTGGGAATATAGTTTTGGAAGCTAAGAATTGTTTTCCTGAAGGCATATTGCATAGACCAGTGGTTCTCAACCTTTCTAATGCCGTGACCCCGCAATACAGTTCCTCATGTTGCGGTGACCCCAAACCAAAAAATAATTTTGGTGGCTACTTCATAACTGTAATTTTGCTACAGTTATGATTCGGAATGTAAATACCTGATATGCATTATGTATTTTCCGATGGCTTTAGGCGACCCCGCTGGGGTCGCGACCCACAGGTTGAGAACCGCTGGCATAGATGAACATGTGATTAGTAGAAAAATTTGAGAACCACTGGTCTAGACACTATGAAATGGCCTGGAAAAAGTTCCTCATTTAGATGTAAATGATTGAAATTACAAGTAATTTTAAAACAAAATATCTGAAACATGTACTTTTATTGACCAATGTCACCCCATTAAATTTTCTAAATAAAATTTGAAATAAAAAAACCAAAAAAACAAAATATGCACTTTTACCATTAAATAACTTAAAAATATGTTTCTAACTTACATAATTCCTCTCCTCTGCCTTGGTTATCATTTCACTTTCTCTCATTAAAGCAGAGCTGTTGAATCTTCAGTCTGGGTTCCCAAAGCCATGGGGATATGTTCCTTAAAACCAAAAATATTTTTAAAAAGATGAATAAAAAATATATATTAATGAACATGTTAAATGAATAAGATAATCTCTGCAAGTTCTTCTTCTTTATATATATGACTTTACAAAGAATATTAGCTGTCATCATTCCAGCTTCCAGGTTCTTACCATGTATTTTTGTATTTGCTTTTAAGAATAATTTCTTGGATTATTATGTTGCCTACCTGAGGGACCTGCCTGAATGCATTTCTTTGGTTCATGTTGTTGTTCTGAAGGAGGTAAGTTCACTCTGTCTGTGCACTGCCCTTTGGTAACCTGAGTGCTACATGATGTTGCTCATCCACCCAGTAAATATAGCACATACACTCTGAGCTCGTCATTCAGGCTGGGGAAAGGCTTGAACAGAGTCACTTCTTCCTGGAGTTAAAGAAGCCCCATCAAGGATCAGTGCCCTTGCTTTGGTCCTTGCTCTGCCTTATTGACCCTCTGCTCCATTCCACTGGAAGTTAGGCAAAGTAAACAGGTTTTCTAAACAGAGGCCTTCAGGCTGCACCCTACATGCTGTATAAAGGTTTTTTATTTTTTAGGCTCAGACAATATGAATCTTAATATTTAACTTATATAATCTGAGTATTAAACTCAAGTCATCCTGTGTCTGTCAGTTTATAAAATTGTAAAGTGATTCTAGTCATGTAGCTTTAAGAATTCCTAATGCAGTGTTATATTAGGTGCTCAACAAGCACATATAAATACATAACAATTCAGTTATTTTAGGTTAATAGGAAGAAACCATATCAGAAGCCCAAAAGTTTTAATCTAGTTTCACAAGAGGTGAGGTTCTCATTAATTTTCTATACCACACCGCTACTCTCAACTCAGTATAATGCTTACCACATGTTAGTATTCAGAAAATATTTGAGAAAGGGAAAGGAAGGGAAAGAAAGGGAAGGGACATGGAGAAAGCCCAACATGTTTCCTGCTGCCAGGCTAGTCGGACAGTTTCTATTCATATTTCTTTACTGACTCTCATGCTCCAGGCCATCCTTAGTGGCTATTAGCAAACCACTGTGATAATTACTTATTGAATTCATTCAATTTAAATAGAATTTATTGAGCGCTCACTTCTGTATAGCATTGTGTTAATATCTGGGGATGGGATAAAGGGCATAGTTCCTAAAATTGGGTGGATTTAAAAGAAGTATTTCATATGCTCCCTGCTAGAGAAGAGTTGTATCCTTGAGCATGTCCTTGAACAAGTGGCCTAGCCAATGAGAGATCAATGCTTCAGGACACTCTAGAAAATGTTCTGGGAGTCAACTTTTTCTACTCTGGTGGGACTGACACAAGGGTTCTGCAGCCAGAGCTGGAGGGACACTGAAGAGTGATTCTACCTTTCTTTCATTCAGGGTGATGAAGAGATTAAATCTGACATCTATACACTGTTTTTTCACATAGTCCAGCGCATCCCTGAATATCTGATACATCTGCAGGTAGGCCTGGCTGGGCAAGCCTCCAAAGGGATTTTCAGGCTGAACTATTGATTTTGGCTTCTGAGAAATTCTGTAAGGAATTGGGAAGGAATAATTAATATTCTAAGAAGTATTTAAATACCTTATTGTTATGATTTCCCCATCCCCATCTTGTGGTATGAGCTAAAATTTCAATCTCTAAAAATGTTTGGCTCGTGATGCCTGCCTTTGATGTTCTGTCTTATTTACCAGCCATCTCCACTTCTACTGATTCAGGATATTTCTACAGCAGTGCCTGCTAGACTCTGAGTACCTATTCAGAACCTTCCACCTTGGTTCTACAGCCATCTAGATGTATCTCCTAACCCCCTTTCCTACCCCTGCACCCCGGTGTCTAAGAACTGTGTAATCTGCCCACTTAACTGCTATCCTGACTACTTTCTTTTGGCTTGAGCCCAAGGGTTTACCATATATTGCTTCTGTCTTCTGTCACAGAAGAAACATGAAGAAACTGATGAGCTGACATCTTCACACCATTTTCCCACAGGGCTTGTCCACCTTGAAGGAAGTAGAGTTGAGAGAGTGCTAGTAAGCCCCTCTTTTTCCCACCACCCACCTGTCCTGGTTTATTTGCTGAGTAATCTTTCTAAGTAATTCAGTGAAAGCATTGTAGAAATGCTTGGGATTTCTCTCAGGTAGAAGTAGCCCAGTATCAATATCAAAAAGACTTCCCATTGTATGTGGCTTTGATCTTAAAATCATTTTCTCACAATAACTATTTTATTTAATCCTTTCAACAATCCTATGAAACAGATATCATTATTACCACTTTTTAATATAAGAAAATAGAGAGCCAAAGAAATTAAGTAACCTGCCCAAGTTAACACACTTAATAGGTGAAAACATTTAGGACTAAAACCCAGATCTTGCAAACAGTATGGTAAATAAGAGCCCTGGTTCTATTGGTTGACTTTAGTTCTTGGTTCTGCTACTAACTAGATGTTAGACCTAATGAAAATAAGTTACCTTCGCCATATACCTTAATTTCCTTGTTAAATGGAATAATAGTACCCATCTAATGAGGCTGTGATAAAAATTAAATGAGAATATGTATGTTAAGGGCTTAGCACTTGGTAATAGAAGTATTCAATAAATGCTAGCTTTCCAAAACCCAATTTGCATATACGTTCCACTATAGCACAGTAGCAGGTAGTATAGGGACCACCATGCCAGGCTTGATCATACACTTTCCCCTTCCTCCAGATTGCCCTGATGTGCAACATCTTCACCATTGGTCTGACTCATATGGGTCGTATAAGTATTGCTTATCAAAAGTAATTGTTAAAACGGCTCCCGTTACCTCAGATCTAATTAATAGATCCTTCCAATTTTTCAGATGGAATTATCTTATGTTCACATCCAACTCAAACAGAAGCAACAGTGACTATTAGTTCCCTTGGTGTGATGGACAAAGAAAACAGCAAGTTTGACTTTTAAGCTTTTAATTAGATTTGCCATATGTATTGTTTTAATTAAATGGCTACCAAACTCTCACAACTTGGTAAGATCATGGTAAGGTGCAGAAGAGAAAAAACAACTTTTCATTCTAATTATGCAATGCTGCTTCCTTTTCTCCTTCATCCAGAACGTCCTGAAGTTCACAGAGCAGGAACACCCTGACTATTACCTACTTCTGGTGTGTGTTCAGCGCCTTCGAGTATTTATCTCACACTACACTCTGCTGTTTCAATGCAATGAGGATTTGCTTATTCAGAAACGGAAAAAGCTCAAGAAGTAAGGTTCTGATGGTGCAGTCCAGAGGGTTGATCAAAGGCTTCTGAGAGGTCCTTGATGGGTAAATGAGTTGTCTAGAGCATTGTCCCCATATGCTAAGTCAGGGCACAATGAATGCATAAGAAGTGGAACAACAAATCAATGTTTCTCTCTCTTTTCTTCTCTAATATATATATATAATGTGGGTGTCTGTAACAAGTAACCATATTATATGCTAAGTAACTAAAATGCAGTGACAGGAAGTAGAAAAGAGGAGAGAAGAGAGGTGGACAAGCTGGCTGAGGAAGGAGCCTACTACTTGGTGGAAATTACTTTAGAAAATAAGTACTTTCACTCTAATACCCATATAGACCTCCTCTTATCTCATGTTGACTACCACAAAACCAGTTGTTTCCCTAACACCAGGTTTAAAAATAAAGTTTAAAGGTCAGAATGTGGTTCCTTCCATTAATTCAACAAATATTCTGCTCACAAAAATTAGAGGAAAAAGCACTCCATATTCATTTAAAAATATCCCCTAAGTTTTGTGAACAGTATATTTATTAAGCACCTATTTGTCTGTATTAGATACTATACTATGCACTGAATATACCACAATAAACAATACAGGCAAAATCTTTGCCATGTGGAGCTTACTTTCTAGACCTGGACATTCAGTTCATAAATAAGTTAGATGATAAGTGCTTTGGATAAAAATAAAACAATGCAGAGGATGTGGTTGAACAGATCTCAAGCTAAGAAGAAATAGGAAGGGCTAATTAGGGAGAATCTGGGCTTCAGAAAGAATAGAAGCAACCAATAGCAGAGCTTCCTAAGGATCTGAATTTCCTTCAACCTCATCACAGCCCAGTAAGGAAGAATCATTTCTTCAGACAAGAAAAAGATGCCAGCTCCCAAGCCAGTGCTCCTCTAATGGTGGACATCTCCCCATACCATCCCTTTCCCCCAAGCTCAATTCAGCCAATCAATCAGCATTCCTACTCCTGCCTAACATCCAGCTTGCACCCTATTATGTAAGCAACCTGGTATGTAGAGGGCCCTGGAGGGAGAGAGGGAGAGAGGAAGAGAAAATAACTTCACAGCTGAACTTCATCTGAGAAACATCTCCCTATCTTTCTTGGCATAATGTGTGTCAGAGCGCCAGTTTCCCACTGTACACTCTGAGAATTATTACTTCCATTCTATTAGGTCATCCATGGCGAAGCTGTACAAAGGGCTGGCTTCCCAGTGTGCAAATGCCGGGCAAGATGCTTCCCCTACTGCAGGCCCTGAGGCTGTCCGTGACAGTGGGATCCACTCAGAAGAAATGCTGCAACCCTACCCTTCTACTCCAAGTTCTGGCCCTGCTGTCACGTAAGCACCTGTTGCTGTGGAAAGGTTAATGGCAATGCCTGTGGGTCCCAGCGGTCTGTGTTGGGTAGCAGGCCAGCCTGAACTAGGGGTATGACCAACAGAACACTTCCTTCCCTCTTGCCCAGTCAGGCCTCTGTGACAGGGAAGCAGCTAACCAAATGCTTTTATCCCAGAGGAAGGCGCTAGTAATGCTAAGGGGCAAAACTATAGAGGTTGGAGTTTACTCCCCAAAACTTGACTGCACATAACCACCCTCAACCTACATCATGAGTCTCTTTGGGTTTGAACAATGAGAGTGGAAGAGAGTGCCAAAAGATAGGGAAGCATTTACAACGCCACAGAAAGGTGAGAATTCACTCAAGGTCTCCAAAACATATAGTGGAGGAAAAGGGAATACCAGTCAGTGAAAAGTCTGGGCTCGGAGGATAAGAAATAGGCCTGAGATGATCCAGAAAGAATGTTGTTTAGCCCTTCCCAATTCTCCTTGAAGTTTTCTCAGAAAGGGACTATTTTTGAAACCAGGACTTCTGGAAGGATAAGGGAAACAAAAACTCAAAATTCCAAATCTCCACTTTAGCAAATATAGACAATTCTGCCTAAACTAATTCCTTACACTATAATTTTTGCTTTGGGTTTTATGCTTAAGTAAAAATTTACAAGTCACACAAGAAGCTACTTTTCTAAAATTACAATGAAGAGGTAGGCCATTGAAATTATTTCCATTTTTTGTCAATGCAGTTTTTTAAATGCCTGTTACAATCATTGGAAGGAGCAACTGATCAAAAATGCAAAACAAATTTTGTTTCTTCCTTTTGCCCTCATCTTTTAAGACTGAGAACATTTATCATTGAGATGGAAGTGGAAATGTGGAGGCAGGAGGAAGAAATTCCACAATCATTCTAAAACTTATGAGACATTAACCTTTCTATAAGTAGAGCTGAAGATGATTTTCTTCCTATAGAGAAAATCCTAGAAGTCATGTGAGGAGAGAACTGCACAAAGAAAAATATTTTTCCTGGGTGGACAGGGAGAGAGAGATAGGCAAAAAGTGGGTATTTACTTTGTGGATCCCTTCAGCTCTTAAGACAATGATAAGGCCCTTGCCGGTTGGCTCAGTAGTAGAGTATCAGTCTGGCATGTGGAAATCCCGGGTTTGATTCCCAGTTAGGGCACACAGGAGAAGTGACCATCTGCTTCTCCATTCTTTCCCCCCCTTCACTTCTCCTCCTGCAGCCATGGCTAGAATGAGCAAGTTGGCCCTGGGTGCTGAGGATGGCTCCATGGCCTTGCCTCAGGTGCTAAAATAGCTTGGTTGCCGAGCAATGGAGCAGTGGCCCCAGATGGGCAGAACATCGGCCCCAGAAGGGTGTTGACCGGTTGACCCTGGGGGCATGTGGGAGTCTGTATTCCCGCCTCTCACTTAAAATAATAATAAAATAAAGAATATGATAAAACCATTGTTTTTAAAATGCAACAAAGAGCCAAAAAAGATTGAACAAGATGGCTGACATTGCATTCTGTTGGGAAATTAGCCAGAAGTAAATCAGCAACAATCTTCCAAATTAAAAGAGAATTCAAGTCAGGTCAATATTCCATTTCACTATTTCTTTTCACCTCTGCAAATTTAAGACCTAATTTTTATCTTAAGATCACCAAAGATATTCAGTTAGCACTGACATATGCACTCTTTATTCATGTTCGTGGTAGAATTAAATATGAATAAATAAACTAGAATAACCAAATTGGATTAGTGTGTAGTACTCACTCATATCTGTCTGGCAATTAAATTCCTGCAGAACTGACAAATCATGCCCAATTTGACAGGTATACTATCCCAGTATCTTATGTAATGTTCTCCATGAGTATGAACCCCCCCCCCTTCCCCCACGAAACTGGGGCATATTCAGTGACAGCCTTTTCATTTTGGTAATGTTTCGTGGGTAGAAGTTTGAGACAATTTATATAGCATCCTTTACAGCCACAAGAAATTTTTTTAATCTTTTCATTATGAAAATTTTATATACACAAAGTTTATAGTGAACCCCATATACCATCATCCAGAATCAAAAGGTATCAAGATCCTACCATATTTACTTCATTCAGAAATTTGGTCTTATGTGTTAAAATCTGAGTCGAACAAAAGTTGTTTCCATTATTTTGTAAGACTCTGCCAGCGCAGGCAAGAAGAGGTATCTAGGGGGCTTAACACGTGGTGGGGAGGGTTAAAGCATCCACATGGAAAGTGATAACCATCGTTGGCCCACCAGCCATCTCAACACGGTGCTCACTTGCTCAGATACTCCAGGCATCCACTTTACACACAGCTGTTTGCACTCTCCCACGCTGGGGACCAGGGTTCGTGCGAACTGCTTAATCGGAGAGGCCTGTGGAGCTTGGTGCGTAACACATGCAGGTGCTTCGGCGGGGCAGGGAGAACTGGCAAGTGTCGCTCCTGGCCCGCTGCTGGGTGAGTGGCCTGCACTAACTTTACGCACACCTCTTTTGTATTGTTTCCTCTTTAAAGTCATTTGATGCCCCCAATGAAGAAAAGCCAACAGCAGCAAAGCTTGATGGAGAGCATGCAGCCCGGGAAACCTAATGACTGGGAGATGGAGGGCAGGAAGCACGAGAGGCCCGAGAGCCTTCTGGCGCCGGCGCAGTTCTGTGCCGCCGAGCAGGACGTGAAGGCACTCGCCGGGCCTCTGCAGTCCATCCCAGAAATGGACTTCGAGCCCTCGTCCGCCGAGCCCGCGCTGGGCAACGTGGAGCGCTCCCTGCGCGCCCCGGCCGAGCTCCTGCAGGACGCCCGCGGCTTCGTGCCCACGGCCTACGAAGAGTTTGAATATGGCGGCGAGATGTTCGCGCTGCCGGCGCCCTACGACGAGGAGCCCTACCAGGCCCCGGCCCTCTTCGAGAACTGCTCGCCCGCCTCTTCCGAGTCCAGCCTGGACATCTGCTTCCTGCGGCCCGTCAGCTTCGCCATGGAGGCCGAGCGACCGGAGCACCCGCTGCAGCAGCTGCCGAAGAGCGCCACGTCGCCGGCGAGCAGCAGCGGCGCGTACAAGTTGGAGGCGGCAGCGCAGGCGCACAAGACCAAGCCGCTGAGCCGCTCGCTGAAGGAGTTCCCGCGCGCGCCACCCCCTGAGGGCGTGGCCCCGCGCCTCTACAGCACGCGTAGCAGCAGCGGCGGCCGCGCGCCGCTCAAGGCTGAGCGCGCCGCGCAGGCGCACGGCTCGGCGGCCGCCGCCGCTCGCGGCGTGTCCAGGACCTACTTTCCCCAACAGAGGTCCCAAAGCGAAAAGCAGACCTATTTGGAAGTAAGGAGGGTAAAGTAAAACCGAACTCAACCCCACATCTCTGTCAGCCCCGGGCCTAGATCTCCAGGGAGCAGCCTGGGCTCACCTAGCGTTGAGGGGGCCTGGCTAGAGAGGGAGCGGCCCATGCCTGGCGAGTTTCACGGGCCTGCGATGGCAGATGTTGGGTACCTCGGTTGCCCCCGAAGGCGAGTATTAGTGCCCGTTCTGCAGTTGGCATCAAGACACAGGAGCATGTTATCCATATATATGTATGAGGGCAAAGAGATAGAAAAGACGTTGACTTTTCTTACACCATCATCCGCACACCCATTGAAACAGTCACGAGTCTCCTCCACCTTCCTGCTGAAGCTGTAGCACCTCAGGGTCGCTCTTCACTTTCAAAGCATTGTAGGCAAGCCCTAGACCTTTCTGTTTCTACCTCTGCCTTATAGGCACACTTCCTTGTTTAAATGTTTAAAACGTCCCACGCTGAGCCAGTTTACTCCACTCCCTGATCTTCGCCAGCCTTTTGAGCAGCTAGGGAAGATGCAAGTTGCTCTGTCTCACTGGACTCCCTGCAAATTCATTGTAAGGCTAAGTTTATTTCTTATTGCTTTCCTTTTGACTGGAAAGGGGTGTCACCTGTCTTTGCAGACTCCAGTGGGACAGGGACAACAAAAAATAGTTAAGGAAGCATCGATTCACAAACATATTCTTTGGACTCCATGTCAGTGTTTAGTATTACAATATCTAACCTTGCTGTCTGAGGCTCTTGGGACATTTAGAAAGGTCAGACTCTAGTCTTTAGTGTTTTGTCTCTAAGAAAGAAGACAGTGTGCTTTATTTCAAAGAGCACCTGACTAGGTGTCAGGTGATCTGGGTTCTAGTCCTGGCTCTGCTGCCAAATAGCTGTGTGCTGTGTACAATTCACTTGGCTTCTCTGTACTTCCAGTTTTTACATCTGTAAAAATAGACAATATAATCTTTACTACTCACAGGGTTGTGAGGATCAGGCCAAATAAGATAAAATTTATGAATATGCTTTGCAAAGTATGGGTTGTTATACAAGTGCAAGATACTATAAAGATCATGATTCCACAGATTTTAAATAAAACTATCAGTAAATTTAGTTTCTAAATAGTCTGTAAAAGCCCACTTCTCGAAATGTGCTTCTTGGGCCAATGGTGAATGCATTAACTAACTGGGAGCTTGTTACAAATGCAGAATTTGGGTCCCACCCCAGAACTACTGAATCAGAATCTGCATTTTATCAAGATTCCTAGATGATTCATGTAAACATTAAGTGCAATTGGGCAGGAGCATACCTGAAACCACTGGTTTTCAAAATCTAAGTGTGTGTAACTCCAAAGAATCTTGTTCAAAAAGTATGGGTTGGGACTCAGGGATCTATATTTTAAATGAAGGCCCCAGCTGATCCTGTAGCCCCAAGATCACACTTTGAGAAACACCACAGTAAGCCATCAGGATGTTAGTCTCATGGTTTAGCTATGAACCTTAGTAGAATATCAAACAATCTCTAGATCTCTTACTACGATTCCAAGTTAATGTCACAAAGTCAAACCCTTATGTTTCCTGAAAAAACTCATCCCCAATCTTTGCTTCTCTATCAATAAGCAGTCATCCATCTAATTCATGAAAATGTCAGGGTGGTTTTCTTGGGGTCAAAATTAGGTATCTATTTTTGGCTGCTTTAAATTTCAGTCACCTCAAAGTAAATATTTTGTTCATATACAATATAAATATATATGCATATCTATTTTATTTAGCACATCTCACATTAAAAAAAAAAAAAAAAACTAAGCCCTGGCTGGTGGCTCAGTGGATAGAGCGTGGACCCAGCGTATGGACGTTTCAGGTTCAAGTCCCAGTCAAGGAATTGCACAAGAGAAGCAACCATCTGCTTTTCCCTCCCTTTCTCTCCCTTTTCTCTCCCTCTTCCCCACCCACAGCCAGTGGCTTGATTGGTTCCAGCATCTCCCTGGGCGCTGAGGATATCTCTGTTGGAGTGCATCAGCCTCAAGTGCTAAAAATAGTTTGGTATCCCAGTGACGGAGTTGTGGGGTAGATCCCAGTTGGGATACATGCAGTAATATGCTTCACTATCTCCCCTCTTCTTACGTAAAAACAAAACAAAACAAAAAACCCCTAGTGAAATAGCTTTATTTTTACTTTACACTTTAAATGCCATGGACTAAGATTTGTAAAAACTGTATTAAAGCCATATCTGCAGTTGGAAATATTAGTTGACATTTACTTCTAAACAGATCTGACCTCTCAAAAATTTCCTCTTTTATGTCTAAAATGGATAGTTAGGAACATTAGTTTAAAACTAGTATCACAAGGCCCTGGCCGGTTGGCTCAGTAGTAGAGCGTTGGCCTGGTGTGCAGGAGTCCCGGGTTTGATTCCCGGCCAGGGCACACAGAATAAGCGCCCATCTGCTTCTCCACCCCTCCCCCTCTCCTTCCTCTCTGTCTCTCTCTTCCCCTCCCACAGCCAAGGCTCATTGGAGCAAAGTTGGCCCAGGCGCTGAGGATGGCTCTGTGGCCTCTGCCTCAGGTGCTAGAATGGCTCTAGTCACAACAGAGCGACGCCCAAGATGGGCAGAGCATCGCCCCCTGGTGGGCATGCCGGGTGGATCCCAGTCGGGCACATGCGGGAGTCTGTCTGACTGCCTCCCCGTTTCCAACTTCAGAAAAACAAAACAAAACACACACACACACACAAATAAATAAAACTATTATCACAATCAAGGATCTTTTTATTTTGTAGAAAGAGAAACATACTCAGAGCTATGAGGGGATTACATTTGGTTTTCCAGTAAGCTAGCATTCTTGCTAGAATAAGAAGTCAGTCTCTATACTCTTTAAACATTTGCCAAATTCCTTTGTTTCCTGCTCTTTATTGTATCATATAGGAGTATGATCTAGATTCTAGACTCTTTGCCCTGATACATAAAAAATACTTCTACACTCAGTAGAAATGTATCCTCTTTTCAAATAACTAATTTCTTAATTAGTGTAGGCTTACTTTAGTTGGAATAGGGTACGTACCATTAATCTTTGGGGGTAGAAGAGGAAAGTGACAGAGTTGAAAAAGATTGTCCCGCAGTCAGGATAAATACTAACTTTGGAAAAGAGTAAAAAACCACCTATCTTTTGTTTTTTTCAGGAGATGCATTTAGAAGACACCACCAGATTTTGTCCAAAAGAAGAAAGAGAAAGTGAACAAACATCTTTCAGCGATCAAAACCCCAGGCAAGACCAGAAAGGGGGCTTTCGCAGCTCCTTCCGCAAGCTCTTTAAAAAGAAGTGAGTAGCCCTTAGACAAGACAGCATTGTAACTCATTTCCCTTTGGGCTGAGTCTTGAAGTTTTAATAGTGATAATTATGAAGTAGCCTGGTTTCCCACAACTGCTTCAAGCTCAGTGCCTGCACCCAGTACCCATGATTCTTGCCAGGCGAAGATGTTTCTCATTGTAATCTCCTAGAGTAAAAGCAAACTCAGCTCTGTCCTCTGCCTCTTCTGTCTTTTAGCCGTACTTCTTTGTCCCTAAAGTTCTGTGTCCTGAGCACAATGAGGAGAGGAGGTCCCTGGTAAATGAGCTGGTGACAATGAAATTCCTTTTATGCTGAAAGGAGTAGGATCTACTCTGGAAGTTGGGTGTAATGGAGAGTTTTCTAAGGCATCTCATAACTTCTGCGTGTAGGGACCTATAGTTATCTTGGGAATTAGTACCTGTTTACAGTGTCTTCCATAACAAAAATGATTGAATGAGTTTGGCTTGGGCTATAGTTAAAAAAAAAAAATCACTTTAATGGAGTTTCCACACTCCACAGGAGACAAAAACAAGCCATTTCCCGTTTTGTGGTCCTTCTAATATTCTAAGTCCTTGTTGTATGAAATCACCCACCAGACATTTTGGCTAGCACTTACCAGCAGTGTCTTACAGACTGGGAGACAGTGATCTAACTGTAAAGAACAAAGAACTGAACATTGGCATTTGACTGTAGAGGGATTCTCCAGTCCAGCCATTACCCACCTGAGAGACTGCAGTCTCTATCTCCACGGGTCCTCAGGCCTACTTCGCTCTCCCTTAGAGATTGTTCCTGGTCCTTAGTTTCACTTGGTAGAGGAGGTTCTTGTAGTCAATTTTAAACAGTAAGTCTTCGTATTTTAGTGGATGGAAAAGTTAAAGACACTATTGCTGCCTTTGGACAGTTTCTAGTAAGTGAGGAAGTACGTGGAAATCACTTTCTCCTTGAAGGTAGAGGCTCCTGGCTGATTTAGATAATGGTCTTGATGGAAAACTTGGAGGCAAGCCTGGAGTAAGAACTTTTTCAATTGTTTGTCTAATTCTTCTCCCATGGGGAAGGTGGTGCTGTGATCGGTGGGTCTCTGATTGGTGGTCTCCACCTGTTGTAACTGGAAGAAGGGCAAACAGGAAGGAACAGAAACATTACTGTGTTCAGAAACAGCTCTACTCTACGAAGTACCCTTTCAGTTTTGCTAAGGCAGCCCCAAGCATGCATGCATTCATGACTTTTGCTAGATCCTTTTTATTTAGGGTGAGGAGTTAAGAACTGTACCTCTCTCTAGGATTGTAGATCTTTCCTGGCCCACTACCAACCGCTGTCAAGTTTGGCAGGGGTGGAGAGACTGGGAAGCAGGCAACTATCCAGCCTGATCTTGAGATATAAGTTTCTAAATCCTTCTAAGGACTCCAAATTCCCAAGGGCACTGTTTGAGCCTTTTTAAATTTTTTTAACCAACAGCATTCCCAAAATAAACAGCCATTTTTTGCCTGTTGCCATTTATGACTGGGTACTGTCTATTGGAAAGCAGTGAGCTCAGGATCCACTTCTAGTTTCTTTACAAATTCTCATTTTTCAGAGAGATGCTAAAAAAATGCTCTGCCAGCTAACTGAGGCAGAAGGAGTAGACTTGTCCTTTATGTGTCCAGGGGGCAGAACTAGAAGCAACGGGTAAAAGGAAGAACTTCCTAAAAATGCAGCTGCCTAGAACTGGAGCTGGCTGCCTATGGAGTGGGTTCTCTGTAGCAGAAGCTAGATGAGCCTTGTCAGACTTGCTATGACAGGGCTTCTGCACTTGTTGAGAGATTGTCCAAGATAGTCATCTGAGTCCTTTCTAGTGCTGAGATTTGCTTAATCTGTAGCTTGACTTTGTTATAGATCAATCTGAGTAATCACATCTTTTTAACACCTGAAACAAAAAAATGAATGTGGCCTTAGTACCTATACTTTTAAAGACTCATCATTTGGAAGACCAGTTTATCTTTCTATAGTCCTGCACAGCCCTTGTTACAAATCTGAGGACTTCCAAATTCATGTTGGTAAATTGCTTCCAGTCGTTTTGCAGCTTTTTGGTATCTATCTAAGAGGACCAAATGGATTCCCTTAGTCCTCTTATCCTTTCTCTTAGATCATTCCCTCCTAATCATATTGTTGCCACTGTACCTTTATATTTAAAATCTGAAGTATTACATGAGTGGCCACACAGATGGCTTCTCCCTCTGGCAGGCTCTACTGGCTTTTTACATCTGGTACAGGACTGTAAGCATCATCAGGTGATGCTTGCTTATTGCCTTGTGTCCAGGGTACCACGGTGGGCACTTTGGGGACTTGGCATGGGATCAAGAAACAGCTTGAGTAACTTTTCCTGAGTATTTTCCTCCAAAACCCATGGGAAGTTTGCTTCATTATGCTAAGGTAAAGAGAAAGGGCAAGAAAGCCCCAGCGTAGCACAGAAAAGTCAGTGGCTCTTAGATGAGAACACACCGTTCTTCACATTAATTAAACGTTCTTTCTGGTATGCACGCACTTTGTGAGACACTTGTATAGGAATCATGGATGACATAGTCCCAGGTGTTATGTAGAAACTTTATGTAGGAGCTATGTGGAGGGTGCAGAAGTTAGACTTGTGGCCAGGCAGAGGGAGGAACCAGAAAGAGATATTCAGCTCATTCTCTTCCCATGTTGTTGGGAGGTCAGGCTGGCCGCAAGCCCTGTGTCTAGGAAGTGGTTAATCCTGGGTACTGGAGCCATGCCAGAACCTGTCCTCAGAAGTCCAGAATGGACCAGCAACAGAAAAGCCACCTGTGTCACATCTGGGGCTCACTGCCTGCCTACTCCACAGCCCTCTGGAGGCCCACCCCTGTCTAAACTGACACACTTTTTGTATTCGTAGGGGCTTGTTTGGCTGGTGGCCCCACACACCCAGAATGCTGCTTTGGGATGAAGCTAGGCATGGAGCCAGATGCAACAGAAAACCTGGGAAAGGGTTCTCTTCCCTCTGAGGCTGGGAGGGCCGAATGCTCCTACCCACAAGGATTCAAAAGGGAGAGTCAAGTTGACATCTTTAAAAAAAATCCTGAAAAATATCCAAGATATTTGGGGGAAAGGGTGATGCTCTGTTTCTATCTCAGGCACATTTGTCCTGGGTAGATAGATACCAGGTCACTTGTCTCTGAAAGCTGCCCAGAATTGATCAGGATAAAGACTATGTATCTTAAGGTTTGAAAATGTTAAGTGACTTTAAAATTTTTAAATGAGGATTCTTAGAAGCCAGGAACAGACCTATTGTGATAGGCTGATGCTGGGCTGAATCCTTATCCCCTTGCCTTTGAACAAGATGGAAGGCAAATTATCCCATTTTAGAAGTATCTGTATGGAGGATATCAAGGACTTGAATATAGACTACCCTGAAGTATGAGGCAAATGTTACTACATCTTTATATATAAATCTTGCACTTTGGTTAATAAGTATTCTTGGTTAGTGGTGTGGCATAGGGAAGAGGATTATTTAAGATAGTTTAGGGGTAGGGAATATAAATGATCTCTCTTCTTTTCATCTTCAAATCTAGGAGGAGTGGAAGATAAAGAGTAGGGCTTCCAAATGATTGATTCTACTTCCTCTCCCATTTTGTTCTTCTTTTGCCCTTTATACCGTACATACCTCAGAGTATCTCCTTCCCAGTCATTACCTTTCCTCCACCAATCACATCAAGATCTCTACTTTCTTGATCACAAACAGAGAGAGTACAACTGCAGGGTGCCATATAACTGAACATCAGTGAATTTTCTTCCTTTGGTGTCTTATCAGCTGGTTTTGCGTGTCCCCAGTTTTGGCTGTGGGACAGACCATGTAATAGAAAACAGGACTACTGAAAAATCAATTGATATTACCCTCATCTTGTTCTTTGCCTCCTAAAGCCTACGGTCCTTCCCAAAGTCATCTCGCATGGGGGTTTTCTCTCATTTCCCATTTTATTTTCCTATATAACTTTAACATTGAAGGAGATGGTTGAAAGGATGGCATTTTAGATTACTCATATGTCATTATGAGTGTTTCTTAATAGGTCATTTGAAATCAATTACTAAGTTAAGGGTCTTCACTGTACTAGGTTCTGTCTAGTACAAAAGAACTAAAAGAAATAGTTTCAGTCTATTAAGAACATACAATCCAAATGTAAGGGTAATCTAGCGGCAAGGTTTAGAACAACATAAGTATTCAGCAAACATATAGTAAAGGAACTCAGTTGTCAATCACCTTGTTGATTTCTAGAGGCAAATAATTTGGCTGATGGGATGAATGTTCCCCTGTTCTCTTAATTCTTAGGTGCCTGTCTCTGAAAGCTTTCAAAGTGGATAGTCTTTCCAATCAGAAAGATTGGAAAGCCCTTAGGTCAGAGGGTTCTGTGCACTAGATTCCACCCCCTCTTCCTTCCCCAGCTCCAAACTTTTATTGGTAGCAAATTTATACTTGTATAACTTACCCAACTTGTTATTTTCTTTGTCTCTATCAATGGAATGGAAGGGAAGTTAGAAACAAGTCTATCCATCAAGCACTTGGATGGTTATGTGTCAGAACGCACTGGCTGCATTGTATGCTAACCCAGCAAGTGTTGCTTGCCTGGCTCTTTAGTGTCTGCTCAGGTCTGTCCTACATTCAATCACAATAGCCCCAGGAGCTCACAAGCCATTTCTGTTTTATAGAGAAGGGAATAAAAGCAAATACTCTGGTCCTCTCTCCTAATTCTGCATGTGATTTCTCAGTAATTTAGGTGTACATTACTTCAGAGCGTAACAAACACACCTTTGGAAGAGTCCCAACTGTCGAAGTGACCATATACCATTTAAGCATCATAAATTATCTTTTGAAGGATGAAAATGAGCTTTAGTCATGGCTATAGTGGATGCTAGATTTTGAAAAGGATTATCAAGTTAGCCATTAGTTAATTACTAGTTAGTTAATATCAAGAAGAAATGCAGAGAAATTCACATACCTGGAGACACAAAGGTTTATGAGAAGAGCAGTTAAAAAAGAAAAAAACTAAGCTGAGTTTGTGGAATTTGAAAACTAGACAGGGCGATTTTGGCATTTGTTTCAGAAATGGGAACGCAACTGGTGAAGATTTCTGTGGTCCTTGGGGCTGGTGGTGACATCAAAGCTTTCCCATTTCCAGGTAAAGACTAAATAGTTGCATGTTGGAACCATCAAAGTATAACATGTTGGGTTTTGGAGAGATCAGATGTAGCTAAGAGGGGAAATGTGAGGTAAAGATTTCAAGTTTTGACTAATGACTTGCTGATGAGAAACTGCTACGTGGAGGAACAATTCAGAAGAAACACCAGCCACATTCAAATCTTGCTTCCTACTTCCTGTCCCTAAAGCTATAGGTATTCCTAGTCTTCTGGATAACATGATATAGGGAAAGAATGAAGTGGTCAAAAATATATCTTCCTAACATTTTGGGCACAAGTGTACTAATCAAGGATGATTTGAATTGGAGGTAGCTGGGATTTCTGAGAGTTGAGAGTAGGCCTGGAGTTCTATTAGGGTGGGCTTGTGGAGGCTGTTTCAAGGGAGTGTTCCCAGGGGGCTTCTGAAAAGGAAGAAGACTTTCACCCTTCCCATATATCATCTTATCTGATGAGTGCCCAGATGTACTGGGATTGAGAGACAGACAGTTTTTCTTCTAGGCACTGGGATGTGGTAGAAAAGTGCTCCTTATGGACCAGATGTAGAAAGCATGCAGGGTAGCTGTGGCTTCATGTGTGATACCCAGTATTGGGGTGAAAAGTAAAAAAAAGTCTAATCAGTCATCAGGTTTCCAGACATTAGGATTTTAGTCTTTGTGTGGATCCAACCTCCTTCCTTGAATAATGTAAAAAAGATGTTTGAATTCTGCCCAATTAATTTAGTAAATTGATAGTCATAATAACTTATCTAATAACAACAATGAGAACTCATAGAATACCAATGATAGTGAAAGAACTTATTCTTCTTTGTGGATAGTGGAAGCACACCTGACCCTGCTTCCACATATAGAGAATTTGTTTAGTTGTATAGGAGCTTTGGACAAAGAACTTCATGTCTAACATCACTTTCATACATCCTGCATGAGGTCTTAGCCACTTGGCTAGTTTTACCCATTTTAGCTCAGAGTATAAGCTAGCCAAAGGGGCCCAGCCTAGTTTATCAGAGGTTATTTCCAGAAAGCCTCCTCCCTCTAGGGACTTCTGACATGAACACACTGGAGAAGGTACAGAGCTGGAATGGATTACCCAACTGGCTTAACCAAGACAAAGGAAGAATGCACCCTGGACTGGGGACTCAATTGGACTGATTTGAGTTGTTGACTATTGATTGGGTTTGGTCTCCTTTGTAGTGGTTGAGATTACAGAATCTCTTCAACTTGATTACTGTACTAATTTATGCATTCTACTAATTGTAGCATATATGTGTGGTTGGCTTCAATAAATCTTTCATTTAAAAATGAAAACAAGCAAAAGCAAGAGTTTGTAACATAATGCTCAAGTTCAGTAAAGGCCCTTGGTAACCTTGGTTGAGCACAATGAATTCCATCCGTTTTAATTTAAGGGCCTCAGTAATTTGTGAAGTAGTTACTTGGTTGAATCAAAAAATAGGATTTCTTGGATTTTCTGAGCTTTGTTCCTCTTTTACAGTATTACAAAATACCTTACACTGACATACACAGTTGTTACAATTGTTCCCGTAAAGATTTAGAAGTGACCATATACCATTTAAGTGAACATATACCATTAATTTGCATTATGTTCACTGCAAATCTTAGTTACACATGTCCTGAGTCATGAAAACGGGGGAAAAAAATTATTCCAGATCTAGGAGGTAACTGTTTTACAAATGCAGAACAATTTGGATAGATAAAATATTTGAAAACAATTAAAACCAAATCAACCTGTACTTTATCTGTGTGCTGAGATTTTAGGTCCAGTGGATCAGAATACAGGGACAAAACTAATGAGAACCCCTCAATGGATCCTTCACCCACCAAACAAGATTTCTTCAGAAACCGACTTGCTCTTGCAAATGACCTTGACCAAGGAACAGCTGTGTAAAACATACTTAAAGTTGTATTGTCAAGTGGTAAGATGAGGATAAAAAGCTTGTATATATTTGTGTAGGAATATATATATTGATGTATAAATCCCTGAGGAAACCTTATATAAATACTTACATATGAAACAAAATCAACATACAAGACATTGAAGAGATGAAGATTAGCCTATGGTTGAGAGCTGGCTTTTTGAACCTCAACACTTGGGAAAAGGGAAACGAAGACTTTTCACAGCATTACAGAAAAACACAGTAAATTTGGAGGAAAATAAACGTTTGTAAGATCAAAAACTTCCACCTTGAAGTTATTTTCCCAGTATAAAATTAGTTTGTTCATATTTAACGTGGATATGAATTTATGCTTCCTAGGCATTTAGCTTATAATTCATCCCAGTGTTCTTAGATTAACATATACTATTTTAGGGGCCAGTCTGTCTTGCCATTGGTCTTCCAAAAACTCCTAGGCAATATCTAACCTCCTTTAAGGCAAAGGATCAATGAGCAGAATTGTATTATACATGTTCAACTCTGAGTTAGGGAGGTTTCGTACCATGATGTAGAAGGTTCAAATCTTAAAGACACTGATCTCCCAACAGAAAGAGAACCTTAAAAGTAGTATTTCTCTTGATCTATGGTTAAGAAAATCAGTACAGGGAACAATGATTTCTCCCACTTTAGAAAATGGGAGGCCAAAGAAACATTTTTTCTTGTGCAAGTCTTGTTACAGATGGGAACAGGCCAGAGGCTCTGTTTTATTGAGTACTCAGTAAGGATTCAGAGATCCCTTAGTGATCCTGAGTATTACATACATTCATTACCAGATGGACTGCACTGATTTAGACATATCCTCTTAAAAGACTTTCTTCAGTCTGGAAAGAATGTGGCAACAACATCAATGTGTTAATGGCTCACATATAGTCCTTGCTACAAGCACCAGGTTAGAATGAAAACTTAGGACTGGCTACTTTATTCTTTTCCCAGAAGTAAGTTGTAAAGAAACAGGGTTCTTACAGCTCAGACAAGAATCATTGCAATGAGGCTTGCTGGGATATGGGGTAATAAAATGTGCTCTATTTCCACACAGGTATGTCTAAGATGCTCTACATCCTTGACATGCCCCAAACATCAGAATCAAAACAGAAAAAATTTAAGTTTAAACAATTTGTCTCCATTCCAAGGGAGTTATCTGTAATAAGTTAGGGGCATTTGGTTACTGTTTATTCAAAATCTTGACACTCAAAGTTATTTCTTCAGAGAATGTTCTTCTATTAATGCACTGTTTGATCAGATAGGGGAAGTTTCACTTTTAAGTGCTATAGATTTTCTTCTTCTTGTCTGATGATCACTTAGGAACTCATTCCTTAGCATTTTGAACAATATGTGGTCTGGAACACTTAAAGGATGGCTGCCAAGTTTTGGGGGTTTCTAATATTCAAGTTTAAGGCAAGCTTTTCATTTTCCCAAAATTAAGGAATTCCTTTGAAGTTAGGTTTCTCTCTATTATTAAATAAAGAAGTGGGGGGGCAGTACTTAATGGAGACCTATATATTTTAAAGATAAAACATGAAAGAAGAAACTGCTCTAGTTTCTCTCCTCCCATTTTAAATTAAGTTTAGTAGGCCCACACCACTCCTCTGACTGCTTATCAAGTTCATCAGTGACTTTTACCTTAATGAATGGGCCATTCTCAGTCACCTTACTCTCCCTTTCTTTTCTTTTTTTTTTTTTAAATATGGAACGCTTCACGAATTTGCGTGTCATCCTTGCGCAGGGGCCATGCTAATCTTCTCTGTATCTTTCCAATTTTAGTATATGTGCTGCCGAAGCGAGCACCTTACTCTCCCTTTCATGCTCGTTTCTCCTTTCTCTTCCCTTTCTTAATGTTAGAGTGCCCAAGGGCTCTTCTTTGCTTAGATCTCTTCTTTCTCCAGTCTGCTGGCTTTAAAATATGATCTTTATGAAAGGGACTCCCAATTTTATATCTTCAGCCTAGAGCTCTCTCCTAAACTCCAGACTTAACATCTCCAACTGCCTCCTTGGCATCTCTCAGATGTCTAATATATTTACTGAATTTAACATGTCCAAGCCCACTTCAACCATATATTCCCCACCTTAGTAAATGGTAACTTTGTTCTTTCAAGGCCAAAGACCTTGATGTCATCCTTGATAATTCTATTTCTTTTTTTTTCCTTTTTATTTAGATGATTAAATTTAACAGGGTGACATTGGTCAACTAGAGTACATGGATTTTGGGAAAATATCTCCACATCTCTATTTGGACAATGGATTATGTTGTATACCCATCACCCAAAATCAAATCATCCCCTGTCACCTTATACAGTGTGTCCGTAAAGTCATGGTGCACTTTTGGTCAGTCATAGGAAAGCAACAAAAGATGATAGAAATGTGAAATCTGCACCAAATAAAAGGAAAACCCTCCCAGTTTCTATAGGATGATGTGGCATCATGTGCGCATGCACAGATGATAACATAACACCATGTATACAGCGGAGCAGCCCACGGCCATGCCAGTCAAGATGTGGACGGTACAGAGGAAAGTTCAGTGTGTTCTGTGGCTCACTAAATTCAAATCCATGACCAAAGTACAATGTGAATATCAGCGCGTTTATAATGAAGCGCCACCACATAGGAATAACATTACTTGGTGGGATAAGCAGTTGAAGGAAACCAGCAGTTTGGTGGAGAAACCCCGTTCTGGTAGGCCATCAGTCAGTGACGAGTCTGTAGAGGCTATACGGGATAGCTACCTAAGGAGCCCTAAAAAATCTGTGTGTGAGCCCACATTGAACTGCACTGAATAGGTATGAAACTGGGAGAGTTTTCCTTTTATTTGGTGCAGATTTCACATTTCTATTGTCTTTTGTTGCTTTCCTGTGACTAGTCAAATGTGCACCATGACTTTACGGACACACTGTATTTGTCCCTCTTTATGTCCCTCCCCACCTCCTCTCCTCCTTATCCCCCTCCCCCTGGTAACCACTGCATTCCTATTTATGTCCATGAGTCTCAATTTTTTGCCCTACCTGTGTATGTAATCATACAGTTCTTAGCTTTTTCTGATTTATTTATTTTACTCAGTGTAATGTTATCAAGGTCCATCCATGTTGTCTTAAATGATACTATGTCATCGTTTCTTATGGCTGAGTAGTATTCCACTGTATTTATGTACCACATCTTCTTTATCCAGTCCTCTGTTGAAGGACACTTTGGTTGTTTCCGACAATTCTGTTTTTACAGCCAACATCTATTCTATCAGCAAACTGACTGTCTTCCAAATATGTCCAGACTCTGACCTCTTCTCACAACCTCCATGCTATCACACTGGCCAAACTGCCTTCTATTGGGCTAGCCTCTGTATTCCCACTCTTAACCCCTAATTATTCTCAACATGGTGGCCAGAGTGATCCCGTTAAACCAGTGGTCCCCAACCTTTTTTGGGCCATGGACTGGTTTAATGTCAGAAAATATTTTCATGGACCGGCCTTTAGGGTGGGACGGATAAATGTATCACGTGACCAAGACAAGCATCAAGAGTGAGTCTTAGACGGATGTAACAGAGAGAATCTGGTCATTTTCTAAAAATAAAACATCGTTCAGACTTAAATATAAATAAAACGGAAATAATGTAAGTTATTTATTCTTTCTCTGCGGACCGGTACCAAATGGCCCACAGACCGGTATCGGTCTGTGGCCCGGGGTTGGGGACCACTGCGTTAAACAGTAAATCAGACCATGTCATGCTCAAACCCTCTAAAGGCTCTGTTTCTCTTATACAGAAGCCAAAGTTATTACAGGTGATTTGGATCCCATTAAACCTCTAATCTCCTATTTCACCCACATTCATTCCTCTTCAAAGTAGCCTCGCTATTCCTCAGCTATACTAAGTACGCTTCTGCCTGTGGGCTTTTGAGTTGGCTGTTCCATGGAACTTGGCATATTCTTTCCCCAGATACTTGCATGTCTCATTCCTTCACCTCCTTCAAGTCTTCACTCATCCATTACCTTTCGATGAGGCTGATTCTGACCACTTATTTAAATTTTTCCTCCTATCCCTTACATTTCTAGCTACCTTGTCCTTGTTCATAGTAGTTACAACATTCTAATGTATAATACACTTATTTATTTTTACCTATTGTCTACATCTCACTACATTATTAATCCCATGATGATACGAATTTTTGTCTGTTTTGTTCATTATTATATTCCTAATATCAGAACTGTATCTGAAACAATAAATACTTGCTGAAAATTGAATAGTCAGGTGGGCCCTTATCAAATGCTTATAACTAATGTCACTTCACAATAGTCTTCAATGGTAGAGCTATTACTCTTATGTATTGATGAGGAACAGAGACTCATTATTTAAATAACTTCTCCAAAGTCAAACATCTAGTAATAGAACCAGAATGTAAACAGATATGTGATTTCAAAGCACCTGCTTATTGTACTCTTGTATCATAATGATTCTTTTCTTGATGAATCATGAAGGTAGAGAAACTAGCTTCTAAAAATGGTTGTAGTTTTTTTCTTGCCTCCAATGAAAATCAAGAATCCTAAAATGTTAGAATGGGCATAAACTACTTTTTTGGAATCCTATTCTATCAAAGCCCTCCTTGTTTTTGGAAGTCAGGTGTCAGGTTCATCTATCTGCAAAGAGTCAAGCTCAGCTGTGGGCTGTACCTTAGATATTTAAGCACCCATAATCTGTGATGAGCTAACATGATTAAAATAAATAGAAAAGCAAACGACCTGGTTAAAACTCAAAGGAAGTGACATTTCGAGAGCCAATTCAGAATCATTATTAATAGCAGTATTAACATCAATATAACGTTATTTTCCTATAGTTATTGATTATCTACAATATACTCAATAATACACATTTGGATTTCGCAGTGGCCTATGAATGGAATTGTGTCTTTAAATCAGGGCAAAAAAACACCAATAAATTTTAGCTATTTGTGAAAGTAGACTTCCAAATACCAGGAATCAAAGTTGAGCCAGTGACTTGGTCATTAGCTGCCACAAGATGTTGGCTAAGTCATCTCAGTGCTCCAGGCTTCACTTGCATCAGTTTTCAAGTAAAGGGCATTGGGTCTCTAAGGATTCATCAGCTTTTACATTCTATAGTTCACCATGAATAAATTTGCACATTTTTTTACGGTGTGCAACTGTAAACTGTACCTTTTCATGCCAAGCCTACAGCGAGCTTTTTTTTAGGTATACAAATGCCTCAGCCCTCTGAAACTTTATCCAGGTGACACCCAAGGTCATAGAAGTACTGATTTTCATCCCAGGGGCCCCTCTCACTACAATGATAGGGATTGACACAGAAGGAAATACTGAACTTCCTTTATAATGTTATGATGAAGGAATAGCACCTCCAAAGCAAGGCCCTGACAAAGAGCAAACTATTTCTGTGTGGAAAGTATGAGCTGAAAATGAAAATCACTAAAGATATTAAAAATATTGTCTTCCAAAATAAATACATGCAAAAATAATACACTTGTGGGCTATGTAAGGCATTTTTCTTTATTATTTTTCAGTTTATCTTAGTAATAATAGCCAGAAAAATAACAGCCATTATTTTCATTTAAATGCAAACCAAATACTGCTGCACATAGAGTACAAAGATTACCTATGAACGTGGTTAGGTACAAAGGCCATATTAGATGTGTAGACCACACTTTGTTTTTACATCAAAGTAAGACTGACAGAGCAATTTTTTGACAATTATTTTAGCAAATACCGTGCTACTAAACAAAGGTAAATACATGTATATATACACAAACACATTTCAACTAAAGTTATACATGTCACTTTGACAAACAAAGGCTTCTTCTCTGGTGGGTTTCACCAGATATTTGCACCCCAAAGTCCCCTGCCCTGATCCCGCCCCTAAATGCTGACTTGATCTGAAGAAAAAAATTAGAGATGTTCTTAATTAAAGGCACATTTGGCAGCTACTGAAAGTGGCATGCATCTGGCACAGGTGCGCTCTTCCTAAAGCCACACATGACTTCCATCCATTATGCATCATTTGAGTGGTAGTCCAATATGATCCACCTTTAACTAACTTGCTTTATAATTTTGCAGCAATTGGCTACTTAATGCACTATTTTCATTAAAGGCAAAAGGGAAATTTACTCACAGTCGACAGAAAATGCACTTTATGGTGTCAAAAATGGAAAATAAGGCATGAAATTTATAAAACAAGTTACAAGTGCTTTTGTTGTTTAGATTTATCATCTAGACTTCATATTTCTTAAATAGAGCTCAAGACATTTTATTGGCTCATGTATAAAGAATAATGAAATTATTTTAAAAGTTAGTAACGAGATGTTTCAAAAGAAAAATATTGAATAAATAAGTCATCACTTTTCCTTATAAATAATTTTAACGCATAATTCTTTCAGCTAAACTGATACTACCCTTGTGATGTTTATTTTACTGGTAAAGATTAATGTGCAACACAACAGGACCTGCACTTGTACAACAGTCAAACAATATAGGTTAAAAGAATAAGTGAACCTACCCACAGCAGTCAGAATACTAAGAAAAAAAAAAGGTTAAATTTGTTTCTTTCTAAATCTGGAGGGAAAAAAAAGTTTTTCTCAGTATGTACAACACTAATAAATTGGGACACCTCTCCCTACATTTCCATTGTTTTGCTGAGCCACTTAAAACTGAATTTAAGCTGTCATTAAAAGACAAACAATGAAACACATGACTTAAGCCAAACTTGAGAATTAAGACAAGAGCATGATCATAGATACTAGGTAACTTTTGGTTTGCTTAGTTTTTGATTTATGAAAAATTCCATTAAGGAAGAATTTAGAACCATAATGTAGCCTCTATCTACAATTGTTACTTTGTTCACTAGACTGTTCTGTTGATTGTAGTATAATTAATGTGGCATGCTCTTTACTAAATTCAGGTCCAGTAAAACATTTTGAGTGGTTGGAGCACAGTAACCTACTATAACACATATTTGATACTCAACAGCCTTTAACTGAGAAAACTTTTAATGTTTGTTGTATATTTCCTGGTAATTTGTACTTTAAAAAAATACATTGAAGACTGCGAAGAGTAAATAACCTTTGAACAAATTTAGAAACATATACTTATCTGTTCCTGCTTTTAAAAGTGCTTAGATATGTGAAAAGGCTCCCTTTCTACTCTATTAGGTCAGCCCACTTAAGGAAATTTAACCTGGAAATATTGTTACTGTGTGATCCAGATAATGAAACATCTAAGAACATTTTTATTTCTAAAAGAAATATTCCATATTTTGAAATCTGGTTTAGAAGAAGTCATGATACATTGACGGTCTTATAATGTCCTGGATTCAAAAGCAGAATTTTGTGGTGATGCATTTATCTTCTCAGCCACTTCTTGTCCCTGATTAAGTATATTTTAGTTACTACAAAGAATAAATTTGTCAGCTAGTTAATGTTCCACAAGTGAAGACCAGGATACAGTTATCTCACCTCCATTTAAGGGCATCCAATTGGAATTTTTCTAGTTACCACTGCAGAAAATATTTTTACCCAGATATCACACTTCAAAATAAAATGTATCCTTTATCCACAATGTATACAAAGCCGATGCACAGTGAAGTGGTCTCCTAGAACTACCAGTTCTAGAATGGTTCCCTTTGCTAAGTATGATTAGAGCTCTAAATCTTGAATTTTTCCTCTTTATATGATCACGCAGGTTGAAAACCCTAATCGAAGGAGAACACACTGGCCAGATATTGAATGGGCTCCAATGTGACTTTTCTCAGGTTCTCATTTGGAGTGGGGGTGGGGTAATTAAAACGAAATAATCAATGACATATAAAGGGAAATTCTAGGGAAAATGAGGCTGGTCTAATAAAAAGTCATGGGAGATTCTGGAATGTGTTATTATGATTAATTGTAGCAGCACTAAAAAGTAGGCTTAAATAAATATTCATTTAATGAATGGTCTTATGGACACTTATGGATACAAGAGTGGATTTGAAATTAATTTAGGGGGGAGACTTTTAAAAGGAAACATTTTACAAGAGAAAAATGGATACCTACCATAATAGGAATGGTGCAGATATTAAACAAAGATTCAACTCCAACAAAATAAATAAGGATATGCTAGGATGGATACTTAATGATGATGCAATCAACATTCTGGTCTTAAAGGACTATATACTGTACTATTATTAACGCACATTTAATGCTCTAATAAATGTCACAGGAAATTATTAAAGTTTTAGGTTTTGGCCATGATGCAGCACTTCTAAAAATGTCTCTAATGTCATGGTTAACAGAATTGCTGAAATATGCTTCATTACTTAGAGGACACATGCAGATACTGATCAACTGATGACTCTCTAAGGATGGAATACTGCACATTTCACAGACATTATAGTGGAGATTAATAAAACTTTTTCTCTTCAAGTTGCATGCATTTCAGTCACAGTATTTGTTAGACTCAGAAGATCACTACATTGGCTTAATGAATTTATATTATTATTTTAATGATGTAGACAGATGTTCTCTTATGAATAGTTCTGATAGAGCAAAGACCTCAAGCAAGATAGAATGTTTACTATAAACTTTAACAAACTGTATACATGGCCTAGGAAATGAAAAAACTTACAAAGTTCTGCTTAAAAGATACCCATCCTATTCTAACCAAATATTATCCTACATGCTAAACTGCAACTTTAGATCATTCTTTAAGATGAATACATACATCCAGAACTAGAAACCAAGGCGTACCACAAAACGTGCTTTTAGGCTTAGTGTGTGTGTGTGTGTGTGTGTGTGTGTGTGTGTGTGTGTGTGTGTGTGTGTGTTTCAACTGAAAGAAATAAGAACCAACCATTTTCTCCATATAATAATTTAATATATGCCAGCCAACAAAGTATTTGTATCTTTATTCAATTAAATTAAAACAGACCTGCCAGGTTTATTATTTAACATTCACTATATACACATGATTTAGGCAATGCAAGGTAATTCTAGATATGCTGATTACTCAACTATTAGTAAAACGTGAACGGTGTCAGTGATGCCCAGCAAGTACTAAGTGCTCCTTTCACACTGGGTGACTGAATTTCTACAGTATGGTTAGGGGGGCAGCTACGAGCCATGACATGGATTACCAGTAAACTTTTGTGGGAGAAGGGGGAAAATGACAATCTAGCATAGATTAACAGTCTCCTATATGTAAATTGTATACTTGACAGTTACATTTTTTAAAAAAGTTCTTCTGTTATGTTAATGACACAGAAATTCTCATTTGAAGGCAACACCACCACATTTTGTTTGTATAGGGACGTTGTGGGGGGGGATATGCTCTTAAAATTGGTATAATTATTCTTTTAAAAAAAAGTACCTCTTTGGTGAAGCCTTGGTACCCATTCAATTCATTCAATTCACTGTAATGATCTGTAAACAGGACTGTAGTACAGTGCTGGGCCTTGATTCCAACAAGGTCAGGTACCACAGCCTTTCCTCACAGTCCTTTGAATGACTTTTAAGAAAATAATCTAAAGTCGGACAAGTAAAAGCAAAGGAAAACAAAGGAGGATATGAAGATCCCTGTTTAAGATTTCTTTTTAAAAAGTGCATAATATTTTGAATTACAAAAACTGTCATCATGTGGACCTGCTGGACACTAGACTGTGTTTTCCATCCCTTTAATGATAAAGATCACTTCACAAAAAGAGGGCTCCGGCCCGTTGGCTGGAAAAAGTCCCTTTAATTGAGTTTCAGGTGCAGTTGTCCAATTCCTCTAGATCAGTCTTTTCAAATTCTAAACGAATACCATTTTCATTATATAATTATGTCTAGGTTAAAATTCATTGTCTTATACTGCATCTTGAAGTAGAGTCGTTAGTGTTTGGAGTTCTCATTTTAACTCCTCAGTGCTGGCACATTCAGTGCATCCATTGCCAGCAATGGATTTGGGGATCGGAAAATGTACATCCCAGTACAGAGAAACTCAGGAAGAATGGGCATTCTCCAACAGTGGTGGTCCATCTCTGTGCATGGATGGGTGTGTGTGCTCCCTTTTGTAAGTTTTTGGAGGGAGCTTAGGGATATGCTGAGAAGTGCTTTGCCGTGGAGGAACAGGTGGCCCAGCAATGGAATGAAGGTCCACTTCCTGTGTCAGTGGTGGTGACGGCAGGTGCCTTCTCGTGCCATGAGGAGAAGGTGTTTGAGGAGGAGGTGGTGTAAAGGGGGAAGGGCTGTTTGGAAAGAAGGCATTGCTGTGATCACTTTTTTTGCCCAAAGGAGGAGGTTGGAGATGTAGTGGTGAGCTTGAGAAAACATCAGGGGTCCTCACAGGTTCTCGTGGTGGTAATAAGGGAGGGCTTTCAGGAGCATCTGATATAGAGGTCCGGTCTGATATGGAGTATCGCGGTGAATAGGCTTTTGATGTGGGTTGCCTAGGAGGAATTGCTGGGGGGCTGTCCAAATGCTTAGACATAATCTAAGACAAATGAAAAACAAAACCACATTTATTAATAATTTAATTTATGTAGTACCATGAATACATTAAGAATTAAGTTAGGGTTTTCAAACATGCTATTGGAAGAACCCTAGCTGTGAATCAGGGAATTCTGCCATATGTTTTAAATGAGAGGTTATGCTAGTTCATTAAAAAATATATTTCTTTTAATGATGTTTTTACTTTAATTACTTTTCTTAAAATTTTGTTGTTTGCTACTGCTTATCAGTCAATTTAATATAACATTTAACATAAGTTACCTGTTAATTTTATAATATTAAACTTCCTATATTAATATTTCATGTTCTGCAAAGAGTGCCTTGACTTATCCAGGAGCTCTGCCCTCTGGGCACTGTGAGAACCACTGAATCAAGTTAACAGTTGGCAAAGAAAGAAGTTTAACTAGGTGAAAAAATAGCTATTATGAGCCTTTAAGGTCTCTTCCAACCCAGAATCTTCATGAAAATCCCATTTAAAAGCATGTCAGATTCACTATTAAAAAGACTCAGATAGGTAACATTTAGAATATGCTAAGATACAGCTTCACTTAAAATGTGCTTTCATATAAAGCTTCAGACCTCTTTCCTTCTCTCTCTGTGTTTTGAGGAATTGCTTGAGATTATATCATTCTTACTTTGTAGATTAAACTTGTTTTTTCCTTGAGATAAACATTACCACTGAATGGCAAATCCATATTTAATCCTTGTTTAAATTCCAGTAAGCCCAAATACTCTTAAGTCTTACCCTAATCCAGTAAGAACTAAACTAGACACAGCAACTGAGTGTAATGTAACTGTAATGATTCCAGTTTCCAGACAATAAGATTCTGTACGTTACCTTAGATGGTGAGGATTCCGCTGGGGCAGATTCTGGTCGCCTTCGTGGAGGAACAGGAGGGGGGATAGGCACTTCATCAGTGCCCTTGGTCAAACTTATAGATGATACTGAAGCAGATCCTGTAGGATGTTAACATTTTTAAAAAGGTCACAGGAATTTTATTTCATCTATTCTGAAAAAGCTTAGCTAGAAACAGCTTATATTAAATAAAAGAAATGTACAGAAGTATCAAAAGCAGTTCAATAAACCAATACCCAAAAGTATTCCTTTATTAAAGCAAACTGCTATTAAAAGCATGCAGAAACTTTTTAGCAGAATTTTCAGAAAAAAAAGCTGCCTAACATATTTTATTTTGCTTCTTGAACAAAATAACATCCCATCATTAATTTATAATTGGAATTATTTTTTAACTTGGATCAGACCCTCAGATTTCTGAGAAAGAAAGCAAACTATTAAAAGTGGAATGGAAATATTGTTAAGCTTTTGTGATGGGCTCATTGTTTTCCTCTGCCTTTATTAGTATAGAATTTTTCCTGCTCTTACTGGATAGTCCACTCTCCCCAATGTCTCTCCCCAGCAGTTTTCTCCAAGGATGCCAGAGAAAGAGCGAGAGAGAGAGAGAGAGAGAGAGAATCTAGTGTCTACGAGAGGGTTCTCTTCTCATATTGCATAGATGTATAGGCTCTTGGTGGGTTCAAAAATCAGGTTCATCATATGCTAATCCAAAGATTTGAATTGTGACGGAGCTATTCAAGATTAGTGACGCAGCCCTTATAATAAAAACAAATTATTCTAGAACCTATTGAACCTGACTTAATAAGTTGATGAACTGACACAGAAAAAGTAAATAAAGCTTCTAACTGGAATCTATCCCACAGATATTTATGATGACAAGGACATAACATAAGCATGTAAATAATTATACTTTGAAAAGCATCATTTATTAAGTTGTTAGCTAATTTATGAGCACTATAAAAAAGATATAAAAAATACTTAATCATTCAAAATCATATGGGCAGATTCTTTTTTTCCATTAAGCATTGACAGCTTTTATTTTGTTAATTGTTATAACAATATAGAACTTTAAAAAAGAGTACTTTGTGCACTATTATTCAAATGAGCAACACTTTGATCACCTACCTTTTTATTCTTAAGAGACTACGCTAATTTGCTTATAATTCATTTTTTTGTATGTACAATATTTTGAAATCATTTATATGAAGGACAGCAAAAAACATTAACCTGTTGTCTTAAAATGGATGAAATAATTTGGTGGATTGTTAGTTTATTTTAAAATGAAAAGCAAATATCTACAATGGAACTTTATTTTGCTTAACAGTGATGAATATTTAGTCCATATAATTTAAGTAGTTGCAGTTATAAGATAGTTCTTCTAAAACAAATACCAGTTATTTGCCTATAGTCTGTGCTGTCACCGCGTTAATTGTATTTTGTGCTATAGACACTGCATGTAGCTGCCAGCATTCCCATATGCGCATGCATGCTCTTGCTGTTTTATAAAGTCGAGATTAACTAGATATATCTAAACTCTATAATTGGAAAAGAGAAGGGGTTAAATGTGGAAGCCACCCATATAACACTATTCTTTTAAAAAAGGTTATATAAAAGCATTAAAAGTATGTAAGTTTAAGCAAATAATTTATGATCAAAAGATAGCACAAGTGAAGGCCTCACTTCTAAGATGTTGCAAGCAAGGTACCAATACTGTCAGACTCAAAAAGAGTTTCAGCAGGAAAGGTTACACTTAGTTAATTTTTAAAGCCAAAGCAAGAATTGAGTCTTAAACCAAATATACTAACTTGGGCCATGGGACAGTGTAACTTGGATAAAGACGGTATCGCTGCCTGTGAAAGGAAACAAGAAAAAGGAGATTTTTTTTCTTTCATTGATATATTCAACTCATCTGTAAAAATTTATTTATGTTAAAAATGTTATTCTTGTCATTCTAGTTTAAAGAGTGGTATAACAGTCTTTAGTAAAAGCTATTACTACTTACTTTTAAGGAATCAAACTGAGTTAATATATTGGGAATTTTGAATATTCCTTTGAGATTCACTAGTTAATGTCAATAATTAAATTAAAGATTCATGAGAAAACTAATATATGCTATATTATAGGAAGACTTAAAAATGTATAAACCCAATTTGAGCAAAGAATTCAGCTGGACATACAGAAATATGTACTAAGATTTTGAAAACTCAGATTTGTGAAATAATAAATAATGCATTTCTATTATATGAATTATAAAATAAAAGGGAATTTCTTACTATTACTATAATATACCTTTGAAAATATTCTGGGCATAGAGTCTCATCAAAAAATAACTATAGCCTGACCTGGTGCAGTGGATAGAGCGTTGGACTGGGATGTGGAGGACCCAGATTCGAGACCCCGAGGTCGCCAGCTTGAGTGTGGGCTCATCTGGTTTGAGCAAAGCTCACCAGCTTGGACCCAAGGTCACTGGCTTGAGCAAGGGGTTACTTGGTCTGCTGTGGCACCATGGTCAAGGCACATATGAGAAAGCAATCAATGAACAACTAAGGTGTCGCAATGAAAAACTGATGATTGATGCTTCTCATCTCTCTTCATTCCTGTCTGTCTGTCCCTATCTATCTTTCTCTGTAAAAAACAAACAAACAAACAAACAAAAAAAAACAGAAAAAAACCTATAGCTTTTGATATTACCTAAAAAGTTTTAAAGTGACATAGCTTTTTCTCTTCTATACTCTCTTCTTGAGTGTTTAAAAAGTCAATAAGGGCCTTGCTAGTTGGCTCAGCGGTAGAGAGTCACCCCGGCATGTGGAAGTCCCAGGTTCGATTCCCAGCCAGGGCACACAGGTGAAGTGCCCATCTGCTTCTTCACCCTTCCCTCTGCCCTGCCTCTCTATTTCTCTCTTCCTCTCAAGGCTCCACTGGAGCCAAGTTGGCCGAGGCGCTGAGGACAACTCCATGGCCTCCACCTCAGGCATTAGAATGGCTCCGGCAGCAATGGAGCAACACCCCAGATAGGCAAAGCATTGCCCCCTTGTGGGCATGCCAGGTGGATCACGGTCGGGCACATGCAGGAGTCTGTCTGACTGCCTCCCTGCTTCGAACTTCGGAAAAATACAAACAAGACAAACAAACAAAAAAAGTCAAATATTTGGTGCTTAGACACATTTTATACAGGCAATTCGCTGATCAATTTAGAATGTCTAATTTCAGCAATGTTAATTCTTTTAAGGAAAAAAAGAAAGGAAAATCATAAAAGCTAAAGCCTAAGAGCAGTAAAACAGAAAGACTGAGACAAAAGGCAAACTTATACTGGTTTTAAATCAATATAGTCACTTATGTTACACTGCCTCAGATTGCCAATAGGTAACATCCAAGAGACTAAAATAATTCCTGTATCACTAGACTGAGCCGATTTTTTAAATTTCAATTTTCTCTCTTGTTTTTGCACAAAAGGCAGTCACTCATAATTTGGACCGTTGTTTTTTCCAGCTTCTTTGGTCAGAACAAGGGTAATTTTATGTTCCAGGTTCAGTTGGCAATACTGTTAACTCAACTGCTTATATAGATACAGTAGTCTTATTTCCCAGACAGCCCCAATTTCAAATAATCTACCCCATTATCTCCTTCCCATTTGTACAGATATGTACTTGGAGACTGTGTTTACTAAAGAACAACAATCCAGCTAATTCTAGTAAATTATCTCTCAGAAGATTAAAATTCATTTTTATACTTTGATATTAAATGAAGCTGTTGTTCTGTCAGTGGTTCTCTTCACTATTTAAGCACCTATGACATAACAGGGGCTAAGGGAGGATCCAGCTCGAGTGTTTACTGACTTCTGTATTTTCCACTTGGAAAGGAAATAAAAATACCTCTGGGAGATAAGCCTCAAGAACATTGTAGTACACTTAGTACAATATAGGAATAAAATCAAAACACAAAGCTCATGTCAGCTACAAACTGCAGACTTTTAGAAAGAACGATTATACCCATGTATACACACTTGTGCACACAGACATAGACTGGGCTTTGGTCATATTTATATATAGCACAGGCTAGCTTCATGCATTTTAAATTTGGGGCACTTGTTTGAATTGTCACTTTAAATTAATTGCTTGGTCTCACTGCCTAGAAAATGCTATAAAAAAACTCAGAATTAGATAGACATGCTTTAATCAAGAAACATATACTGGACATTCTTGTCAGCTGAGTACTGAACACATTTACTGATAATGATTTAGGAATGAAATACAATATAATTAATTTTAAAAAGTAGTATCAATTTGTTTAGTACAAATCCCAAACAATAGATCAGTGGTTCTCAATCTTGGCTGCACAATTATAATCCCCAAGGGATTATAATATACAGCCATAGTCAAAACCACCATTGAAGATACTCTCCAATTTATAAATGAGTCATTCTCAAAATGGGGATATTTTCCTGTAGAAAAAAGTTATATAAATTATGGATAACTTTTTAAACCCATAAGAAACCTGTTAAGTGCCAATATATTTCAGATTAGAAACTAATCAATCTTCTATGAAGAAAATCCATGCATTCCATAAAACACTTGGAATACATCCTTTCTTGTCAAAGCTTCCTTTGTCAGGGATGGAGCTAAAGCTCATCTGTGGCACAGAGATCAGGGCAGACCCCCGGCTTCCTTTTACGACCAGGCAGCCTTCCAACAGGACTGCACAAAGGCCACTTCATCCTCCAGTTCTCCTGGCTACCACAGCACAAACAAAACAATGAGCTGGGTAGTCTTACCCTCTCCCAGCCACGGACATCATCATCTCAGAGGGGGACCTGGCCAGGACAAGGTGTGATGCAAGGCTCTGAATGTGAGGGTATATGGAAGAGCACTAAGTAGGCGGCCAGTTCCCTTCCCTCTCTATCTTCACCACCAAGCAAGTTGGGTGCTCTGAGAACCCTCCTCCTGGGAACAATTGTTTCTTCATTCCTCCAGCTACTTAAGTTAATATTGTTCACTGCTATAGAAGACAAAACGCTGATCCAACATGCTGCATTCCAAAGGGATTCCTCCTTCCCTATTTGACTAATCATTTACAGATTAAGTACTAATATGGAATGTAATGTGTTTATCTCCTGTTTTTCCACCTTTTCCATTTTTAGCTACTTCTTTTTATTTTTTTAAAAGATTTTATTTATTGATTTCAGAGGTAAGAGAGAGATAAAGGGGGGAGGAGCAGAAGCATCAACTTGTAGTTAGTTGTTGCTTCTCGTATGTGCCTTGATTGGGCAAGTCCAGGGTTTGTTTGTTTGTTTTTTTTGTTTGTTTGTTTTTGTATTTTTCTGAAGCTGGAAACGGGGAGAGACAGTCAGACAGACTCCCACATGCGCCCGACCGGGATTCACCTGGCACGCCCACCAGGGTCGACGCTCTGCCCACCAGGGGGCGATGCTCTGCCACTCCGGGGCGTCGCTCTGCCGCGACCAGAGCCACTCTAGCGCCTGGGGCAGAGGCCAAGGAGCCATCCCCAGCGCCCGGGCAATCTTTGCTCCAATGGAGCCTTGGCTGAGGGAGGGGAAGAGAGAGATAGAGAGGAAGGAGGGTGGGGGAGAAGCAAATGGACGCTTCTCCTATGTGCCCTGGCCGGGAATCGAACCCGGGTCCCCCGCATGCCAGGCCGATGCTCTACCGCTGAGCCAACTGGCCAGGGCCAAGTCCAGGGTTTTGAACTGGCGACCTCAGCATTCCAGGTTGCCACTTTATCCACTGCACCACCACAGGTCAGGCTCCATTTTAGCTACTTCTTAAACTAAGAGAAGTAGAATTTGCAATTGATGGCTTTCATATGATTGCAATAATTTACTTATGTGGGAATCTTTATAATCTAGACCTTAACCATCTGCTCTAGAGGGAAAAAAAACCCTGCAAACAGTTAAAATGGGTCAGAATGAATAAAGACTTTAGGCTAGGTATACTGCAAATAAAGCTGGTTTTATTCTATTACTTAATTTAGTGGGTCTGTGAGTTGGGAAAGTTAATGGGATTTTTTTAACCTGGTGTTTTTTTTAACTTATCAAAAATATTTGATATCCGAGTCACGGCACCAAAAAAAAAAAATTGATAGTCTACTATGTGAATAACATGACTCCATAATGCTATGTAGCCAAATAAAGCCAAGATATAGCAGTTCTCAAAACAAATACACGTTAGATAGTATAAAGACAACTGCTTGGTAACTACAAATGTATGTATAATACAGGAATAAATAAATAGGATTCTAGACCAAATATCAAAATAATATTCCTCCAAAGAATAATTTTTTTTTAGATTTTATTTATTAATTTTTAGAGAGAGAGGAGAGAGAGAGGGAGAGAGAAGTGGGGGAGAAGCAGGAAGCATCAACTCCCATATGTGCCTTGACCAGGGAAACCCAGGGTTTCAAACCAGATACCTCAGCATTCCAGGTTGACACTTTATCTACTGCCCCACCATAGGTCAGGCCAAAGAATAATTTTAAGTTTTGTTAAAATGTTAGATCCTTTGAGTTGAAAGAAACCTTAAATCTAGTTTGATCTCCAGAAGGCTCAGGAAAAGTATTTTACCTAAATCAGAAAGCTCACTAGCAGACCGGGATGGCAAACCGGGATTCCTGACACTTAGGCCCGTGCTTCCCAGCCTCTTCCCCCATAATAATGCCATGCTGCCCCACTATTGATTCTAGTCTGTCAAATTCTAGGGTAAAATTTGATCTTCATATTGAGCTAAGACAACCAGCAGGAAGAACATATGGAAGTGGTTGTGCAGGGGTTAACAGTGATTAGATTCAAGTTTTGATTTAATAATAAACAAGTGAAAAAGGCTGTGTATTCTTAGTAGAGCTTTAAAACACTATATGAAATTTATTAGAAAATTAATAGAAGCAGGGGGATATTAAAGGTAGCTTCTTCAAAGAGCTATAGCTGAGCTATACAGTTTGGTAGCTACTAGCCACGTGTGGTTATTATCATTTGAATGTGGCTAGTCCAAATTGAGATGTGCTATATGTGTAAAATGCATAATGGTTTTTGAAGATTTACAACAAAAAGAACGTAAAATATCACATTCATAAATTTTTATATTGATTTCATGTTGAAATGAATATTTTACAGATACTGGGTTTAATAAAATATATCAAAATTAATTCCATCTAATTCTTTTTGCTTTTTTAACTGTAACTATAGAACATTCAAAGTTACACCTGTGGCTCACACTGACCATTGGAAAGTACTGATCTAGAAGTAGGAAAGGGACTAGCAATAGCATGCAGTCTGTGAGATCGGTAGGACTGGCTTGAAAGGCTAGGCAGTGTACTAGCAGGCACTATGCACGGTCTGTCTGCTGGATGGTGCAGACTGAGAAAGGTTCAAGAGTTTGAATTTGATATACTGTGAAATTAAAAACTACAGAATTTGGTGGGAAGGAAATGATGCACTGAGTAGTATTCAAATATAACAATTTTAGAGGCAGCAGTTAAGACTCGGACTGACATTCCTTGCAGATTTTAGGAGTTAACCTTGTTTTCTCTAGATATTACAGATTTATTTTAAGTTTACCAGTTGAAAACAAATGCTCAGATGAAGCTGAAATGAGCAATTCCATCACCAGGTCTTTTGGTAAAATACAACAAATTTAAGAAGGGCTGTTCTAATGAAATTAAAAAAAAATATATAGGATGCTGGAGTTTAGAATTTGTTATATATTTTTATATCTTTTGAAATGGTATTTGATTTGCCTACAAATGCACAAGAAAATTAAAAAAATTATACAGATTCTTTTTTACCTCTAGCACATATAATAACCATCACTTTAAAGCACTTAAAATTTTAGCACCTACTTGAGTGAAAAGGGCTTGAATGATCAGAATCAAACACGCTGCAAACATCTGTGGTACTAGAAGCTCCAGAAGCAGGAGGAGGTGTTAACGGTGTTCTTGGAGAATTTGGTGCAGATGCTGTACTTTCTGTTTCACTTTCCGGGATCCTACTATAACTAATTTTCCTTGGCTCCTGCTGCAGAGGTGTGGGATGTCTCATGGTACCTGGTCTTGGGTTTGATGGACGAACACCAGGAGATTTTAGGGGATAGTTGTATTTTTTTGGCTGTAAACATAAAAAAAGAGAACCCACAATACTTACAACACCGTAATAGAAAGGAAGGTTTTTCTATATATGCCTGGTAAAATTCAGCTAACATCTAGGAAAACCATATACCAACAATAAAGAAGTTACATAATGATTGAAATTAAACTGTTCAAGCTAAAGTATTAACATCCCATTTCCATAAAGCCATGGCTCTCTAAATCTTTAGGGAATGAATTTCTTTAAATAATTGAGTCTTAGTGCTATAAGTACCAGAATTTTTGGATGGAAATCTTTCTAAGATATGTTGTGTATTTCTCTGGCTCTTTAAACAGATTATGTTGAACTGATTTAAACTTCCTAGGAAAGCCGGGATCATTATTATGAACTATGTGATACCTTGCTAGGCTATAATACAGTGATGCTGTCAGGATCCCTTGAACTATTTACAAATGCATTAAATTGTCTGAGTTTTCTCTGTGTATGATACTTTTATGGAATTTTCTTAGAGAGTGATGATTTCTCAGTGATACCAGCATGCTTCACTGGAGCAGACTATATAACTATTTCCAAGATGATGATTTTGATCCACCTTTTAAAAAAATGTGTTGGCTTGAGAAATATTTTTGTGAGGTAATTACATAAGCTTTAATTCACATTTTGTGATTTGTCCTAGTTACGTAGAAGCCATTTATGTTTACTTCTTGATTCTTGACTTTCTTGTGAATAAGAGATTATATTCAGATCAGCGAGATGATACTGTACATAAATTTGGCCAGGTACTGACAAGTAATAAAAACAAAGTGGAAACTTTATTTCCCCTCAAAAATTATCTTTAGCCAAACTTCATAAGTCATTACTTAAAAAAAGTTATAAGTACCTTCATTTACTGCAAGTGAATTCATATAAGTTCATCAAATTTCCTGCCCTTGCTCAGTGGTAGAGCATCAGCCTGGCGTGCAGGAGTCCCAGGTTTGATTCCGGCCAGGGCACACAGGAGAAGTGCCCACCTGCTTCTCCACCCCTCCCCCTCTCCTTCCTCTCTGTCTCTCTCTTCCCCTCCCGCAGCCAAGGCTCCACTGGAGCAAAGTTTGCCCCAGCGCTGAAGATGGCTCTGTGGCCTCTGCCTCAGGCGCTAGAATGGCTCTGATTGCGGCAGAGCGACGCCCCAAAATGGGCAGAGCATCGCCCCCTGGTGGGCATGCCGGGTGGATCCCAGTTGGGCGCATGCGGGAGTCTGACTGCCTCCCTGTTTCCAGCTTTGGAAAAATACAAAAAAAAAAAAAAAATTCCTGCCCTTAAAATAAATCTTGAATAAATTTCTTTTATTGTTTTAAAAATAAAAACTTATATTTGCCTAATTTCTTCATCTATCATATCAGGATTTATTCAGATATAAATATTAAAGCTCATTTATTTGAAACCAAGTGGGATATTCCTGAGCATATTTAAGCATTTATTCATTACTTTTATCCATCACATGTGTACTTCATCCTGAATGCCTTTACAGAAGAGTAATCTGAGTAACACATATGGTAGTGATGGCATCACCAGATATAGATGACAAATGAGAAAAATATAAAAGAAATATAAAGATATGAATGCTTACAAATCTTGGGAGAGGTTTAGGGTTTCGTGGTTCTATTTCTAGAGATTTGTTGAAAAGATAATCTGTAAATTCTTTTTCCATGCTATTTCCCATTGGATTCAAGTTTTCAAAGAACCTCTAAAATAAATGCAAAGACACAATTATTCAATTATTAATATTAAATATTTTAAATTCAGTTTGAAATTCATGAAAATAATTTAAGAAAACATTTAACATAAGAAAATTTGATCTATAGTTTTATTTTCCTTTTTCTCCTCTATAAAATAAACCTTCCTTTCATTAGGCAGTGTATAAGCTTAATCAAGAATATAGACCCTCAAATAATTCAACTTACTTTTATATCTGACTCTACTCGTAAACAATAAGGCTGATTTTGGTACTGCTGGATCTCTCCTGTTATTTCTGCTACTTTCCTCCTTTTGCTAAAGTTTATAAGCTCTTTTCCATGCCTTTTTAGGACCTCAGGGTTGCCTTCTTCTGTTTTCAAGATATTAGTTAGATAAATTCCTAAAAGATATAATGAAATTATTTCAAAGATAAGGAAAAAACTAGTTTTTTCATTCTTAGTAATTGTAGTCATTTATACTGTACCATCTCAATCAGCATAACTAAAGAATCAAGGAACAGATTTTCATTTAATGAATACAACAAGCTAAGTAAATATCAAGAAAATATTTTTATAAGTATCAAATTCTTCTGTAACTAACTATAAAACTTCAGTTTTATAAATACCCAAGAAAAAAGGAGACCAAGTTTAACAAAATTAATGCATTTTTCAGGAGGAATAACCAATTTTCTATACCCACCAAACCACATGTTATTTGACATAAATCATGATTTTGTAAAAGGAACTTTAAGAGAAACCCATCATTAATAACAAATTGTATTTTTGGCAAAAGGAGAAGATGTTAAATTCAGAGGATCATATTTGTTGCTTACTCAGCTCCACAAGAGGTTGTTAGGATTTGTAATTTAGAGGTAGTACTGTTTGAGGCCCCACTAGAGGGTGTTAGGATTTGTAGTTTAGAGGTAACACTGTCTGGATAGGCTTACTCATAGAGGTTTGGAAGGATCTGCAAGCCTATCAAGTACAGGACTGCATAGAATTTGTGTATAGTCTGGTCTTCAGTACTTCCAGAATTAATGGCAGCCTGGTAATTGAGCTCCTGTTTCCTCATCACTGCAGGTTGTGTACTGGCTGAGGAGGAGATGAACAAAGTAACAGGCACTTTAGTTCTTCTATACAGGACACAACCCCCTGGTGCCAGGAGCACTTCAGTCCCTTTTTGTTTTAGCATAAAGGTTCTGGAGCCAACTCTGCTGTTTTTACTTGTGTGATCTTGTGCTAGTTGCTTATTAGCCTTTCTAAGCCTTGTTTTTCTCGTCTATAAAATTAGGAAGCAGGGTTGTTGTGAGAAATAAACGAGTAAATCCGTATATAGTCTTGGAATAGGGTCTGACGAAAGTATGCTTAATTACCTGTTGTTGCGCTTGTTGATGCTTTGTTGCTATTCTTGCCCTATTCTCATATGCTTCTGGCTTCTGCCTTTCCCCCTAAAGTACTAACTGTGATACTTTGAGGGAAGAAAGATGGTATGGGTATATCTGAATTCATGCACTCAGTACAAACATACAAATGTACTGAGTCTGCTGTATGCCGAGCACTGCATTAGGTACTGAAGATCCAAAGGTGAACAAGACACACAGTCCATGACCTCAAGGAATTCAGGGCTTTGAATGTGGGCTACTACAGTACAATCTGGTAAGTGCTATATCATCAGTACTAATGAGTAAGATGCTATGAGAGCACAAAGGAGATATGCCTTCCTCTGCCTTTAGCTGGTGGAAGTAGAAGAAGCACCATGAATGAGGTGATGATTAAAATAAGTCTCAAAAAAATGAATAGAAATTTAATAAGTAGAATAGGATGGAAGGGCATTCTCAGCAAAGCAGCAATGTGTACAAAGGCACTGGTCTGTGATGAGGCTTGGAAGGCATACTCAGAAACAGCATGTTGTTTTGTATGGCTAGACCACAGGGGTCTGATGATGGGGGGAAAGAAGAGGAGGAAGAGGAGGAGGAGGAGGGGCAGGATGTGAGAACAGACATAGGCAAGGAATTAGGAGTTCTACCCTTCTCCATCACTTCAAGTTGTGCAAAGGATGAGGAGGAGAATGAACAGAATAACAGGCACTTTAGTTCTGATCATATATTAGTGTTTCTAAATGCTTTCATGGTACAGCCATATTTTTTGATACTAGAATTTTTGGCCACATTCTTAAAAAGATTAAATGACTCAAAATCAATAGGGAACAAGTCAGCAATTATGAAACATGATAGACATCAATGCCTGTTTATACAGTTATTAAGTGTATTAATTACTTAGTTATTTCTTAGCACGCAGGCCACTCTTGATTATACATTCATGATAAATTTCCCACGTGTTCTGTAAGCATAGGCTCTTTTATTTTCCACATCTGCCTGCCACTGGGCTCTTTATTTGCAGCCAGTTACATTCTCTTCCGCTTTAAGTTGCATGATCCAATTAGAGCTCAATGCTCAGTCTGATAAATATGTTCATAATAGTACGTATTTAATGGCAGACAAGGTCAACTTTCCATATTGGTCACAAATTGATGGCCCAACTGTGAAGAATTTGTGGGTAGTAGCACTTAGACTGGGTCATGAAGAAACATTTTAAAGGAGCTTAACTTTTATCAAATAGGTAATTAGCAAATTATTAGCATCTTTGCATTCTAGAAGGAGTACAGAACTCTGCCTGAAGCCAGATGGGTTAAAAGAGGTTAAGTGTAGAAGCAGAAAGATGAGTTAGCAGGATAAAAGTCATCCTGGTGAGATGATGAGGGCTACCTTAGGGTCTACAGGGATAGAATGAGAGCATAATTATTTAAGAAGTAGATGCCACAAGAACGGATTAACTGGTTTGGGCAGAGGGTGGGGGCAGTGGGAAGGAAGACTCAGCTTTGTGCTTGAGTGACTGAATGGGTGTAGTGTAATGACTGACCCTGGGAACACAGGGAATAATAAGTTATGAGATATTGTAAGCATCAAAAGTATACTTGAATGAAGTTGCAAAAATGTTTACAAGTAGCATTTTGGTAGAGCTCAGGGTGAAATTTAGAAATTATTTTATGACAAATAGTTAGTTAGAATGAGAATAAATGATCAAAGAGGTGGTGTCCAAATTTTGTTGACTGTATATTACATCAGTAAAAAATGTTTAAGCATGCATCCTCAATAAATATATATATTGTGTTTGTGTGTGTATATACACACACACATAATTTTTGAGTAAAAAATGTAGTACAAATATACTGTCAAAGCTTAATCTTTTTCAATAGATCATTTTATATGCCCTGTGGAGACAGCTGTTCTAGGGAGAGATACAGCAAAGCATTATGACATAAATAATAAAAAATGGTGAGATTTCACATTTTTGCTCGTGCCTTTCCCAATCCTTTAGGAAATAGTGGCTGCTCGGGGTTGTAGGTTCTCATAGCACTTTGTTCACATTTCAATTTACACGTCTCTATGATACAGTATTATATTTACTACACGGTACTACAATTTATTTTTCTGCTCTTTCAAAGGGGCTTATTGCGGGTAAGATTATGTTTTATTTGCCTCTCCATTCTAACACCTAGCCCAGGGCCTGGCACATCACATGGAAGCATCTAACATGTTTCTGAATGAGTAAAACGATGCAAGAGACATATAGTCCGTTCTAAAATGGCAGGAAATCAAGAATGCAGATGAAGCAAACTGACAAGAAACAGGAGGAGGATGTAAAGTTAGAGCTGTGTAAAAGGAAAGAGCAAAGCCAACAACACAGGCTTGGATGTTTGTGCAGAGAAGTCAGACTTGGTTGAGGGAGGAATCGACATCCTTTTACCTTAGAATAAATGTTAGTTTGAATACACATATGTCAATTCTAGCTATTGGTAGAACATTTTTTTAGTGTATGGAGAGAAACTGGGATATAGACCATAGTCTGACATAGCCTTAGAAGGAGAAAAAGCCTCACTTTTATTTTGGAATGGTGCAGTGCCAGCAAAAGACCTGAATAAAAATTCTGGTAAGGTGAAGAGGCAGTAAAAGTGTTAGATACTACCCCTGACCCTCCCATACAGGGAAAAAGAATACAGAGAATTAAGGATAAGAATCCAGAAGGAGTATACACGAGATGGAATTAAAAAGAGATAGAATAAAGAAGCAGCAGTAACATATGGCTCTACCTACTGGGTCAGAATCATGAAAGGCTTCCTGGCTTACTCCAGAGACTTATAACCTTTAGCTTTGGAATAGCAAAATCTTCTTAGAGCAGCAGAACCAAATAAGGATAGTTCAGATAAACTGCCTTAAAAGAGTAGAGTCTCAACAATAAGGAAGACAAGCAGAAATGGGTAGAAAGGTTGGCAGGTAGGCTGTCTTTACTTACCAAACTACCTGCACATGTCTGTATTCACTTACTAAATCATACAGCTCACCTTAAACACAATGAATTATACTTTCAATACAGGTCTGAAATGTCCTTTCTTCACATGACATGTTACGAAGAATAGTTACGTTAGTTCATATGAGAGAGAGTAATGGAGTAGCAGGGTAATGGAGTATCAGGGACCAAATTACGAGTCTAGTGAACCAGCCCTGAGGTTTCTTTTCATTTCTGTGTGCAGAGGTTATAAGATATCATAAGTACCATGAGCAGGTATTTTTCACCTTTTTGAAGCACCTGACATAGTTCCTGACACTAAGTAAATAATTAAGAAATATTTGTTGACAGATTGAATGAAATGAACATCAGACCTACCCAGGTCCCTCCCCAGGCTCCCTTGATGAATTGGCACTAAACTCACATTCATTAAAGTAAATGAATATACTTTAATGTTTTACCAGAAAGGGAAAATTAATAAATGAAATAGTTCTATCAATAATTTAGGAGGGGTCCTGGCCGGTTGGCTCAGCGGTGGAGCGTCGGCCTGGCGTATAGGAGTCCCAGGTTCAATTCCCGGCCAGGGCACATAGGACAGGCACCCATCTGCTTCTCCACCCCTCCTCCTCTCCTTCCTCTCTGTCTCTCTCTTCCCCTCCCACAGCTGAGGCTCCATTGGAGCAAGGGTGGCCCGGGCGTTGAGGATGGCTCTGTGGCCTCTGCCTCAGGCGCTAGGGTGGCTCTGGATGCAGTGGAGCGGCGCCCCTGGGGTGGGGGGCAGAGCATCACCCCCTGGTAGGCATGCAGGAGTCTGTCTGACTGCCTCCCCCATTTCCAGCTTCGGAAAAATGAAAAAAAAATTAGGAGGAAAAGTCCTTAGGAAAACAATAAATAGAAAATAATAAAAAATAATACAAGATGCCCCAGCTGGGTAGCTCAATTGATTACTTCATTATCCTGATACACCAAGGTTGTGGGTTTGATCCCTGGTCAGGACACATACAAGAATCAACCAATGAATGCATAAATAAGTGGAACAACAAATTAATGTCTCTCTCTTTCCTCCCTCCTTCCTCTCTAAAATCAATAAATTAAAAAGGAAATGACAGAAAACATAAAATCAGAGAGAATAATTAAGTTTAGATTTTATTTTTTTGAAGAAAAAAGCAAATGAAAGTAAAACAAATGAGCACAAATAGAATGAGAAAGATACATTGCAAATAGGAGCAATTTAAAAAATAACATTTTTGTAGATACAACTGAATAATAGTATTTTTAAAAATAATAAAAGACAATTGTGTAGCAGAAACGTGAAATTAAAGAAATTAACAAAGAAATGATAATGTTATTAAATAATTATATGCTGCGAAAGATTTCAGGTCCAGATGGTTTTTGTTGGAATATTTTAAAATTTAAAGGCTAGATCATTTCATGACATTCCAGAATAGAATAAAGAAGATGGAAAGCCACTTAATTAATGTTACAAAGTAAACATAACCATAACAACAAAAGCTGATATAGTACGAAAAGAAAAACCACAGACCCATCTTATTTATGAAGATGGATGCAAAAATCCTAAATAAAACGATAACAAATAGAATTCATTTTTACACTTAAAAGGTTAATCCACCATAAATAAATGCATTAAAGTTAGTAAGTAGGAAGGTTCTGTATTAGTAAATCTATTATTTAATTTGTTAAACAAGAAAAATCATTTTTCTCTAAGATGGAAAACTATTTATAAAAGTGTATGGAAAGAGGACAGAGGGAAAGGGGATGACAGGATGGGATAAACCTGAAGAGAAGGGGGGAGGGCGTTGTAGGGAGGGGAGCAAGGGAGATGTTGAGGGGAATAAGGGGGAGAGGGGATGAATTCGGGGCAACCCTAGAATCTATGTAAACACAATTAATTAAATAAAAAAGGATTAAAAAAGTATATAGATATTGCTAACAAAAACAAAGGAAAAACTCTGAAAAGAAACTTTCTTAACATAATAAAAAGCATCTAATCAAGAAAATAGCAAAATTATACCTATTTCTGCTGAAACTAAGATTAAAACAAAGCTGCTAATTTTTATCATTATTGTTTAACAAGTGAACTTGACTCGAAGGAACCACTGAACTAAAGCCAGCCCTTTATTATTATTATTTAACCTTTCTTTAGGAAGTTATGACCAAAGTTATAAGGCATATAGCACAGAAATAAGATCAAGGA